>NC_088390.1:56060000-56805000 GCF_037993035.2 Macaca fascicularis | reverse complement strand
CGCCACCTATAAGGGGCTGGGAGTGCCAAGAGGGGCAGGGAATCAGAGGCTAAGTCAGGAGGCAGTGCCAAGAGGCGGCAGGAAGCCAGGCGGCCTCGTGCCCAGTCCTAACTGCCCCCCTCCTCACTCCTCAGTGGTCTCTATGAGCCTCACTGCCCTGGGGGAAGGTATACCACCCTGAAGCTGAGTTTCCAGGAGGGGCAAGAGAAGCTAGGCTTTAGCTACAGTAGAACTGCAGAGTAGACCTCAGAAAGGACTTCCCAGCTTGCAGGTCCATCTCCCTAGAATACTAGTTTCTCAGGTATGCCTTACACAGCTTAAAGGCGTTACTACCTCCAAGATAACAAGACTAGAAATTTGCAAATCACCCTTAATGTTCCGCTCCCTTCACCATCCAATTGGCCACTGAGTCCCATCCTTTCTGCAGCATTAGTGGTTTGAAGGGACCCTCTTTGCTTTCCATTTCCATTGCTCCTGATTCAGTTGACACCTCTTCTAACCAGTCCCTGAGACTACTGCAACCGTGGCTGGTTCCCCTGACTCCAAGGAGCACAGCTCCGTCCTCCCTTCCCTCCCCAATCCCTCCTCCGCACTGCACCAAGAGGCATGTCCGAACACAGGTTGGAGCATGCCACTCTTATGCTCAAAAACCTTTGATGGCTCCCCGTTGCCGGCAGGATAAAGTCCCAACATTGCCTGGCATGTACAGCCTGCCCTGATCTGGTGCCAACCTACCTTGCCAGCCTGGGTCCCCACTATGTACTTTATCCCCTCAACTCCAGCCACATCCTATGGCTTGTCTTATCCCAGACCTGCCGTGCATTGTCATGGCCGACCACCTTGGCTCACAGACAAGCTCCTTCCTGGCACTTCCAGTGTTGTGGGGGAGGAGGACTAATCACATAATCCCGTAAATAAATATATCCTAACAAACTCTAAGTTCAGCGTGTCTTTAGGAACTCAAAGAGAGGTTATAATGGGGGTGGGATTTAGACTGGGGACTCGGAGAAGGCCTCTAGGCATGAGAGGCACTGCAGTGTATTGGATTCCTGTTACTTCGAATGCTTGGGGCGGGGCTTATTTCTTCAGAACGAACTTCCCATCCATGTCCCCAGATTTCTTGGCGTCTCTGACCTAGATTGCATTTAATTCTGTCTTAAACTGGAGCCTGTCTCATGTGTTGCAGCACCTAGACGGTGAGCGGCTGAGAGAAGGGAGTGTTGCTCGTTCATGCTTAGAACACCATCATTCAGCACACAGTAGGTCTGGGGCACAGTAGGTCTCTAATAAGTGTGTTTTTATTTTTGAGGTGAAGGTATGAGCGTGGAAATAGACCCAAAAGCAGGAAACATTCCCGAGAAATAGTGGGGCTTGGCGCAGAAGCAGGGGATGAACAAGACAGCCTCCTAGTCATCCTCTTTCACCAAAGCTCTGTCCTCTCTCTAAGTGACTCTTATTTCATACCTCCCAAGATGCTTCAGAGAATCCTCTGAGTTCGGGCCTACAAACCAGCATTCCATTTGGCCCAGCCAGCCTCCCCTCAATGCTCCCCAACCCCAGGCGATCCATATTTGCATAGAGAGGGGTTGTTCAAGACAGCAGAGGAGGGGCTTCTTTCCTGCTGGGAGAGGGTGGTCTTGGTATCAGGAACCCCCAGCCACCCAGGACTGCTGCCCCACTGGACTGACTGTAGGTTTTGGGAGGACAGTGTCCTTCTTGTCCCCACACCCCCCATACACTAAATGCCATGCAGCTCCTCCAGCTCCCTAGGAACAGAACACAGAGGAAAGAAGGGCTTAGCTTGCCTGGCTTTGAGCAGACAAGGTAGGAGGAGGGAGATTTATTGGGGAGTGACTCTGCTCTAGAGGCCGCCTCCGCACACACACTCCCTGCCACTCCACTGCAGCCATTTCCAAGCAGACAGCAGCAGGCCATTTCCCAGGGTTTCCAACTCAGTTCTCTTATTCTGATACTTTCCCATCGGTGGAGAATTTTGGATCTGAGCAAGGGCTGGGGTGAGGCTGTTGAACCCATGAAGAAGCCAGGCTAACCTATCAAACTGCAGCCCAGTCCCCTTGGGTCAGGTTCTCGGGGTAAGCTCTCCCTTCAAGAATCTGATGTGATGGTGAGGGCTCAATTCCTGCCACAGAGGGACCCAGGGGCTGGCCTCTGAGAACCACCACTCAGAGGGTGGAGACCCAGCCCCTGTTCTGAAGATGCTTCCAGGCTGCCGAAGGACACAGGATGAAACCAGGACATAGACACTTGTCTCCTCCGTGCTGGTCAGTGGCTAAGATGCCCCAGCAGGCTTTCCAGATAGGGGCCACTCCCCCAGTTCAATGTTTTCCTCGAGGCAGCTGTGTCTGGTAGTCTCACTGTAGTCTCTCTTGCTGCAGAGGCCAGGTGAGTGGTGGTGCTCACAGGACAGGTGGCATCCAGCAGGTAGGGAGTGCGGGGGAGGAGGAATGTGCCCGGGGCCTGGGCAGGATGCCACTGGACAGTCCTAGCAGCCCCACCCTTACCCATGACCTACTCACCCCACCTCTTGCCAGCCATGGTCCTTGTCCCTATGCCAGGGGTCACAGCCAGTCCTGGGTTCCGGGTAACCATTCCTGGGAGGAGACCCGGCCTCCAGACATGAGGGACATCTTCTGGGGCATTGGTCATTGCCATAACTGCCATTTCATGCACACTGACCCTGGTGTATTTAGTCCTCACAGTTAAATATTGTATTACCCCCATTTTACAGGTAGGGAAACCAAGGCTCAGGGTGAGGAAGCCCCTGATGCATTGTACCTGGTGCAGCCTGAGCCAGAGCAGCAGCGGCTGGGGCATTGTGGGGGTCTGAGCAGGGGGACTTGTGGATCTGCAACTCCTGGCATTGAGAATCAAAGCGTCCTTCTCATCCCAGAAGGAATTTGTCCCTACCGTGAGAGGGGTTAGACACGGCTGGAAGTGGGGACAAAGCGGGAGCAGGCCCAGCACAGGCGTGCTTTAGCCAGCACCCCGCAGCACGCCAGGGATCCTGTGCAAGAACCACCTCCACCCGCCTCCTCCCTGCGCCCTTCCAGAAGCTGAGAGAGCAGGTGGGGAGATGGTGACTCTCCACAGCCCCTGATCTCAGCAGAGAGCCTGCCCCCTGCTATAGCCCCCCAGGTGTTCCACTGTCCAGGTGGCATCCCCAAGACCACCCCCGCTCTGTATGTCTCAGAGTGACGCCTCCAGAATGAGAGCAAGGACTCAGACCAGTGAATCGGGGGCGGTGGGGGGGAGACTCCAGGCTCTACTCTCCAATCCCTCTGCTCGCTCCCCCTCCACATCCCTCCCGAAAGCTTCCCTCCCAAACACTCAGTCATTCATTCCCCAGACCACCTACAAACCACCCATTTGCCCAGACCACACAGGTCCTCTGCCCAGCTCAGCTCCCCAGGATAATGGCCGCCCTACCCCCACCCTTCCAGGATGCACCCCCAAGCCTAATTACCACCTTGGCACCTCCGGGGCAAGGGGGGCGCTGACCTCTGTTTATGCTTGGAAATCTCTTGGGCACAGGAAGCCTGTTTTCCTCTGGACATCAAGGAGCAGGAGGAAATTAGAGACCCTCAGCGAAGCCCCCTGCAGTCCCTCCCACCCCACGGCCTTATCTCTGGGCCCAGGCTAGTGGGGCAGAACAGAAAGGCAGGATGGTGGGGACCCCTGTTTGCTCCTCTCTCCTTCTGGGCACAGTGAGGGGATGGGAGAAGGAGCAGGCTGGGACTCTGTCCTCCAGATGCAGGCTCGGGGAGGACTCCTCAGAAAGAGCACTGGACTGGGAGTCAGAGACTGGGGTTGAGTTCCGCTGCCCCGGACTGCTTGGACTCCCCATCCTGTTGGGCCTCACTTTCCTAGGGTGTGAGAGACAGCCGATCTCCTTGGTCTCTAAGGGCTCCCCCAGCTTGGGGCCTCGAACCCCAAGGAGGTGACTGAGAGGTGCTGCTCTCAATCCAGCTTCTCTGCACTGCAGAGAGACCCCCTTCCCACCCCAGTAGAAAAGCAGGGAGAACCCAAGTGGATGGAAGAAGCTGCGGGAGGAGGGCAGGGGGTCAGGACAGGGAGACAGAGCATGGTGTGGCCTGACAGCCGTCAAACTGGGTGGGAGGGAGGATGGGCACCATGGCAGGCTAGGAGTGGTGGAAGTCGAGAAGCTCTGGGCTGGAGGACTCCCTCCCCTGGCATCAGCAAGGTGGTGGAAGGGAGGCCCTGCTCTGAAGGGGCCTGTGATTCTGCAGGGACCCTCTGCCTTTCCAAGGCTATGCCCCCGCCCCTGCAAAGTCTACCCTGACCAAAATCCTAGCAGCTGCTCCATGAGGGTAGGGACCAGTTTTTGTCAGGTGCCTAGCGTGGGCTTTGGCTTAGAGGAGGTTCCCAGTAAATCTGAAATGAATGGGTGCATATGGAGCAGCTTTGGGGAGACTAAGGAAAACCCAGATGTGTGAACCTTACCTGCAGCTGTGGGAATGGGGAGTGGGTGGGAGAGAGAGGACCATGGGGGTGGGGTGTTGGTGGGTTCACCCTCACCAGGCAAGGCTGAGCTGGCCTAGGCCCTGGAGGCCAGGGCCACCAGGGCTGGGCTGGGGCGGATGAGGTGGTCTCTGTGGGGTCCCTCTCAGGATCCCTCCTTCCCCCATAATTACCTCTGATTAGCTTCACCACAACAGCCAGGCTGGAAAGAGAGGGGTGTTTGGAACGTGGGGGAGGGGACAAGGTGGAGCAGAGCACTCAGGACAAGCCACGGACCCCAGCAGAGCTCCCTCCCCACAGCTCAGAACACACACACACACACACACACACGTGCGTGCATGCGCACACAGGCACACACAGGCGCACACACACGCATGCGCACAGGCACACCACAGGCACACACACAGACTTGCACACACACACAGGTGCACACATGCACACAGCCACAGACATACACAGGCACACACACACACACAGGCACACACACATACACAGGCACACCTGTGTGCGTGCACACACACGCAGAGGTACAGTCACACACGCAGAGGTACAGTCACACACAGACACACACTCACACACACACACACCCACCCCAAGATGGAAAACTGCAAAGAAGTCCATCTATACAGGCCCAGAGTGGCAGTGATCAGGGCAACCAGGCCCTTTGAACAACTCACCCAAGGGTATTAGCTCAAAATGCAACTTCTCACTGCTGCAGTTCCTGGGAGGATGGCTGCGCGCAGCTTCTAGGCAGAGGGGAGCGGGGAACTGTGAACAGAACAAACACTTCAGGTGGGGAAGGGGCTGTGGCAGGCATGTCTACTGGCACAACTCAACACCCACCCTGGAGCCCCCTTGCCGGCAGCTCAGACAGTTCCTGGTGTCCAGCCGCTGACTCTGCTGTGTCCCTGCAGAACTGAGGGATCTGCAGACAGCTTTGCCCTTGTCCACTGGCGTCCTGCCCTCACCCACCAGCTGCTTGAGACAATCCAGCCTAGGACCTTCCCTGGGAGCCAAGAGGCTGGGGCGCCTTCTTTCTAACCTGCCAATAGAACCCTCGCATTCCCCCAGACTCATATTCCAGGAAAGGCTCCTGAGGGGTGAGGAGACCCAGCGAGGGGGAAAGTGTCTCCTCCTTTCTCGACTGTTCTGGGGAAGAGAGCTGTGAGCCAGGCAGGCACTGGTAGAGTGAGGGAAGAACAGTGACTGCTTCCTCTTCAGCCTTACCTTAGAGAAACTATTATGTAATTAATAGCAGTATTCCTTGAATTTTTTTATTTTAAGCTTGCTCTAGGTCTGAGCACCAGGCTGCCAGGCTTATAAACGTCATTTCACTTGCTCTCTTTTAGGGAGACCCGAACCCTGCCCTCAGGGATCTCCCCAGCACTGTCCCCTTTCGTACCTCCCTTCACAACCCCTGCCCTCAGGGAGCCTCCAGTCTGATGGAGAAGACTTGATGCATGAACAGAATGGACAACCACGACCTGGCCTCCTCCCCACGTCCCTCTTCCCTAAAAGGGAGCTGGGCTTTCGGAGGTGGGAGGAACCGCGAGGCAGCAGCGGTGTGGGGAAGGCACTCAGCCTTCCTGGAGGAGCGGCTCCCAGTGGCGGCGGGCTGCCTGGAGGAGGTGGCAGGGCCGGGCTGGGCGCTGAGGAGGCCGCCCCGGTGGCGCTCCCACGACCCGGGCAAGGCAGTCTGGGCGCCGTCTCCGGTCTCGGGGCCTGCGGTCGGGGCACCGCGGTGCCGCGTTTGAGCCGGTCAGCTCCCTGCGGAAATTACAGGGGCGCTCGGCGCTGCGGTCGCGCCCCCCGGGGCAGCGCCCGCTGGTTGGAGGCGTTTAAATTGAAAGCAGCTTTGGGGAGAGGGGGCGGACGCGGGCCGCCGAGCAAGGGGAGGGGGCGGCCCGGCACAGCGACCCCATTGTCTGCGCCCGCCGAGGGGTGGAACCTTGTGGTGAGCTCGGCGCGGCGCCCCCTCCCCGAGCTCCGGCCCAGCGGCGCTCTCAGCCGGTTCCCACGCTGCGCAGCGCTGGCCGCGACCCCTCGTCCCTTCTCCACCTGGGTCTGCCTCTTGGCTCGCTGGCTGCAAGCCTGGCAGCGCGCACGCGCACACTTCCTCCAGGTGGCCCTCCCAGACTAAGCCTGATAGCAAGTCGGGCGTCACTGAGTCATGGAAGGTCAGGAAAACTGACCTTGGGTTGACTCTGCTGCTAGACTTGGTCACCTTGAGCAAATCTCCTTCCCTCTCTGGGCCCCAGTGTCTATAAAAATGCCTACCTCTTTCAGTCATTTTAAAGATGATTTGAGTCACTGTATGGGAAAGTGTTCTGAAAACTGGAATGCTGCAGGTAGCTGAGCAATACATGTCGCGAATAAGCCCATCCTTCTACTCTTCACTGTACTGGCCCTTTTATACACAGGTGTGCTGGTGCTGGAGCCATAGCGCTAGTGGTGGGTTAGAGGAGAAGAAAAGTAGCCAACAGAGTGGAGGCTAGAAATCATGGTGGACTTCCTGGAGGAAGGAAATGTGGAGTAGGGCGGGAAGGAGCAAAAGGAGGCAATTTTTGTAGACAGGAGAGGGATGTCTCCTCTTGGGAGAAGCTCAGCAAAGGCCAGAGAAGTGGCTTGGGGAGAGCGGCTGTATGCCCAGTTGCTGGGTGGCATGTCTCCTGGGAAGGCAGATTGGTGGCAGTTCCGGGTGCAGTCCCTGGGAGATGGATGGGGCCTATGCCTGTCACCCCTGGGGAGTGTAGGGCGCTCCCTTTGGCCGCTTTCTGGTTCTTTTTCCAGAGGCTTTGAGTACCTGGAGGCTGGTCCTTGGGCTCCAGGCACCAGGTGCAGGGACCTTGGTTTTGTTGTTCCCTTTGCTTCCAGCAGCAGCAGCAGGTTGTTTACCAGGCCTGGTGCCCAGGGACGGGCCATGTGCTCCATACCTGGCAGAGCCACAAGTTTCTGCCCTACTTCCTGGGGGTCCCTAATGGGCAGCCAGGTATGGGGGTCAAAGGCTACAGTACCAAGTCCCTATGAAGGGAGCCTGAGACATACACACTTGGTGGCAAGAAGGAGAGCTGAGGCTGGCAGGAAGGAAGTGGCCTCTGTAAGGGTTCCCAGGCAAGGGGACTGAGTAGCAGCCTGGAGAGGAGGGAAGAAGAGGGATGAGGAAGAGGAGGGAGGGAAGGCAGAGGGGCAGGGCTGGGGTTCCACTAGAGGCATGAGGGCTGTCAGAGTTCCTTCCCAGCCCTCTTGTCATCTCTTAACACCACACCCTGCCCCCACCATCGCACCCTCAACCCCTCCTCCAGAGCCCAAAGCTTCTAAAAGGCCTGAGACAGAGTGCTTGGATCTGACAGCTGGGATGAAATCTCCAAGTGGGCTTTGGAGATTCAGGGTGTGGGGGTAAATTAGATTGGGGTTGGGCTCAGAGGCTCTGCCTGTCCTTTGCAGCTCCTGCCCTGGCCCAGGCAGCTGATGAACCCACCCACCCAGGCTAGCTCCCTCACCCCCTGGCATGTCCTGTGCTCATGCCAGCTGGGCACAGGGCAAGGAAGCTGTGGGAAAATAATTCGAGAGCCTGGTGAGGAGTGGTGACTGCCCAGAGTGAACTGACTGGTTAGGGCTGGGCCTCCCCTGTCCAGAGAGCTGGCCGGGCTCAAGGAGCCTTCCTGATCCGTAAGCATAGGGCTCACTGGACATGACTTCTCCCAGGGGACAGGGGCCCAGGTTTCCCTGGGAACTCAGGGATGGGGAAGTCAGGGAACTCAGGATGGAGGAGTCCTGGGGAGACAGTCTTCCTGTAGATCACATCCTTGCCTTTGGAAGATCTCAAAGCATTTAGCCTGGCCAATGTCTTCCTTGGCCTTCTCCGTGGGAACCTGGTGGTGGGGTAACTCACCACTGTTCCTGGTGGTGGGGGAGAGCAAGCTGATAGCCCAGAGACCTTGTACACATCACACTCAGTTAGCAACCAAATACTAACAGGATTCCATTCCCCATGCAGGCCAAGGGCTCCGCCAGCTCTCTGAAGGTGTTTCTCCTGCCACAGTTCTTCCCTGAACTCCCTGCCATCAGTCACCCGATTTCCTAGTGGAAAACCCTAGCCCTGTCCCTCTCCTTCCCTCCCTCCTCTTCCTCACCGCTCTTCTTCCCTTCTCTCCAGGCTGCTCCTCAGTCTCCACCTCCTCAGAGCCCAGAAAGCCTTCTGCACATGCCTTGCACACCTCTCAGACCATGAAGGAGCCTTTCCCAAGCTTGCCTTGTGCAGGAAGCCCACCAGGTTGAGCAGGGATGGGGAAGCAGGGAGCCAGATCCATGCAAACCTTGGCCTCCAGCCCCCTGAGTGGGCCAGGCCTGAAAAAGGCAGAGACCTATCCTCTTCTCGCCTACCTTGCCCGGCCTTGGGGTCTTGGAGGTCAAGGCTTTGGGCAGAAGGGAGAGGGCAGTGAGGCTGAGGCCTCTACAGGCCCCAGGCCCTAGCTGATGGGCTTCACATGGGCTGGAGGTGACTCTACTGGTTCACATCTGCTTGAGGCCAGGGAGAAGAACTCTAGGAGTTGGGGGTGGGGGTCTAGCTAGACTGGGACAGGAAGAGGCTTACTCACCCACCTGGGTCATCTGTCGTCAAAATGCCCCCAGGTAGGTGCCATGAGTGGCGACCGTCATAGAAGGGTCCTTGCTCTCAGGAACTCAGGACTGATGTTTCCAAAAGAGCAGGCTGGAGGAGGGAGCCAGGTGAGAAAGTGAATTGACCCAGATGACCTCCGAGTCTCCCGGAGCTAAAGCTCCAGTCCCGTGATCCCAAGAACCTAAGCGCCTAAGATGTGGTCCTGAGATGCTGGGATTATAGCAATCGTCATCATAATGATAGCATCAGGCACTGTCACAAAACTTCACATGCCCATCTCACTGCTCCACAGTGAGCGAACTGAGCGAACTGAGGTTCCGTTAGCTTGTCCCGAGAGCCACGGAATGGGGAGCCCAAATTGGACCTGCCTGACTTCAGAATCTGCTCACTTGGCTTCTCTGCAGCCTTCTTGTCCCTAAACCCTGCTCTCCGCAGGGTCTGTGATTCAGCATACCACTAAGTCCAACACTAAGTCATGACTCAACATCTTCGGTGGGAAACAGAAGGTGGGAGGGGTGGATCCTGGCAGGGAGGCGATGGAGACAACTCTCACCCATCCTCCTCTTCTGGGCGCCGGAAAGCTTTCGGAGGGGGAGGAGGAGGAGGAGGAGGATGGGCAAGAAAGGGCAGAAGAGGAAGAGGAGAGGAAGAGAGTATTTCAAAATGGCTAGTAGGGGTGGCCATTCCAGGGCACTAGCAGGGGCACTTGGAGGAAGATGATGTTGTTTGAGGCTAGAGGATTGGAGGGACCCAGTGGGGGCAAAGTGGGAGGACAGGAGTCTGGTTTGGGTGCATTCCCTCCTCCACCAGCCCATGGGCCCAGTGTCTAAGGACTTAGAGCCCAGAGGGCAAAGAGGGCTCAGGCCATGGTCCTCTGAGGAAGCCTCCTACACCTCACCCCTCCTCCAGCTGCTCAGCCCTCTGCTGCTCCAGGCGCAAGGCCACTTTCAGCCACTCTCAGACAAAATCCCTGGGGGAAGGCCCCGGCTGCTCTCCCCCAGGACTGATTACAAGCAAACAGCTGGAGGCAAACATTTGCTCCTCTCCCAGGGGAGGACTGTCCTTGTTCCCTCAAAGGTATGGAGCCTGCGGCCATCTTCCCTCCCTATTAAGGAGACAGCTGTCTTTGCGGGCATCCAGGAGACTGGACAGAGAGAAGACAGAAAATAAACATTACTGAGTGCCAGCCTTCAGGCGAGTGGAACATCCTCATTTTGCCAAGGGGAAACTGTGACACAGGCAGGGGAGGTCCCACAGAGGGTCGATCTGGCTTCACCTCTGGCTCTGTTTTGGTTGTAAGGTGCTGGGGGTCTGTCCCCAGTGGGTGCAGTCTGCTTCTCCCCCAACAACTCCCAACCATGTGTTTGCCCACAGACGAATTCAGAACTCCATGAAGGCAAGTGGGTTCCTCCTGGGGACAAGAGCACATAGCAAGGCTGCGGGTGCCTCTCAGCAGCCCCAGGAAGGCCTGCTCCCCACTTCTCATTGATGCTACAGCTTTTCTGCCAGCTGGATTGTAGTTACTGTTGACCTTTATTGAGG
Organism: Macaca fascicularis; assembly: GCF_037993035.2. Classification (NCBI taxonomy): domain Eukaryota; kingdom Metazoa; phylum Chordata; class Mammalia; order Primates; family Cercopithecidae; genus Macaca; species Macaca fascicularis. The sequence continues at coordinate 56,794,337 of NC_088390.1, read as the reverse complement.
GCCTTCTGGGTATCAGGCACTGGGCTAAGCATCTTAACAGATGCCATGTTTAATCCTCGCCACAGCCCTAGGAGATAGGTTCGGTAACTCTCACCATTTTACCGATGACAGAACTAAGGCTCAGAAACGTGAAATAATGTGCCCAAGATCACCCCGTTGTAAGCAGTGGAGGTGAGACTGGCATCCAAAACCGTCCCTCTCAAGCTCTGTGCCACTCCCTTTGGTGATACAATTGCTGAGTATGTGACTCTCCGTCTCCCTTAACCAGGGTCCCGCTGGATTGGAAGAGCAAACCCTCTCCACCTGCCTCTGGCCTCTTCTTGACCCCTTGGATTGAAGAACTGGCCCAGGGTGCTACCTCTAAGAGATGGGTTGCAAAGGCAACTGGACAAAATTGGACAAGTTCTAAATGCAGTTTCCTCTCTGCTCACCCTGTCACCAACTGGGATTCCAGCTCCCTCTAGGGTCAGAAGAAAATGACTTCTGGGGTACCCGGTGTTTGGCAAGTGGATAAGGGTGCAGGCTCACACCCTGTCACTTGCTTGCTGTGGGACCTTAGGCAAGTGACTTAACCTCTCTGTGCCCCAGTGCTGGCATCTGTAAAATGAGGAAATAAGTACCAGGCTCATGGGATAATGATAGGATGGAGCTGGAAGGAGTTCACAGAGTTTGGAGCAGTGCCTGGCATGCAGTGAGTGCTTCTGCTATTATTATTAGCTGGAGAATCAAGAGACGACTGTTTAAAAAGAGGAGAGGCCAGGAAGTATAGGCAAGTCTATCAAAAGGACATGGTTGATTTTGGGGGGTCTAGATTTCCTAATTTTTCAAGGCTGAGGGTCCTTGAGAGGGAAGAAAGGGGTGAATGGTTTCCAGGTGACATTCCTGCTTCCCCACCCCCATCCCCAGCAGGGTAAAATTCCTCACAGGTCTGTGTGCGCTTTCATGTGAAGCCTGCCAAGCCCTGGCCAGCATTCCTCTGTCCATCCTGTGAGTTGGGAGCTGGTGGAGAGGGTCATTAGCCCTTTTTCAGCTGTGTAAAGTGTGAGGGTAGGGCCCCAGCTGGGACCTGCTGAAAGTAGATGTCCCTCCACTCCCAGTGGAGGGACTTCAATGGAGGAAAGCCCATCTGGGTGGGTGTTCAGGGCTGCCTTACCTGCTCCCCCACCCCCTGTGCTTGCAATGCACGCGGATGCCTGTGACACAGACTGGAGGACCAGGTTGGGCCATTTGCCCTGCTGACATCCCCATCCCGAGGTCCCCTGGAAACAGGGTTTTGTGTGGACACCAGCGAACATGCAGTGCTGCCCCAGGGGACATGACCCTCAGTTCTGCCCCTGCCCCTCAGTTCTGTCCCTGCCCCTGTTCTCTCCCTGCCCCTCAGTTTGTCCCTGCCCCTGTTCTGCCCCTGCCCCTCAGTTCTGTCCCTGCCCCTGTTCTGTCCCTGCCCCTCAGTTCTGTCCCTGCCCCTGTTCTCTCCCTGCCCCTCAGTTCTGTCCCTGCCCCTCAGTTCTGTCCCTGCCCCTGTAGCTCCCAGGCTGCTGTGGGCGGGCAGGAGCTAGGGAGAAGGCCACCCAGCTGGTGAGAGGTGGGGAAGCAGGTGAGATTGGGGAGAAAGCTGGATGGGTGGGGAGGTAAGGGCAGGCTTCCTGGAGGAGGGTAGGAAAGATCGGGGGAGGATCAGGACTGGTGCGACAGGGTTGGGTACAGGGATGTGGAGACCTACTCTTTGAACACTCTGCCTTCTATGCATGTGTGTTCTTCTGCACCCACCCACTTATCCATCCATCTATCCATTCATTGACCTGTTTTACATTTACCTGTCTGAGCAGGACTTACAGAAGCCCTCACCCATTGGCTAGAGCTGTCCCACCACAGACTGGGCTAAATGGCTAAATTGATAGGTGGTAAGCATCCCATCACTGAAGTTTTGTGGGAGCTATCATAAAGGGGACCCCCACACAGCATAGGGGCTCCATTACATTTCTTCCAAGGTGTCCTTCCTGCTCTGGGATACTGGGGGGTTCTCCACCTCCAGTTCTTCCCTCCGAGGATCTGAAGTTCGTAGCTTTCTCTCCCTTGCCAGTTGCTTTACCTTCACCCTGTCTGCTTCCCTCCCATCTCCAACTTGCCTCTCCTCCCCACTAGGCCCACTTGGGCTTTTCTGTTTCCCTCTTCTCCAGCCTCCCTACCTCCACTCTGGCCTCTGCTGCCACCAGGGATAGCTCTGAAGGACTTTGCTGTAAGCGTGGACTCCCCTTGCTCAAAAGCTTTCCATGGCTCCCTGTTGCCCATAGAGAAACATCCAGACTCCTCTGTCTTCCTTTCAAGGCCTTCCCTGAGTGGGCCGCAGGCACTTAGATCCACTTTTATGCATGAAAGCTGCTCCACCTTCAGTGCCCTACTCACCCCTTGCCAACCACCTTGCTTGGAAAACTCTTAACTGCAACTTTTAGTTGAAGCTCAGAAAATGTCTTCTTGATGCAAGCCACGGCTGGTGCCCTCACCAAGGCAGTGACTGAGTTACTGGCTGGTTTCTTTGAGGGCAGGGGCACATCCTTTCTTCTTTTTCTTCTTCTTCTTCCTTCTTCTTCCTCCTTCTCCTTCTCCTTCTCCTTCTTCTTCTTTCTTCTTCTTCTCTTTTTTTTTTTTTTGGAGTTGGAATCTTGCTCCATCACCAGGCTGGAGTGCAGTGGCACAATCTTGGCTCACTACACCTTCTGCCTCTTGGATTCAAGCAATTCTCCTGCCTCAGCCTCCCGAGTAGCTGGGACCACAGGCGCCCGCCGCCATCCCTGGCTAATTTTTTGTATTCTAGTAGAGATGGGGTTTCACCGTGTTGCGCAGGCTGGTCTCGAACTCCTAAGCTCAGGCAATCCACCCACCTCGGCCTTGGCCTCCCAAAGTGCTAGGATTACAGACGTGAGCCAACGCGCCCAGCCCTGGCACATCCTTTCATGTCTGTGTCCCCAGTACCCAGTAGCTGGCACACAGTAGGTGCTCAACAAATGTAACTAACAGTCAATACATTTCCATCCCTTTGGTTTGAGGACCACCCATCTTCTCATCACTGCTTGCCCAAGTCTAACCCATCCTTTGAGGTCATCTCAGTGCCTCTCCCTCCTTATCAGCTTTCCTGCGGTCCCCATCTGGGAAGCTCTACTCTTTCCTGAACCTCCATGGTAGATTATTCTTGTCATCCTTGTGCCCAGCGACTCTTTTATTGAACTGCAGTTTTCTACAGGGCAGGAACTGAGTCTCTCTTCATGTTATTGGATTGCTATTAATATTGCTATAACCACTAATGCTTTAAAAACATTTATCCACAACTCTGTTCTAAATTAAGTCAGCAGGCCCAGGCGCAGTGGCTCACGCCTATAATCCCAGCACTTTGGGAAGCCAAGGTGGGCAGATCACTCGAGATCAGGAGTCTGAGACCAGCCTGGCCAATATGGCGAAACCTCATCTCTACTAAAAAATACAAAACTTAGCCGGGCGTGGTGATGTGCACCTGTAGTCCCAGCTACTCGGGAGGCTGAGGCAGGAGAATCGCTTGAATCTGAGAGGCAGAGGTTGCAGTGAGCCAAGATCACACCACTGCACTCCAGCCTGGGTGACAGAATGAGACACCGTCTCAAAACAAACAAACAAAAACCCCAAAAAACAAATTAAGTCAGCAGACAATGATAGAGTTTTTTTACACTGTTGCCCAGGCTGAAGTGCTATGGTGCAATCTTGGCTCACTGCAACCTCCGCCTTCTGGGTTCAAGCAACTGGTTCTTCTCCGGTCTCAGCCTCTGGAGTAGAGTAGCTAGGATTACAGGCGTGCGCCACCACACCCGGCTATTTTTTGTATTTTTAGTAGAGATGTGGTTTCACCATGTTGGCCAGGCTGGTCTCGAACTTCTGACATCAGTTGATGTGCCAGGGGAAGAGAGACCATAAACAAACCCTTTGAGGTAAGGCTTCTCTGGCCTCCAGTCACACTGCAGAGCTGAGGTTACTGAGCTCAGAGATGTTGCGTTTCCTGATAGGGTCACACAGCCAAGGAGTGTGGGGGTAGGCCCCCACAGGAGCCCTTTTACCCAGTGCTGGCTTCAGCCTACATACAGCCACCCAACTCAGATGGATGAACAATAAAGTGCATTCACACTATTGGATTTCTTCTTTCTTTCTTTCTTTCTTTCTTTCTTTCTTTCTTTCTTTCTTTCTTTCTTTCTTTCTTTCTTTCTTTTCCTTTCTTTTTTCTTTTCTTTTTTTTTTTTGAGATGGAGTTTCACTCTTTTTGCCCAGGCTGGAGTGCAATGGTACGATCTTGGCTCACCGCAACCTCCACCTCCTGGGTTCAAGAAATTCTCCTGCCTCAGACTCCCGAGTAGCTGGGGTTATAGGCATGCGCCACCATGCCCAGCTAATTTTGTATTTTTAGTAGAGACAGGGTTTCACCATGTTGGTCAGACTGTTCTCGAACTCCTGACCTCAGGTGATCCACCCACTTTGGCCTCCCAGAATGCTGGGATTACAGGCATGAGCCACCGCGCCTGGCCTGGATTTCTTTTTTAAATGATAGCAGCCAGATGTGGTGGCTCACGCCTGTGATCCCAGTGCTTTGGGAGGATGAGGCAGGAGGATGGGTTGAGGCCAGGAATTTGAAACCAGCCTGGGCAACATGGGGACAAGACCCAATCTCTACAAAACAAAATTTTAAAAAATGATAGCAAATGCAGCTGCTTCTTTTATTTGGAGTCTTTGTGTTGGGAACCCAGATGGTGTCCCAACTAGGTGATGAGCCATTTCCATTTCTGACATGAAAACGCATTGCAGGGGCACTTGTTACTTCCCGGATAGATCCACTCTCCACCTGCTTCCTCTGTGGCCTCTCTCCTAAAGGAATAGGGTCAGGCCTCATCTCTCAGGCACCTTCTCTCCACAGCAGCAGCTCCTGTGATCAGGGGTTGGGTCCTGGGCATTCCTGCATTCCCTCCGAGGGCAGAGAAGGGTTCCATCTAAACCGGGAAGTGATCCCTGCCCTACCCAGGAGTCTGACCCCAATCTCTCCCACCAAGGCCACCACCACGTCCCCCTGCTCTGGTCCCAGAGGAAGGAGCAGAGTGTGGCTCCAGTGGGGAAGCTTCTGCCCGGAGCCCTGGCCCCATGGCGGAGGTCCTGCCTTCCCTGCTGCAGAGCTGGCTCCCAGCCCCCACCAGGCTTGGCTTCCATCCTGGGGGACGGAGATGTTATCCCTGGGGGTATGGGCCTCAATGGGGGCATTGTTCCCACCTCATCCAGAGCAGGATCAGGGAGGGGACAGGGCAGAGACTGGGAACGTCCCAGGTGCCACACAGGCCGGCTTTGTCCTCTTCCCCCTCCCCCTCCCTCTGCCTTCCTACCTGGCCGGCCCCCTCCCTCTCACCCCCGCCTAGGCTTCTGGCCCCCCTCATAGGCTCCTCTGTAGCTTGGGGCAATGCAGCTGTTGCATGGGTGGAGTTCAGCCTGGCCCCAGGCGGTTGTGTGGGAGCAAGATGTCCCCTCCACATGACATTGCTCTTTGGAGCAGGGCCTCTACTAGGCCAGGCCCAGCTGTGCCTGCTCAACTTGTCTGCTGATGGCACCCCTGTCTGGGGAGCACCCTGTCCGGTCCTCACCCAGGCCTACCCACTCCTCTCCATGTACCATCCAGACCTGGTCCGACCGCATAGAGATTTCCTGGTCACATCATACGGAGAGGCCCCCAGGAGGGAGGACAGGCTGCATATAAAAATCAGTTCCCAACGCTGACCTGACAGCTAGGACTTTTGGATTCAGGTCCCAGCTCTGCCAGTAGCTGTGTGACCTTGGTGAGTCATGGTACCCTGGAGGCTTCATTGGTCCCATCTGTAAAATGATAGCATTGGACTATCTTTTCTAAGCTCCTGTTGGGCTTTGACCTTGTGTGGCTGTCTCCTGGGAAGTAGAGACGCTGGTGGAGACTGACCCCGAGATAAAAGCGCCCCCGCTCCCTGTCCTCTGCCTCTCCTCCACCTCCAGCCTGAGCTTTGTCCCCAAAGCATGAGTGACAGCTAAAGAAAGCTAATGGAAACCTGCACTGCTGCAGGTGAAACTGATCTCTACCTCCAGATCCAGTTTCTCCTCCCGGCTGGCCCCCAGTCCCCCTCACACCTGCTCTGGTCCCCTTTGTTCGTTAGGCCAGGAGCAGGCCTGCCTTTCATCCACCTCCTGCCCCATTCATGCCTTAAGCCTGGGGCACCTCCTCCTCCTACCTCCTGGCTGGGGCACCATTGCTGTAGGCTGGCCAAGCGGGCACCCCAGAGCTGGGCTTTCCTCTCCCTTCCTCTCACCTGGAAAGATCACAGGGAAGGGAGATCAAGGTGGGGGAACGAGAGGGCAGGAGGGAGGCACTGTGTTCTATTGGATGCAGCAAGTTCTTAATGCTGGGAGTTTTGGCTTTTTGCTGAAGAAGGTACAAATTCAGGAGGGCTTCTTGGAGGAGGGGGCAATGTCTCACATAGATTTAGCACATGTTTGAACCCAGTGGTGCCTATGAGGAGATCCTGCTCTTCCTTTCCGGACTTGTCAGAGCCATTCATTTATTCATTCATTCATTCATTTGGCAAATATTCATTGATGTTGACTCTGTACAAGGCACTGTTGTAAGTATTGGGAATACAGCTGCAAACAAAAACAAACCCCTGCTTTTACAGTTTCTATTCCTGAGCGAGGCTGGGAGAGACAGACACAAACAAATAGATATTAGTTGGTTATGATTGCTTAGGAGAAAAATTAAAATGGGTAATGGGACACCAAGTGACCAAGTGATATTTAAATAAGGATCTCAGCAGGTCTCTCAAGAAGGTGACATTTGAACAGAGAACTAGGTGGGCAGCTGGGGGAAGATACCTTAGGCAGAGGGAATCGTAAGTGCACAGGCCCTGAGGTGAGGGGAGTGGGCCTGTGGAGAGAGTAGCAAGGAGCCCACTAGGGCTGGAGTAGAATGAATGGAGGGGAGGGTGGTAGGAGATGAGTCGAATCAGGTGGCGCAGGACCTCGTAGGCTGTGGCTGTGACTTCTGATTTTATTCCAAGTGAGATGGGGTAAGGAAAACAGCCAGGGTGCCTCTGCTTTGGGTACCCTGGACGGCTCTAGCCCCTCTCTCTTCCTTACTGCTCCCCAGGACTGGGGAGAGGTTAAGAGCTCAATTTGGGAATCAGACCTAAGTTTGCTCATCCATCGTCATCCACTCATCCATCCCATCATGCATCCATTTCTTTGATGATGTTTCCTGCATACTCTGTGCTTAGTGCGGCCACTTACTAGATGGCTTACCTTAGGCAAGTGGTTCGTTTTCCTTTTCTGTGAAGTGCATCCAGCAGTCATTCTTCCTTACTTCAGAGGAGCAGGACCCAGTGTTTAACTTGCTTAGCACAGCATGGGGGCACAGTGAGCAAGTGCTTCATCCATGCCTGCGAATGTGACTCGTATATACAAGCTCCCTGACCCCAACCAGCTCTGACCCACTCAGGGCAGTGTGACCTGCACCCACCCTACTCCCAGGACTCCTCCCAGAGAGGGCATCACTGCCCTGTGGGCTTAGAGCCTCCTTGTGCTCCTCTCCCTACCTCCCAAACTGTCCCACCCCTGCTTCCTACTCCCTGCTCCCTGACCTCTGCCCTCTGCCTTTACCCTCTGCCCTCTGCCTCTGGCCCCAAGCATGGGGTCAAAGCTCATCAGAATCTTCTCTCTGGGCCTCACATTCTAATTCACCCTCTTTATTTGTCAGCCTGCCTCTGTCCATCTCAACCTGGGGGCCGCTCACTCACCATCCTCTCAGAAAAGGCCGGGTGTACATTTTGTGCTATCATGTGTTGGGCCCCAACTGGGGGCATGAAGACCCAGAGACAGAACCTTAACTTCTGAGGAGCAAAGCCTGGAAAAAGCCCAGGCTTTGAAGCCCCAGAGACCTCTGGAGTCAGACATATTGAGCAAACCCTGTCCCCGGCACATCCTTGCAAGTCCTGTCATGTCTCTGGGCCTCAGTTTCTTGATCTGTAAAAGCGAATGATAACACCTGCAGAGTTGCTGGTGGATAGAGATTGTACATGTAAAGCTCCTGCATGGAGAACGTGCCTCTCAAGTGGGTGTTGAGGAGCTGGGGTGTATGTACCCACACTAAGGCAGAGGCTCTGGCCCCGGCCTGCGAGTGTGATCCCGGAAATCATTTGTGTGTGTATGTGTGTCTGGGGTGAGGATCCATAGCTTTAGTCAGATTCTCCAAGAGGTCTTGATCCAAAAAGCTGGGGATGTGAGGATGGCATGGCCAAAATCTTAAACAGAGTCAAGAAGTCAAGTCTAAGGCCAGGCATAGTGGCTCACGGCTGTAATCCCAGCACCTTGGGAAGCTGAGGTGGGTGGATCATTTGAGGTCAGGAGTTCGAGACCAGCCTGGCCAACATGGTGAAACTTCCATCTCTACTAAAAATACAAAAACAGCTGAGTGTGGTGGCAGGTGCCTGTAATCCCAGCTACTTGGGAGGCTGAGGCAGGAGAATTGCTTGAACCTAGGAGGTGGAGGTTGCAGTGAGCTGAGATTGCGTCACTGCACTATAGCCTGGGTGACAGAGAAGGACTCTCTCTCAAAAAAAAAAAAAAGAAAAAAAAAAAAGTAACGTCTAGAACTTTCATTTGTCCATTCATATTTTTCAAAATCAATTATTTAGACAACATGTGTTTGGTTGTGCCAGGCCCTGTGAGTCAAAGACTCACAGGGAAGCCTCCCCAGTCAAGGTGCCTTCTGTTTAGCCTCATGGGGACACTGCACTTGACAGCTTATGGAAAGCCTTGTCCGGGTGGTCTTCACTGAGCATTTCTGCTCCCCCGTAGGAGAGGCAGTGTGGGGGGCGCAATTTTACAGATGAGAAACTTGAGGCTCAGAGATACTGAGTGACTGGCCGAAAGTCACACAGCTGATAAGTGAGACAGAAACCACAAGCCCTGCACTCATGCCGCCCTCCTGGAATCTCAACTGCGCCACAAGGAGTGGAAAGCTGCTTGCCCTGCCAGGGAGTCCGGGGACCACACTCTCTTTCAGCCTTGGCACCAAATAGATAGTCCAGCCTCCTCCTTCTCGCCTGTGGAAGCCATGATGGCTCACAGATGCCTGGTACAGCTCACCCACTGCTCCCTACCATCGGAACCTTCAGGGCCCTGGTTTGGCAAAAGGGGGTCCTTCCAGAAATTCCAATCACTGCCTGTATTTTCTTCCTCTTTGGTGTTGCGGGATGCCATCTGTCCTCGTTGGAAGAGGCAGCCTGGCTTTGGAGTCGAAGGTGTGTAAGGAGGGGTGCCTGGCATGTGAGGCAGGGCTGGTGGGGTTGTGAGAGATGGGGGACACCTGTGGCGGGACCCTCCCTCCCCACACAGCTCCCGCTGCACACACCCCTCCCCTTGCCACAGTCTTTTTGATGCTGCTGAGGCTAAGCCAGGCCTCAGCCCACGCGAAACTCTCCACACACACCTCCAGCTCCAGGCGGTCCCCAGGACCTCGTCAGGGGCTGGCCCCGTGCCTAGGTCCCAGCCCAGGGCGCTAGGCAGCGAGGGGTGGGAGGCCCCGCGTGTTCCAGTATTTATTTATTTGAAGGCCCAGCATTTACACATACCTGGCTCTGATTACCCCCCGGGGCCCGGGAGGACGAGGACGCTGCTGCTTGGGCCTTTGATGTTCCAGAGAAGAGATGGTGAGATGCTGTTGGGAGTCACAGCTGCTGTGGGGTGTGTGTGCGTAGGGGGAGCCCTGGTGATGTCACCTCACCAGACTAAGGATGGCAGGCACCATGCTGGACCCAGGGATGACTATAAGGGGTCAGAAGTGGGAAAGAGAGAGGTCCTTCCTAGGACGGACCCTTGGTCCCCAGCACAGCTGTCCCTACCAGGGCCACAGCCATTGCCTTGGGTTTGAAACATGGATTCCCTTTATGGGAGTAGGGGCGAAGGGTGGCAGAACCTCCTCTCACAGGTTGAGGGAGGCAAGGAGGCGGGAGCCACCAAAGCCCTGTGGCACAGACCACCCCCACACCACAGAGAGGCCCGATAAAGATCTGGAGATGGTGACACAGCTCCCAAGGATGTCAATGTCAAAGAGTCAGGGACTACAAGGTACAGGCCAGAGACCCGCTCAGAACCACCAAGACCCACCGTGATGTGCTCTGTAAGTGGGTCCTCCTGTCTCCCACAAAGATCCAGGGTTACCAAGGGGATGCAAACGGAGTGATAAGGGTGCTTACTCATAAGTGAATGACTGAAGAATGAATGAATGGAGATGTTGACATAGATGCAAAGACAGAAAGACAGGAGTGCATCTAGCACAGCCCGCATATGCCCTGAGTGTCCGCGATGGCTCAAGCACTGTCCTAGGGATGAGTGAATGAGGAAAAGACACGGAGAGCACTCGGGGCTATATAGGAGAGGGGTCCAGGGAAAAGCAGAGCAAGAGGGCAAAACGATTTCAGAAGCTGCAAAAAGAAACAGCACAAAGAGGACCCTATGCCTTTCACTCAGACTGATCTACTGTTAACATTTCACCTCATTTACTTTTATCATTCTTTCTCTATATACATCCATATATATGTACATATAGATTTCCCCCTGAACAATTTGAGGGTAAGTTACATCTATCACGGCCTTTTACCACGAAATGCTTCAGTGTGTATTTCCTGAAAATAGAGATATTCTCTTCCTTAACCACAGTATAGTTATCGGTTTCATAAATTTGCTTTGATAGACTATTTGATCTCATCGACCATCCACACATTCATATTCCAATTCTGTCCGTTGACCCAATAAAGCCCTTTCCAGGATTTTCCTCCCTATAGGTCACAGACGCATTGGGAGAGAGAAAAAGCGGCGGCAGAGCTATTCAGAGACATTGGGACAGAGGAGCCAGACGCCAAGTGGGGTGGGGATGAGCATGTATAGGAGGGCGGCACAGAGGAAAGGAGTGGTCTCAGCAGTCCCCACAGGTTGGAATGTCCAGGGCTTACACTCTTCAGACCTTGTCAAGCCAAAGGGGTAGCCCAGGCCTAGACCCCTCAGTCCAGCAGGGCGATATGCTTCCACCTTCCCAGACCAAGGGTCTCATTTTGGAAGTGTGCTGAGGTCCATCTACCCAGCTCTCAGGAGCTTCTGAGCTGGCTCCTGAGAACTTCGGAAGCTTCCTTTCCCTCGGCTCTTTGGGCTGTCAACAGAGAAAACAGAAAAAACCTGGCTTTCAAGGAGGCTTACGAAGCTGCACAGACCGGCGTCACATTCATTTGGCCTGCCGCCCTCCCCAGCACACACTTGGGGTGGGAGTGCGGAGCGGTGGGTGGAACACCACATCAGTTGTTCCAGATGTTCCAGCTGGCGAGTCCCAGGCTCGGCAGGGCCAGGGTGGCCAGTGGGGAAGTGGTGTCCCGGTCTCAGAGGACCTCCGTTGATGGGTCTCTGGGATTTATGGCGAGTGGAGTCTCCACCCAGAACTTCACGGTTCAGCTGCAATCTTCCCGCTCTGCGGCCTCTTCTGGAAACAGTCCCCTCTGCTCTGAAGGGCTCTGGCCCCTTCCCCACACTCTTGTTCTGGCTAGAGATGGAGCCTTCCAGGCTGGGCTCCTGCCCATCTTCTCTCCTATCGTATCCCTACGCCTAGAACAGTGCCTGGTGCCTAGTAGATATCAATACATATTTGTGAAATGAATGAATGAACGAACAGTTCTTATTTCTATTCAGGAGACCAAATTAGCACATATATTTATGGTTTTAGGGCTCCACCAAACAAATCACTGGGTCGCAAATCCTGGGGTCTTAGGCTTTGTGCGGCAGTGGATGGGAGCACATTTAATCCATCCATTTGCCAAACTCAACCACCTCCAGGCACCACCTATTGGAAAAGGAGCTGGAGAGAGAATGCATGATGAGAGAGACAGGGGTCCCAGGAAGGGAGCGACCACCTGGTCTTTACCCTTGATGAAGAGCCAGTGGGTGGAGCTTGCAATACGACAACTCATGGTTTGACATCAAGAAGGAAGTCTCGATATATTTTGGTGTATCTTGGATGGCTTCATTGTCAATCTGTCCAGAGGCAGGGAGATGCCAGAGATGACTTCTTGACCCTCCCAGATGGCCCTTTGGGGCCTCCTGAGCCCGTCCAAAGCTCTGCCCACCAGGCGTGGGTGGCTGGACTGTGGACGGTTGGCTCAAGCCTGCATCCTTTGGACAGCGCCAACCAGGCCAAAGGTGCCCCACACATTGCCTGTCCTGGGATGGTGTCCAGGCCTTGGTCCCCAGGGTCCTCCCACCCCTGCTGGACAGCAGCCTCTCCCAGTGACTCAGCCCTGACGTCATGGGACAAGCGGAAAGGCCAAGGGCGTGGGAGGTGGTGGCTCCCTCCCTCCTGTCCTCACCTCTCTGGGTTCAGTCCCCATAACCTCCTTCCTTCCCGCCATCCCTGTTCTCTTTCATGAGCCTCTGCACAGGAGCTATTGCCCTGGCCCATGGAGACATGCCCTGTGTGTGCCCAGGTGTGTGCCAGGCCACTGTGGGTCATGGGATACAAGAACCACAGTGTCAGAGAGCTCCTGGCTCTGGATCCCACTCCCTCGCCCCTCAGCCCAGGAGTCCCACCCTAATAGAGGGTTGGGGGGCACCAGCTCCTTTCTTAGGTGGCCTGGGGCACTCTCTGTTCACACTTGGGGATCTCTGTGCCACAGGCCCTGGCCTCTAGGGCCTCCTTTAGGTGTGTGATCTCAGCTTTCTTATCTCCCCTAGATGGGAGAGGATCCCTGGGACCAACACCTCCCCACTGCAGGCCAGTGCACTGGGGCCTCCAACTCTGTCCCACCTGCACCCCGCCCAGCCGCCCCCTCCTCCAACCCACTTCAAAGCCCAGAGCCAGCAGGAGCTAATTACATGCCCCCCACCCCCCTCGCTCGTTAAGTGTCATTAGCTCCAGTTTACAGATGAGGAAACTGAGACTGGGGAGGTGGAGGACGTCACCCCCTCCGTCCCCACCCTGGCTCCCGAGCCAGCACTGGCACAAGGTCCCAGGGCCCTGCCAAGACTCCTCTTCCTTGGAGAACCTGGGGGCCCAGTGCCCATCCCCAGCTCCCACTTCCTGCCTTCCCGGAGCTCTTCTCTCCTTCCCTTGGAAGGAAGCTGTGGGTTTGGGCAAACAGCTGCTGAGTCCCTAGAAAGGGGTGGGCAGGGTGCCTCTCTGAAATCACACATAGGCAAAATGCAAATGAGCCCCCCAATTACTGTAGAGTCAGGGCGGTGGCACTTCAGGTAATAGGACTTGGGGAGTGGAGGGACCCCACACCTGTCCGCTCACCAGCTTGCCAGAGGCCCCTGCTGTGGGCAGGGGCAGGTGATGCTGTCACCCTGAGTGAGGCTGGGATACGGTGGGGTGGGGTGAGAGGAGGATGCTGATACTGGCATGGCTTGGGAGGGCGCCGAGCTGATGTTGTCAGCTAGGACAGCCCTGCCCTCCGGGACCAGAGAGAAACCCCGAACCTCAGCTTCTCCTCGGGAAAGCAGAGGCTTCTCTTTGTGGTCTGGGAGCAAAGCCAGCTCCTTGACCCTGCTTGACTCAGCTGACTGGGGCTTAGTGGGCTGTGAGATCTTTGAGACACCCCCCAGCAAAGGGGAAGAATGCCCCCCTGTTTACAGACTGGGAAACTGAGGTCCAGAGAGGGAAATGGTTTGTCCAGTGGGATCACACAGTGTAGAGGGAAAAGCAGAGAATCTGGAGAACACAGTCAGTGAAATTAGGACTCCCGAGAGAAAGGGGCAGGCTGGGGAGTGGGGAGTGGATGAGAAGTGCAGGAGCTGTACAGGGAAAATGCGCTGGGCACTAAGCTGTCCCCTTCCCAAGTGCTGGCAGCTTAGGGTAACTTTCTCTTATGGCTCCTATTGACAGATGGGGTGCCGGGCCTATGACAGGAGAGAAATACTTACCTGGTTACTAGTTGAGTTTTTCAGTATTAATGACTTTATGAACATACAAGAGTTAACATTGCAGCACGAGAGACGGAGGGCAGACTTCAGGAAGAACTTCGCACTTTTGTGGATGAGGGCCTTTGAGATAAGCGGTGACTCCAGGAGCAGGCATTCTGCCCTGCCCAGTCCTCTGGTTCCCTCTCTGGGTTAGTGGGGCATCTCTCACATCCACCCCACAGCCTTCCCCCTCCACACTGTCCTCAGCATGGAATGAAACATCTGTGGACTTTGTCATCATGAGAAGATCCCACATTCTGGAAAACCAGAGGTGACATCACCGCAGCTTTGGACCAGGTGTGCGGCCACCACTAGCCAAGTTTTGCCCCTGCAGCTGTGTGGGTCTCGACTGTGATCTAAGGGGGAGAGCTGCCAGGGGGAGGGGGAGAAGTCAGGAAGCAGAGGGAACCAGGACCTCAGAGCCTGACTCCTGTCCCTCCCTTCTGTCCCCACCTTGTCTCCTCAAAAGGTCTTTCAGAGCCTTCTAGGCCTGGTGACTCCTTGTCAGTGGCCAGGGCCGCATGACGTGACTCGGAAAGGAGAGGGCAGAAGGCAGGGGATTTGGCTGTGGCAGGACTCAGTGGGGGTGTCCTGTCTTTCTCTGAGCCTCCTGTTCTCCAATGAGGCGCCTGGACCAGAACAGTGGCTTTTACAGGGGTAAAGGAGTCTGTGTTGTTGACCTGCACAGAAGGGCAGTACTAAGCCAACCCGCTCCCGGGAGATCCAGGATGAGCCTCCCTTCTGTCCATATCCGCCTCCCCTGTAGGAAACCCTCCTTGAGTCCCCACTGCCAGAATGAATCTCTCTTTCCTTGGCCCTCATCAGCAAGCAGCGAAGCTCACACATTTCTGGGGCGTGGCTCCCGTGCCTTGCATTGCTGTCAGGGGACTCCTGCCCACTCCCCACCTAGAATGCCAGACCTCTAAGGCAGGGATGTGTCCGCTCTGGAACTGACCTGAGGCTTGGGCGTCAATGTGTCAGGGCTCAGTCTCATGCAGCCTGGGTGGCTACAATGCTCTTGGCTGTCCCCACTCTGGGGGAGTTTGGAGAATGTCCCCAGCTCCCAAGAAGGCCCAGTTCTTCTGTTTGGTTTGGTGACAGAGCCCCGCCCAGGTCCTGGTGCGTTACCTGTGTGCTACAGGCCTTGGGTGTGGCATTTTCCCTCCCTGGGCCTCAGTTTCACCGGATCATGGCCAAAGTCCCTTACAGTTTGAACATTACATCAAATCTATACTCAGAAACAAAATTGGTCCATAAACTGCCCTGTCCCTCCTTGGTTCATTTATATTCACATTTGCATAAATCTGCATGGAGCATCCAACAATCTCTACGGTTCTGCTGAGTGGCCTTCTTTTGATTTCGAGTCTCATCCCTCCCCGAAGTGACCTGAGTGGGGAGCTAGTGCAATGGCCATAGACCTGCTTTTGTATTTGTGACCCCATCACTGGTACCTCATGTGTGCTTCATAAATGCTTGTTGAAATGGAATGGCCAAGAGTTGGGTAGGTACCTGGTGGGATGGGGGTGCATGGGGAGTGGCTAACTCGTGGGGAGGTGATGGGGTGGGGTTACAGGGGGTGGAGTAGGGAAAGCAGCATGGGGGCGGTGGGGAGATGAGTCCGTTTCTACACCCGTAGATCCGTCAAGATGATGAAATGGAATCCCAGAGAGGTGTGATGGCTGCCAAGGCCGTAGAGCTGGTTAGCAGCAGAGTTCAGACTAGAACCATCGCCTTTTGACTCCCTGAGATGCCAGGCTGATGCTGGAGGGCCAGAGTGGGGAACTCATGGAACTCACATTCCTTGCCGGGAGCTCCTCAGAGTGATGGGGGAGGCAAGACACCAATGTGCTCAGGATATAGACACAGGGAAAGGCAACAGCGTGCAGACTCAGTGAATATTGAGGTGTGGGGATGGGGATGGGGGTCTCCCCTTCCCACTTTTCCCCCTCTTCAGGCTAAAAGGTGAGCTGTGCTCATTTCTTCAGTTACAAGGACCAGAGACCGGCAGGAAGGGGGTCCCTCTGGATGGTGAAGGGCATCCTGGGTGGTGAAGTGGTGCCTGAGAAACTGGCGGAACCCAGTGGAGAGGTAAAAGGGCAGTGAGCCACGGTCCTGATAGTCCTTTGAGATCCTAGAGGGATTCCGAGAGGGGGGTGAAACCCTCTCCCCTAGAGGCTGGAGGGAGTCAAGGAAAGCTTCCCCATCCATTGTGGGCTGGTCTCGGATCAGTCTGGTGTGGAGGCAGGGATTGAAGTCCTAGGGCTGTGACCCAGGAGGGAGTCCAGGAAGCTCTGGGAAGGGCACGTGGGGCCAGGCCACCTGCACCAGCTGGTATTCGAGGCCATCTTCCTGCTCCTCCCTCCACTCTCACCTGCCATCATCATCCTGGGCTGGCACCTGGGGTAGGGCTGAGGGGTAGGATTACATCAGGCCCCCATGCCCCTCTGAGGAGATTATAGCATCCATCCCCATTTTAGGCCCCAGGGGCAGCGCTAAGGGACAGGGGCTGAGGCTGGGGGCAGACCTAGAAATCCTCCGGTGTGCTGGGGTTCTTTCTTCAGAGAGTGAGGACCAGGGCCCAGCCAGCTCCTCCATTCTCTGCCCCTGCCCCCATTTCATCAGCCCTGCTTTGGAAGCTCTTCTACAGGCCATTCAGAGGGGATTGGTGGGGAGCCCCTGGGCCCAGGCCCCTCTCCTCCTGCCCAGGACTCTGGTGCTTTGGCTGGACACCATACCTCTCTGGTTAGGGCCCTTCCTGCAGGGAGACCAATCAATCCTCGGGCTCATGGAACTCACAGTGCTTGCAGGGAGCCCACAGAGTGACGGGGGAGGCAGGAACCAGTCTGATGGGGGAGCCAAGACACCAATGTACTCAAGATATAGACACAGGGCAAGGCAGCAGCGTGCAGACTGAGTGACTATTGAGGCATGGGGCACAGGGAAAAGGGTAGATAGGGTTTGGGTGGGAGAGTCTTGGCAGACTGCCTGGAAAGGGGGCACCTGGAACCTAAGGAGAGGAGAAGAAAGGGATGTCACCTCAGACAGTCACCTCAGATGGGCTGCCCTCCCCTCCCCAGTGCCCACCCTGGCCCTCCTGGCTTTGCCAAGTCGAACCTGTCCCAAGCCAGTTCCCAGAAAGCAGGGTGTGCAGGGGTTTCCTCAGACAGCTGCCTCGGCTCAGCGAGGGCTCAGAGGAGCTGCCTTCCAGGGCCCAGAAAAGCGAGCGGAGAGAAGTGGAGGAGGGCAGATGGGAAGCCAGAAAGCCAGTGCCTTAGCCCCAAGCCCAGGGGCTGAGGGAGTGGAAGAAGAACGTTCAGTGCTCGCGGGACAGAGGGAGGATGGCAGGGATGCCCGGCCCAGACGCAGGCTCCCCTCCCCTGAGACACCCTGGCCCACCCTGACTCTGCCCAAAGCCGGCCTGGCCCCCAGCGCTCCCCCAGCCAAGCCAGCCCCAAAGCCACTGCCCAGAGAGCGGGGTGCCTCAGCTGCTGCGAGGGTTCGTCGGTGGAGCCTTGGTGGGGGGTGATAGGAGACTGCCAGGCGCCGCTTAATAGGATTTTAATTATACAGCTCCAGCAAGAATTTTTTCCCCCCTGGGCTTGAGCCCTCACAGATACCTCCATCTCCACCTCAGCATCTTCCCAGCCCTGGCAGCTAGCTCTCCCAGGCCCCCACTGCCTGCCCTCCACCCACCGTGGGGGATGCTGGCCCATCTCCCAGGGGCTCAGGAAGGGCCTGGCATCTGCCCCCAGCAATGATGCAGAGGGCGCCTGCTCCTGGGGAGGGTCCTGGCTGGAGGAGCTCCTCTGAGCTCTGCATCCAGGACTGTGGACGGTCAGAGCTGACTCTGGTACAGGGCAGAGATGGTGCCCCCACCATTCAACTCACTATGGACTCGATGCTCATTTTTCCAGAGTGATTCTGCCGCATGCCAAACCCTTTCACGATGACTGTCTCATGTGACGCTTACAATTCTGGGAGCCAAGCAGGACAGATAGAGTGATCATCTCCATTTTATGGATGAGGAAATTGAGGCCCCAAGAGTTGAAGTGACTTGCCCAAAAACACGGCGAGTAAGGAGTCTGGACTTCCCGCAGGTTTGCTTGACTCTGAACTTCCGGTTCTGTCCATGGCCCTGAGCTGCCATTCCCCTGAGCTCCACACCCCGTACCCCTCACCCCTCCAGAAGGAGCTAAGGGCAGATCCTCCTCCCTTTTCCTCCAAGAAGTCGGGAGCTTCTTGCTCTAAGTGTTTGAAATAAAAAGCAACTGCGTCTGCGCACCAGTGGCGGAGATGGACTTTGTACAAGCGTTGGGGTGAAATGAACATTCTTCGGGCATGAGATGCTACCTCTCCCCATGTGTGGGTGAGGGTCCCCGCTTCATGCTCTCACAGCTCCTGAATTTTGGCACCATAACCCCCATCACACTGTACTGGATTGGCTAGCAGCCTGGCTTACCAATAGCCTAGAATTTCCTTGACACATCAAGAAAAAGCTCCCTGGTACCCACTGGTCAAGCATGTAGACTGTCGCCACCCACCTGCGTTTTGCAACGAGATCCCCTCCCCTGCAGGTGGCCTGCTCCCCCTGTGCCTACCCATCAGGCGATGCCAGCCATCAGTGTGTCGGGGTAACCTCATGGGCTTTCTTGGAGGCAGCACTTTCAGTGAGGCATTTTTTTGTGTGTGTTTATTATATATTTTAACACCTACATTTTAATTTTAGAATAGTTTTAGATGTACAGAAAAGTTGCAAATAGAGAATTCCCATACACCTCTTACCCAGTTTCTTCTATTGTTAACATCCTGTATCACCAGAGTACGTTTGTCATAGCTAAAAAAACAAACATTGAGCCAGGCACAGTGGCTCACACCTATAATCCCAGCACTTTGGGAGGTCCGAGGCGGGAGGATCGCTTGAGCCCAGGAGTTTGAGACTAGCCTGGGCAACAGAGTGAGACTCTGTCTCTATAAAAAAATTTAAAAATTAGCTGGATGTGGTGGCACATGCCTGTAATTTCAGCTGCTTGGGAGGCTGAGACAGGAGAATTACTTGAGCCCAGGAGTTTGAGGGTGCAGTGAGCTATGATCGTGCCACTGCTCTCCAGCCTGGGCAACAGAGTGAGACCCTGTCTTAAAAAAAAAAGTACACTACTAACTAAACTCAACACATGATTTAAATTTCACCATTCTTTTTTTTTAATGCCACGAGTAATACATTCTTGTATGAGATTCAACAGTGTAGTAAAAGAAACAGTAAAATATGAATCTCCCTTCATTCCTTCCCCAAGGCCTCTCCTGCCCCGGGAGTCATTCTTCTGCCTCCTCTCTACAGGTACACCTTATTCCTGCCACTTTCTCCCAGGCAGTGGGTCTCAGCACTGGTGGTCAGCACGTCCGCCCACCCTCGTGCTCTTGTGGCTTGATCACAGCCCTCTCCCCTGCTGCAGTGGGTCCTCTCTTCCCTCATCCCTGCCCATCCTCTGTTCTCTCCTCCAGCCACACTTCCTCTGGGTAGCTTTGAGGAACTCCCAGCCCCCAGGACCCCCCTCCTCAGACTGCCTTTGTTTTGGTCTCCTTGACCCAAAGACAGTTGGGGGTGATGACAATGCTCCCTGCCCCTCCTGTCCCTGTGAAGCTCCTAGGATGCAGTAGGTAATGGGCGGTGAATGAAGGGAACCAGGGCTTCAGGAAAGGCGCCTGGCTGTAACTGGCAGCAGGCAGTGCCTTCTGACACTGTGGTGGAGCAGGTAGGAAGGTGCAGAAGACGTGGTGTCTGCCCTCAGGGCCCCCCGGCCCGAGGAGGACGCACCCACACATACTCGCCTGGCTCCTGGATGGCCGTGGCCAGCAGAGCTCAGGCCATGCCCAACTATCTGTGCCCAAGGCTGCAGGTGGGACTCCGGTGGAGGGTTCTGGACAAAGCCTCTGCCC
Source organism: Macaca fascicularis (assembly GCF_037993035.2). Taxonomy (NCBI): domain Eukaryota; kingdom Metazoa; phylum Chordata; class Mammalia; order Primates; family Cercopithecidae; genus Macaca; species Macaca fascicularis. The sequence goes on along the minus strand of NC_088390.1, from coordinate 56,774,384 downwards.
TGCTCTGCCAGATGTGGCTTTGCTCTTTTCTGCCATGGCTAGGACTCACCCCCCCCACCAGAGGAGTAATATTCCAGCCTTTTCTGCCTCCTCCATACCTCCTTCACAGCAAGCCCTAGAGGGCAACTTTGAGCTGTTGCCTCAGCACCCCTGCCCTCATCAAAGCATCATCTGCTTCTCTCCCAGCCCCCTGGCGGGCGGCTGCCATCACCAGCAGCACCGAAAACTTATCCTGGCCCCCTCCCCACCAGTGCCAGCTGGTCTCAGCCTGAACTTTACCCGAGGCCCTGGGAATGGGGCTGGGGCTGGAAGGGAGCCGATGCCTGGGGTGGCAGCCTGTTCACCTGAGGAGCTGGTCCTCCTCACCTGCCATGGGTCAGCTCATCCATCCCCTCGCCTCAGTGCTTGCCTGCCTCTGCCAATCCAAGGAAAAGGAGAAGATTCAGGTGAAGACAATGGCTGCTACCGCCAGCAGCGTCTGTGCCTCTGATTGCCAAGTCTCCTCCTGCCGCCTCACTGCCTCCCCATGGCTGCCTGGGCCTTCAAGTCAGAAAGGACAGGGCAGGAAAAGGACTCTAGAGACAGGAGGAGTCCCAAGGTGTTGGGGGGGTGGTGATGGAGGGAAGCTGCCCAGGGAGGAAAGGACAGTGGTGGTGAGCCTCAAGGTGTGTGCTCATGTGACCCTGGGAAGGTGTGTCTGTGTGTGCGTGTTTACAGGCTGAGGAGGGGCCATGCCCCCCAGACCACCCTGGGCAGGTCAGCAGCAGGGGGCCAAAGCCCTGGGGGTCCCGGGTCTCCAGCTCCTATGGGGGCCAAGCTCAGGAGAAGCTGTGGAGCTGGACAGCCGGGGGGCGGGGGATTGCAGCATCAGCCTGGCTGCCGTGGCATGAGATGAAAGACCAGGAGTGGGGCTGTTGGCAGACTGGCAGACGGACAGGCGGGGCCGGGTGAGGCGTGGGGTGGGGGAGGGGAGATAACCATCTGCTAGAGCTGCCAGGTGTAGACATGGTGGAGTGTGGGGGACGCTGGCGGAGGGTTAGCCCTTGCCATCAGGGGAAAGAGCCTGAAGCTGGAAGGGCTCCCTGTGAGGTCACCTTGTCCAGCCTGATGCCTTTGGGCCCTCGGCCCCAAACCAAGCAGGCCCTGCTTCTGGCACTCGATGCTCCTCCCTGGCCCTGGCCCCCAGCCTGTCCTCTGCATTGCACCCACCCCGGAGCAGTGCCCCAGAAGTCCAACCCAGAGTCCTCGCTGCACTTAAAGGCACAGCACTGCATGGAGAGGGTCCACCAAACCCTGCCTCCTCTTAGTCACTAACTGCTGCAGTAGCCCAGGACTGGGTTGGTCCCTATCACCTTTTGTCCTTGATTGTGAACCTCTCTTACTATAGTTGTATGATTATTTGTTGATGCCTTGCCCCTAGCCCCAACCTTGGAGAGAAGGTTCTAGAAAGCATGGAAAAAGCATGAGCAATGAAGCAAGCTGCTCCTAAATAGTGTGGGGTCCAGGACAAGAGTCTTGCTTCCTAAATCTCTCCCTTAACCTCTTGCTATATCTCTCTACTCACAATTAATTCTCTAGTCCAGGCTTCTAATTTTCTCACCCAGAAATTTCTTTGACATTTCCCTCTAATATGCCTCCAGCCTCCTCACTGCCCTCTGATCTGCTGCCTCAGTGGTCTCTAACACGAGAGTCTCACATGTCACTTCTCTGCTCAACACCCTTCAAAGCAGTACTGCTTCCAGAGCCAGCAAGAGGAATCCCTGCCCCAGGCCCCTCATGACAAGGATATGACACTGACACTTTCTTTGTTGGAGAACCCATGACAGCCTAGGTCACGCAGGCTCCAGTACCAAGTGCTGCGTGGCGCAACCCACAGCTTCAAACTTCCGCTCTACACTTCTGTGATTACAGCAATCGGGCCCCAGTCGTGGACTTCTTGCTCTAAGTGTTTGAAACAAAAAGTAACTGCGTCTGCACTAGCCAGTGGCGGAGATGGACTTTGTGCAAGCGCCGGGGTGAAATGAAAAATGAATGGGGAGCATAACTTCCGGTTCCCAGTCTGCCGTGTAAGAAGCTTGGAAGTCACCGCTCCATCCTAATTACAAAAAATCAGAAGTAACTGAAAGAAAAAATAGATATACTTGTTAGATTATTTCTTTCAAATAGTGTACATGCACTAGATTATTAATATTTTTAAAACATTCAAGAACAATTAAATGGATTCTTATATAAAATCTCCTTGTAGTGGTGAGCATCCTTGTCCTTATTTCTTCTTTGTGAGTACCAGAGGTACTCATAAATCAGTGTAGTATTCAAATGAATGCACGTTGCATATGAGGAACACTTTGCTCTACTAAATAATTCATATAATTTTCTTTTTTTGATAAGGGAGTCTTGCTCTGTTGCCCAGGCTGCAGTACAATGGTGCGATCTCGGCTCACTGCAACCTCTGCCTCCTGGGTTCAAGTGATTCTTCTGCCTCAGCTTCCCGAGTACCTGGGATTTCAGGCGTGTGCCACCAAGCCAGGTTAATTTTTTGTGTCTTTATGGAGACAGGGTTTCTCCCTGTTGGCCAGGCTGGTCTCAAACTCCTGACTTTATGACCCACCTGCCTTGGCCTCCCAAAGTGCTGGGATTACAGGGGTGAGCTATCGTGCCCGGCCTTTATATGATTCTTATTTGTATAAAGGCAGGTCTAGATGGAATATGCATGAAACTTGATAGTAACTCTTTACATTGGTAATTTGATGGACGGTGAACACTGAAATTACAAAGCATTATATTTTATCAAAATATATCATAATATTTAGATTTATAAAATTTTAAATAAAAAATTTAGAATCAGGCTGGACGAGGTGGCTCATGCCTGTAATTCCAGCACTTTGTGAGGCAGAGGCGGGAGGACTGCTTGAAGCCAGGAGTTGGAAACCAGCCTGAACAACAAAGCAAGGCCCCGTCTCTACAAAAAAAAAATAAATAAATAAAAAAAGACATGAGTGGTGGTGTGCAACTGAGCCCCAGTACTCAGGAGACCGAGGCAGAAGGATCGCTTGAGCCCAGCAGCTTGAGGATGCAGTGAGCTATCCTTGTGCCACTGCCCTCCAGCCTGGGCAACAGAGTGAGACAAAAAAAAAAGTTAAGAAAGAAAGAAATTAGATTCAATTAAACAATCTTAATTTTCTACTTCAATATTCATTGGTTAGAATTTATATTCTGACTTTTATTTTAATAAATTAGAATATTTAAGTCACATATATATTTAACTGTATAAAAATCCTGGCTTTCTGCAATTTTAAAAATTTTGTTGGCCAAGTGCGGTGGCTCACGCTTGTAATCCCAGCACTTTGAGAGGCCGAGGTGAGCAAATCACGAGGTCAGGAGTTCGAGACCAGCCTGACCAACATGGTGAAACCCTGTCTCTACTAAAAATACAAAAATTAGCCAGGCGTGGTGGTGCGTGTCTGTAATCCCAGCTATTCAGGAGGCTGAGGCAGGAGAATCGCTTGAACCCGGGAGTCGGAGGTTGCAGTGAACAAAGATCATGGCACTGTACTCCAGCCTGGGTAACAGAGTGAGACTCTATCTCAAAAAAAACAAAGAAAAAATGTTGTCGTTTGCCAGGTGCAGTAGCTCATGCCTACAATCCCAGCACTTTGGGAGGCCGAGGCAGGCGGATCACTTGAAGTCAGGAGTTTGAGACTAGCCTGGCCAACATGGAGAAACCCCATCTCTACTAAAAATATAAGAATTAGCCAAGTGTGCTGGTGCATGCCTGTAATCCCAGCTACTTGGGAAGCTGAAGCAGGAGAATTGCTTGAACCCGGGAGGTGGAGGTTGCAGTGAGCCGAGATTGCGCCACCGCACTCCAGCCTGGGCGACAGAGTAAGACTCTGTCTCAAAAAAAAAAAAAAAAAATTGTTGTTATGAAGGCTTACTGTCAAACAAAGTAGGAAGAATGTGTTTAGCGATGTTTAGCTGGATGGTGACCCTCCAGTTGTACTCTTGTCCTGGACCCCACACTGTTTAGGGGCAGGTTGCTTCATTGCTCATTTGCTGCTGGACCCCAGGGCATGACCCACAAAGGCTTCCTCTGCCTGAGGCTCCAGAGTTCCCTGCTGTCTTCACACAGCCCTGGACCGTGGGAAGGTGGGGAATCCCAGAACACATATTTTGCTGTGCTTTTCCCAGACCTCAGACAACATCTCCTTCCCTTGTCACTGTATGATGGGCAAGTGACAGCTCATACTTCCAGTCTCAGCCCAGATCTGCCCTCCCCGGCTCCAGCAGACTGCCCCTTCAGATGTCCCATGGTATTTGCAAGTTACCTATTAAAAGTGGTTCTTCCACGTGGATTCAGCGCGATGCCCAAATCCAAGCGTGACAAGAAAGTCTCCTTAACCGAAACTGCCAAGAAAGGCTTGAAATTGAAACAAAACCTGACAGAAGAGCTTTGGAAATGTGTGGACACCTACGAGTACCTTTTCATCTTCTCTGTGGCCATTGTGAGGAACAGCAAGCTGAAGGACATCCGGAACGCCTGGAAGCACAGCCCGATGTTCTTTGGCAAAAACAAGGTGACGATGGTGGCCTTGGGTCAGAGATGAGAACAAAGACAACCTGCACCACGTCAGCAAAAGGTTGAGGGGTGAAGTGGGTCTCCTGTTCACCAACCGCACGAGGAGGTGAATGAATGGTTTACGAAATACACAGAAATGGACTACGCCCGAGCTGGTAACAAAGCAGCTTTCGCTGTGAGCCTGGACTCAGGGCCCCTGGAGCAGTTCCCCAATCCATGGAGCCACGGCTCATGCAGCTGGCCCTGCCCACTGCCCTCAAGAGAGGTGTGGTGACCCTGCTGTCCGACTGTGAGGTGTGCTGACTACGGAGCAGGCTTGCGTCCTGAAGCGTTTTGGGGATGAGATGGCTGAATTCAAGGTGACCATCAAATACATGTGGGAATCCCAGTCGGGAAGGTTCCAGCAGATGGGAGATGACTTGCCAGAGGGTGCATCCGAGTCTGCAGAAGAGTCAGACTCAGAAGACCATGACTGAAAGGGACTCAGGACTGAAAGTCTCCTGGAACCTTCTGAGTCTCACTGGACCACGCAGGACTGCTGCCACCCCTCTAGAGACAGCAGCGTTTTATTTGGCTGTAGAGCGAGAACACGCTGGGCACTGACTTCCTGCAAAGAATAAAACTTTGCAGGGTGCCTCCCTAGAGACAAAAAAAAAAAAAAAAAAAAAAAAAAAGGTTCTTCTGCCACACGGGAGGTTTGTGGGCTGCCTCTTTATGGATCAGGACCTTTTCTTGAGCAGGAACTTGGGAGCTCTGGGAGTAGGGAGCGGGCAGGGCCTCTGTGTGGGGCCCAGAGCTCAGTGCTGGGATGATGAGGCTTTGATATCTCTGAAGTCTGCAGGGTTTGAGCACGGAAGAAACTCAAAATTCTAGGGAAAACTAGCTGAGGACTTGGGCTTTGCCCAGGGGTGAAACCACCTGAGAAGGCCCCAGAGAACCAAGGTCTGAGAGGAGGTTGGTGGGAACCCCCACTGGCACCCCTGCCAGCCGCCATCTCTGAGGGCCGGGGTGGTGACTGGCAGCCAGGGGCTCAGTGAGGAGGACAGAAAGTGAACAGGGGCCTCTTGCAGAAAATCAAGGCTCAGCTGGTGGCTCTGAGGTGTGGGAAGAAGGGGAAAAGCCAGATGTTGGAGGCAGCCAAGGTTGGGGGTGGGATGGAAGTGGCTGAGCTGAAAAGACGCAAGGGCCAGCCTAGGAGGCCAACCCATACCTCACTCACAGCCTCTGTCGCCCTGGAGAAGGCTGTTCTTGTTGGCAGAAGCCGGGGCAGGTGGAGAGTGGAGGGAATCCTGCCCTTCCTATCCTCAGAGGACACTTCAAATGAGTGGCAGCCCCGATATTTACCAAGTACCTGCTATGTGCCAGGCACTGTGCTGAGGGGCTTCACCTCACTTTCCCTAGAGAGCCATGGCCTACCTGTCGGGTGGCATCAGAGACCACCTAATCCAGTTCTCACATTTGCCGGAGGAGGAAGCTGAGGCTCAGACACAGGGAATGGCTTGCCCTGGGGTGAGCGGGAAGTGGACCCTGGGCTGGAGTTTGGGTCTCTTGACTCCTTGTCCCGGGTGCTTCCTTAACTGTCCCTGGGCCATCCAGGACAAGGACATGCTCTGCCCAGAGCTGGTGGAACCACAGCAATGGACCACCCCAAGCTCCCGCCATGGTAGCTGGCCCTGCCCTGATGCCACCACCCTCTGTGCCCCTGCCATGGCCCATAATGCCTGGTGGCTAGGGGACTAGGAGGGGCTGATTCAGCTGCAGGCCATTCTTTCTCTGGAAAGAAAGAAAGGGCTCTGCCTCCCACAGGCCCGGCTATCTGCTCTCTCTGGATCCCTGACTCCCCATCCAGCCTTCAGCATCCCTAAGGCCCATGGGATCCTGTCTCCTTTAACCCAAAGCCAGGAGGAGTCTGAGACAACCGTTGGGACTGGGAAGTGAGAGGCCAGGTCCCCTGTTTCATTCTATGTATTTTTTTCATCATTATCATCATTGATATCCTCACAATGATTGAGAACATCTGAGGGTCCACTCTGGGCTCTGCTGACAAGCAGGTACTATTATTTCCTCCATTTTTCAGCTGGAGGAAATGGGGTCAGAGAGAGTGATTGAAGCCCAAGGTACCCTATTCAAGAGTCAGAAAGGGGCTGACTCCCTGGTCCGCTGGGGGTGTGCAAAGGTGAGCAGTCCTGCTCTATCTCTATCCCCTCTGAGCCCACCATCAGCTCCTCCTCCGTCTCCCGGGACACCTGGGAAACCAGTTATGACGCCTACCCTCCCTTCATGATCACCCCTCAAGGCCGCAGTTTTGCAGCCAGAGGAACTGTCCATCCAAGAGTCGGTGTGTGCGCAGACCCCATCAGAGGGCGAGCCTGGGGATCCTCCTGTCTGCCTCTGTCCTCTCTCCCATCCTGCCCGCGGCTGTGCCCAAAGGCGGCTCTCGATGTGCTGGGAACGGACGGGAATGCTGCTCACAGGGTTGGGCATGCTGGCACGCACCTGTAATCCCAGCTACTCAGGAGGCTGAGATGGGAAAATCACTTGGGGCCAGGAGTTCGAGACTAGCCTGGGAAACAGTGAGATCCCTGTCTCAATTTTTTTTTTTTTTTTTTTTAACGAAAAGAAAGAAACCCTGTTGACAGTCCCTGATCATTTAGCCCACAAACATGGACTTCAGCACCTATTGTGCCCCCACAAGGTCCTGGGCACTGGGCAGGGAGGTCTGGGATGTAGACTCTGCCCTCCTAGAGCTCACTGTCCAGGGTAGGTGGAGAATAGACCCACCACCTCCATTCAACCTGCAGACAGTGAACCTTGTGTGCCAAGCACCACTGTAGGCACTAGGGATCCAGATATGAACAGAACAGCCCAAATCTCTGTCCTCAAGGAGCTCACATTTGAGAAGAGAGAGACAGAATGGAACTAAAATAAATAAGCAGGTGACATAGCCTGTAGAAAGGAATGTGTGCTAGGGAGGAAGATAATGCAGGGAGGGGTCAGAAAGTGGGAGTGTGGAGGTTGCAATCATATCACAAAACTCATTGGTGCTGTGACAGGTTGGGGGCTACAGGAGAGCAGAGAAGGGACCTCTGACCCCTCCCTCAGCTGTGCTTGCTCTCCTGACGGGAGTTAAGAATGGAAATGGGGAATTCGGATCACCTTTGTCCCAGGCCCGTGGTCCCTAAACATCATGGCAAAGAGCAGGCACAGTGGGGCTTTCTGAAATGATCTCTGACACTGTGTGAACCAGAATGCAAGGGGACGGACTGCACATATCTGGACATGAATGTGCATATAGATGTGTACCATCGATAGACACCCAGTTTCTCAGCACCAGTGCTATTTCAGGCACCTTGTCCCTAGGAGGTCTCAGACGCGAAACAACTGCTTGCATGAAGGCAGGGAATGTTGAAGGCAGAACCATGGGGCAAGAGGTTACAGAAAACATCCCAGGAGGCAGCAGAAGTTGAACCAGGCTAGATGGCCTTCACTAGATTAAGCTCTAAGAGCTGCAGCTGCCTGTAATGAAATAAAATGGGCTAGCTCAGGAGGTAGCGAGTTCTTATCACCAGAACCTCAAAGGAAGGCTTGACAACTTGTGAAGGGGATTCAAGGACTGGATTGGGGGATAGCACGAATATCCTCAATAAGGTTACTTGGGTCCTATAAAGTTGGGGGAGTCACTAAAAGACTGGAGGGAGGAATGGTGGCATTAAGCACTTGAACTTTATCTTAGAGGGCAATAGGGAGCCATGTTGGGTGTTGGAGCAGCAGAGAGACACATGGAAGGCTGAGTCTTGGAAAGATGAATCAGACAGCACTATGCTGGATCAGATTAGGGTAAGGGGGGACATGGAAGGGAGGAGACCAATTACTAGATTAGCCAAATGCATCAGTGGGGGTGTGTGGTTGTGAACACACGTACAACGTGCATGCAAGCAGAAACCTCCGAAGACTAGACAACTCTCAGTTGTGAGAGCATTGAATGGTCTCTAGTCTTGAAGCAGGAGTTGAACTCAGTGATATTTCAAGCCCATTTCCAAAGTTTTAGGCACATGCGGGAGTGTCTGGGTGTGTGTGCACATCTGGGTGTCTATGAGTATCGACTGAGTTCACTGCTCCTTCATCAGCGGGGTCTGGTGTGGTTAGCAGGAGTGCACACCAAGGGGTGACTTGGTGTTCGGGTGACTTTGTGGGCCTCTATTTGGGGGTGTAGCTGGGAAGTAAACATTCAAGATACTCATGACCCTGTGGGATTCTGCTGTCCCAGGTGTGACACACAGGTGTGTGTATGTGGGTATGTGTGTGTAGGAGATGGGATTGGGGACGTCCAAGGGCTGAGTGAGGCTTTGTGAGGGAATTTGTTGTTGCAGCTTCAGTGGAGGACTGGCCTGGCGTGTGGCTCCCTGTGATGTTCTCTCTTTTTTTTCTTTTGAGACAGGATCTCACTCTGTTGCCCAGGCTGGAGTGCAGTAGCGTGAACATGGCTCACTGCAGCCTTGACCTGCTGGGTTTAACCAATCCTCCCATCTCAGCCTCCTAAGTGGCTAGGACCACAGGCATGCTCCACCATGCTGGGCTCATTTAAAATCATTTTTATTTTTTGTAGAGACAGGGTTTTGTCGTGTTGCCCAGGCTGGTCTTGAACTCCAGGGCTCAAGCGATCTTCCCGCCTTGGCCTCCCAAAGTGCTCAGATTACAGGCATGAGCCACAGTGCCCAGCCCCTGTAAGGTTCTGATTTCTGACCAGTCTGGGGACACCAGTTTTGGTGGTTGCTGTGAGCCAGGGCCTTTCCCATACACCAGCTCCCTGAGCCATCCTAGCTATCGGGCATGATCCTTCTTGTTTCCTTGCCCAGAGTCACAGTACAATGCAAAACACAGCCAGACCCCAGGAGTCCAAGTGCAGAACTCTTGCCTCAGTGGCTACCTCTATTACGTGGGGAGGTGAGTCACCAGAACACAGTTGGAAGAACAGTGCTGCCTTTACCTCTGGGCAAGGCATCTCCTCCCAGGCACCCATGCACCTTCAGAATCCCGGGAGAATCCCTGACCTCACCCTGACCCACCTCCCTCCACCTCCAGGCTCCTCAGCTCCCCTAGACCCCTGCTCCTGCAAACCCACATCCCGCAGCAACCTCATCGGAAAGCTGGGAGCAGCTCGCAGTCAGCATCCATGTTTTTACCCCAGCTGGGTGCTGCAGTCATTTTTCTGGCGCAGGAGGGCGAGGGGGCGGCTCGTGGGCGTTGAGACGCCGGGCTGTCTGCTCTGCTCGGCCGCTGGTTATTACCTCTCCTCAGGCTCCCATTAGCCCGCCTGCCCCAGAGGCCTGCGCAGGCTCCCTGCACCTCGGCACCTTTGTTCCTTAATTATCACTGGGGAGCTCGCTCACCTGCCTGCCACTTTCTAAGAAGCTGTCTGGCTCCCTTTGCCATCCCGCACCCCCAAGACCTAAGCCTCTACGCCCTCTGGGGTGGTGTCTAGCAGCAGCTTGCCCAAGGCTTCAGCCAGCTCGGGAGCCTCAGGTCTGCCCCATTCCAGCCCCTCATAGAAGCCTTTTCTCTTCCTCTCTTCTGCCTTCTCCAAGAACCCTGCCTGGATTAACTCTGTCTTGGATATCAGGACGCGGAAGGGACTTTAAATTGCCATGTGGCCCACGCGCACGGTGGCTCATGCCTGTAATCCCAGCACTTTGGGAGGCTGAGGTGGGAGGATCACCTGAGGTTGGGAGTTCCAGACCAGCCTGGCCAACGTGGCAAAACCCCGTCTCTACTGAAAATACAAAAAAGTAGCTGGGTGTGGTGGCGGATGCCTGTAATCCCAGCTACTCAGGAGGCTGAGGCAGGAGAATCACTTAAACTCGGGAGGTGGAGTGGTTGCAGTGAGTGGAGATTGCACCACTGCACTCCAGCCTGGGCAACAGAGCAAGACTCTGTCTCAAAAAAAAAAAAAAAAAAAGGCCATGTAGTTCGATAGTGGCCCCCTCACTTGCTACTTGGATTGGGCCACCTACAGAAGGTGCTCAGTGAATATTCAGTGAGAGGATGAGGAACCTCTGCAGCCTCTATGTGAATGTCTCAGTTGATAGCAGCTCACTTTTTCCCAAGGCAGCCAGTGCCACCTTGGATGGCTGGGATGGTTATAAAACCACTCTCCCCTCATGTACTGCCCACATCTCTCCCCAGGACCTTCTGATCTTCATGGCCCTGAATCTAGACCCCACCTTTCTGTGTTCTGAGTCTGAGCCTCAGTCCTGTGTTTCCTACTAGGGGCTCCTTGATGTCCACACCTCAGGCAGGAAACTTCCCAGCATGAGGCTGTGTCCAGGAGCACTCGCTTCTCCTTCCAGGCTTAAGGATTCAGCCTTACCCCAGCCCAACTCTAGCGGCTGGGTCTCCTTCTGTCTCAGGCCTCTGGCTGCTCTTCCTGGGGAGGAAGGTGAAGGGGAGGAGACACTGGGGTGAGAGGCCAGGTGCCAAACAAGCTCTGACAGCCAGCAAGCACCAGGGAGGGAGCCTGCTGTACACGCAGACCAAGGCTGCCCTGTCGAGGGGAAGGCCTGGTGGAGAGTAGGAGGCGGCACCTCCCCTCCCCAGCTAGCCTGCTACCCTGACCCTCACACACCTCTCTGCCTCGGGGCACTGTGGGTTTCAGCACCTCAGAGGCTGAGCTTCCAGATGAAGGAGCCAGGAGTGAGCTGACTCAGGTGGGCACCAGGGGCGTCCTCCTGTTAGGACGGTGCCTGCCCTCAGCATCTAGGGCACAGCACTCCTCTCCCGGGGAGGACCACCAGGGGATGAAAGTGGCTGTCAGAGTCTGTGGCTACCCCTGGACCCAGCCCCTTACTTATGGTTACACAGAGGACGGGGACATGCAAGACACAAAGAACCCTGTGACCACAAAGCGTCTCAGAGCCTGAGGGGGATCTCCTTGGGGGCCACTCCACTCAGCGTTGCCATCTCCTCCCATGCCTCCGCCCTTAGCCATTCTCCTCTCCAGCCTTGATCCAAGTGGAGAGTTTCCTTTTGGTCTCCACTTCGCACTCTTTACATGTCTTGGTCTTCCCTCAGACTAGAAGCTCTGTGAGGCCAGGACCCTGCCTCTCCTCTCAGACTGCGGGGCGTTCTTGAGGCCCAGATCCTGCCTCTCACCTCAGGTTAGGGACTCTGTGAGGCCAGGATCCTGCCTCTCCCCTCAGACTGGGGGCTCTGTGAGGCCAGGATCCTGCCTCTCCCCTCAGACTGGGGGCTCTGTGAGGCCAGGATCCTGCCTCTCCCCTCAGACTGGGGGCTCTGTGAGGCCAGGATCCTGCCTCTCCCCTCAGACTGGGGGCTCTGTGAGGCCAGGATCCTGCCTCTCCCCTCAGACTGGGGGCTCTGTGAGGCCAGGATCCTGCCTCTCCCCTCAGACTGGGGGCTCTGTGAGGCCAGGATCCTGCCTCTCCCCTCAGACTAGAGGCTCTGTGAGGCCAGGATCCTGCCTCTCCCCTCAGACTGGAGGCTCCCTGAGAGCAGGGTCATGTTTCCCTTCAGACAGGAACACAGGAAGGTTGGAGACTATAGCCCAGCCACACCCTGTCTCGGCTCTGAGCGTCTTTCATCCCAGGAGTGCTATGGGGAGGCCAGGAAGGCGCCTGGCACTTGCTGGAGGGCCTCTAGACAAACACCAGCTGGGGGTGGAGGACTCGGGTCAGCACCTCCAGCCACTAGACCGTGACCTCAGCTGGGCCGCCCCAGGCTGCCCTCCGGATCTGACTCAGAACCTTCCTGGGGCTGCTGCTGGGCGTCCATCCCCAGGGTCAGCCCTAGGAGGCCGCCAGATTCCACAGGCCCCACCCAGTTGGAGGCCACTACCCCCAAACCCCACTGGGGTCGCCGGGGCTCCATCAGGATTGAAGGGGAGAGCAGAGGGCAAAGGTCACCTGCCAGGCCCTGCGCTCCACCACCCCCATCCCTGCCCACCCTCCTCACAGAGTCCCTGACACAGACGCTAGGGACAAGGGATCCCCAAAAGGCAAACAAGGCAGTTCTTCCATGATAGGCACCTCAAGGTAGTGGCTAAGTCACCCCCAGAACCTTTCTCATTAGGAGAAAATAAACGAAGGCGACTCCTATGGAACGTTTCCCAGAGCCTGGGTCTAGGTTTGCAGCGGAGTCTGAGGGCTGGGGGGATGGAGGTCCTGGAGGCACAGGGCGAGAGGTGCCCCTGCCTGATCTCAGGCTGAGCCCACATGCCCTCAGCTAAAGGGAGCTTTAGAAACATAAATCAGGACGTGTCCTCTCCTGCTTCCAACCTGCCAACGGCCTCCTTTCTCGCTCAGGATAACAAGGCCCTAACCCGTCAGGACCCTGTCCACCTCAGCCTCATCTCTGGCCTTTCCCCTCGTCCATTCCTCTCTAGGCTACTGATTCTCACACAATCCAGGCTCACCCAGCCTCGGGGCTTCCCCGCCCCGCCCCACCCCAAAGCTGTAGTTTTGCTCTGTCTCCCAGGCTGGAGTGCAGTGGCAAGATCTCGGCTCAGTGCAACCTGCGCCTCCCGGGTTCAAGCAATTCTCCTGCCTCAGCCTCCTGAGTAGCTGGGATTACAGGTGCCCACTTACCATGCCTGGCTAATTTTTGTATTTTTAGTAGAGGCGGGGTTTCACCATGTTGGCCAGGCTGGTCTCAAACTCCTGACCTCGTGATCCTCCTGCCTCGGCCTCCCAAAGTGCTGGGGTTACAGGAGTGAGCCACCGCGCCCGGCCACCTCAGGGCTTTTGTACTGGCCGTTTCTTCCACCTAGAATACTTTTCCCTACACTTTTTCTTATTCTTGTTCTTCAAAACTCAAGAGACTTCTTCTAGAGGCCTTCCTAGATGACCCCATCTGAAACAGTACCCTGTGTCTCTCCGGATGCCCCTGTCCCTTCCCTCTCTACAACCCTGGCCTCATTCTTCCTCCCAGCACTTGTCACTGATTGAAATGGGCTTGTTTGAATCACTTGGTTACTGTCTGTCTCCCCCACTGGGATGTAAGCTCCATGAGGGTGTGGCTGTATCCTCGTCCTCAGTGCCTGGCACAGGCTGGCGCAGTTGTTGCTCCACAGACATCTGTTGAATGAACAAGTGCCCTTCGGAGGGACAGAAACACACACAGACACCCCAGGGACTGGTGGGGTGGGTACGAGCAAGGACGGGGAAGCAGTCCTTACAGGATGCAGGGAAAGGGGCTTTCAGGCCTCAAAGGTACCATGGGCTGAGGGAGGAGGGGGAGGAAGGTGGGAGGGAGGGTGGGAAGGGAGGCTGCCAGGCAGTACCATCCTTGAATTCCCCACCCCAGTCTGAAGACACAACTCTGGGTGCTAGTGGGGCCGAGGAAGGAGGCACCACAGGCCCATTCTTGGGCGTCCCCAGTCTGGAAGGGACAGAAAGCAGTGCTTGGAAAGTCCTCGGGGTCAGACCTGTCTACTCAGCTTTAAGCCTGGGTTTCTGAAGCCGGGGGCAGCTCTGCTTGGCCCACTGCGTCAGGCTCGGCGCGTTCCAAACCCAATGCCTCATTCTTCCTGCAGCTTGCTCTGGCTCCTCTGGCTCCGTCAACAAGCTCCTGCTCCTCCCAGGCAGGCAGGCCCCAAAGCCCAGAGTCACCTCTGCCTAACCCCCTCGCTTACACACTGCCGCACAGACCCTTCCCTGTGCAGTGACCGGGGAACAGGCTTCCCGGTCATCCTGGGCCTCTCCTCCGTATAAAGCAGCTGGAAAGGGCAAAGGTCACCTGCCAGGTCTGAGGCAGTTTTACCTCCATCAGTCCAAGACTCCTCCAGTCTCTGAAACAAATTCTACCAAGGGGTCAGTGGGGGCGGAGCGGGGAAGAAGGGTCCTGCCAAATTCTGACCCACATCCTCTGTAAGGGAATCTGGGTTGTGTTGGAAGTGGACTCTGGAGTTAGACAGGCTTCAGTTATCTCACTTTCTACTTACTCTGTGACCTTGGGGAAGTTACTTAACTTCTCTGTTTGTTTCTCTATCTCTAAAACGGAGATAAACAGATATATTTTACCAGGTTGCTTGGAGATTATATGGGAAAACATATAATAAGCACTTAGAAAAATTCTGAAATACAACTGATATTAATAAATGAGAAGCTCATCCCTTCCCTTTCAACCTGTACTCCTCCCCCTGCCCAAGAACCTGCTGTGGCTCCCTGTTTTGTACCATGTCTGATCTAAATTCCTCTGCCTGGCTCTCAAGGATCTCCAGTGTGTGGCCTGGCCTTTTCCATCCAGTCATCACCCCGAAAACTTCCCACACTCTCTCTTTACTCCTGTGTCCCCATTACCATGGTCATGCCTCTGCCATACCTTCTGTCCACACTGCCCTTCTTGTCGCCTCTGCCTATCCTACTTGCAAACCAAGGCCCCCTTCTCGAGGAAGCCCTCCCCAAGCCACACCTCCCTTGCCCATTCTCTGGCTCCTCTGGGAGCCTGCTACTCACTCAGCCCAGTGTGACAGCTGTGCTGTCCGAGCGGTTGGATATTCCATCGTTACAGATGTTGTCTGCCCATCTAGGCTGGTAGCTATTTCCAGGTGGGCAAAGAACCCCACCTTGGATCTCCCTAGAACTTGCCACAGTGTTAAATACATAGTGAGTACTCAATGAATACCTGTCTTTTGGTTTATTATGAAGCAATAAATAAGGCAAATCAGTAAGTGGCAAGCAGGTGTTGGAAGGGATTCTAGAAGGGGTGAAGAGGTGTTGAGCCTCTCCCTGTGACAGGAACTGGACTCAGCACTTCATGTGTTATCTCCTCATTCTTATAGTGTAGGAGGTAGTATTAGCTCCATTTTACAGATGGGAAGACTGAGGTTCAAAGAGATGCGGTGACTTGCCCAGGGTCACGTGGCTAGAAATTGGCAGGGGCAGGATTTGATCTGAGGCTGGGGGCGGGGTGTGGTCTGGGGAAGGGCATTTCAGAGGGGGAGCAACCTGTTCAAAGGCTCCAAGGGGAAAACCAGGGTGAGTGTGTGGAGGGAGAGAGTGGGCAGATGCACTGGAAGGGGTGAGGGGTATGTGCGGGAAGGCACTGGTTTGCCCACTTGAAGAAGAAGGCAGAGGGCTCTGGAACTGCCTCTCTGACAGGCTGAAGGAAAATGCAGCCAGATGCCCCTCCTGGTGAGCTGACTAGGACTTCCGAATTTGCCTATCAGAAAAAGCTGCAGCTAATTTCCTGAGTCCATACCAGGAGCCCAACCTCCTCTCCCCAGGGCCTAGGGACAGCCCTCTGTCCCTAGAAAAGAAAAGATGGCCTCTGCATCCCCTCCCTGCAGAGGCAAGGATGTCAGAGAGGCTGAGAGTGATGTCACCTGGTGGCCTCAGGTTTCTCACCACCCTTCTTCCAAAAAGCAGCTTTTTCGGAACCACTTGTCCAAGTGACTTGCCCCAAGCCTTCATGTCATAGACCCTGCTGCTGTCGCCTCCAGATGCAACCCCTGCAGGGCCTTATCTACACCCAGCTCTCAGTGGGGTGCCAGCCTCAAATTCTTCTGTTTCCCGCACTTGGCACAGAGATCCTCACAGTTCCCCTAGACCCCCGCTGACCAAGCCCTCCACGCAGACAGCCAGGCCCAGCTGGAATAACATGGCTCCCCTCCCTCCTTCCTCCCACGAGTACTGGACTATTTACAACTCACCAGGGCCTTCACGCCCATGAGCTCACTGGAGCCTTCCCCACCCACCCTAGAAACCCAGTAGGGCAAACACCATTAGCTCCATTTTGCAGATGGGGAAACTGAGGCTAGGTGCCCTGCCCAGTGAGTTCCCCAAGGCCCAGCCCCCTAACTTCTTAGTTTGAAGCTCTTCTCAATTCCTCCAGGAAGGTGGCCCAAACACCCCAAATTCAAAGTCAGGGAGTTTCAGGCAGACGAAAGGGTAGGATCTGATGAGTAGGATCTGTCACAGGAGCTGGAAGGAGCCTCCCAGGCAGTGAGCCAGGACGGCGGGGGTGGAGGGAAGTTTTTATGGCTCCAGCCACTGGCTGGGTGAGAGCCTGGCAGGGGCTTCTTCAGGGTGGACATGGGGTGGGGGGCAGGAGGGCTGGCAGGCCAGGCAAGCTGGTTGGGAGCACAGTTGGGGTGTCTTGCTCCCCAGGGTACAGTAGGGGAAAGGGGGCGAAGCCCCAGCCTCACAGCTCACTCCTGGGCAACCAGACATGGGAAACTATAGGCCGGCTGCAGCTGGAGGGACACTAGGTAGATACCAAAGGGGACTTCCATCCACAGACTCTGCTTAGGCAGACTTCCTGTGCACTGTGAACCAGGCCCAGCCCAAGCCCTCCCTTGCCATCTCACACAAGGATTATGCCACTGTGGCCTTCCCATCTCTCCTCACCTCCTATATATCTCCCAAGAAATTGTTCCATCCTGGGTCCTCCCAGTCACCCACCCTCCAGGATGTACTCTCCCTCCTAGCCTGCACCAAAGTCCCCGAAGCCCTGCCAGAAGCGCTCTTTAATTCTTCCTCAGGTTCGGACATGACTCTTTTCCAAGCCTAGGAAAATATAGTTTGAATCCTCTGGATTCTTTGTGTCAGTCTGTGTATGGGGTAGGGGGGGTTAAGGCTAAGAGTCTCTCATGAAGCTAAGAGTCCCTGGGGACGAGGACTGCATCTCCCCTGCGTCAAACTGTGCAAGCCTCCTTCCTCTAGCTGTACCTCCTTCTGCCGGCGCAGGCTCTGCCCATAGGGGGCGCGCAAACAGTGTTGTTAAGCCCAGGCATCCTTGCTACTTACTGAACCACCTGCAGGGATATGGATCTGGGACCTGTCAAATGTACCTCCAGAGCCCCAGCCTACGTTTCAATTGGCCTTGGCTCAGCCTTACTTTTCAACTGGACTGATGGGAGGGGAGAGCTTTTAGATAAGGACAGAGGCCTGTCTTTTGGCGTAGGAGGCTGGAGGCTACACAGTGACCTCTAAAGAAGTCTCCTTGACCTTCCAAGCTCAGGGTGCATGAGCGGCTTGAGGTGCTCGCACAACCCACAGTGGACCCACATATCTTCCTCGCCTCTGTTCTGAGCGTTCTGGGCTCCTGGGCAGAGGTCCCAACCAAGCAACCCCTATTTCCTTCCCCAAGTCTTTCGGAAAGACTGGTGAGTCAGCTGCGGCCATGAACTCATCCTCGGCAGTAAAAATAGGAAAACAAACAGGCTTCTCCTCCAGGCAGGGGGAGTGGGAAGAGGGAGGGGAACATGGGTTTTTTCCCCTGCTGGGGGAAAAGAGTTGCCATCTTTTGAAGTCTTCCAGAGTGAGGCAGGCGTCCTTATGGCCCCTAGAAACTCAACCACATCAAAGTCACCCAAGGAAGGTGGTTTGAGAGGGATGCTGGGTCACACACGCAGTCACAGTCACACACAGTGACACAACCGAGTCCCTCGGAGGAGCATACAGTGACACACACAGGAGGGTGCGACACCCAGCTACGTACACAACATGCAAAGCCAGTAACCCACAAGGCGGTTGCGTAGATACAGTCACACAGAAGAGAGCCCAGCCAGATTCTCCCAGGCCCACCTGGAGACAGTATCAGAGTCCCATACAGTCACATCCATCCGTGACCGCTGTCTCCACGCAGAGCTGCACCCACATCATGCAGAGCAATACACAGCTACACAGACTGCCGCATCCACACTCCCAACTCCCAGCCACTCTCAGAACCAGTTTTTGAGAGTCGCACGCATTGCAGAGGCAACGCCCATTTCTATGCACATAGTCACACACACAACCACACAGTCACATGCAGCCACAAGCACATAGCTCCCATACAATGCACAGGGCCACACCCAAGCCACAGAGTCACACACATGCAGTCTCAGTTACAACCCATCACATACACAGTTACACACGTGTCACGTGGTCATGGTCACAAACACAACATCCACACGATTACTCAATCACCCAAACCCCTTCTGTTCATGGAACCTCTGGGGCTGAGACTCAATGGCAATTGACCCTGGGGTGGGGACAGGGGTATAATATGATTCCCAGCTCCCTGCCCAACTCTCTCTCTCCTCTTGGCTGCACCTCCCTGGCCATCCTGCATTCTAGGCATCCACTATTTGGTGTTCTCCAGGCTCTGCTGAGATCCCGCACCCTTTGCCTTGGAGATGGCTGAGTCTAACCCCCATTTTGCATCGTCCGTGTACTCAGTGCACCGTCTGGCTCTGTGTGCCAGGTACTGTGCTAGGTGCTAGTGAATAAGAGATTATTCTAAATCAGACCAAAAATTTTCCACCAGTGTAATGGCTATTTCCAAACACATGCCTGGGTGACCCTCCATAGATCTAGCCCCAAATGCCTACTTGTTTTCACACCCCAGCCTTCAGGTGGTCCCCCACAGGACCAGTACCCCAATCTCATTTTGTTCAGAGGCCAGTTCCAGGAGGCTGAATTGTTCTCACGTGATCGATACAACCTCTAATGGGGGCATGGGGCATAGACTCAGGAAAACATCCCGGTGAACTTGGCCTCTCCTTCTCTGGTGGGTGAGTCTTAAGAGGCCGCTGGGTTGAAAACACTCTGTGCTAGGGTCCGGAGTGCGGGGCTTTCGTCCTGTTCCAGCGTGTCCTTATGGGTCAGTCTTACCCCTCTTCTTCATGTGTTAACACTAGGGGTGCTGGGCCAAATCAGCTTCTCACCACGTGCTCATTATTATGCAGATCTCCAGGCCCACCCAGAGCTTCTTTCTTTCTTTTTGTTTTTTTGAGACGGAGCCTCGCTCTGTTACCCAGGCTGGAGTGCAATGGCACGATCTTGGCTCACTGCAACCTCTACCTCCTGGGTTCAAGCAATTCTCCTTCCTCAGCCTCCTAAGTAGCTGGGACTACAGACATGCGCCACCACGCCAAGCTAATTTTTGTATTTTTAGTAGAGACAGGGTTTCACCATGTAGACTGGTCTCGAACTCCTGACCTCGTGATCCGCCCGCCTCAGCCTCGCAAAGTGTTAGTATTGCAGGTGTGAGCCACTGCTCTCTGCTGAGCTTCTTGATTTTAAAAATAAATTTAATAAATATTTTATATATTTGTAAAATAATTTTAATTTTTTTGGTAGAGATGAGGTGTCACTGTGTTGCCCACTCTGGTCTGGAACTCCTGGCTTCAAGCGATCCTCCTGTCTCAGTCTCCCAAAGTGCTGGGATTACAAGCATAAGCTACCACACCCGGCCCACCCAGACCTTCTTGATTCTAGAATTTGACACCCACTGGCTCTGGGCCTCTGAGGTGCTTTCCATCTCTAAGAAGGGCCATGAAACTTTGAGGAGCAGCCCTGCTGGAGGCCCCTCCCAGCCCCGGGCACTTGGCACTCAGGAGCCACTGCCACCCTCCAGGAGGTGCCACGTCATCTTTCTGGTTTAGAGGCTTGGGCTAGTTAAGGGCTTGTGGTTAGAGCAGGTGATGGCCAAATCTGAACTTTTGAGTCCTGTTCTTGGCTGAGGCTAGGCTTCCAGGGCAGGGCGGGGTACTTGGGACTCCTGGTACCTTTTCCAGGGCTAATGATGCCCAGGAACCAGGAGAGTCCCTGATCCCAAGCCCAGGCCTGGAGGGCTTATGTAAGTGGGGGCAGGGTCAAAAATAGGAGAAGTCCATGGGAGAGTCTCAAGTACTGAGGGACTTGAACGACGGCTGTTTATTTTTCACTCAGTTTCCTATGTTGAGTCAATCGGCTTCTTGGTTTCTGTTTAGCTTCTTTCCTGGTACTTATGGAATAGGCTCATATGTCAGAACTGGAGGGTCATTAGTGGGTCCCTAGCCCTTTTTTTTTTTTTTTTTTTTTTTGAGACGGAGTTTCACTCTTGTTGCCCAGGCTGGAGTGCAATGGCGCGATCTCAGATCACCACAACCTCCACCTCCCAGGTGAAGCGATTCTCCTGCCTCAGCCTCTCGAGTAGCTGGGATTACAGGCATGCACCACCATGCCCGGCTAATTTTGTATTTTTAATAGAGATGGAGTTTCTCCATGTTGGTCAGACTGGTCTCGAACTCCCGACCTCAGGTGATCTGCCCACCACAGCCTCTCAAAGTGCTGAGATTACAGGCATGAGCCACCGCGTCTGGTCCCCTAGCCCATTTCTTTAGTCTATGACACAGCCCCTCAGCTGCGTGTATCATCCTAAAAGCTGCTTTCTTGGCTGTCCTTGTGCTGGGCACCCTGCTAGTCACAGAGAGTGCCTCATGGTCCTCACAGCAATTTTATGGAGTGAGTGGTATTAACCCCACATTACAGATGAGAAAAATGAGACTCAGAAGTTGTGAGCCACCTATGCCAGGCCCCCCAGCCCGTAAGCAACAGAACTAGATTGAAACCTACTGGGTTCAGGCTCTCAGCCCCCATCTCACAGCGTTCCCTGAGATTCCACAGCAAGCCTCTGCTTGAACACCTTCAGTGATAGGGGCTCACAAACACTTACTGAGGACAGATGATATACACACACATATTGGAGGAAGCAAAGCTCAATGGGAGATGAACTTGCCCCCAGAATGTCTTATTCCAACAGAGGAAACAAGATGTGAAATCACCACTCCGTTTAAGGTGGAAGGAATTGGTACCTAAGATAGAAGTGGAGAATGTGCTACTTTTGAAAACTCTAGTTATTAAAAATGTCTTCCTTATATTGAGCATAAATCAATATTGCAGCAGCTTCCATTTGGCCTCAAACATCACGCAGAATTAGTCTGAAGCCCTTCACACTTTTGCAGACAAGTCTCACATCCCCACTGCTGGCTTTCCATAGGGTCAATTGCCTCACTGCTCTTTCAGTCTTGACTCTTGTCATTGTACTACCCTGCTGCAGGGACTGGGGCTTCGCTCTGACCACGGCCAGCCCCAGCCCCGCACATAGCACAGAGATCCCCTCAGGTCCATGCAACATCCAGTTTCTGTCCCCTCTCCTCCTTCACCCACCCATTCAGAGAGAGCTGGACTGCTCTGGAAAAACCCAGAGAATCCCAGAGTCAGGAGGCTGGGGTTCCAATCCCAGCTGTGTCACATACTGGTTGTGCAATGTTGGGTAAGGCCCTGAGCTGCTCTGAGCATTGGTTTCTTCATCTGTGAAATGGGGACAGCAATACTTGCCCCACCTGACTGGGTGGTAAGGATTAGCTGAGATCCTGAGTGTGAAAGTACTCCATATGCCACCGGGAGGACTGATTCTCACAAGCGTCCCTGTGCTTAGAAGCTGAGGGTGTCTTCAGGATTAGCTGGAGAGTAAAGTCTGCCCTGAGCACCTCAGCATGCAAGGCACAGTGCCAGGTGCTGTGAGGATGAGGAGCTAAGGAACTCTGCCCTGCAGGAGTTTTGTGTCCTGGCAGTGACACCTCCCACTGTCACCAAATCCTTGGGGGCAAAAGCTTTTTAATCAAATTGGGTGTGGCACCTCACCCTACCCCCCCAAGTGGATTGAACGGTGGAGATACGCATATCCCTTGTGGGTGAGCCAAAGGAACCAACAAAAGGAAAGGGAGTTAATGTGTGTGAAATGTCTGCTATGCATGGTCACTTAGAGTTATTTACTGAATCTTCACAACCCTGTGAGGCTGGGCTTATTATGATGTCCATTTCACAGATGGGGAAACTGAGACACAGGGAAGTTTTATTTGCCCAAGTCAGTAGGTGATATAGGTGGAATTAGAATTCAGATCTGGGCCAGATGTACTGGCTCATGTCTGTAGTCCCAGCACTTTTGGAGGCTAAGGCAGGAGGATCACTTGAGCTTAGGAGTTTGAGACCAGACTGGGCAACATTCTGAGACCCCATCTTTACAAAAATTTTTTTAAAAATTGCTGGGCCAGGCGCGGTAGTTCACACCTGTAATCCCAGCACTTTGGGAGGCCGAGGCAAGTGGATCACGAGGTCAGGAGTTCAAGACCAGCCTGGCCAAGATGGTGAAACTACTAAAAATATAAAAATTAGCCGGGAGTGGTGGCAGGAGCCTGTAATCCCAGCTACTCGGGAGGCTGAGGCAGAGACTTGCTTGAACCTGGGAGGCAGAGGTTGCAGTGAGCCAAGATTGCGCCACTGCACTCTAGCCTGGGTGACAAGAGCAAGACTCCATCTCAAAAAAAAAAAAAAAAAAAAAAATTGCTGGGCGTGGTGGCATGCGCCTATAGTCCCAGCTACTTGGGAGGCTGAAGTGGGAGGATTGCTTGAGCTTGGGAGGTTGAGGCAGCAGTGAAGCAGTGAGCTATGACCACACCACTGCATTCCAGCCTGGATGCAGAGCAATACACTCATATCTATCATATCTATTTTTTTTTTTTTTTGAGACGGAGTCTCACTCTGTCACCCAGGCTGGAGAGTAGTGGTGCGATCTCAGCTCACTGCAACCTCTGCCTTCCAGATTCAAGTGATTCTCCTGCCTCAGCCTCCTAAGTGGACAAGATTACAGGCATGCACCAGCATGCCCAGCTAATTTTTGTGTTTTAGTAGAGACAAGGTTTCCCTATATTGACCAGGCTGGTCTCAAACTCCTGACCTTAGGTGGTCCACCCGCCTTGACCTCCCAAAGTGCTGGGACTACAGGTGTGAGCCACCGTGCCTGGCCTATTTTTTTTTTTTTCATAATTTTAATATACACAAATTGCTAAATTTGCTATTGGGTGGGACTAGTCTCCCATGGCACCCTACACAGACTCTGTATCTAGTTGATATTTTAAAAAGAGAACGCTGAAGAAGCCAGAAGTGGGGTGCATGGGCTATCACCCCACTTGAGAGGTATGGCCTTAGGTCTAGAGACAAGAGTTCACTTATTTGCTGAAGTCCTTAAGGACTGAGAAGACTAGAGATTTCTTTCTTGTAACTGGATGCCTGAGGGTCAACAGTTTCTCCAAACTGAGCCCCAGACTCCAGAGTTAGCTGCCCATTCCCTCAGCCCAGCACCGAACTGTAAAGTAGTGCAAAAGGCACTGAGTCAGAGGCCTGGATTGAAAATCCTGCTCTGTATACATGAGTGAGGTTTTCCCTAGCAAGGCACTTTAAGACATGGGCCTCAGTGTCTTCATCTGTAAAACGGGGCAAATAACCACCTACTTCACAAGTTATTATGAGGCCCCACTGTAGTTATAGATGTCCACGTGCTTTGGGGAAGGCCATATATGTTGTAGGGAAAATGTCATATTCCCTAGGCATTTGCCCTGCCTCCTCCTGTCCCCTGCCCCTTGCTGATTTGCCAGGAGGACTCAAAATACCTCATTACTTTGATTTAGAAAGTCCTCAACCCCAGCCCCAAGTCTTTACTGCTTGCCATCTTCTGGGCTTGAGCTTCATGGTGATTCCAGGAGCGAGTTCCCCAAGTTGGAGGAAGGCAGCTGGGGAGGTGGCGTTCCAGGCGGCATGTCAGCAAGTGAGTCAGGGCTGGGGCGGTCCTCCTCCTTCTCCCTGGAGGTGGGAGAGGGCCTGCCTCACTGGCTTCTGGCTCAGGGCCCAGATGAGATTACTCTTATTTGCATGCATCTGCATACATGTAAATTTCACCTGTGCACACAGGCAGGACTGGGAAAGACATCTGTGCAGGGGCAAACTAGTCAGTGTGGCTGGCTGCTTGCTGGAACATCTAACCCAGGATCTTGGTCCGTGGTTCATCCCCACCATCAAATGCCTGAATCTGTGAACCAGGCACCAGCTCCTCTGGTTGCCCACGCCAGGAACTTCACAGTCATTTTTGCTTCTACCCTCTCTGGTACAGTTACCTGGCCCAGTAGGGTTTGTCTTTGAGCCACTCTTCTCATGCTTCCCTTCCTTTCCATTGCCTTTGCCACCACCCCCTTAAACCTTCCCTTCTCACTTCATACTTGACCTATTGCAACAGCCTCCTAACTGGGCTCTCTCGACCACCTGACCTTCCCTTCCCAACCCACCCTGGTACCCAAATGCTCCTGGGAAGCCTCTCCACTGCCATCTGGTCTTCTCCACTGCCCATGGGCCCCATTTGAAGCTCTTGGTTGGCGTTTGAGACCCTCCACAGTATGGATCCTCCTGACTCTCAGTCTCAGTTCTTTCCTCATTTTCTTGCCTTTCAGCCAAGTGGATGCAGGCCTTGCACACACCTTTTCTGTGCCTCAGTCTCCTCATTTGTAAAATGGGGATAAGAATAGGATTCTCGTGGCCGGGCCTGGTGGCTCATGCCTGTGATCCTAGCACTTTGGGAGGCCGAGGCAGGTGGATCACTTGAGATCAGGAGTTCGAGATCAGCCTGGCCAACATGGTGAAGCCCCGTGTCTACTAAAAACACAAAACTTAGCCAGAAATCACTTGAACCTGGGACAGAGGTTGCAGTGAGCCGAGATTGTGCCACTGCACTCCAGCCTAGGCAACAGAGTGACACTCTGCCTCAACAAACAAACAAACAAACAAAACCACCACCAACAACAACAAAAACAAGAGTAGGATTCTTGATTGGGCATAGGAGTTAGAGACCAGTCTGGGCAACATAGCGAGACTTTGTCTCTACGAAAATTTAAAAATTAGCCAGGCATGGCGGCACATGCCTGTAGTCCCAGCTACTTGGGAGGATGAGGCAGGAGGATCTCTTGAGCCCATGAGGTTGAAGCTACAGTGAGTCGTGTCTTTGCCACTGCACTCCAGCCTCGGCAACAGAGTGAGACCCTATCAAAAAAAAAAAAAAAAAAAAAAAAAGACTCTCTTTGCAGGATTGTGTGAAGATTTCTAAGAAAATGCATGTGACCCGGCACAATGGTTCACACCTGTAATTCCAGCACTTTGGGAGGCCAAGGCGGATGAATCACAAGGTCAAGAGATTGAGACCGCCCTGGCCGACATGGTGAAACTCCATCTCTACTAAAAATACAAAAATTAGCCAGGTGTGATGGCAGGTGCCTGTAGTCCCAGCTACTTGGGAGGCTGAGGCAGGAGAATCACTTGAACCTGGGAGGCGGAGGTTGTAGTGAGCTGAGATCACTGTGGCACATGCCACCATGCCCGGCTAATTTTTGTATTTTTTTTAGTAGAGACGGGGTTTCACTATGTTGGCCAGGCTGGTCTTGAACTTCTGACCTCGTGATCCACACGCCTCGGCCTCCCAAAGTGCTGGGATTACAGGCATGAGCCACCGTGCCTGGCCAGAGTATGTCTTATATTCTTATAGAGAGAGAATGTACCACATAAAATTCTTGTGATGATTCAATAAAATGTAAGGGCTTAGCAAAGTGCCTGGAGCACAGACAACACTTAAGTGTTTGCTAGTATTATCAATATTATGGTGTTACCCAAGGCACAAGGCCTCAGGTCGCCACTGCTCCCCTTCTCCCCTAAAGGCCCTGGGACAGGCTCTGCAAGTTTCCTCAGAGGGGTCTCCAAGAATAGAGCCTTCATCTGCTTCCTCTTGGCTACACACCGAGGTCTACTACTCTGCCCTCCCCCCGTTTCCTGTGGAAAGCACCAGAGGCAGCAGTGCCCCATTGGGTTGACTGGTGGTTGGGAGTGTGGGACTGAGCTCCCCTTCTTCACTAGTTTTGGGGCTCATGCCAGAATTTGGGCTGCAAAGAGCTGTTTCTCCCCAAGGTCCAACCTGGACAGGTGAGAGTCAGCTCAGAGTCTGGGAGGGGTGTGCAGGGGAGGGAGAGGCAAACTGACTTGAGAAGATGGAAAGTCTTTGGGGCTCGGTTCCCCAACCAGCTTGCACTGCCCTCACCCCACAAAGCTAGTGCAAACCCTCCCCACTTCTCTGCCCATTTTCCTTCCCCCTCACCACATCCCCCAGCCTTTTCCAGGCAGCAGTTGGTGAACTTCCAGTGTGGGATCGTTTTCCAAAGAGAATTAATGAGAGTGATTGACAGCCGAGGATGGAAGCCAGGCTGGAGGAGGTGCGCGATGCACCACCCCCTCTGTAAACTGCTGAGAGTGGGTCCAGGACCCTCCTCTCCGCCAACCGTTCCTGCCCCGCCCCCATAGCTGAGCAAGGTGAGGGGGAGGTTTGGGGAGAGAGGTGGGGCTGGAGGAGTCGGGGTGGGACTGAGTTACCTTTCACCTTACCTCTGTCTACCCTCCCCCTACACCAGGCCTGGGGACCCAAGAGCCCAACACAGGGGTACACAGAGGGCAAGGCTGAGTTTGAGGTTTTTTGTAGTTGTGATTATTTTTCTCACATTGAAGGGAAGGGATATGGGTATGTCTGTGCCCCCACACGGCCACTCTGCTCTCCTCCTCAAGGCAGTACTTCCTTCGTTCTCCCAGGCCCAAACCAGCAGAGGTAAGGCTGTCTCTTCCCAGGCTGAGCTGCCCTGATCAGGATTCAGAGACCAGACCTTTTGTTATGAAAGAAAAGCAGTGTGGACTTCCAAAGGCTCTGGTTCGGTTGGGGTCACTGGTCAAAAAGTTGAACCAATAACCCCACCCTTGTAGACCCTCCATCAACTCCAAGGGTCCAGAGGGCAGGCGTGAGTGTGCGTGTGTGTGTGGGGGGGGGTTGTGTGTGTACGTGTGGTGGCCGTGTGCTGTGTTTGTTGTGTATGTGTGATGTGGCTGTGTGATTGCCTATGGAGTATATGCTGAGGCCATTGGGTTGCGGAAGGACCTGTCTGTGCATCTGTGCATCTATGCGTTTGTGATGTGTGTGTGTGTGCACGCGTGCGCGCTGTGTTATATTGTGTGCGCCCGTGCACGCATTGTCTTCGATGTTGCCACTAAAGGAACCTTCCAACTCCCACTACTCCCACCTCAGGCTTTCACTCGGCACCAGGCGATGAAGACGTCGGCGAAACACCAACTTTCCATGCCTAAGTCTGGGAAGGTCTGAAAATCCCGGCGGAGCTGCCTTCGTTGGGGGCCCGGCAAATTCGTTGCAGCGGGGTTGGCCTCAGGGCCTCTCACCGGATCACTATGTTTCCCCAGGGCGCCCTGGCAGGCCAGCCGGCGGTCTGTCAGTCCAGCTCCTGGTGCGGTCACCTCCTTTCGGTCCACCGGGTCCGGGGCTGGGACACCCGAGGGAAAACTTCAGAGCTCCGCATCACCAAGCCTGGAACTTACGCGTCCCCCAGCCCACGCGTCCCCAATCCCGGGATGTTTTCTGCTCCCGCAGCCAGCGAAGTTCAGCGTCGTGTGGCTCCCCAGCGGCACAACCTGCTTCCAAGACACCCTCAAAACCGCCCCATCTTTTGTTAACCGTTCTCTCTCTCTCTCCGTCCCCCCACCCCGTGTGTGTGTGTGTGTGTGTGTGTGTGTGCGTGTGTGTGTGTGTGTGTGGCGGGGGAATGTCCAGGTCCAAGAATTCTTCCTAGTTTTGTTTTTAACATGTTTAGTGTGTGCATAAAACATCTCAGCTAATCTCAAGTACAAGACTTTTCCTGAGCAGAGGCTGAAATTTGCAAGTAATGCAAAGACGACTCCGGAGAGCGTCGCCTATGGCGGAGCGGGTGACGGGCGTGGGGAGCCCCACTGCAGTGCTGGGGTCGAAGTGGTGCTGACCCTAAGGCCTCTCCCCTTCTCTTCCCCCGGGAGCTTCTCCAGGGTTATTTGGAAAATGAGGCGGGAACTCCAATCCCTGAGAAAACGCTCAGGGGAGCACGGAGGTGAGCGCAAATGGAAGCACACGGCCGGGCTGGCGGTGGGCTCAGTAACCAGTTGGCTGCCCGCCTTGCTCTAGCACTAAATGCTCGATCAGAAAGAGAAAAAGAGGCGCAATCATTCCAAATTTCAGGAAAAGTCAAATCGGAGAGGAAGATGCAGGTCTCTTTAGACTGCCCTTCTCCGGGCCTTGCTGAATGCGAAGGTTCTATCCACAGCGCGCGGGGCCGAGCTCAGGGAGGCTGGAGCGAAGATGTGATTCCTTTCCTCCTGCCGCCAAACCGAATTATTCAGTTTCTCCAACCTGAGTTACTAAGAAAGAAAGGTCCTTCCAAATAAAACTTAAAATCCACTGCGAACGACAACACTATACAAAAAGTTCGTTTTGGGGCCGGTGGGTGGGATGGAGGAGAAAGGGCACGGATAATCCCGGAAGGGCCGCGGAGTGCGGAGGACTTGGTCGCGGTCGAATCTCTGTTTCCCTGGGCAGAGCCGCGCAGGTGAGCTCTGAGTGCTGGCTCGGGGTTACAGACCTCGGCGTCCGGCTGCAGGGGCAGACATAGACCTCTGCTCCTGGGGCGTGCGGTAGGCACCGTATCGAGCCCAGCGACTGTGCCGAGAGCTCTGCGCACTCACCAAGTGTTAGGGGTGCCCGTGATAGACCGCCAGGGATGGGGCTGGTTCTGAGGGAATTCCCGCTACCGGGAAAGTCGGAACTCGGGGTGATCAAACAAGGAGTGCATCCCACCGCCGTGGGTGCTTACGCTGCGCAAGGAATTATTACCGGAGCAGTTGCGATGGCCTTTGCCCGGCGACCCGAGAAGAGTAAGCAAACTACCGTCCACCTAGCGGATCAGGTCCAATCCCCGCGCCTGGGCCCAATCCCTAGACCCCGCGGCGCCGTATGCCCTCCCCCCAACTCTGGACGCCGAGGTCTGCCCCCCACGGCATCGCCAGGGTGCTGGAGTTTTCCGAGCTGGCCACTTGCGCTAAGCGAGAAGGTCTGTGAGGGAGACTTGGGAGAGCCACTTCTGGCCTTTGTGACGACCCAGGGGCCTGATGTATTCCTTCTTTCCATCCCTCCTCCTCTCCCCTTCTTCTTCTTGGTCTTCTTATGGTTTTGGATTTTAGTTTTTGCAATTTGTCGTAAAGCAAATGACAAAGGCTTGGAGTTCTTAGTCCAGCTCAGTTCTTATATCCCTTCTGGGTAAACCAGTCTCAGAGAAGGCAAATGACTGATGCAAACTATACCAACCAGCAACTTCATGGCTGAACTGGATCAGAACCCAAGCCTCAAGCGTCTCAAGCCAGCCCTCCCTCTTTAAAAATTTTTGGTAAAATATGGAATTGCTTCATAAATTTGCGTGTCATCATGGTGCAAAGGCCATGCTAATCGTCTCTGTACTGGTCCAACTTTTTTCCTAAGCAAGCATCCTCTCTCCCATCTAATCCAATAGGAGATTACTGCGCTTCCCAGCCCACATCCTCACCATGTCCACCTTTCCTGAGGTTGATGAGATGAGAGTCCTATTGGAGAGGATCCCTACCTGGGAAGCCTGCTTCTGAGGAGACTCCAGGTTATTCCAAGCAGGTGCCCCAGCCCCACACCCTCTGGAATATAGGAGAAGCGAGCCTTGAAGAAACAGGTGATAATGGAAGGAGATGTTTCCTCATTTGTAAAATGGGGATAATAGTACCTGGGGTTCGAGCGTGTGTGTGTGTGTGTGTGTGTGTGTGTGTGTGTGTGTGTGTGTGTGTAGATGCACAGGACTTGGATGTTATGAGTGCTTGATAAATTCTAAAGGGCTGCAGAGTATGTCCTGTGGCTGCATAGGGGTGAAGATCCTCTGAGTTCAGAGATGCCCTGAGAGCTTAGAACTTAAGACAAGTATGCACTGAGGACCTCCTGGTTTTGGAGGATGCCCAAAGCCAACTGTGGCAGAGCCCTGCCAGAAAACCCATGCCTGCCCTTCTTTCCTAGGTCTTATAAGAAAGAATCCTGTGCATATGGTTCTAAGAGGAAATGTCTTTCCACTCATCCTGTCAATTCCAGCTCAAAAGCACTTCCTTTGGGAAACCCTCCCTCACAGCCAACCCCACCCAAAAAAACATTCTCTTCCTTTGATGCACACCTTTGATGCCATCCCTGAAACCTCTCCTTAGCACTGCTGTAAGGCTGCCTCCATCCCTGTAGAGGAAAATGGTGATGGTAGAATGGAAGGTTTAGAAGGATATATATCCTCACAGGTTCACAGCTCCAGCTCTAAGGAGATAGTGGCATGGCTAGAATTGAGGAAGAAAGGAAGAAAGATAGTCCCACATAGAATAAGCATTTCTCTACGGAGCAACCCTCCACACCCTGTTGGATGAGATGGGAGTGGGTTCTCCAGCTGCCCAGAGGAGGAAGCTTCCCTTCAAGAGCCCCTTCGTCCCTGCTCCAAGACTTCAAGATGAAGAGCTCCAAGCCAGGTGCTAGAGGAGTCTCTCCTTGGAAAAACTCACCTCTGTCTATTCCACTGGGGAGTCTAGTTTGAAATAGACTTGCTCTTCCTCCTTGCAGGACGCCTGACAGTGAGCTCCAACCACCCCTGCACACCCATTTGATTGATTTTGCCTCTTTAAGGAGGCCTGGGCTCAGCCATTCCACAACCAGTGTTTTCTCCTATTCTTCCAGGCTGCCACCTCCTCCTCCTCCTCCTCCTTTTTCGACTTAGAGTCTCACTTGTCAGTCAGGCTGGAGTGAAGTGGCACAATCTCGACTCATGCTGAGTTGACCTCCAGGGCTCAAGTGATCCTCCTGCCTCAGTCTCCTGAGTAGCTGGGACTACAGGCATATACCACCATGACCAGCTTATTTTTGTACTTTTTGTAGAGATAAGTCTCACTGTGTTGCCCAGGCTGGTCTCGAACTTCTGAGTTCAACCAATCTGCCTGCCTTCGGCCTCCCCAAATGCTGGGATTACCGGCCTGAGCCACCTTGCCTGATCTCCTCTTTTTCTTATCACCATCCTCTTCCATCTCCCAATTCTACGACTGCTACCTTCACTCTGAACCCTAACAAGGAGAGCATGAATATGCCTGCCAAGTTGCATAAAGTGGGAACAGGTGTTTGGGTATGTGGGGGAATTTGTGAAGACTGGCGGTTTAGGGATGGAACGGTCTCTCCCCTAACAACATAAGGCATCTTAGATGTGTGTGGACAGGTATCTCTCATAGGGTAGGAATGTTATGTGCTTGGATCTTCTATATTTTCGAGTATGCACACCAGTGATTTGACTTGTATACTTGTGAATCTATGTAAGAGACAAGTACTAAATAGTGTTTTTATTCAGAGATAGTGCTCATTCATCTTTAGGTATGTAGATGTATGCATATCACAGCCTAAACTGTTTGCAGATCTATAAATGAACCTCTCTTTTTATAGACAAATGCTAGTGTGAACATCAGTGTAGGCACCTCTATGTTGGTATATGTGAGTATATATGTTGTATTTGAATGGAGTGCCTGTGTAGCTGTGTACACGTGTCAATAAATGCTTGTATACGTGGACACGTGTCCATCAAGGCCATGGATACTAATGTTTAGAAGCAAGTCCTGAACACAGCCTGGAAAATGCACCAGGGAGACTGGCCTGCAGTATTTCCTGTGCCCGCCCAGGAGCCATCCAACTGGACTCATCTCCCACTCCCAGATTTCGTCCGGGTTCAAGCAACACTTCAGCCTCCCGCTGCGCCAGCAAAGGCGGGGTACCACAGAGGCTAAAGCCCAGAGGGCGGATCCCTTCTTCAGCTTCGGGGGCCTGCGAGGAGCTGCGGTGTCGCAACCAAACCCGGGCCCCTGCCGGAAGCGGAAGCCAGCACGGGGGACGGTGGGGTGCAGCAGCGGCGGTCTCGGCGTGCCAGGCCCAGGGCGCCCCGCGGGGGCGTGCGCGCCACACGCGTACGGGCCAGGCTGGGCGCCGGGCGGCACCCTCCCAGCCCCGGCGTCTATTTACCAACAAACTGCCGGCGCTCAGCAGCGGCGCATTCCGACGCACTGACTAAGCGGCTGGCGCTGGCGGTCTGCACTTGACTCCCCTGCAGGTCCACTGCGGCTGGACCAGAATCGACGTGTAGACCCCGAAATCGGGAGACTGCGAATGCAGATTCCCTGAGTCTCCGCGGCCGCAGGGCCTCTGCCCACCGCGCAGCTCCCTGTCCCTTGGGCATCCAGACTCGCCACCTCTCTAGCATTTCTGCCATTATAACCGAGGTTCCTGGACTGCACCAATCGCCCTGCAACCCCAGCACCTCTCGGAGAAGACCTCTAGCTAGACGGGCCTGGAGAGTGCGCACCGCCCCCCTCCTATTTCACACTTCTCTACCGCGGGCTGTCCCGGGAGGCGGGGCCCGGCTCCAAGTCTCGGTGAGGTCACCGCGGGCGGTAGCCAATCCGGGACGTCTAAGAGGGCGGGGCCCCCGTCGGGTCCCGGGAACCGAACCCGAAGGAGAGGAGGGGGCCCCCATGGATTTAGGGGGGAGGGGAAAGCCATGGGGGGGCACCCCCCCGGAACCCCTTTCCCAGGCGCGCGTTCTCCGCTGAAAGAGGCTCAGAGAGACACTTTCTCTGGGATCTTAAGTGTGGGGGCTGCCAGCTGGGGGGCCAGTCCGGCCCAACGCCGGAGGCTTGGAAAAGAGAGTTGGCAGAGGGAGCGGACTACGTGCCGGGCCATGGCCCTTCTGCCGGGGCCCTGGACACAATGACCTCTTTGCCCTGCCCCCTCCCCGGCCGGGACGCCTCCAAAGCTGTCTTCCCAGATCTCGCCCCCGTCCCGTCGGTAGCGGCTGCCTACCCTCTTGGCCTGTCCCCTACAACCGCAGCCTCCCCCAATTTGTCCTACTCCAGGCCGTATGGCCACCTCCTGTCCTACCCCTACACCGAGCCAGCGAACCCCGGAGACTCCTACCTGCCCTGCCAACAACCCGCGGCACTCTCTCAGCCCCTCTGCGGCCCCGCAGAGCACCCTCAGGAACGCGAGGCAGGTAAGTTCGGCCGTGGCGGCTCTTCCCACCTCTGGGGTTCGGCTCCTGTGTGCCCCTAAACTTCTCCCTCGCCTGGTTGGACGCAGCTAGCGGGATTCAAACCCTACTTGGATTCCCTGGGAAGTGGGGGTGGGGGGGAGGGTGAAGGGATGGGGCGGGAGACACGGGGGGAGGGGCGGGGGAGAGTTGATCTAGGTCTCCTTTCAAAACCGACCTGGTTTCGATTTGCAGTTGTGTAAAGATGGGGAAAGGGCTCCCTCCCACCCCCAACCTGGAGCAGCGGGGCTGTGCATACCTACTAGTAACGGAAAACTGAAGCACTCCAGATGTGGGGATGGGGGCCTAGTCCTTTGGTCAGAAATCCCCCCGGTCCCCCCTGCCACAACCCATCCTGCACTCCCTTCCTGCCCCATGTCGCCCCTCTCTGGGTTAGTCTCAGAAAGCAGTGATCAAGCCAAACCCTGAAAAACAAATCAAATCCTAGTGAGAGGGCTGTAGACATCGAGGCTTATTCTGGGCTCTGTCCTCTCCCTTCCCTGGCCTTACCTGCTCTCCTCAGACCAGGCCTGACCTTGACTGGAAGCTGGCCTGGCAGAATCTGGAACTAGGATCCCTCCATCCATTGTTCCGAGAAGGTAGCCAAAAGTTGGCCAGAAAGTCCCTCATCTTTCCCTGACTACCTCAGCCTTCCAGTCAAAGGAGAGGCCATCGCTGTCATCTCCACTCTTTGGCTTTGGGGTAGGTAAGGCCACAGTTCCTGTTGCCTGGAGCAACTCTGAGCTCCTGAGAAAGTGCTCACTGGAAGGCCTCAATGAAGTGGAGAACCTGGCCCATCTTTGGGATCCTGGGTCTTGCAGCTGAGCTGACATACAATGTGGGTATGGCATTGTCCACAATCCCATCTGCACTGGCTCCAGCTTAGCCTCCAGGTCCCTGGACTATCTGCCTCCATCTAATTGCCCACCCCCTCCCCCTGCAATTGTCTTTGGCAGTCTCTTCCAAGGAGGCATATCCACTAGGTCACTGACTTCACTGGAGTCAGCTCAGGACCAAGACATCTTCCTCCCTTCTCCTGTGGCTCTGACATGCTCACAAACCATCAGAGCCAGAAGTGACCCTAGGATTTGGGAGCTCAACTTTTTTGACCTATAGATGGGCAAAGCATGCGGCCAGGAGCATCGATTTTAGGGATCTTCCTCCAACCCTCCAAAAGTTAACTGCCTTCAGTGACAGAACTGTGGCTGTCTCTCCTGGGCTGCGGGGTATGGTTGGAGTAGCGGCAGTTGCAGGGAGGAGTAGTTCTAGTTTTTACAAATGAATCCCTTTGACTGTCCTTTAGTGTATGCTAATAAGATGTGTTTGTGTTATGCATTTGGGGACTAGGGTGGGAATACCATGACCTTGTCCTCAGGAGAATTGCTGGCAGTAGGGTTGGTGTTGTCAGTCTTGTCTGACACATCCCTTGCCTTCCCTTTGTTTGATCTAAGGACAACAGAGTGGAGAGTTCATTTTCTTTAAGGACTTTCCCCCATCCAACGAAAAACCACACACACCCAGATTTCCTTAGAGTACATTTCTAGCATTTCTCTACCGGAACTGGTGGGTTCGGGCGCTCTGGAGTGGAGGGCGTGTGATCGAGAGCTTGGGGTCCTCCTTTTACTTCCACTCTATGTCCACTCCTGCCTTGGGAAGGGGTTTGGCTCCAAATGAGCGGCGCCACCACCCCGTTGAGTCGTCGGGAGCAGCGGGCCTGGAGAGAGGCCTTGGGGCTCCATGATCGCGACCCGGGCAGATCCAGTCGTGACTTGCTGGAACTGGGGTAGGGAAAGACAGCTGTCAGGGAAGGAACTTGGAGGGGGTCTGCTGGGAGAGATGGGGCGCGGAGGGCTGTGCGAATTCAGCAACTGGGTTGGCCTCAGAGACTCTCTGCGTCGCCGCTCGAATTGCACAGTCCACGCAGCCAGAGAGGCGCGGGTGGGCTCTGGGCTGCCAGCCCAGAGCTGCCAGCAGTGGGGTCGAGGCAGGGGAGGCAGGACAGGCGCGGGCGGGAGCGGAAACTCAACGGTTTTTCTGGGAATTGGTTGAGGCAGGGTCGAGGAGGGAGGATCTCAGAAGCCCGCAGCGCCCGAGGCCACGGGTGAGGGATGCGGGGGAGGTGACGGCAGCTGGTGACCGCGGCTGGCCGAGGGCGGGTACACTGACGTGTGGAGGGTGAGCCCGACTAGGGGAAGAAGGTGGGGGGACGCGGGCGGACACAAGCCGCTCTCTCTCGGCTCAGGTCGGCTGGCAGACCTGCAGGGAATGCGGCGAACGCTGCCCTAAGCCCCCGGGCATTGCGGCTGCTTCATCCGCCCTACTCCTCCGATCGCCTGGGACCTCTCCAGCGTCCCCGTAGAGCCCCGCAGGTTAGGGTGGCCGGCTCGAAGAACGGAAACCCCTCGGCCCAGCCCTCCCCTGCCCCTCAGCATTCTAGGGCCGGGCTGTCCCACGGCCGAGATTCCTGGAGAGCTAGGAGGGCCAGAGCTGACCAGATCCCCCGCGGCGGCACCGCAGCGCGATCCAGGAGTGGCCCTGCCGGGTTGCGCTGCGCGCTCTCGGGACCCGGGTCACCTTCCCTGCCGCCGGAACCGCTCTGTGTGCGCCGCCCAACGAAGGAAGGGGCTGCCCCACGCAGATCCGGCTTCTGGGGGTCCCTGGAAACCCAGCCGGCCACGGTGTGGCGGGGCAGTGATGGTCACTTTTCCTGCTGGGTGCGCCTGAGCAGAGGGGCAGCCCGTTACAGTAGGCGAGGCCAGGGCAAACCTGGGGTCTCTATCCGCGCTGCGAGGCTGGGATTCAAGGTCCTTTCAGCCGGGCCTCTCACCCACCCCGCTGGCCGCAGCCGGAGGCTGCCACGCGGACACCATCTCAAGCCTCTGAGCATTGCTCTTGAGTTCCCTCCGCCTGCTGTGTCCTTCCTCTGTCATCTCTAGGCCTCGGCTCAGCCCAGGACCTAGCCTTTCTGCCCCGCCCTACCCCAAGCTGGCGCCACCGCCCGGGGCTGAACTCCGACCTCCCACCGCAGGCTCCGCGGTACCCTGGCTGTGGCCCTCGGCGCTTTCTTCCTAGGGTCACAGAACCCATAGGAGTGGGAGCTCCCTGGGAGCAGAACTGCCCCTTGTATCACCTGGCGCGGTGAACGTGGGGGTTGAATCGCTCCACGCGGAAAGTAGAAGGCAGGGGCCAAGGGGGCGATCCTGGTGGCTGCGCTTTTTGATAATTGCCGCCGACGGCTTGCAGACGAGATGCCAATAAGCCTATGAAACTGCCCATCCTACCCCCTCGCTCCCTCCTCGCCCCCTACACCGTTTTGTGCTGCCCACCAGACTCAGAGAAGCCGCGGCCGTCCCCGGA
The DNA here is from genome assembly GCF_037993035.2 of Macaca fascicularis. Lineage (NCBI taxonomy): Eukaryota > Metazoa > Chordata > Mammalia > Primates > Cercopithecidae > Macaca > Macaca fascicularis. The sequence continues at coordinate 56,737,848 of NC_088390.1, read as the reverse complement.
ACCCTCGGAGCGGCGCCCTCAGGCTCCAGCCAAAAAGCTCCGCAAACCGAGGACCATCTACTCCAGCCTGCAGCTGCAGCACCTAAACCAGCGTTTCCAGCACACGCAGTACCTGGCGCTGCCCGAGAGGGCCCAGCTGGCAGCGCAGCTCGGCCTCACCCAGACCCAGGTGGGGCCAGTGTCATCCTTCCCCAGCTTTCACCTTCCCCACACGTGTTCTCTGGGAACTCATCCCCCAGCCCCAGCTGTGAATGACTGATGGCGTGGTGCTGTGGCCCTGTTGTCACAGTTCTCCAGGGAATGTTCATAGCTGGCTGTTAGTAAGCCTTGGGGGGAATGTGTTGAAAGGTGTGCATGTAGGTGCGGGTGGGGTGGAGGGGGTCAGGAAGAGGAGGGTAGGGCAGACAGGGAGACATGGATACTAGCTCAGAGGCAGGAACTCAGGAGACTTCTGGGGCTGTGGGGGACTGGAGCAAATGTTCCCAGCCTCTGCTGGTCTCCCAGGACTGCACCTACACCTGGATCCCTTTCCCTTTCTCGAAACTTTTCACACATACCTTCCTCCTGATCTTTCATTCTTTCCCCTTTTCTCCCCAAAGGTAAAGATCTGGTTTCAGAACAAACGCTCCAAGTATAAGAAGCTCCTGAAGCAGAACTCTGGGGGGCAGGAAGGGGACTTCCCTGGGAGGACCTTCTCTGTGTCTCCCTGCTCCCCCCCCCTCCCCTCCCTCTGGGATCTACCCAAGGCAGGGACTCTGCCCACCAGTGGCTATGGCAACAGCTTTGGAGCCTGGTATCAGCATCACTCCTCAGATGTCCTGGCTTCGCCTCAGATGATGTGAATCTGGGGAAGGGCGGGCCAGGCCCCCAGCCCTCCTGCAAAGTCCAGGACCCAGGCAGTCCACCTGCACCCCTTCTGGGCTGGGAGGAAACCAGCTCCAGATGGGTTTTCTCTGGAGGACAAGCAGTTAGAGGAGAAAAAGGAATGGGACAGAGGCTGTACCCCTAACCCAAACATCTAAATCAAGGACCTCAGCCATAGTCATTGTCCCCACCACTACCATGGACTGGACACCTTCCCTCCAGCTGGACAAAGGCTCTGGAGAGAGAGAGCCATTGGCTGGAGTTGAGACTGTCCCCAGGACCCTTGGTCTTGCCACTCCTCCACTCCTTCTTCCCTCTCCCTCTTTCCCCTCCCCCTGCCTTCTTGAAAAGGACTGAATCCCCACTACAGCCTGGGTGCAAAACCAATAAGAAACATTAAGTATTTTTTTTCTTTGTGTGCCTTGGGCCTTGCCTAACCCATTTGTGAGCAAAAGCAGAAGTGGACCACCATTAGCTCCCACCCACCCAGCAATTTTTCCCTGGAGATCAGCCCGTTACCCCCATAACTGATTTACCTACTTACCATCCAGGAAGGTAGAAGAGATGCAGAGAAATGTGGAATTTGTGGACCTATGGGTAATTTATACTCTCCTCCAAAAAAAAAAAAAAACCCTCTTTCCCACCCCCCCACCCCCGTCTCCCCTTTTTGAATAGATAATGGAACCAATTATACATATAATTCAATAGGTATTTATTGAGCAGCTCCCTCCTATTCCCCATCCCTAGTCCCTAATGAACCCACAGGCACACACTTTTGGAAACCTGGTAACACTTGGGGGGAAATGGGGACCAACTGGCTCTCTGGATTAGTACGGGTATAGACACCCCCAAATAGGTGGGTAGGCCCATTGATTCACCTCCTTGCAGCTGTCTCTGTTCAAAGAAACTGTGCAGATTTAGAACGAATTGGAGCTTGAGCTTCACACCACCAGCTTCCAGAGATTAAAGTTTGTACAAAACTTTGCGTTCTGGGTGTGAGATGTGTTTGTTTCCTGACTTCTTATGTGTAGGGCCTGGTCACGCATCTCTTCTGGCCCATCTGACTCTTCTACCATGGAATTACAGGCATCAGAGGCACTGGATTCTAGATTTGTCTTGGCCACTAACTAACTTTGTGATTCTGGCTTTGGAATGTTCTAACAACGTCCACAATTTAATATGCTCCCGTGTGAACCCAGGAGATGCTCATGCAGGGTCTGAGTGCGACTGCCCAGCAGACGCTCTCCAGTTCTAGAGGGAGCCAGGCACCTTACAGTCCCTAGGCCCCACCTTTAGCCCAGGGAGAGGCCCTGTTCACCTTGAGAGAGGGCACACCCACGGATCCGGTCCAGTCCTACCTGGAGAAGTGTGCTGCTTGGGGGCAGGATGGCCTCAGCTCACCTTGGGGAAGGAGGAGGGGCAGGTCTGAGAAGGAAAACACCAAAAGGAACTGGAATTCTCTTCCATCCAACAAACATGTGGAGACCCTGGGCTCTGGGTTAGGGGTACAGCCTCTGTCCCATTCCTTTTTCTCCTCTAACTGCTTGTCCTCCAGAGAAAACCCATCTGGAGCTGGTTTCCTCCCAGCCCAGAAGGGGTGCAGGTGGACCCATAGATCCTTGGGATACCATGGTGACCGAGGCAAACGAATGACCAGACGCTGGTGTGGTGAGTTCCAGGCAAAGGAAAACGCAGATGGAGGTGTGGGTATTGTCAAGGGCCTCCAATTCAGGCTGGGCCAGGGGGCTCAGTGCTGGGCGAGAAGGGCAGGCGGCCTGGGGAGCAGCAGGACCTGACAGACTCCTGGCCACCACACCCCACTGGAACACATAGCACCACCCCCACTTCCACCAGGATCAGCAGGATAAGGAGCGCCTTGGGAGAGGAGCTGAGGACAAGGGTGGCAGAATAATTCAGGGAATCCAGCCCAGCATGGCCTGAGGGGCTGGGGGAGGGGCCTCCAAATCCAGGCAAAAATCTTCCAAGTTGAGCTTCCCTCTTACTGCCTAGACCTGTTCCCAGACACTGCAAACTGGGTGCCTGCCCCAGTCTGAAAAGCCCACTCAGACACTTCCAGCCAACCTCTGCAGGCCAGAGAGAAGCCCACATTGGAGTCATATGTAGGGCAGAGGGGTATGAAATCCCCCAGCTCCTGATGCCTACAGTCAGTTCCTCCTCAGCCCCTATTCCTCACCCTGTTCTGGGTCAGTGACCACCCTTATTCCACAAAACACACCCAGAGGATTCTCTTGGGGATGGCACATGGCACGGGTAGACCAAAGCCAAGATCCAGGAGTGGTGAGGAATGGGAGTGCCAGGAGGACAAATATCTTCCACTTCCTCCAATGCCTTCCCTTGCGCCAAGCCCCAGGCTCCACTGGCTCTCTCACCCCAGCCCCAGTTCTCTTCTCTTGGTCTCCTCTGAGGCCACAGGCCCTCCGGGCAGCTGTTCCCGCCCACTGCAGGTTGCACACTCCTCTTTCCACAGACCCAAGATAAGATCTACCGCCCCATCTAGGAAAGCCTCCAAAGGCGAGATTAATTGGACAGCCCAACACAAGTCACATTGTTAAAACAACAGCCCAGGTTGTAAAGTTAAGTAGCAGAAGGAGTGTAATTACTCTCTCAGCTAGAGGCCAGCTGAGCTGACAGCGTCCCCCTCCCCCCGCCACCCCCCCGCCACCCCCACCCCCCCTGCCCCCCCCGCCCCCTTCCTTCTATCCATCCTTTCAGGAGAAATGGGAATCTCTTTTCCATTTGGGAGCTGGTGCAGTTTCCCTGAGCTCCTGGGTGGCTATGGGCCTGGAGTCCCCGGTGGAGGAGGTGCCCGTTCCCTTCCCTCAGGCCATCAGGGTTGTAGAAGGAGAACCCCATGGTTCCTTCCCCTGGGGGAGCCCCACTGGGAAAATTGGGTCAGTAAGGGAGGGGGACCAAGACTGGATGGTTAAGAACAGAGGCTTTAAGCTACAGAGAGTCCCAGCTCTGTCACCTTCTAGCAGTGTGAGTTTTGGTAAGTTACTTAACCTCTCTCTGAGCCCTGCTTATTCCCATCTCCCACCCCCACCCAAGATGTGAATACTAATAGGACTTGATTTGCAGAGTGACTGTGATGACAAAATGAGATAGTGCTTGTAACATGCTTGACATGGTGCCTGGAACATAGTAAGCACTTAATAAATGGCATTTACAACTGCTGTTATTATCGGGGGACGAGAGGGGAGGGGTTTCAGCGAGGGGGAATTCCTACTGCCATCCATTCACCTCTGTCCCTGGGAGAACTGCCTCCTAGGAGGGCAGAGGAGGATTGAGGCTGGAGAACTCAAAACATCGCTGGTCACCACCATCCGAGAGCTGGATGCGGGCAAGGTCCTGAATGCAGAAGACGCAGCACAGTGCGTCTGAAGTCAGCTGCAACTGGAAGACGGGAAAGTGTGTCCAGAGAATGGCCAGGGTACTACAAGGGTCTCAGCTACGGGAAAGCTGACTCGGGCTTCCCCTCCTTTCTGGGCCACTCACCTTCCCTCTCCCCATATACTATTTTAAGTCATGCCTCCATGTTTTCTCCCAGCAAAATGAGATTTAATTAATTCAATTAAAGCAATTTTGGGACCGGCTCCTGAAGGCTTTCAATGTGAGATAATTACAAGTAATTTGCTGCTGTGAAGAGGAAAAGGGCACATGGGGTCTGAGGGGAAGGGAGGTAGCCCCCTCCTCACCAAATACACACAGATCTTGAGGGATTCCACACTGCAATCTTAACTGCCCTCCCATTGGCCAAATTACTTGCAGGTGGGAAGAGGGAGAATGTGGTGGTGGTTGAGGGGGAAGACACCCAGTGATGGCCGCCCCTCCTCCACCCCAAAATCTGAGGTGGGGGTGGGGAGCTGGTTGTTCCCCGACAAAATGTCTGCAAAGCCATAGCAGCTGATTACTCAGCTCCAAACCTCATTTGAGTTTGGATGCCTGGACTTGCTTCTGGGATTGTATCCAGAGAGTCAATGGAATGTTATCCCGGTAGCTGAGGCCTGTGTAGACGGGGGCCTTGGAGATCAAGGACCTCCCCAGAATTTATAAGGGACGTGGGTAGAGAAAGGAAAAGTCTGAGAAGGTGGACAGTGATTTCCTGCTTCCACCAAGAAGCTGACGGGACTCTCATTTCTCTCCTCCCCTGCTCAAAGTCTGTCTAGTTTCTGCCTGGTGTCTAATCCCAATTCCTCCCATTATAGTGATGGCAAAGCTCCTCTCAATTGAATGTACAAGGCTTCTTCCTTCCAAAAGGCATCCTACAGGTGTTTCCCATCCCCACTGCCCCCGGGATAACCCTTTCCTTCCCAGGCCTCACTTGGCCAGGAGGAGGCAGGAGGGGGCCATGATGGAGCTGAGAGGGAACTAGAGGTAGAAGCTGGGAAGCAGGGGGTTAAAACGAGGTGTGGGGATGGGCTTCAGGCCTCTGCAAAGATCGTTTCAAGCCCGCCCATGAAGGAGCTGGCTTTCAAGAGACTAGGGTTCCCCTTGACCTGGGAGCCCCATTCCAGGAGGTGAGTAATGTTTTAATAATGATGGTTGAAAAGAAAAAGTCACCGACCCCAAAGTATTTCTCTTTCATATCTTCCCTGCTCATTTCAAGGTGGGGTAAAGAGGAAGAGTTCCTTCAGCTCTTGTTTCTCCTCACCTCACCCCACCCCACCTCGTGCCCCTGCCCCTTCTCTGAGCAGCATGGCTGTTGGACCTGGGGAGCCGGGAGAAGTTCTATCAGTGACTCCTTGGGTGACTGCTGTCTCTCCTTCCAAGATGAAAACACTTTGAGAGCGACAAGTGGCCTCTTCACCATACTTCCGCTTCCCCATTTCCTGGGCTGTGCAGATTGCTTAAAAAGGGGGAATAGGGCCGGGCGGGTGCGGTGGCTCACGCCTGTAATCCCAGCACTTCGGGAGGCCGAGGTGGGCAGATCATGAGTCAAGAGTTGGAGACCATCCTGGCCAACATGATGAAACCCTGTCTCTACTAAAAATACAAAAATTAGCCAGGCATGGTGGCGGGCAACCTGTAGTCCCAGCTACTCGGGAGGCTAAGGCAGGAGAATCACTTGAACCCGGGAGGCAGAGGTTACGGTGAGCCAAGATTGCACCACTGTACTGTAGCCTGGCAACAGAGCCAGACTCGGTCTCAAAGAAAAAAAGAAAATTTGGTGGTGGGGGTGGAAATAAAAGGCCCTTCTACTCCTAACCTCAGAATGCAAAGGCCCCAGAGAAATGCTTGGAGACAAGACCAGCCAGGGAGCCAGGCACACAGACAGCGCATGTGCACACGTGAACCCACAGAAGATATATACACACAGGCAGGCGGACACACAAAATGGGGTGCAGGGAGTGGGCAGAGCCACACGTAGACACATGTGTACATGAAGCATTCCCATGGTTGTACGTGGACATACACAGAGAGATGCCCTCGCAGCTTATATACTCACAAAGAAAAGCACAGCACAGCGAAGCACCGAAAGGGAAATGCCCAGCGACTTGACCATAGGCAGAAACAGACGTGCATGCCCAGAAATATACAGACTAGCTTCCTTGTGTGCAAGCACATGTGTGTAGGCGGGGGGCAGTCTCTTTTTCTCTATCTCTTTCTTCTCCTGCCCCTTCCCTTTCTCTCTCCCTTTCCTAGCTCTGCATCTATTTTCTGGGAACATTTCCCTGGTGAGTGGTTGAGGAGAGAGGCTGAACAGCCACAGAGATCTGATAATTTTATTCTGAGTTGATTGTTTGTGTTCCCTGAAGCTTTGCCTACTTCTTTTCCTAAGCTCTAGCAAGAAGAGCTTCTGTCCCCAGCCCTTCCTGGTACAACTCATGGCTCCCAGACATGTCTTGGAGTCCAGCTCTGCCACAGGAACCCAGAGGCTATTTAAGGGGGCTTAAGTGGCCTTTCCCTCAGAAGTCTCCACTGATCCCTCTGCCCCCTTTCCCTGACATTGACTCCCATCCAGGGAAGCAGGAAGGGGCTTGGGATCACAGAGTGGTGAGGAAGGCACAGCTCTGCGAACCAAAGATCTGTACCTGATACTAATTGCTGTGTGACCTTGGGCAAGTTACATACCCTCTCTGCAACTCAGATAATTTCTCTTGCTAAGTTCTGGGTGCAGGGACCAGAGTGGGCTAATGTGTGTCTACCACCACTTTCCACTCTAGTCTGGGGCTTTGTAAGGCAGACCCTGTCTCTACCATTAGACTAAGCTCCCCTGTGCCGCAGATGGGATGCATCCTATAGCTGGCTCTTCCCAGCCCCCCAGTTTGATGATGCTGAGGTACTCAGCCCCACTGGCGCCGTAGGGGGCATGTCTGGCCAGCTCAGGAAGGGGAAAGGAGTCGGCCCCAAGCTTCCTCCAAACATCAAGCTTTCTGATTCAGTGTCTCACAGTGCCAGGCCTTCGGCCTCTCTGGCCCAAAAACGGAGAGATGACTTCATTTCCAGGGGAGGGTGCCACTCTCTGTGGAAGAGATTCCTCTCAGCTCTGTATGAACCATTCCTTTCAGAGTTGCTCGGGGTTAAGCCTAAGGAAGATCATTTTGCCGCCACATGAGATTTAACTCAAGCCTGTGGCCCCCACTCTCTCACCCTCTCCACCTCCAGCTGATGTAACATAGAGGCCACATCATGAGGTTGGAGCACACATCTGGATTATCCCACTTCCATCAAGAGGTTCCCTGGGCATCTCCTCCACCTACAAGCCCATGCCATGATTATCTTCTCTGTCCTGGTTTGCACCTTAGCCTGACCCATTCAGACTTGTACTCCTTCTTCAGGCTGGAGGTTGCCAGAGAGAGCTGCATGGGCCTCCCCTCTCGGACTAGGGACTCCAGGGCGCCCTGGCTTCTTTCTCTGCCTGCTCACCCCTCCCTTAACCCTGATGCTCCCACTCTCTTTGGGGTGGAGAGGCTCAGCACATGGGGTTGGGTAGAGGCCTAAGAGGGGATGGGGCCACATGGCACTTGCCAGGCCATGTCCTTTCCACTGCCCGCCTTGCCTGCCAGAGAGCCACGAGACCACTCCTCTCCGGCTGAACCCAGGAGCTGCTTTCTCTGTCTCTGCAAGCTGGGGCCTGCTGCAAGCTCCTCCTCCCAGCCCTGGAGCCGCCGGGAATTCTTTGCTCCAACAGATCCTGGGGGAAGCCAGACTGCAGGAGGCTCCTGACATGCCTCTGCCCAGCTCCTGTCACATTCCCCAAGCCCAGGGGGATCAGCTGGATCCACCAATGCAGGCTTCTTCCACCCCTTGTGACCCAGGTCTTTGCCTTAGCTCCTCAAACCCTTCTACCTGCCTTTCTTTTTTTTTTTTTTTTTTTTTTTTTTTTTGAGACGGAGTCTCGCTCTACCGCCCAGGCTGGAGTGCAGTGGCCGGATGTCAGCTCACTGCAAGCTCCGCCTCCCAGGTTTACGCCATTCTCCTGCCTCAGCCTCCCGAGCAGTTGGGACTACAGGCGCCTGCCACCGCGCCCGGCTAGTTTTTTGTATTTTTTTAGTAGAGACGGGGTTTCACCGTGTTAGCCAGGATGGTCTCGATCTCCTGACCTCGTGATCCGCCCATCTCGGCCTCCCAAAGTGCTGGGACTACAGGCTTGAGCCACCGTGCCCGGCCCTACCTGCCTTTCTAAACCTTGAATTCTGTCTTGGGACTCATCTCTGACTTTGGATCCCTCCCATTCCCAGCCCCTTGGCAGCCCTATCCAAGCGATAATTGTTATTCTCCCAACCCCCTTGAAATAAGATTTACCTCCTCCTCCATAGAGCCCTTATAAAGTCTTCAAGGATTTGCACTCTGAGATGCAGGCACTCAATTGAGAGGGCTTTGGGCAAGTCACTTCACATCTCTGGGTCTTTATTTCCTCACCTATGCAGTAGGGCCAATGATCAAATGATGCCTCCAAAGGTCATGGAGACAAGGAGAGTGCACCCCTAGTAATTTGTGAAAAATGCCAGCTATGCTAGGAGAGATAGTGGCTTATTCCTTCACCCTGGCTAGACCAATGGTGCTGGAAGTGTCTCTCTTTCCATCCCCCTGACTTCTCTGACCCACCAGTTCGCCATATAATGGAGAATAGTCTAGTTCTACCCCCAGGAACGCAAAACAATGAAGAGCCAGATTCCTGATTCAAGTCCAATTCGATGGCCTTGGGCAAGTTTCTTAACTTCTCTATACTGCACCTTTCTTACCTGGAAAATGAAGATGAGAGCATGTGCTTCTTAGAGTTTTTCTGGGGACTATAGGAGTTGAAACACAAAAGTCAGCCAGGCACGGTGGCTCATGTCTGTAATCCCAGCACTTTGGGAGGCTGAGGCAGGCAGATCACTTGAGGTCAGGAATTCAAGACCAGCCTGGCCAACATGGTGAAACCCCGTCTCTACTAAAAATACAAAAAAATTGGCTGGGTGTGGTGGCGCACGCCTATAATCCCAGCTACTTGGGGTGCTCAGGCAGGAGAATCGCTTGAACCCGGGAGGCAGAGATTACAGTGAGCCAAGATCGCGCCACTGCACGCCAGCCTGGGCGACAGAGCGAGACTACATCTCAAAAAAAAAAAAAAGTCACAATAATACAGTAAGTATTCAGCAAGGATTCATAATTATTAGTATCTCTGACTGACAAGTAAGGAAAACACTCTCTGTCCACAAGGAATCTTGCCCAAGTACCAGTTCCTCTATTGCTCTTCTCTGCTTGGAAGTCCCTATTCCCAGGTGTCAGGGTGGCCAAGTGGTCTAAGGAAGTCTCTATTCCCACCAAGCCTCTTTTTGGGTTGGAGCCACCTGTGAGTAAAGCCATGGAGTGGGCTATCTTCCTCAGCCACCCTGTAGTGTGGGTGATGGGCTGGACGGAAGCTGCTTTGTGACTAGTAGAGGAGGTTGTGCAGGAGGCTGGCTAAAGAGTGAGGATGTCTGACTGTGCTCCCTGGTCCCTCTGAACACCTCAGGTGGGAAGGCAACTGAAGAGGGAAGTCCATACAGTGCCTGCCTGAGTCAGAGCTAATGCAGAGGCAGACAAGGCCCCTGACTTCTTCATTCATGAAAGATTGCCCCCTCCTGTAACCCCAGATTTCCTCTGACTACGCAAAAAAGCAGAGATAAAACTATCTCCGGCTGGGTGCGGTGGTTCACGCCTGTAATCCCAACACTTTGGGAGGCCAAGGCGGGTGGATCACTTGAGGTCAGGAGTTCACAGCCTAGCCAACATGGTGAAACCTCGTCTCTACTAAAAATGCAAAAATTAGCCAGGTGTGGTGGCGCGTGCCTGTCATGCCAGCTACTTGGGAGGCTGAGGCTGGAGAATCACTTGAACCTGGGAGGCAGAGGTTATGGCAAGCCAAGACTGTGTCACTGCACTCCAGCCTGGTCAACAGAGTGAGACTCTGTCTCAAAAAAAGAAAAAACAAACAAAAATCTCTTTTTACTGATATTTGATTGTATACTTAGAAAACTCAAGAAACTCCAGGGGAAAAAATTTTCCAGAATTAAGAGAATTTGGGCATAGTGGCTAGATATGAGCTAAATATAAGACATCAGTAGCTGATCTTTAGTATAGCAATAAATAAGGAAAAATATTCCTTTTAAAATGGAAACGCAAAACAAAATCTTAAGCATATAGACGTGGAGGCCAGATCTTTAACTGATCAGTAACTGAGATACATAAACCCCTGTCATCATCCCTTCTGCTGGTTCTAGGCACATGGTGGTTTCCTGGGTGATCATCCTTCTATTATCTGAACCATGAGATCAAGAAGCACTTTTCCAGTAGAGGGAGGAATTTTGTAGGTGACCTCCCCTGACAGAGAAGAAAGGGTCAACTTCGGACTCATGGAGGGTACATAGAACTCCCTGGGCCAACTGAGGAGGGACACTGAGGAGTGTCCTACCTGCTCATGGCTGATTTAATCTAAAACTGACAGTACAGGCCGGGCACGGTGGCTCATGCCTGTAATCCCAGCACTTTGGGAGGCCAAGGCGGGCAGATCACTTGAGGTCAGGAGTTCAAGACTAGTGTGGCCAACATGGTGAAACCCCATCTCTACTAAAAATACAAAAATTAACCAGGCGTGGTGGTGGGCACCTGTAATCCCAGCTAATCGGGAAGCTGAGGCATGAGAATCCCTTGAATCCCAGAGGCAGAGGTTGCAGTGAGCCAAGATGGCACCACTGCACTCTAGCCCGGGTGACAAGAGTGAAACTCCATCTCCAAAAAACAAAACAAGACAAAAACCTGACAGTACAGTTTGTTGAGCTCCCATCATTGTGTTAAGCCTTTTATATGTGTTATCTCATTTAATTTCCTCAGCAGCCCTGCAAGAGAGATATGATTAGTTCCATTACATTGATGAGGGAAAGTCAGGCTCAGAGAGGGCAAGTGACTGACCTGAGGTTACGCAGTCTCATTGATCTCACCAACAAAATGGCATAATAATGCCACTGACCTTGGCAGGTAGCTGTGAGGAAGAAATGAGACACTGCCTGTGGAAGCTCCTGGCATAGGGCTTAGCACACAGTAGGTCTTCCGTTAGCACCGTCCCTGCCCAGATCTTGGGAGGATCTCTCTGCTCTTGGGAGCAACTGTCTTCTGCTTGCCTTCCTTTCCAGCCCCCCTCCTGCTCCCTCTGGCCTTCTGACTTCTTCAGTTGCCCACCCTCCCCTCGCTGAAGGCACATCATCCTCCCCCACTCACCATCAGTGGTTCCTGAGCTCAGGGCAGGCCTGACTGACCTGGGGGGTGGGTGTGGGACAGTGCCACACACATTGCATGACGTGGCCAGGCACCCTCAGTGTGCAGGGAAGGACGCGCTGCTGCCAGGTGCTAGGTGAACTGCCTGGGGTAGGGGACACCCCTCCCCCGCTCCAGCTAATCCTCCAGGGTGTGGAGTCTCTGTTCCCTGCTGACTCAGCAGACACTTCCAATCCTGCTCTGATTTGCCCCAGGAGACAACCCAGGAATTTAGGCCTCGAGGCCCCACCCTCTGTCCCCATCCCCAGGTTTGTCTCCTTCCAAAGTGCCTATCCTGGCTGCCCGACCCCTAAGCCCCTCCTCTGACTCCTCATCTTAGGCAGAGGTAGCCAGGAGACTCCTGGCCCTTCCTTAATGCTTCCTGGGCCTCTGAGCTTCCCAGGACACTCCTGGAGCTTAATAGGCCTGGTCCATACTCTGTCCCACCCCCAAAAAGCCTGCTAGATTCCCCAACCAAATGGGCCAATTGAAGAAAAGCATTCAGGGACCATTCAGATCATTGGGACCACCTGCTTGTGATCCAGGGGCCTCTCTTGGTTCTGCAAGGGTTTGAGAGCCCACTCAGCAGTGCCTGTCCAGATGTAGCCTGGCGTAGAGAGAGGGGCCTGAGCACTAAGAACACTCACCTGCTGTGTGATCTTGGGCAAGTCACACGGCCTCTCTGGGCCTGCTTCCTGATGATTAGAGGAGAATGCCTAGTGAGAGTGCGATCACTGTCAACTCCTGCAGTTGCTCAGGAGTAGCAATTGGGTGCTGGGCTCTCCTCTTGTTATCTCATTTAACCCCCATCAGCCTGGGGAGGGGCAGTTATCATGTCCCCCTCACCCTCACAGCCCCTCCCCTGATGCTGAGAGAGGGACTAGGAGAGGGGTCCCAAGATCGATCATTTCATGTCATCATTCATGCATTCTGTGTTCACTGAGCATCCTGCTATTCCAGCCTGTGCTAGGCATGAGGTGAGGGTGGGGGGTGTCCAGGAGAACATGCCCCAGTCCCTGACTTCATTCCTGATGCCCCCAGTTCAGATTCTTCCCTAGTTCTGCCCCTAGGGACCTTGGTATAAAAAGGCATTTCCAGGTCCTTTGCCTTCCAGCCCAGCAACCCTCCCCAGGGGGAACAAAAATACTCCACGTGGTTCATGCCCATGCTATGAGCTAGGGACAAAGCAATAAGGAAGGCGCCATGCAGGCTCTGCCTCCACAGAGCTAGGATGGAGCCTGCAGAGAGTCACTGAGTTAGTGGTGACAAGCACAGCCCAGTGACAAAAGAGAAAGGCAGGGGCTGGGGACCCATGTTGGAGATGGGGGAAGGCTTCCCTGAGGAAGAGGCCTCAAGGGCTTCTGGTGGAGAGGTTGCTGGGCCCCTTGGAAGAGCTTGAGGCTGCCCTTCCCTGACTTCCTGGCCCCGGCCTTCTCCCGCAATTCCCCAACCTGCTCCCTCTGTCCCCAGCCCCACTAGGACCCCATCAACATCATCCTCCTCCCACCTGGGGCCTCGGAAACTCATGTCCGAAGCACTTTTTGCCTTCGAAGTCTCCAAGTCTCAGGCTGTTGGGTAGTTGGTAAACAGCTTATTAAGGTGATTAACACTGCAATTAAAGCTGGAAAAACAGAGGCCAGGGTGCTGGCTGCTTCCCCTTCTTCTTCCCCCTCCATTCTCCCCTTTTCCTCCAATCCCCTCCAGGCTTAGTTGATGGAACTCAACCAACGTAGCCACCTAGAGCCCTCATCTAGGGTCTTGGAAGTCAGGGGCTGGGAGGCTGAGTGTCAGGGGCCTTTGCCAGCTGTCTAGAATCTTCACCACTTTGCTCACATTACCCCGGTGGCTCTGCTGGACTAGGTAATAAGCAATAGGGGTGGTGTGGTGCTGAAGGGTGTGGAATATGGAGGCTGAATTGGGTGGGGTCTCTCAGGTCCCCTAGTATCTGGGACCCCCTCAAGGGAAGGGTCCTCAGGGAAAGAGAGACCATCCTTCTCATCCACTTCCCTAAGTGAGAAAAGCAGAAGCTACCTCCTCACAAAAGAGGCGCAGGAGCTTCCTTACCCCAAGCTCAAGGTGCTGGGGCATCTTCCAGCAAACCTGAGGGTCTGGGAATGGCAACACCCTTACCCTTCTCTTAGCTTGACACCCAGGATGGATCTGGGGACCCTCTGGGTCTGCGGTTTCCCTCCCTGCACTGGCCCCAGCGTGATTCATAAGGCAGCTGCGATCAGGCTTCACAAGCCTCACTCCTCTTGACCCCATGGAGTCCTGGAGGGGGAATATGTTCCCAGAATCGCCCCCCCATCTTTGCCTATCATGCTTCCATCTTCTTTCAAGGCTTCCTTCAAATGCCTCCTCCTCTATGCAGTCTTTCCAGGCTTCCCTCCCACTCACCACCAACTGCCTTGCCCTTTCCTCTGACAGTCCGTCCTGTCCTCCCTGGATTATGTCAGGTGTGCCCAGCTTCAGGCCCCTCCCGAGTGGGTCTGCCTCTGGCCCTGGAGCTCTAGCACAGGGTCTGTGCCTTCCTTTTCCAGGCTTTGGTCATCAGTCAGACCACCTCCTGGAACATGCCTGAGATATAGCAGGTGCTGAATAAATAATTGGTTGATTTATTCCTTTTATGAGTGCACCTACAGATGGGTGGGTCGGCCAATGTAGCAAGTGCAGCCAGTAGGCTGGGTCTGAATTGGGGGTGTGGAGTGATGGATGGGGCAGGAGGCAGGTTGGGGAGCAAGCCTCATCTCCCTGGTCACCATTAGCAGCAGCCGCTTCCATTAACTGAGTAGTACTCACCATCTGCTGGGGACCTTGTAAAGTATTTTACTCACATTCTCTCATTTAATCCTCTCAACAACGCTGCTGGGTAGGTAGCATTATCCCTACATTACAGATGAGGAAACTGAGGCTTAGAAAGGTTAAGTGACTTGCCCAAGGTCACACAACCAATAAAGTACTGGAGGCAGGATTCAAATCCAGGTCAGCTGACTTCAGCACACACATTCCTGACTGCAACATTAAGCTTTCCCAGGACCAGCCCTCCGCTCTCCGTTTCTCCTCCCAGGGAAGAACTCAGGGAGGAGGACTGGCCAGCTGGGATGGGTGGGGCTGCGGTGGCTCCAGCTTTCAGACACTCTGCACTGGGATGCCCAGAGATTCTGAAAAGCCCACCATTAAGAGCACCCATTCTCCAGACCTAGGGTTCAAATTCTAGCATTGGCAAGTAAGACGTTATGTGACCTCAGCAGAGACTCCATTTCTCTTGCCTCCGTTTTCCCACCTGAAAAATGGGTACTATGCCACCTACCTCCCAAGCTGTGACAGGTCACATGCAAAGTGCTTGGCACAGAGCAGGAGTTTAGCGAATGCCAGCTGTGTCTAAGTTTTGGAGAACAGTGACCCTCAGGGCAGGCTGGGGTTCCCTAGCCCGCCCTGCTTCTTCCCTGCCTCACAAAGGTTGTCACGAGGCCATGGGTGTAGTCAAGAAGCACCTGGTAGAAGATGGGCTCAGCAGCCTTACCCTGGTACCCTGCCAGGGCCTCCATCCCCAGCCCCTGTGCCTGTGGGGGCCCCCACCAGGGCTGATGAAGAGGGTGACCTGCCTGGCCTAGAGATGAGGAGAGAAGGAAGGGGAGGTCGGGGTGGGGCTGACCCCCGCAGCAGGTCACCTGGGCAGTTAATCCAGCCTGACAGAGCCGGGATGAGCAGGGAGGAATTAGGGAGCTTACAACATCCTTTCATCCCAGAGCCGCCCGCCTGCCCGCCCTGCCTCCCTCCTTCCTTCCTCTCTCTCTGCCCTTTCCTTCTCTCTCCCTCCCTTTGCTGGCAGCCCAGCCCTAATAAAATGCAGTGTCTCCAGCAAGTCTGCCCGGCTGCCGCCTCGTTGCTCCCGCCTGCACGCAGCCCTCAAACCAAACTGCTCAGCTCAGCCCTGCCTGGCAGCTGCCACCTTAACCCTTGCCAGCCCGGCTGGCGTCCGTGGGCTGGAGGTCCTCCTCCCTTCCGCCTCCTGCGGGCATGGGGGAGGGAAGAGCCTACCTTCTGAGAGTGAGGGGACTGGATGAGGGTGCGTCTCCTTAGCTCTGGAGCCCTGCTGGAGGACCCCTCATCTGTGTGGCTGCGAGCATCCAACAAATCCCTTCCGTGAGCTTGAGACCCGCTCCTTCTGCCTCATCCTTAGTCTGCTGTGTGCCTCAAAACAGCCCCAGAGGCCAACAGGGTGGGGATCTGGTTATCACCATTTGACAGATGGGGTAACTGAGGGCCTTGACACAGGTTCCTATTTGAGCTGGGTCACCTCGGTAATGTTTTCTTTTCTTCTTCTTTCTCTCTTTCTTTCCTTCTTCTTTCTTTCTTTTTTTTTTTTTTTCAGGGTCTTGCTCTGTCGCCCAGGCTGGAGTGCAGTGGTGTGATCACTTCTCACTGCAGCCTCCACCTCCCATGCTTAAGCAATCCTCCCACCTCTGCCTCCCGAGTAGCTGGAACTACAGGTGCATGCCACCATACCCGGCTAATTTTTGTGTTTTTTGTAGAGACAGGGTTTCACCTTGTTGTCCAGACTAGTCTCGAGCTCCTAGGCCGAAATGATCCGCCCACCTTGGCCTCTCAAGGTGCTAGGATTATAGGTGTGAGATGCCATGCCGGGCCATGCTGCTGATTTTCTGTCTGACTTTTTCCATCACAGGGAGCTGCTCTGCTTCTATGTGTGCGTGTGTATGTGTGTGTATATGTGTCTGATGCTAGGGTGACTTGAGTGATGTGTGTCTGTGCACCTGTGTGTTGGCAGCCCGCATCTCTTGGAGTGTTATGGCTTTGGCTTTGTACCTCGTGTGACGCCAACATGTCTCAGGTGTGTGTTTGCGTCTGTGGATGTGTCTGCAGACGACAGGTTTGTCTCAAGTGGGAGCCCATGTGTGTGTGACGATGGGGAGATGTCATTGTGTGTCTCGATGCATGCATGTGAGAGAGAGGTAGCTTCCCAAGCGTGTGCCTGCATTCACGCTGTCTCCCGTCTGTGCCAAGATGTGTCACTCTCAACACCTCTGTTCATTCTGCCACCTCCAGCTCTCCGTCTCCAAAGCCTTGGAGGTGGGCACCTAGAAGAGGAGGGTGGCAGCAGTGAGGAGGCTCTGAGTCAGGGCCTGAGCCCTCCTTGAGAAGGTAAACACAAACCCCTCCCCCATCACCAAGCCTAGATCACAATGCTAGGTCACTCCCAGCTGAGGGAGCAGTGGTGTCCCCCTGACTGAGGCCCCACCCTCACCCCGAGCTGAAAGGGACAGACAGGAGGGTGAGGGGCCAGGAGTGCCTGGGCGTGGAGGCAGGGGGTTACACACATGTGCAAGCATGTCTGCATGTGATCTCCAGATCAAAGAGCAGCCCTGAGGTGACCCGGCGGCGGTGCAGAGGGAGCTGTCTGATTCTGAGCACCCAGCTGCCAAGCAGAGGAGTCAGGGAAGCTGCTGCTGGGAGCCTCCCCAAAGACCTGCCCAGATGGGGGACAGCCATGGTTTTAGGAGCACCTGCCACCAGGGGCCAGGCCCAGCCCAGCACCTTAGCAGTGGTTTCCTGGGGGCCCCGTCTCCCTCAGAGCTCAGAAGTGCCTCCCCACTGGACACCTTCCCCAACTCTCAGACCCTCCCCACAAGAGCTGCCAACAGCCTCCAGTTCAAAGAGCTCAGTGGTTATTTTCGTCTTTTTTATTAACATTATATATAAAGATGAGTCCAGTAAGAAAGCAGAAATGAGAAGGCTGGGAGGGGTGGGAGCTGGCTTTGCTTCTCCCTGCCCCCGCCCGGTGGGACTCTTGGAGACCTACCATGTCTCTCTTGGCCCCTGCACCTCCCACAAAACCCAAATCCAGCCGGAGCCCACATCTCTCAGCTTGAAACACACAGGGAGATCCGTCCAGGAGGAACATGGCCACATAAATAGGAAACCGCAGCAGGGAGGAGGCTGCTTCTCTCTGTTGCTCTTAAAAAAAAATACTTACTATATATTTATATATATAGCTACAGTCTTCTACCTCTCCTTTTTTTTTCGATGTTTTACTGCATCAGGGGTGGAGGAAAGTTAGCTTTGATGGGATGTCTGGGTCAGGGAGGGGCAGTGCCACCAGCCCTCCAGGCAGTTACCCCTTAACTCCTAAAGGCACAAGTTCTAACTCTCCCCTCCTCTCCCATGCACCTCACCCGACATTCTCCAGCTCGGAGCAATCTGTTTCCAAGGCCACCGGAAAGGAGGTGTTTGGGGGTTTGTCTTCCCTGGTGTGTCTCTTTGGAGATTTGGGGTTTGGCACCAAAACTGCCAACTTACTGGAGGAGTAGAGGAGGTGAGGTGGGGGCAGGGACAGAACAGAGGCACCTTTGCAAGGGGAGACTTGGCCCTATCTGTGAACAATGCCCTTTGTTTTCCTATTTTTCAACAGCTTTTAAAACCAAAGTTGTGCAAAGTCCTGGACGTGGAAGAAATAAGTCCTTAGGAAAAACGTCTGAGACCCAGCCCTCCTCTCAGAACGGAGGAGAGGGGAGAGAGATGGCTCCTTTAGTTCTTTCCTCTAAAGCCACAAATAGTAAAAGATTCCCTCACTTAGGGGGTTTTCTTTGGTTTCACCCTCAAATCTTAAATGAGGGCTAGAAGTGCAGGGCGGGGACCAGTTCAGGTCCCCACCCGGAGTCCTCGTCATGATGTCCACTGCCTTTTCGGCAGAGGGGCCGCTCAAGCAGGGGGAGACCACCAGTGGCTCAGGAGGAACTAGGCCTGGCAAGTTATAAGATCCACAGTGCCAGGTGCCCCAGCACAGGCGGGACCCGCCTCCACACTCTCCCCCATCCCAAGGTCTCCAGTCTGGGAACAGGCACTAAGTTTAAGAAGCTGGAAAATGATGAGCCATTTAACGCCAATCCAGGCTCCTGGAGCATGTAGGGGAACGGCTGTCCCCACTGGGGTGGAATGCCCCCACATCTGGAGGGGCACCCCAGTGTCTAGGCAGAGGGAGGGAGGTTCAGGGGGCATCCTTGGTCCATGCAAATGTCATCTGGAAGCGCTTGGGTCCCTGGAGGAAGGGGCAAGGGAGGGGGAAAGGGAGTTCCTTTTCCCTGTGCTCCTCGATGATTCCTGAGTGGCTAGGACGGAGGCGCCTTCTGCCTGGTCCTGGGGTCCTTTGTCAGGGGTGCAGGTCAGGTGGGTGCTCAGTACACAGCCCCAGGGTTGGGCGGGGGCCCGGGGGAGGCATGGTGCAGGGTGGCTGGCTGAGGTGGCTGCTGCTGTAAGTGGGGTCCACTCAGGTTCTGTGTGTGGTACCAGGAGTTGGTGGGGTCGTCCAGGTAGCTGGGGGAGGCACTGTATGGGAGCGGCGGGGGCAGCTGACTGCGGGCAGGGGCCGGAGTCGAGTGGGAGGAGGTGTCCCAGAGGGCGGGTGATGGTGGTGAGTTGCAGGCCATGGAATCACTGTTATTGGGACTGTGCTCCAGCGGCACCTCCCCGTTCTTGTAGAGTTTCTTGAACTTGGAACGGCGGTTCTGGAACCAGATTTTCACCTGGGCCAGAGAAGAAAGGGGTAGCTAGTTAGCCTCTCAGAATGCTAAAACAAAACACCCTAGGAAGAACCCAGCCAAGAAAAAGCAAGGCCAGAACCCAGTTTCACGTAAGAATCAGGCAAAAAACAGGCCTCCTGACTCCCAGGACACTGATCGTTTCTTCCATCTGGGGTAGAACGGTGGCTAGCAACATTCAGCTGCCTGGGTCCAAATTCTGCTCTGTCGCTTATTAAGCGTGACCTTGGGCAAGTTACTTAACCTCTCTGGTTCTTGCCTTCCTCTTGTCTGCAAAATGGGGATGAGAACAGCACTATTACCTGCCTCATAGGGTCACTCTGAGGCTCAAATAAGGTACGACATATAAAAATCTTAGAGCAGCTTGGTATATAGTGAGCACTCAATAAAAAGCCGTTGAGGTGGGAGATGGGCGGTTTGTAGCATTTCATTCACATTAGACACCCATAAGCAGAGGTGCACAGATACGCAGAGACAAACACACCCACATACACATCTCCATACCCAGCCATGTTCCCACTCACAGCCTCACACACAGACACCAGATGATAAAAATACACGCAGACACAGATACACCCAGATAAGCACCCCACAACATGAGCACCCACATTCACACACACAGGCGTGGAGAAGTCCTCCTGGGCTCAGGTTAGATAATGGGGGTGACCTGGGGACTCAGGAGCAGGTGAGCCATGATTCCCCCAAATTTCCCCTGGGGTATCTCCCCCTCCCCCTGCCACTCCCTACCCCATGACTGGTACAAACAATGAATCAGCTCCTCACCAGGTGACCCAGATTCCCGGCGGATGGGGCCCCACGCAGCCACAGCCACAGCCACAACCTAGGCCCGCCTGTCAACACCTGGCGGGAGCCAGGCATCCACTGCTCCTCCCCTGAGCAGTGACAGGCCGCTGGGGGCTTTAAGGACTGGATGAGGTGGGGGTAGAACACTCACTTTTGAGTCCCCGTCTCCTTCAGATAGGGAATTTGGCCTGAGTATTCAGGTGCTGAGCAGGAATGTGGTATTTTCACGCAAGCACATATTTCTGAACATGCATTCAGAACGCACATGCATTCAGGGCGCGCAGTCACACACATGTGCCCCCATCGTTATGCACAATGACCCTGGCAGGATCACACTCCCTATGTGAGCATCCTCCGGTGCACATAGACCCACACAGCACGTGTGCAAACACACACTCGCCCATACATGCACACAGTTTGCACACATGCCTAGCCTGGAGGAAAAACACGATGTGGACTCCTACTCAGTGAGCAGCGCTGCTGGGGGACTTGGGAGCTGGAGGTCCTGGAGTAGGGGAAGGAGAGCACCTCTCTCTGGGACAGACATACACAATTGCACGGGTTCACAACTATTCTCACTTGTACACGTGCTAACGCAGAAACTTCCGACCGAAGTTGAACCTCGCAGGCCCCCATCCCCCAGACAAGAGTTCCAGGATCCCGCAGGACCCTTAAATGGACAGCCAGGCTCGGCAGCGCCCGGGGAACTACGGGATCCCGCGCGCCCCCACGGCCCTGGGCAGCCAAACACCAACCTGTGTCTGCGTGAGGCCCAGCTGCGCGGCCAGCTCGGCGCGCTCGGGCAGCGCCAGGTACTGGGCCTTCTGGAAGCGGCGCTGCAGGGCGGCCAGCTGGTAGCTGGAGTAGATCGTACGCGGCTTTCGGACCTTCTTGGGCTTCCCATTCACCATGCGCACCTCTGCTTCCGGCTCCTCCTTCACCGACACTGCGGGGAACGCACCGGGCGGGAAAGGGGGCGGCTCAGCCTCTGCCTGCGACTCCAGCGACCCTCCAGGGCCCGGCGGGACGCCCCTCCCTTCCGCCCACCTACTCGCCGCGGGATTCCCGGCCGCCCGCTCCGCCGCCCGCGGCCCTGGAAGGAGCCGAGGCCACACAGCCGGACCCGGCCACGGCCCACGACGCGGCGCTCCCAGTTCCGCGCCCGGCCTCCGGAGCACTGTCCCCGGCGCCAGCCGCCGCCTGCGCGAGGACCGCCGCGGCTTCGCTCACGACGCCTTCCCGGCTCGCCTCCCAGCCTCGGGGCTCCTCGCCGACCGGCTGCTGGCTGCCCCCTTCCCAGCCCCATCTCGTCGTTGCTTGTTTCTCTCGCTCCTTCCCGCCCACCCCCCGCCCTTTAAAAAACTTTTCATTTTTGAATCGCTTTAGGTTTTCAGAAAAGTCGCAAGGATAGTGCAGACTTTCTTTCTTTCCCTGTCCGCCTTCCTCTCCCCTTCCTTCTCTCCTTCCTTTCCTGTTTCTTCTGTCCTTTCTCTCACTGTCTTTCCACACTTCTCTCTTGCTGCCTCACTTTTCCCTTTTTCAGCTTCTCTGCCTCTCAGTTGCTGCTTCCCTCCGCTTTCCCACAACTTCCGTGGGTCCCTCTCATTGCCCCCTCACGTCTTCTAGTCTCCCCATCCCTTATCCAAAGGAGAGCCCCTAGAGTTTCCAGCCCCCGCCGCCTACCCCCAAGCCCTCTGCGACCTGATCGAGAATCGCCTGCTGAAATGCCCACGAAATCACCTCGATTCGGAGATTTCCTGACAACCCACAGCCCTCCCCTTCCTCTCTCAGCTCACCCCGCTCCTCATCCGGGACCGCGGCGCACCGCGCACATCGCGCCCCAAATGCTCGCAGACCCGGGGCTGGAAGGTCGCCTGGTCCCTCTGAGGGTCATCTACGCCAACTTCTCTAACTCCAGGCGGTACTTTTCTTAGAAGTTTTCCTAGATTTTGGCTTCCAGTCCATGCCTTTTCCTCCCTCGGGAACCTTCCAGTGTCTCCCACTGTCCTCGCGACCCCATGGCCCTCACCTGGGTCCTGGGCTGGCAGCGGCTGCTCCCTGTACGCCCCGTATTGCCGGTAGGAGGCTCCGTAGGTATATTCCGACTTGGGCGAGTAAGCACCCGTGCCTGCAAGCCCATTGAGATTGAATTGGTGGTGGTAGGTGTAGGGGTTCACCGTCTGGCCATAGGGTTGGCCCGAGTAGTAATCGTGCTGGGGAGCGCTGTAGTAGCCCAGGTCAGTGACAGAAGACTCGGGCAGGGTAGGCGAGTCCTTGGAGCCCGCATGGCAGCTAAGGGAGCTGGAGATGTCGGTGAGGATGCTGCTGAGCTTGCGATCGAAGGAGCCACTCATCCTGGCGGGCACTGCACCTCCCCAAGGCTGGCCTCCGCGGAGGACAGGAGCGGACCGGAGCGCAGGAGAGGCGGAGGAGACGAGGCAGGGGTGTGTGTCCAGAGGGCGAGGGGAGGACCCGGCCGCGTCTGGGGGAGGGGGAGGCCGAGAGGCGCTTACACCATTGCCTGCCGTCAGGCGGTCGCTGCGCGCCTCTCCTCGCGTCCCAAGCCACAGTCAAATGCTGCCAGCTCCGCCCGGCCAGCCGGTTATAGACTCAATAGTGGAGTCGCCGAGGGAGGCTCCTACTCGCTGATTGGCTGCAAGTCTTGCCTTCCAGGCAAAACACGCTCTTGCTCTCTCGCTCCTGTGCTCTCCTCTCTCTCTCTCTCTCTCTCTCTCTCTCTCTCTCTCTCTCTCCCTCCCTCCCTCCCCCCCCTTTTCCTTCTCTCCTCCCTCCTCTCTCTTCTCTTTCCCCCAGTCTTTGTTTTTACTCAAAATACACACACACACACACACACACACGCACACCCCCTCCTTGCTACTCTTGTAGCTCTAGCCCAGATAAGTTCTCTGAAGGAGGGGCGTGGAGGTGGAGGGGAAGGGTTGCTCTGCGGAGCCCCCAGGATCTGTCAGCCTGTTTCTCTGGCTGGGGGATGAGAGATGAGCTTAGGTGAGGTGGGGAAGGAGGGGAGTTTGCCTATTGAGTGTTTGTAGAAGGAGATGGTCTAAGGTGGAGTATGGTTGTGTGTGTGTGCACGCGTGTGCACGCACTGTGCAAATGACAGGCACACAAATGTACCCAAAGTGGTGAGGACTCAGGGCCCCTGAAAATGGTTTCTCTTCAAATCAGAAGAAAAGGAAAACACCTTTTAGGTAGAAGAGAATGTTTGAATATATGATATTAATACATTATCTTAATAGCAATGCAGTCATTGCTATTATATTATTGTATTACATAATTACAAAAATGTAATTTGAAAAATTTTCTTTTTATGGAGGAAGGTGCCCACCAGGCAAAAGTGCCTTGAGCCTATGAAAGACGTAATTTAGCCCTAGGAGGATCCTATTGGAGAAGGGGAAGCAGGCCTGTGTGGATTTAGGGGTTGATGGGAATGTGCAGCCTGTCCGGTGATACCAGAACTATCTCCAAAGCTATGTGTGTGCAGTTTCACAGATGGCCCGGTCTTGCTGAAGGGAGTGAGGGACCTGGGGTCCCCACGAGGTTGGGTGGACACAGGCTGTCTCTGTGACTGTGTGCTTCAATAAGTCTGAGGGGAGATTCTGTGTATCATGGGACAGCACTGGGGACTGGGGACACTTTTGGGGATCGGGTGCATGGGACGAGTGTACCTGGGGTGTGTGATGTGAGGATTTCATGTGTTCCACAGTATCCACAGATGTACATGCCTGCAGGAGTGTGTGTGTGTGTGTGTGTGGTGCAGGCATCGTGAGTGGAGGGCCATCCTAGTGTGAATGTATGGTTTAGGCAGATGTGTCTAGACCTCTCAGTGCCGTCCTCATCCCCAGTAGCTGGGAGCTGTACTGCTCCACTGAACTCCTCCCCCACCAGAAAAGCCCTGAAGAATGGCTCCCCTCCATGGGGACCCCCAGGTTTTAGTCCTGTCTAGCCCACAAGACTGGGCCCCCTAGGTCATGCTAGCTGTTCCCAACGTCTAGCTCATTCCTCCCTCCCACACCCCATTTTGCTCCTCGCCTTTCTCTGGGGGAGATAATCCAAATCTCAGTTCCCAGCCTGCTCCGCTCGCTACCCCCCACCCCGTGTCCACGCGCCCTGCCTCGCCGGGCGAACGCAGTGCTAGCGCGCCACCTCGTGGTTCCTGTGAGCTCTGCAGCTCCCCAGCCCAGCGCCTGGCCGAGCCCCGGGGAGGGGTCTCCTCCGAAGACCCTGCCCGGCAGAGCAGTGTACAGGGGGCTGTATGCCCCTTTCCAAAGTCAGACTCGCGCAGCAGGCTTCCGGCGATCCAAAGGGCGTTGAGAGTTGCAGTTGGCAGAAACAGAGGGCACGGTCCGCGGGCTGAGGGGCAGGGGTGGGTGCCCGCCTGGTCTGGGCCACTCCCGGAGGCCGCCGCGTGGGAAAGGTGGGGGCGGGGGCGGGGGCAGGCCAGGGGAGCGCTATCTGTCTGTCTATCTCCGCGTCCCCCCAGCGCCCAGCGCCTGCCGCTCTGAGCCCGTGGCGGGGCGAGTTGCCACCCGCTCCGGGTGCCCTCTGTTCTGCTGCCAAGAGGGCGCCAAGAAAGCCTGCGGCGTTGGGGGCAGGAAGGGCACTGGGCGGGCCGGCTCCCTCCCAGGATGGGAGCGGGGGTGGCATTGAGGGCCTGCTTTGGAGCTCCCCCCGCCCCGCCCCACAAACTGTGCCCTCTGTTTTCGCTCACTGCAACTCCCCTAGAGAACAGACAGCATGGGGTGAGCCCTTCTCAGGGGTTCATCCGCTCATTCATTCATCAACCGAGATGGAGAAGTGGCAGGCGACTTAGAGCTGGGAGTCTACCTCCCTCCCTCCCTCCCCAGGCCCTCACAGAAGCCCTGGCTCCTGAGTAAAGAGAATGAGCCCTAGGCTGAATTCTGGAATCCTGGAATCTTGAAAGGGCAGTGGTGGTGGAGGATTATACTAGGATAATTTCTAAGCTCCACTCTGCTCTGAAATTCGAAGAGCTCTCGAAATGGTTCATAGTTCACAGAAACTGCAACAGTAGGAACTTAAATAAGCAATTAAACAACTGTTTGCTAATGTGAGGTTAGCACATCTTCCCCCTACCCCCATTGCATGACATACTCCAAGATGCCAGAGTGGGCCCATCCACTTCACCACTACCTTCCAGATACCCAGGACCCATTGTTAAACGAATAAATGAGGCTTCCTAATGCTGAAGAGGGGCTGAATCATCTTAGCACTGCTCCCGTGGATCCCTGGCTGAGGCTCAGGCATGCTGGGCAGAGTCAGGACAGTGGGAAGCATGGGGCAGGCACTGGGCTGCAGGGTAGGGGCAGGCCCCAAGGGTCTCGTCAGGCTGGCAGGACTGGAGCCACCAACTGCTGGGCAGGCACCTGTTAGCTTAGGATGGCGAGGTAGCCGGAGGATGCAGTGGGACCAGAGCACCCACCCCACCTTGCCCAGGCCAACAAGACGAGCAGGTGTCAGCCTGGCCGAGTCCTGCCTCTGGTGGAGGGGTGACGTGGGGCAGCCTGTGTCAGGGGCCTCTGGGAGTATGATAGGAGGGAGAAAGGGCAGTGCTGGCCAATGCCAAGGTCACAGTCCATTGCCTACCTGTCTGTAGCACTGAGAAAAGGTACCCTGTTGAAGCAAGCTATTCCCTGGAACCCAGGCATCATGCCACCTGGGCACTGGCACAGCAGTGGGGCTCAGAGAGAGTCAGGCCTCAGGGAGGAACTTAGGGAGGGACCAGCCCTGGTGGGCTGACCCCGCTTTCTCCATTGCCTTGGGGAGTGGCGCCATCTAGTGGTGATTATGAGAAAGAGCCTGCTTAGCTCCACTGGGAAGACCCGGAAGTGGGTCACCTGCAGGGGCAGGGCCATCGTGCCCAGAAGGAATTTACTTACTTGAGGAGCCCTATTGGCACTAAATATTCACTTTTCATCACCACCTTGTGTTACTCTTTGGCTGCCACCTCTCCCTCTTCCCACCCACCTTTGAACAGCCAGTGGCTCTTTCCCTTGGTTTTCTCATTTGTAAGTAAAAAACTGGATTCTTAGATGGCCTCTGAGGTCCGTCCAAGCTCTGATGCTCCGTGATTGTAAATTCTAGGACTCTTGTCTCTCAAGGGTGAGCTCCTCGACCTTTTCACTAACTCCCTTGGAGATACACCCCAAGCTTCCAGCATTTTGCAGCCTGGACTTCCTTCCAGAGTCCTTCATTCATTCAACAGATCTTTGCTGAGTCTCTGCTATGTATCTGGTCCATGCTAGGTGCTGGGGATGTAGTGATGAACAAGACAGACCAGGACCCTCTCGGTGAAGCCCACGTTCCAGCAGGGGGTGCGGACACTTAGCGACAGCTTCGCCATCATGTGATGTGTGCTGTGATGGGACACCACTTGCCGCCATGCCAGCCTCAGGGGGCCTGAACCCTTCAGGGGGCAGGAGGATATCTGAAGTGAGAAGTGAAGGATGTGTGGGACTTGGCTTGGAAAAACAGGGATGAGGGAAAGGAGACGGTTCCCGGCCCCTGGAAACTGCCACTTCCCCCTCCTTCCACCCACCTTTGTCCAACCAGTGGCGCTTTCTTTTGGGTTTCTTATATGTAAATCAAAAAGTGGATTCTTAGATAGCCTCTGCAGTCCATCCAAACTCTGATGCTCCATGATTGTAAATTCTAGGACTCTTTTCTCTCAAGGGTGAAGCATAGCATTTGTAGGGGTGGTTGGGGGGGTACCTAAAGGTGAAGCAGGGACCCAGGACTCAGAGCACTTAGAAGCCTGAAGTAGGAGAATGGGCTTTACTTAGAGGCTGCAGGGAACCGCTGGAAGATTTTAACCAGGGGAGGGTCATGATTGGGTTTTCGTTCTAGAAGGATCCCTCTGGCTGCTGTGTGGAGACGAATCAGAAATTATAAGATTGGGGGCGAGGGGCCCAGATATGAGGCTACTGCAGAAGCTCAAGCAAAGGGAATCGAGTCTGGGTTAAGGAAGAGGCAGTGCTGGCTAATGCCAGAGAGAAGAGAAGTGGGTGGAAGTGGAGAGCAGTGGGTAGATTTGAGAGCCACTGAGGAGATCAGAGGGACAGGGCTGGGGAATGGACTGGATATGAATGGCAGAGAGAAGGGAAGTGGGGGAATGACCCCTGCGCTTCTGACTGGGGTAACTGGGTGGAAAGTTGGGGCCGTTCTCTGAAATAAAGAGAACACCAGAAAGAGGAGATACTTGATGGGGAAAAGAATGTGTCAGGTTTTTTTTCCACTGGAGTCTAACATATCTGCAGAAAAGTGCACAAGTCCTAATTAAAGGGTTTGTATGAATCAAACATAGCTGTGCAACCAGCACCCAGGCTGAGCAGCAGGTTAGGAAACAATATCCAAACCTCAGAAGCCCCCTCACCCTCCCTTCCAGTTCCTACTCCCTGAGAGTAAACACTGTCTCCGCTCCTAGCACCACAGATCAGGTTTGCATGTTTTTTACTTTTGTATAAATGGAAATGTATAGCATATACAGTCAGCCCTCTTCCGTATCCATGGGTTCTGCATCCATGGATTCACCCTACCTTGGATCGAAATTATTCAGCAAAATAATTGCATCTGTGCTTGGACACATATAGACTATTTTTTTCTTGTCATTATTCCCTAAATAATATAGCATAACAATTACTTATATAATAATAGTTACATATTATTTGGTATTATAAATAATCTAGAGATAATTTAAAGTATGTGGGAAGATGTGCGTAGGTTATCTGCAAATACTACTCCATTTTATATCAGGGACTTGAGCATCCACAGATTTTGGTATCCGAGGAAGGTCTTAGAACCAATCTCCCATGGACAAGGGAGGGCTGTATTCTTTTCTGTTTGGCTTCTTTTGCTCAGCATTATATTGTGAGATTTATACATGTCATTGGCTATATTTATAGATTGTTCATTTTCATTGCTGTAATGCAGATATTTTCTCATATGAATATATCATTATTTATTTTTCTGTTCTACTGTTGATGGGCATTTGGGTAGTTTCCAGTTTGGGATTATCATGAGCGGTGCTGCTATGAGCATTCCTGTACGTCTTTCAGTGCCTGCGTCTATGCTGTTGTTCGGTATCTGCGGGTGGAATTGTGTGCCGCCAGGTGGGCACATGTTTGGCTTTAGAAGAGGCTGCCAAGCAGTTCTCCAAAGTGGTTGTGCCACCAGCTTAATTGTGATCATGCTGAGTTTGAGTGTCTTTGAGACATCTAGGAAGAGCAGTCCTAGCCATAGTCAGCAACATAGATCGGAAAAATCAGTAAAGAAGCAGGGATTGGAGATGTAAATTGTGAGTACTCAGCTTCTTGCGATAAGTGGAGCCATTGGCATGGGTGAGATGGTCCAGGAAAGGAAGGAGGGAACATGGGGCAAAGGTCCAGGCAGCAACTGTGAGAGAGGGGTCAGAGGGAGGTGGGAAGCAGTGCAGAGAGAGTGTACCCTGAGTTGGGTGTGGGGAGAACTGGGGGAGGGTTCAAGGAGGAGAGAGCAGTCAGCAAGGTCAAATCTTGCTGTGGATTTGTAGTCAGGGCAGGGTGAGGACTGAGACGCACCCGCTGTGCAATGTCTCAAGGAGGAGGTTGATGATATCAGAAGAGCGGGTAAGGGGAGTGGGGAGCTGGAAGTGGTTCACAGCTGGCTGAGGGGCCAGTGGGATGGGCGGCAATGAAGAGAACACGCAACAGCCACTCTGTCCTGATGGCTGTGAAAGGAGGAGGGAGGCAGAGGGCAGTAGCTAGAGGGTATTTGGCATATTGGGAAGGTGTGTGTGAGTGTTTGAAATGGGAGCAGCCTGTTTAGATGCCAGTTGTCGCCTCCAGTAGAGAAGGGTTAATCACAAGTGCCATCCCTGAGTAGATGGGAGGCGAAGGATCTGGAACTCCTCCAAAGGGGTTGGCCTTATAGCAGATTATTATCTATTCCGTTGAGTCAAGAGAGAAGATGAACTGATAAGAGCTGGCTTTCATTGAGTACTCACTGTGTGCCAGGCACTGCTCGAAGCCATCTACATATATGAGTTCATTCACTGCTCCCGACCCTATGAGGTGGGCACTCTCATGTCCGTCTTTTGACAGAGGAGGGAACTGAGGCACAGGAAGCTAAGTAAGTGGATTTAGGATTTGAGCCCAGGCAGTCTGACTCTTAACCTCTATGGGGCAGGCATTCAGCTTGCAGGTTTAGCAGTTGGAAGGTAATTTGACGGAGCTGGGCACTGGCCATGTGGGTGGTTTTTATACTACCCTCTGTACTTTTCTATACATTTGAAACATCTCAGAGTAAAAAGAATTGTTCTTGGGAGGCCAAGAACATGGCAGAACTGCATCTTTACAAAAATAAAAATACAAAAATTAGCTGGCTGTGGTGGCTCATACCTGTAATCCCAGCACTTTGGGAGGCTGAAGTGGGAGGATTGCTTGAGCCCAGGACTTGGAGACCAGCCTGAGCAACACAGTGAGACCCCATCTCTACAAAAAAGGAAATCAAAAAGATTAGACAGGGGCAGTCCCCAGCTACTCAGGAGGCTGAGGTGGAAGGATGGCTTGTGCCCAGGAGTTTGAGGCTTGCGCCCAGGAGTTTGAGACTACAGTGAGCCATGATCACACCACTGCACTCCAGCCTGGGTGACAGAGTGAGATCCTGTCTCAAAAGAAAAAAAAATGTGTGTGCATGCACACACACACACACAGAGGGAGAGAGAGAGAGAGAGATAGGGAGGGAAGAAATAGACTGCCTTTGTTCACATATAACATGATATCTATTTAGAAAATTCTGGCAAGGTGCGGTGGCTCAAAGCTTGTAATCTCAGCACTTTGGGAGGCAGAGGCAAGAGAATTGCTTGAGCCCAGAAGTTCGAGACCAGCCTGGTCAACATAGTGAGACCCCATCTCTGCGAAAAGTAAAAAAAATTAGCTAGGTGTGGTGGCATACACCTGTAGTTTTAGCTACTCAGGAGGCTAAGGGAGGAGGATTAACAAAATATGTACAAGATCTATATGAGTACATAAAACTCTGATGAGACAAATAAAAATCTAAATAAATGGAGAGAGACTCATGGATTCATGTAGAGGAAGATTGTTAAAATGTCAGTCCTTTCCAAGTTGATCAATCCATTCAATGCAATCCCAACCAAAATATCAGAAAGTTCTTTTGTGGATATTGACAGATGGATTCTAAAATGTATAGGTAAAGGCAAAAGACCCAAAATAGCCAACACAATACTGAAGAAGAAGAAAAACAAAGTCTGAGGACTGACACTGCCTGACACAATGTTGGGCCAGGCGCAGTGGCTCACACTTGGAATCCTAGCACTTTGGGAGGCCAGAATGGGAGCTCAGGAGTTCAAGACCAGTCTGGGCAACAGGGTGAAACCCCATCCCTAACAAATTAAAATAATAAAAAAAAGGCAATGTGGTATTGGTGAAAGAATAGCGAAATAGATCAATGGAATAGAATCGGGAGTCCAGAAGTAGACCTACACAAATACAGTGAATTGATCTTTGACAAAGAAAAAAGAGCCTTTTTTTTTTTTTCCTGAGACGGAGCCCACGCTGGAGTGCAGTAGTGGGATCTCGGCTCACTGCAACCTCCACCTCCCGAGCTCAAGCGATTCTTCTGCCTCAGCCTCCCAAGTAGCTGGGATTGCAGTCATGCACCACCATGCCTGTCTAATTTTTGTATTTTTGGTAGAGATGGGGTTTCACCATATTGGCCAGGCTGGTCTCAAACTCCTAGCCTCAAGAGATCCACCTGCCTTAGCCTCCCAAAGTGCTGGAATTACCAGCCTGAGCCACCATGTTGAGCCTTAATTAATAATAATTATGTATCAGTATTGAGTCATCAGTTGTAACAAATGTATCACACTAATGTAGGATGTTAATAATAAGAGATACTGTGTCGGGTGAAGCAGGAGGGTAGATGGAAACTGTACTATCTGTTCAATTTATCTGTGAACCTAAAACTGTTCCAAAAAATAGTCTCTTAACTTTTAAAAAACCGAGGCAAAGAGATTTCAGAAAGATGGAACCTACCTGTTCAGTAGTGGTGTCTTGATGGGACTTTCCATGAGCCATGACATCATGCACCCAGGCTGTCCTGCCTCCTGCTTATTCCCAAGCCTGTTTCACCAGCCACACACTGAATGCATGCATCATGGAAATCCTTTCAGTAAATTTATTTTAGCTGTTTATTTATGGGACAGGGTCTCACTGTGTCACCCAGGCTGGAGTACAGTGGTGTAATCATAGCTCACTGCTGCTCGAACCTTCCAGGCTCAAGTAATCTTCCCACCTCAGCCTCCTGAGTAGCTGGGACTACAGGCACGCACCACCACACCCGGCTAATTTGTGTGCACGTGTGTGTGTGTGTGTGTGTGTGTGTGTGTGTGTGTGTGTGTGTGTAGAGACAGGGTCCTGCTATGTTGCCCAGGCTGGTCTTGTGCTCCTGTCCTCAAGCAATCTTTCTGCCTTGGCCTCCCGAAGTGCCAGTATTATAGAGGTGAACCACTGGGCCCAGCCCCCTTTGGCTTTTTAAAAGGCACTTGGTAAAGTTAAATATCTGTACATTGAGACTTAATTAACTAATTTTTGAGACTAGCAAAGTAGGAATGGAGGGAATTTGGTGAAATGGTAGAAGCACTTACCAAACCCCCACAGAAACACTAAGCTTAATGGGGAAATTTTACATGTGGGCTCTTTAAGATTGAGGAAGAGAAAAGTATCACTATCTCAGCTGCCATTTAACAGTATTAGAACTCATAGATAGGCAAAACTACAAGATAAATAAAAACATAAGTGTATAATTTAAAAGGGAAGAGATAAAACCATCATTATTTGTAGATAAATATAATAATCTTCCAAGAAAACCCAATATAATCAACAACAGATTAGAATTCATAAGAGAGTTCAACAAGATTGCCATATACTTCTTAAAAAATTTTTTTTTTAGAGAGAGAAGGTATCTTTTAGGCTGGTCTCAAACTCCTGGCCTCAAGGGATCCTCCCACCTTGACCTCCAAAAGCACTGAAATTACAGGCATGTACCACTGTGCCTGCCCTCAATATGCAAATTTCTGGCCAGGCCCAGTGGCTCAGGCCTCTAATCCCGGCACTTTAAGAGGCCAAGGAGGGCAGGTCATCTGAGGTCAGGAGTTCGAGATCAGCCTGGCCAACGTGGTGAAACCCCGTCTCTACTATAAATACAAAAATTAGACAGGTGTGGTGGCGGGCACCTGTAATCCAACCTACTTGGGAGGCTGAGGCTTGAACCTAGGAGGCAGAGGTTGCAGTGAGCTGAGATCACGCCACTGCACTCCAGCCTGGGTGACAAGAGTGAACATCCATCTCAAAATAATAATAATAATAATAATAATAATAATAATAATAATAAAGTGCTGAAAGTAAAAATAAAAACAATTCTCAAAAATGAAGGAGAAATAAAGATGATGTAATTAATAACCATCAGACTTGCACTACAAGAAATGCTGAAAGTTTTTCAGGCAGAAGGAAAATTATACTAAAAAAGAAACTGGCATCTACACAAAGATGAGTACCAGAAATAATAAATGTGCGGGCAAATAAAAGACATATTTTCTTATTTTAGATTCTCTTTAAAATATAATTGGAGCGCTAGTGGGCTGGGCTGGCCAGGGTTGGGGGAGAGGGCTGAGGCTAAGGCTTCACGCTGAACAGACTTGGTAGCCCTCCTGGCCCCTATCTTGGGGTGGAGAGACCCCAACCCCAGGGAACTCCCGCAGTGCCTGCGGTTCACTCAGCTGATGTTTATTGAATGTCTATGAGGCCAGGCCCTGGGGACGTATAAAGAACACAAGAAGAGGCCGGGCGCAGTGGCTCATGCCTGTAATCCCAGCACTTTGGGAGGCCAAGGCGGGCAGATCACAAGGTCAGGAGTTCGAAACGAGCCTGACCAACATAGTGAAACCCCGTCTCAACTAAAAAAATACAAAAAAATTAGCCAGGCGTGGTGGCGCATGCCTGTAATCCCAGCTACTCAGGAGGCTGAGGCAGGAGAATCGCTTGAACCTGGAAGGCAGAGGTTGCAGTGAGCCGAGATCATGCCATTACACTCCAGCCTGGGCATTAAGAGTTAAACTACATCTAAAAACAAACAAACAAACAAACAAAACAAGAAGAAATAGAAAACCTAAATAACTCTATGTCTCACATTAAATTTGTAATTTAAAACTTTCCCATAAAGGAAAATCTAGGCATAAGTGGCTCCACTGGTGAATTTTATCAAACATTCAAAGAAGTGGTTCCAAATTTATCTGCTGTTTTGGAAAATAGAAGAGGCTGAAACCTTTCCAGCTAATTTAATGCAAGCATGACCTTGATACCAAAACCAGACAAATACATTACAAGAAATGAAAGCTCCAAACCAACGTCTTCATGAACACAGATGCAAAGTCCTTAGCAATAGCCAGGTATGGTGGCATGCCTATAGTCCCAGCTACCCAGGAGCCTGTGGTGGGACGATCCTTTGAGCCTGGGAGTTCAAATCCAGCTTAGGCAACATAGCAAGACCCTATCTCTAAAAATTAAAAACAATAAAAATAACAAATAAATAAATAATTAGCAAAACATTAGCAAATTGAATCCAGAAATATACAAAAAGTAATGCAGCAATATAGAAAAAAGATGGCACACCATTACCATTACATTCCCAGGAATGTAAGATTGATTTTGGCCGGGCGTGGTGGCTCATACCTATAATCCCAGCACTTTGGGAGGCCAAGGCAGGTGGATCACCTGTGGTCAGAAGTTCGAGACCAGCCTGACCAGCATGGTAAACCCCATCTCTACTAAAAATACAAAAAAATTAGCCAGGCGTGGTGATGGGCGCCTATAATCACAGCTACTCGGGTGGCTGAGGTAGCAGGATTTCTTGAACCTGGGAGGTGGAAGCTGCAGTGAGCCAAGATCGTGCCATTGCACTGGGTAACAAGAGCAAGAGTCCATCTCAAAAAAAAGATTGATTTTACATTTGAACATCAATCAATATAATTCATCATATTAGCAGAATAAAGGAGAAAGTTATATGATAATCTCAATAGATGCAGGAAAAGGGTATGATGAAACTCAACACCCATTCATAATAAAAACTCTAGCAACTGGGAGCAAAAGGAAACTTTCTTAATCTGATAAGGGATATGTTTTTAAAAAGTATAGCTCACAACGTTACATAATCTGTTACGATAATATATAGAATATTATGTAATATATAATGTTATATGATAATATAAAACTATAGCTAGCATAATAATGGTAATTCAAAACTTTACCCTTAACATCAGGTCTGAGGCGAGAATGTTCACACTGACCATTTCTATTATGCTATGGTTCTAGCGAGGACAATAAGGCAAGAAAAAGAAAGGAAGAAGGAAAATTGTCTTTATTTACAAACATCATGATTGGCTGTGTAATCTACAAAAAATCTACTAGAACTAATAAGTGAGTGTATCAGAGTCACAGGACACTTGGTCAAATATATATTTCAATAGACTAGCAAAAGAAAGGAAATTGAAGATAAAAGAAAATGCTACTTAGAATAAAAACAGCATACACAAGGGGATAAGCTTAAAACATGTATAAACCTTGTCCTCTGAACAGTACAAAAAAAAAATTTTTTTTGAGAGATTAACACCTAAATAAGTGTAGAAAGTAGGACAAATGACTCAATATTGTTCAGATGTCAGTTCCCCCAAAATTGATCTATAGAGGGACTTTGTAAAAATTATTTTGGGGCCGGGCGCGGTGGCTCAAGCCTGTAATCCCAGCACTTTGGGAGGCCGAGACGGGCGGATCATGAGGTCAGGAGATCGAGACCATCCTGGCTAACACGGTGAAACCCCGTCTCTACTAAAAAATACAAAAAAAACTAGCCGGGCGAGGTGGCGGGCGCCTGTAGTCCCAGCTACTCAGGAGGCTGAGGCAGGAGAATGGCGTAAACCCGGGAGGCGGAGCTTGCAGTGAGCCGAGATCGCGCCACTGCACTCCAGCCT
The DNA here is from genome assembly GCF_037993035.2 of Macaca fascicularis. Classification (NCBI taxonomy): domain Eukaryota; kingdom Metazoa; phylum Chordata; class Mammalia; order Primates; family Cercopithecidae; genus Macaca; species Macaca fascicularis. The sequence continues at coordinate 56,702,829 of NC_088390.1, read as the reverse complement.
GGGTGACAGAGCCAGACTCCGTCTCAAAAAAAAAAAAAAATTATTTTGGTTTTGTAGTCAACTTTAAAAAATGATTCTAAAATCTATTTGAAAAAGTAAATATTAATAAATATCTGAGACAATCTTAACAAAGAGTAAAGAGGTAGGACTTAGCAGATATTAAGACACACCATAAGGCATGGTAACAACCATTGGTTTAAGAATAAATAGAGTAATAGCATATAATAAAGAGTTCAGTCACAGACCCAGGGTTTACGGCAAATCAGTGGGGGACAGGACAGATTGTTTAACAGATACTCAGAGAAAACAAAATTCAGGCTGGGTGTGGTGGCTCATGCCTATAATCCCACCCTTTGGGAGGCTGAGGTGGGCGGATCACTTGAGGCTAGAAGTTCAAGATCAGCCTGGCCAACATGGTGAAACCCCATCTCTACTAAAAATACAAAAATTAGCCATATGTGGTGGCACACATCTGTAATCCCAGCTACTTGGGTGGCTGAGGCAAGAGAATTGCTTGAACCCAGGAGGTGGAGGTTGCAGTGAGCTGAGATCACACCACTGTACTCCAGCCTGGGCAACAGAGCAAGACTCTGTCTCAAAAATAAAAACAAACAAGAAGAAGAAGAAGAAAGAAAACAAAGTTTAGAGCCCTACCTAATACCATACACAAAGGTGGACTCCAGATAAATGAAAGTTCTAAATCTGAAAGGTAAAAAGACCAGGCATGGTGGTTCATGCCTGTAATACCAGCCCTTTGGGAGACTGAGGTGGGTGGATCACTTGAGATCAGGAGTTCAAGACCAGCCTGGCCTGTGAAACCCCATTTCTACTAAAAATAAGCTGGGTGTGCTGGTACACACCTATAATCCTGGCTACTCAGGAAGCTGAGGCGGGAGAATTGCTTGAACCCAGGAGGTAGAGTTTGCAGTGAGCTGAGATCACACCATTGCACTCTAGCCTGGGCAACAAGAACGAAACTACATCTCAGAAAGAAAAAAAAAAAAAAAAGAAGGGTGAAAGTATAAAATAGAAGAAAATGCAGTGTCCCATCTTTGTAATCCAGGGTAGGGAGTGTCTTCAATCTCTAAAGATAAAAAATTGAAAAATTTTATGTTAACATAAAGAGTTTCAATTCAAATAAGGATACCATAGACAAAATGCATAGATGTATACAGAATGAGAAAAGAGGTTTACGATATCTAAAATAAACAGGAGAATATGTAGAAAAATTGAGACTGTGTATAAACTCTTGCAATTTAATAAGGAAAAAGATAGCAACCTAATTAAAGGACAAAAGATTCAAACATGCAATTTTCAGGATATTACCTATAAACCCCACGTGTATATAGGAAAAGATGCTCAAATTCACTAGTAATCAGAGAAATGTACATTAAAACACCCATGAGGTAGTCCTTTACAACTATAAGATTGGTAACAATTCAAAAACTGATTAGAGTCATGTTGGCTGAAATGTGCATCTGTTTCTGAACTCTCTGACACATACATACCTCATGATCCAGCCGTCTTGCTCCTGGTAGAACCCTCACACAGGAACATGTATGAAAATGTTCATCGTATGTTACTCATGGTAGCAGGGAGAACGTCCATTCTTGGAGTGTGGAGAGGTAAAATGTGGTAGACACACTCCATGGAGCACTTCACCACAATAACAAAATACAAAACATAGAAACATGGATAGATTTTAGAAATATAGTTCTGAAGGAGAAATGTAAGAATTATATTGCATTTGAATGAATAAATGAAATATGTACTATGTTTACATAAAATACATGTACATATTTTGCAAGAACGCATAAAAACCAAGAGAATACACACTAATTAAATTATTCAGCAAGTATTCATTGAGTATCTGTCATATGCCAGCCAGTGTTCTAGGCTCTTGGCATTCAACAATGAACAAAAAAAGATCCCTGACCTCATGGAGCTTGTAGGTAGTACAGACAAAAAACAATATTCATGATAAAGAAGTCAATTATATATTGCATTAGAAAGTAATAAGAACTCTGGAACAAAAGAAAAAAGTAAGACAGAATGAGGAGGATTGGGTATTGGAAGAGCAGTTATGAGAGTCTTCATTGAGAAGATGGACTGTGAGCAAAGACCTGAAGGAGGTGAGAGAGTGAGCCATGAAGACATGTGAGGGATAGTGTTCCAGGCAGAGGGGAGAACTGGTGCAAAGGGTCTGAGTTGGGAGTGTACCTGATGAGTCTGAAGAACAGCAAGGAGACCAGCATGGCAAGAGAGAGAGCAGAAAGAATGAGGCAGTGTGCCAGGAGAGGGGGGGTCAGAAAGGCAATGTGGCAGGGGTGGGAGGATCATAAAGGGCCTCAAAGCATATTGTAAGACTGAGTTTTTCTTTAAGTGAGATGAATAATTATTGCAGGATTTTGAGCAGAGAAGTGGACATGGTCTGATTTGTATTTTATTTGAATGTGTCACATTGTGGATCTCTGAGTTTATCCTATGTACAGTTCATTGAGTTTCTTGGATGGGTAGATTCATATCTTTCATCAAATTTGGAAAGGTTTTGGCCATTATTTCTTCAAATATTCATTCTTCCCATGCCTCTTCTCTTTCTGGGACTCCCAAAATGTACATGTTGACATGCGTGATTGTGTTCCACAGGTCTCTTAGGCTCCCTCTGTTTGTTGTTTTTTTTTTCCCCCAAGACAGAGTCTCACTCTGTCACCAGGCTGGAGTGCAGTGGCGCAATCTCGGCTCACCGCAACCTCCGCCTCCTGGGTTCAAGCGATTCTCCTGCGTCAGCCTCCCAAATAGCTGGGACTATAGGCGCATGCCAGCATATCCAGCTAAGTTTTGTATTTTCAGTAGAGATGGGGTTTCACTATGTTGGCCAGGATGATCTTAATCTCTTGACCTTGTGATCTGTCTGCCTCAGGCTCCCAAAGTGCTGGGATTACAGGTGTGAGCGACCACACCTGCCTGGCTCCTTCTTTTTTGAATTCTGGTTTCTTTCTGTCCTTCAGGCTGAATAATTCCAGTTGACTATTTTCAGGTTTGCTAATTCTTTTTCTTTCTTTCCTTTTTCTTTTCTTTTCTTTTTTTTTTTTGAGATGGCGTCTCACTCTGTTGCCCAGGCTGGAGTGCAGTGGCACAATCTCAGCTCACTGTAACCTCCGCCTCCTGGGTTCAAGCGATTCTCCTGCCTCAGCCTCCTGAGTAGCTGGGATTACAGGCACATGCCACCACGCCTGGCTAATTTTTGTATTTTCAGTAGAGACAGGGTGTCACCATATTGGTCAGGCTGGTCTCAAACTCCTGACCTCATGATCCACCTGCCTCGGCCTCCCAAAGTGCTGGGATTACAGGCATGAGCCACTGCACCTGGCAGTTTTGCTAATTCTTTATTCTGGCTGTTTAAATCTGCTGAGGAACACCTCTTGTAAGTTTTTCATTTCAGTGATTGTACTTTCCAGCTCTAGAACTTCTATTTGGTTTCTTTTTTAAAATATAAATTCTGTCTCTTTATTGATATTCTCTGTTTGTTTAAACATTATTCTCTTGGTTTCTTTTAGCTCTTTGGGTATATTTAAAACAGTTAACTTAAAGTTTTTGTCTAGTAAGTCCAATGTCTGCACTTTTATGGTATGGTTTCTATTGATTTCTTTTTCTCTTTTCTATAAATTGCCTTTCTTATTTCTTCATATGCCTTGTAATTATTTTCTTGAAAACTAGACACACTGAATATTATAAGATGGTAACTCTGAAATCAGATTCTGCACCCCATTTGCTGTTGTTGCTTACTTCAGGCTGCAGTCATCAATTTGTTTATTGACTTTTCCAAACTAGCTTTGTAAATACTACATTTCTTGTCATGTGTGGTCACTGAAGTGTTTTCTGTTATCTCAGTCATCAGCTAATGGCCTGACCTTAAATGCTGCTTTATTTAGCAGTCTCTTTCTTCATTCCATAGTACTTCGGTTACTATAGTGTTTTTTTTTTTCAATTCTAGAGATCCAAAAAGTTGATTCCGTTGGTTGCTTCAGTAAATAGACCAATTCTTGGAGCTTCCTACTCTACTATTTTCCATAATGTCATCCCTGCTTTGTTTTTAAAGTTCACTCTGTTCAAGATATATTGTTTTTGTTTGTTTTATTTTGTTTTGTTTTGCTTTGTTGAGACAAGATCTCACTCTGTCACCCAGGCTGGAATGTAGTGGCACAATCACAGCTCACTGTAGCCTCGACTTTCCAGGCTCAAGAGATCCTCTCACATCAGCCTCTCAAGTAAGTGGGACTACAAGCATGGGCCACCATGTCCGGCTGTTAAAAAAATATTGTTTTGGCCAGGCGCATGCCTGTAATCCCAGCACTTTGGGAGGCCAAGGTGGGCAGATCATGAGGTCAGGAAATAGAGACCATCCTGGCCAACATGGAGAAACCCCATCTCTACTTAAAATACAAAAATTAGCCAGGCATGATGGTGCACGCCTGTAATCCCAGCTACTCGGGAGGCTGAGGCAGGAGAATTGCTTGAACCCAGGAGGCAGAGGTTTCAGTGAGCCGAGATTGAGTCATTGCACTCTAGCCTGGGTGACAGAACAAGACTCTGCCTCAAAAACAAACAAACAAATAAACAAACAAAAATTTAACTGTTCATCTTACTGTCTATGCAGATTTTCTAACAAATTCACAGAAAAACGTAAGACAAAAGATTGTTGATATCTTATCCAAATACAAACCAAACCTGGCCCATCTCATCTTGCATAGTCAGCCGACAGGGCAAACACAAATTCTAGCAAATATCATTCAGTCTATAAACTTCTTACTAAAAAATAAAAAAGATCTCACCTGCTAAATCCTGCACACCTGTACACAATATCATGAGATGAGGGATGATTTACTGACCTATGATATTGAGGCTTTCATAATGGAAGCCTTTTGTTTTTTGTTTTGTTTTGTTTTTGTTTTTGTCTGTTTGCTTTTTGAGACAGTCTCCCTCGGTTCACTGCAACCTCCACCTCCCAGGTTCAAGTGATTCTCCTGCCTCAACCTCCCGAGTAGCTGAGATTACAGGCACGTGCCACCATGCCTGGGTAATTTTTGTGCTTTTAGTAGAGAAGGGGTTTCTTTTTTTTTTTTTTTTTTTTTTTTTGAGACGGAGTCTCGCTCTGTCACCCAGGCTGGAGTGCAGTGGCCGGATCTCAGCTCACTGCAAGCTCCGCCTCCCGGGTTCACGCCATTCTCCTGCCTCAGCCTCCCGAGTAGCTGGGACTACAGGCGCCTGCCACCTCGCCCGGCTAAGTTTTTGTATTTTTAGTAGAGACGGGGTTTCACTGTGTTAGCCAGGATGGTCTCGATCTCTTGACCTCGTGATCCGCCCGTCTCGGCCTCCCAAAGTGCTGGGATTACAGGCTTGAGCCACCGCGCCCGGCCTGAGAAGGGGTTTCATCATGTTGGCCAGGCTGGCCTCAAACTCCTGACCTCAGGTGATCTGCCCCCCTCAGCCTCCCAAAGTGCTGCGATTATAGGCGTGAACCACCACACCTAGCCTCATAATGGAAGTTTGAGGTCACTTCTCAGTTTCTCCAAAATGTGCAGAAGCAATTTATTAAAAGTTTTTACTTTATTATTATTATTATTATTATTATTATTTGTGAGATGGAGTCTCGCTCTGTGGCCCAGGCTGGAGTGCAGTGGCAAGATCTCAACTCACTGAAACCTCTGCCTCCTAGGTTCAAGAGATTCTCCTGCCTTGGCCTCCAGAATAACTGGGATTACGGGTGCCTGCCACCACGCCGGGCTAATTTTTGTATTTTTGGTAGAGATGGGGTTTCACCGTGTTGGCCAGGCTGGTCTCAAACTCCTGACCTCAGGTGATCCGCCTGTCTTGGCCTCCCAGAGTGCTGGGATTACAGGTGTGAGCCACCGTGCCTGGCCAAATTTTTTACTTTATATAAATGCAAGGAGATAGCTTAGACATGTGCCTCCAAAATGCTTCTCATGGTTGCTCTCCATAGCAAAGATGTTAAAATCTTGACCTGTTGTTAAATCACATTCTGAAAGGGCGAGATAAAAAGAGTGTTCTTTTCTAATTTGGAAATACATTAAGGATTAAGGATGAGAATGGAGAAAGGGATTACAGTAACGTAGAAATATGTTCTTTCTCCAAAACCTTCTGATGATCTGTGAAGAGGCTGTAAGGATGAACTGACTGCATCAGAGATGTTCCATGCCATGTGTAGGTTGTGACAGAATATTCATACAGTAAAACAAAGTGACTTATATTTTGGAAATAAGACTGCTTCAGAGTTTAAAAAAAAATCCACCAGAAAAACAGCCAAATTAAATAGGATTTCGTTAATTTCTTTACTAAAATTAAATAGGATTTCCTTTAATTTCTTTACTAAAAAAATGTTATTTTGAATCCAACTTTGATTTCACAAGTTTGAATTTTTTCTGGGCTTTAAAAGCATTTTCCCTTAGAAAGAAGAGTTAAACTTCTGGTGATATCCAAGGTACTTCCAAGCATTTAAAAATGACAGACGGCCGGGCGCGGTGGCTCAAGCCTGTAATCCCAGCACTTTGGGAGGCCGAGACGGGCGGATCACGAGGTCAGGAGATCGAGGCCATCCTGGCTAACACGGTGAAACCCCATCTCTACTAAAAATACAAGAAAATTAGCCGGGCGAGGTGGCGGGCGCCTGTAGTCCCAGCTACTCGGGAGGCTGAGGCAGGAGAATGGCGGGAACCCAGGGGGGCGGAGCTTGCAGTGAGCCGAGATCGCGCTACTGCACTCCAGCCTGGGGCACAGAGCAAGACTCCGTCTCAAAAAAAAATAAAATAAAATAAAATAAAATAAAATAAAATAAAAAATAAAATAAAATAAAATAAAAATGACAGACATTTTAGACATTGATAGTCTATAAGATAGATTTATACCTTATGGACATAAGATGCAAAGGGCCTGATTGATAAACACATTGCTGCTCCACCAAAACAAGCCTGTAGACGCAAAGTAGATGGGCATTTTTGGTCCAGGTGCGGTGCCTCACGCCTGTAATCCCAGCACTTTGGGAGGCTGAGGCAGGTGGATCACCTGAGGTCAAGAGTTCGAGACCAGACTGGCCAACATGGTGAAACCCCATCTCTACTAAAAATACAAAAATTAGCTGGGCATAGTGATGCATGCCTGTTGTCCTAGCTACTCGGGAGGCTGAGGTAGGAGAATTGCTTGAACCTGGGAGGTAGAGGTTGCAGCGGGCTGAGATCACGCCACTGCACTCCAGCCTGGGCAATAGAGCAAGCCTCCATAAAAAATAAAAACTAAAAATAAATAAAAATAAAGTAGATGGACATTTTTGAAGAGCTATAAACTAATTTCTACAAGCCTAAACACCTGCTGTGGCTAGTTAGTATAAAATTCTAAGTATTCCAGGCTCAAATGTTTTCGTTGCGAGGATATTGAGTTTGATATCACATTGGAATGACAACAGGAATCAGTGTAATACAGGCTTGACAACAGCAGAACTGCAGGTCTAACTGGATCTTACCTTTGATTGTCTACAGTTTTCCCACTATCTAAAAGAAATAAAACATGTCCCAAAGGCTGCAGGCAGTTAGGAGGAGTGTTACCAGAATAGAAAACAGGAAGAGTCATATGATCTTACTATGGCATGGGACACAAAGAAACATGTCACTGATCAGGCACACAGTGGCTCACTGTAATCCCAGCACTTCGGGACGCCAAGGCAGGAGGACTGCTTGAGCCCAGCAGTTCAAGATCAGCCTAGGCAACATAATGAGACCTCATCTCTACTAAAAATCAAAAAAATTAGCTGGGGATTGTGGTCCATGCCTGTAGTACCAGGTACTCAGATGGCTGAAGTGGGAGGATTGCTTGAGCCTGGGAGGTAGGGGCTGCAGTGAGCCATGATCATGCCACAGCACTCCAGCCTGGGCAACAGAGCAAGACCCCGTCTCAAAACAAAACAAAACAAAACATGTCATTGCTGTTTTTAAAAAAATTAAATATGGGTAATATCTGTTTAATTAGTCCTATTATATTTGTGTTCTCCTTTTACAAAATCTTTCATGTATGTATCTTAAGACTACACAGTAGTGGCCAGGCACAGTGGCTCATGCCTGTAATCCCAGCACTTTGGGAGGCCAAGGTGGGGGGATCACGAGGTCAGGAGATCGAGACCAACCTGGCCAACATGGTGAAACCCCATCTACACTAAAAATACAAATATTAGCTGGGCGTGGTGGCATGCACCTCTAGTCCCAGCTACTCGGGAGGCTCAGGCAGGAGAATTGCTTGAACCAGGGAGGCAGAGGTTGCAGTGAGCCGAGATCACGCCCCTAGTGGCACTCCAGCCTGGCGACAGAGCGAGACTCCGTCTCAAAAAAAAAAAAAAAAAAAAAAAAAAAAAAAAAAAAAAAAAAGCACAGTAGTATAGACTATAGAATTTAAATACCTAGTAAAGAGTTATAAAAGAGTTAAAATAAGGCTGGCGCAGTCGCTCACACCTGTAATCCCAGCACTTTGGGAGGCCAAGGAGGGCAGATCACCTGAGGTCAGGAGTTCAAGACCAGCCTGGCCAACATGGTGAAATCCCATCTCTACAAAAATACAAAAATTAACCAGACATGATGGCAGGCACCTGTACTCCTAGCTACTCGGGAGGCTGGGGCAGGAGAATCGCTTGAACCCCAGAGGAGGCGGTTGCGGTGAGCTGAGATCATGCCACTGCACTCCAACCTGGGTGACAGAGCAAGACTCCATCTCAAAATAAATAAATAAGTAAATGAACAGAAAGAGACTTTATAAAAATAGTGTTTATTCACACATATCATTTGTTTAATTACCCCACTATTAATTAGTACTAATTGCCTCTTTTAACTTGTCCTATTGTTGTTTTGTTTAAATAACAGCATTTATGGATCAGAAAAGTAAATAATAAAGAATAATGTAGAATTTCAAATAAACACCTATTTTCATATTTTTACATTAAAGTAATAAAATGTGTATATATGACATATAATATTATTATGCTTTTTATGTTTTGTCTGGTATATCTGTGTCCCACCTGGCTCTCTAAAAAGTTGGTTATTAGAGGGTGAGGGGACTCACTGCCTCTGCCAGCCAGCACCAGGGTAGACCTCACTTTGAAGAGCTCAAACAGTGTCACCAGGTCCACACTGTCTCTCTGGGCCCTTGGTTCGCCTCCCAGCCTGTGCTTGTATTATCCTCACCCAGCAAGCCTAGCAATGAAAGCGTTTCTGTCCCAGGCACAGGCTTGAGATAGAGTCTCATTGGGTGCCTTTGAGTCACATGCCTGTCCCCAAACTACTTGCTGTCTCCAAAGGGAGTGGCAGAGCCTGGATCATGTGGGATCATTGCTTTCAGCGTGAGAGGGCAGCTGGAGGGAGGCACCCCCCTCACACCCATTCAGAGAGTGGAGAAGCAGTTCTCTACTGGGAAATCAAGGCGTCTTTCTCAGAAGAGGGAAAACAGGCTGTCCATTTCCCCTTCGGCAGGGAGCCAAAGTGCTTTCTGCTAAACCATTTTTGGCCAAATTCCTGGAGCCACACAATCATTCATCCATCTTCACACTTACAGTATTCTATGGAAATGATCTATTGATGTGCCTCGCTTGCTGACTGCACAGTGAGCTCTCAAGGACAGGGATGGCATCTGGCTCCCACTCTGTCCTCAGCCAGGCGCTTAACAGGTGCCCCAAGATATCCTTGGGTTCCTCTTCGTGTCTCTGTTCTCAACTCCCAGTTCACACGTTCCTTGCACAGTCTCTACAGATGTGCACAGCCTTCACATCTGTAGCACAGCACACACCTTTCCTTTGAGTCCAGAGCTGTGAGTCTTGCCATCTTCAGGACTCTAAATTGAATGTCCCACAGGTGGCTCAAACTTCACCCGTGGGAAAGTGAACTTGCTGTCTTCACCCTATTCTCCTCCTCCACTGTTCCCTTTGTCAGTGATAGCTCTATTGTTCATTCAACCAACTACACTGTCATCCTCCACAATTGGTCAATGCCCAGGTATCATTGGTCCTGCCTCCTGTATACCTTTCAAATCTTCCCTCCACCCCCATCCTCTTCATTCCACTGCCCTGCACTGCCCTGCCCCAGGCCTCAGCCTCTCTCCCTGGATGGCGTGCAGGTATCCTGTGCCAGAATCTCCCCTAGAGCAGCGATACAAGGTTCCAGCCCAAAGCCCCTTGGTGCCTCCCATTAACTTCACACTCAAGCCCAAACCAGTAGCACGTCAGCCTCCAGCCCCACAATTCTGCCCAGCTCTGGGGCTCCAGCCCTTCCAGGAGCCTTGCATTTCCCTGGGAGCACATATGCCTCCCTGTCTGATCCCTTTCTTCAGGTGGCTAACTCCCTTTTGTCCTGGGAGACCAGCCTTACTACCAAGAGGCCCCCCCATGATACACAACCCGGCCCCTCACACTGAGAGCCCTGCCTCTGAGCTCCTGTGGCCCTCTGTACTTTTCTCTTCCCTGCCTTTTCCCACATTTCATTCATTCGTTCACTCATTCATTCATTTATTCATTCATTCATCTTTTCAGTGGTGCATTGGATTGTGTGTCCACTGTTATACCCGACAATAATTTGACTTATGTGGTAAAGCTCCTGTGGTTAGACAGATGACCCCTACCTACCAGTCTCTCCCTCTGGAGTGTAAGGGCCAAGAGGGCAGGGATGACATCCCTTATCTCCGTGACTCCAGCCAAGGTTACTCCAGGCCTGGCACCTAGTAGGTGCTATCAATTGTTCAATGAATGGATCAGCAGACCAGCTACAGCAGAGATTAACAAACTTTGTAAAAAGCCAGATAGGAATTATTTTAGACTTTGCAGGCCCTGTGATCTCTGTCTGAATAAGAAAGCAGCCATAAACAGTACATAAATACAATTTTGTTTACAAAAACTGGATTTAACTCATGGATTGTAGTTTGCTGACCTTTGAGCTACAGGAATGAACTTCCTGCAGCACTTGGGAATAGCTTCTGCCCCCCACCTTCCTGCCCAGTGAGACCTGCTCCTGCTTTCTGTCCCCTTCTCAGCCTAGCCCCCATGGCCCTTCCTCCCGCTCTCCAATCTTACTTTCTGCCCATCCTCCACCCCCCATTCCCAGAGCACTGTCTTTGTCATGTCTCCCTTTTCAGACTCAGAGCTCCTTGTGGACAAGAATTTAGCTGCTTTTCCCTGACCTCCTCCAGCCCAGCCACCTGGATTCTCCATCACTCCCACACTCACATGATGACCAGCCCTATGGACAAGGCAATGACAGGCAGATATTTACTATGAATAGCACTTCCTCAGCTGAACAGTTGGAAAGCACATTTTTCTGCATGTTTTCATTCTTTTGTCAGCCCCTGTCTCTTCTGCCTTTCTCTGGGTTCCCTGAGGCCTTTCCCCTTGAGATTCAGCCCTTCTGGTTCCTTCCCTGGCTAATGCATGGGGAATCTATGTACAGCCTTGGTTCCCAGGAAGATGGCGGGCTTGTCAGACTTAGTTGCTGTGATGAACTCTCTCTCTATATATCTATATCTATATCTATCTCTCTCTCTCTCTCTCTATATATATATATAGAGAGAGAGAGAGAGCCTAGCCCCCATGGCCCTTCCTCCCACCCTCCAATCTTACTTCCTGCCCACCCTCCATATATATATATACACATATATATATACACACACACACACACACATATATATATATATATAGAGAGAGAGAGAGAGAGAGAGAATATATACATATATATAGGCAAATAAGGCAGCATGGCTGGGAGGCAGGAGGAGGAACAAGGTGACCCCGGGATCCACCTTGGTGGTGGCAGCCCAGGCTTCTGCTGTATGGGGACCCGTGATGCTGGCCCTGACCATGGCTGCAGTTAGCGCAGCTGCCACCAGGTGGCAGGCATGCCCATTTCTAAAGGACGGGCTGCTGGAACTCGGATAACTCGTTGGTTGATGGATTTGTTTATCCATCCATCATTTATTTATTAAATCGTTTTTTATTCCCCCAAGCATTTTTGACTCGTATGTGCCAGCAGGCATTGTGCTAAGTGTGAGGAGGAACCAAAATTGGCCCAGAAGAGGTGGCTGTTGTGGGCACTTCACAGGGCCCTCTCCCTGCTCAGCAGCACCGCGGGAGTGCCCTGACCAGAGTGGACCATGGCGACCAGGTGCCTGAGGGTCAGGCCTGCAGCTGGCGGGGCCTACTGCCTGGATCGGACCCCACGGCAGCCACTCGGGCTGGCACCCCCTGCCCTCCGTTCTGCGGCGGAGCCAGCGGGCAGTGGGCCCTGAGAGAGGTTTGGCTGGCCTCCCGTGCTGGGCTCAGGCCGCCCGCAGTGGGGCTCAGGTGCAGCCGCACAGTGGTCCCTGGGGCTGAGGTTTTCTCCATCTCTGTTCTTCCTCCAACCAGGCTCAACCTCAAACCACGAGTCCACCCCTCTGCCCCCCTTTCTCCCTTCCCTCTGCTCTGTTCTGCAGCGTTTCTCAGACGTGTACATCTCCAGGGCAGAAAGTGAATCCTTGGAACAGGACTGGGTCCCGGGGCCTCAGGGTCACCTTCTGCTTTCCTTAAGCCTTGCTGCTGCCCCTCCCCTGCTTCCGGCTGTGGGGCCAGCGTTCAGCCAGAAGCATCCAGTCTTGGCTGTTGGCTCTGTCCCCACATGACGCATAGCCCCACGAGGGCAGGGACCTCAGCTGATTCACTGTTGAAGCCCCAGGACCTTGCACAGTGCCTGCCACAGAGCAAGCCTCAACAAAGGTGGGCTGCATCACTCAAGGAACGGGAGCGAATGCAGCTGGGCAAAGAGGAGGGCCACAAGCGTCTATGGGAGGGCGGGCAGGCGTGGATGCTGCAGGACACATCAGAGCGTGCCCACGCGCCCTGAGACTGCCCTGCATTGAATTGGAGGAGCTCCTGGACCCACTGCAGTGAGGACCATAGGAGCCCCAGTTTGCTACATGGGACTCTACATCCAGCAGGGGTGGAGTCATTTTTTGGGGCCCCCAGAGGACTTCCTTGGCCAGCAGCTGCAGTGCCCAGTCCTCCAGGAGAATGCCAACTGCCACTCTGTATTGCTTCCCTCCTCCCCTTTCCTGCTGCCCCAGCTTCCCTGGCAACTGGGAACACTGCCCCCCACCCCAACTACCAACCCAGGCCCCGTGCCTTCTGACTCACAGCAGCTCAGCAGGAAAGCATCTGGTCATGCCCACAACCCTGGCATCTGGCCCACATGAGTGGCACCCCTCCCCAGGACCTTCCACACAGTTTCCATATTAGGGTAATGTCATTGAAATCTCTCCCACCCCGCCCCCAAGAAACCCCCTGTGATGCGTGGGGATGGCATAGCGCCCCGCCGCACGCCGTGCCAGGTGGAGTGGGAGTCCTGATCCTACCGGCTCATCACATTCCGCACATTCCCAGTGGGCAGGGTGGGGGAGGGGCTGGCCAGGCAGGAAGAATGCCGCTTGCCTCTGACATCCTGTGTCTGCGTTTGCTTCATCCCCACCCTCCCCGCCTGGGCTCAGCTCCCCTTCATGTGCCTCCTGGGCCCTCACACCTTGGACCCCCTGTCTAGCTCCCGCCTCTCTGGACTGTCTTCCCTTTTCTGACCTGTCCTTCTTCTCCATTTTCTCCTCCCTCGCTCAGCCCTTTCCTCTCTGTCATCCTGGAGTCTGTGGTGAGAAGTGGGGAGACCAGGCCAGCTTCTACACACAAGGCCACTCTCCCTGTCCTAGACAGCCAAGCACTCTGGGTTTGGTATGGCCGCAGCTCTGCGCCATCTCCTTATGCATCCAGGACTTGCCCTCTCTGGCCATGGGCTCCCAGGGTCCCAGTCCTGATCTCTAAGCTCCGCCCAAGGACCTTAGTGGGGATGGAGCAAACCCCGATGGTCTAGGTCCCCATGCTGCCCTGGGGAGATTTCTCCCTAAATCCCCCTGCCAAACGGCGCAGGACTAGATTTGAGGGTCATCTGCTCACCTGCCTCCCACCCACCTGGACCCTGCTCTTGCTGGAGGAGGGGCTGCCTACCTACCTTCTTTACACACTTCTGTGGGCATTGGGTCCAGTACCTGGACAAAGTTGTCCCATTCCTGAAATACCCACATGCCCCTCCCTCTGCCCTCCAGTCACCTCCCGGCTTCTGACCACAGTGCAGTGGCCGAAGTGGAGCTGGGCTCCAGGAACCTTGAGTTCCAGTTCTGGCTCTGCCACTTACTTGCTGTGGGACCTAAACTAGTCACCACCCTGCTGTGAGCCTCAACGCTTGGGGGAATGACAGGAATATACCGGTAGCCTCATGCTCCAGAGCCAAAGGGGACACCCAGCAGCCCCAGACCAGACAGATGTTCTGACCAGGTTTTGATGGAGGACATAGAGGGAGTCGCCAGAGAAGTGGTCCCCTTTTGGAGACAACTCTGTTTTGTTTATTTCTTTTCTTTGTCTTTCTTTTTTTTTTAGACTGAGTCTCACTCTGTCACCCAGGCTGGAGGTAGTGGCGCAATCTTGGCTCACTGCAACCTCTGCCTCCCAGATTCAAGCGATTCTCCTGCCTCAGCCTCCTGAGTAGCTGGGATTACAGGCACCTGCCACCATGCCCAGCTAGATTTTTGCATTTTTAGTAGAGGCAGGGTTTCACTATGTTGGCCAGGCTGGTCTAGAACTCCTGACCTCATGATCTGCCCGCCTTGGCCTCCCAAAGTGCTGGGATTACAGGCGTGAGCCACCACCCCTGGCCTGTTTATTTCTATACTTATTTTTAAGAGATGGAGTCCCGCTCTGTCACCCAGGCTGGAATGCAGTGGTGCCATCATAGCTGACTGTAGCCCTGAACTACTGGGCTCAAGTGATCCTCCCACCTCGGCCTCCCAAAGTGTGCTGGGATAACAGGCAGGGTCCAGCTTCTGCTTTGCTTTTTTTTTTTGAGATGGAGTGTCGCTCTGTTGCCCAGGTTGGAGTGCAGTGATGCAATCTCGGCTCACTGCAACCTCTGCCTCCCGGGCTTAAGTGATTCTTGTGCCTCAGACTCTGGAGTAGCTGGGACTACAAGTGTACCACGATGCCCGGCTAATTTTTGTATTTTTAGTAGAAACGGGTATTTGCAATGTTGGCCAGGATGGTCTCGAACTCCTGGCCTCAAGTGATTTGCTGTTCTTGGCCTCACAAAGTGTTGGGATTACAGGAGTGAGCCACCATGCCTGGCCCTATTTTGCTTTTTAATTGAGCAAGGAGCAGGCCACTCCCAGGGGTTCCCCAACCTCAAACCAGTGCTCCCTACCCCAGCCCCTCAGACTCTTCTCTTATCAGCAAGGTATATCTGAAAAAGTAGTACTATGAAGAGTATCTGAAATACACACACACACTCCATCAGGTTGAGTGGTGAAATACTCAAAGCTTTCTACTATGATGAGGAGGCAGCTGAGGAGCCCACTCTTACCACTCCATCCAGCACTGCACTACAAGGGAGGCCTCAGGCAGGGGAATAAGGCATTGTAAGAATTGTAAAGGGAGAAAGAGAACTGCCAATATTTAGATGACATAATGGTCCATAGACAAAATCCCTCAAAATATACAGACAAGCTATTAGAATAAATAAGTAAATTGAGTAAGCTCACTAGATACAAAAATCAGTATAAAAAATCGAATGTTGCTGGGGTAGGCAAAGATTTCTTTTCTTTTCTTTTTTTTTCCTTTAAATAGAGATGAGGTCTCACTATGTTGCCTGGGCTGGCCTCGGACTCCTGGGCTTAGGCAATCCTCCTGCCTCAGCCTCCTGAATAACAAGATTTCCTAAACAGGACACGGAAAATACTAACCATAAAGGAAAAAACTTGATAAATTTTTCTCCATTGAAATTAGAATTACTAAGCCGGATGTGGTAGCCCACTTCTGTGGTCCCAGTTAGTAGAGAGGCTGAGGCAGGAGGATCCCTTGAGCCTAAGAGTTTGAGTACAGCCTGGGCAACATAGTGAGATCCTATCTCTAAAAGTGAAAAAAAAAAAAAAAAGGAACCAATCAAATGTTTTTCTACCAATGTACAATTAGGGAAAGGAATTAAAAGGACAACATCGTTTATACACCATAAAAATATCAAATACCTAAAAATAAATCTAACCCAAACAGTGAAAGCTCCCTCACTACACAGAAAACTTCAAAACATCTTTGATAAATACTTTAAAATATCTAGGCCAGGCGTGGTGGCTCATGCCTGTAATCCTAACACTTTGGGAGGCGGAGGCAGGCAGATCACTTGAGCCCAGGAGTTCAAGACCAGCCTGTGCAACAGAGCGAAACCCCACCTCTACAAAAAATACAAAAATTCATCTGGTGTGGTGGCGTGTACCTGTAAGAGGCTGAGGTGGGAGGATCACTTGAGCTCAGGAGGTAGAGGCTGCAGTGAGCCATGATTGTGCCACTACAGTCCAGCCTGGGTGACAGAGTAAGAACTTGCCTCAAAAAATAAAAAAAAATTAAAGATAATCTAAATTAATGTTCACGGATTGGAAGCCTCCACCTTGTAAATCCTCCCCAAATCAATCTATAGATTCAATGCAATTCCAATCAAAATCCTAGCAGGAGTGTGTGTGTGTGTGTATGCACGCATGTAGAAATTGATACGCTGATTCTAAAATTTGTATGGAAATGGAAAGGACCAAGAATAGCCAAGACATTCTTCAAGAAGAGCACAGCTTTGAGACTTCCAGTACTAGATATTAAGACAACGTGGCATTAGTGCAAGGACAGAATAGAGAGCCTTGAAGTGAATCCACTCAGATGTGGTGATTTGATTTCTGACAAAGGTGACACTGCTCAGCTATACTGGGGAAAGGGCAGTCTTTTCAATAAATGGTGCTGGGCAATTGGATATTCATGTGGAAAAAAAGGTATACTGATCCCTATGTCACATCATACACAAACATAAAATTCTAGATGGAATATAGATCTAAATATAAAAGGTAAAGCCACTAGAAAAAAACAGAATATCTTCATGACCTTGGGTAGGCAAAGTTTTGTTGTTGTTGTTTGTTTGTTTGTTTGTTTGTTTGTTTGTTTTTTGAGACAGGGTCTTGCTCTCTCACCCAGGCTGGAGTGCAGTAGTATGATCCTAGCTCGCTGCAGCATCAACCTCCCGGGCTCAAGCAATCCTTCCACCTCCACCTCAGCCTCCTGAGTAGCTGAGACTATAGGCACATGCCACCACACCCGGCTAATTTTTGTATTTTTTTGTAGAGACTGGATTTCACCACATTGCTCAGGCTGTCTCGAACTCCTGGGCTCAAGCGATCCTCCTGCCTCAGCCTCCTGGGTAACTAAATTTCCTAAACAGGGCACAAAAAGTTCTAGCCATAAAGAAAAAAAAAAACTTGATAAATTATATTCCATGAAATTAAGAACTTCTAAGCCAGGCACTGTGGTGTGTGCCTATAGTCCCAGCGACTCGGGAGATTGAGGCAGGAGGATTACCTGAGGCCAGGAGTTCAAGCTGCAGTGAGCTACGATTGTGCCACAGCACTTCAGCCTGGGTGAGAGAACAAGATCCTATCTTTATAATCAAAATAAAATAAAATTAGAACTTCTGTTGATTAAAAGTCACCATTAAGAAAGTGAAAAGGGGCTGGGCATGGTGGCTGACACGTGTAATCCCAGCACTTTGGGAGGTCAAGGCAGGTAGATCACCTGAGGTCAGGAGTTCGAGACCAGCCTGACCAACATGGTGAAACCCCGTCTCTACTAAAAATACAAAATTAGCCGGGCGTGGTGGCGCGTGCCTGTAATCCCAGCTACTTGGGAGGCTGAGGCAGGACCTCCCTGAACCTGGGAGGTTGCAGTTGACTGAGATCAAGCCATTGCACTCCAGCCTGGGCAACAAGAGCGAAACTCTGTCTCAAAAAATAAATAAATAAATAAAAAGAAAGTGAAAAGGAAAGCTGCAGAGTTGCAGAAGAAATTTGCACCACAAAAGGCTTGTATCCAGAGCATATAAAGGACATTAACAGACCAATAGGAAAGAGAGAGATAACTCAATAGAAATGGGCAGGCAACATGAACAAGCCTGCCACAATAAGGCTTTCCAAATGCCCTGTAATCATATGGAAAGATGCTCAATATCGTAAGTCACTAGGGCAATGCAAAAGCTGCAATGAGCTAAAATGAAAAAGACTGACTTCTGAAGATTGGCAGGGGTGTGCAGCAAATAGGGCTCTTGTACCAGCCAGCGGGAGTGTGGGTTGGCACAACCGCTTTGGAAAACTTTATGATAGTATCAACTAAAGCTGAGCATACACAGCCTCTATGACCAGCAATTCCATATCTGGGCATGTATCCAACAGAAAAGTATTCATTGTGCCCCAAAAAACATGCACAAGAATGTTCACCACAGCACTACTGTCAACAGTCCTAAACTGAAAAAATCCAGATGTCCATCAGCAGTCGACTGAATAAATAAATGGCGGTGTATTCATACGAGGGTGTCCAGCAATGCAAAGAAACAAACTGTAACTACAAGAAACAAGATGGGCGAATGTCGTAGGCTTAATGTTGAGCAAGAACCGCCAGACACAAAAGAACACATATTCTATGATTCTGCTGATCAAAAGTTCAAAAACCAGCAAAACGCACATATGGTGGTAGAAGTCAAGATGATTGCTACCTTCTAGGAAGGAAGAAATTGGGAGGAGATTCAAGAGGGCTTGGGGGATACTGGAAATATTAAATTTCCCAACCTGGGTTCTGGTTACATAGGTGTGTCCATTTGGTGAAAATTCATCCACTTTTCTGTCTATGTGTTACACTTCAATAAAACATTTCCATTAAAATAAAATAAAATGGTGGCCCAGAGAGACTCATGAACTTACCCAGAGTCACGCAGTTCTTACACAGGAAGTTAAAAGTCTTAAGTTCTTATTCCTTCTTTGTTCTTCACTCTGTAAGGTCCTGGGCAAGTGACCGTCTCTTTCTGGGGTTCACTTTCCCCAACTGTGTGGAATAGAAAACACACATACATACACACACACACACACACACACACACACA
Source organism: Macaca fascicularis (assembly GCF_037993035.2). Classification (NCBI taxonomy): domain Eukaryota; kingdom Metazoa; phylum Chordata; class Mammalia; order Primates; family Cercopithecidae; genus Macaca; species Macaca fascicularis. The sequence goes on along the minus strand of NC_088390.1, from coordinate 56,683,772 downwards.
CACACACGTTATTGCAAAAGCTGGCAGGAGAACTAGGAAATACCTTGCTGGGCTCTCTTGGGATGTGAAACAGAGAGAGAGAAAGAGAAAGGATCTAGCTAATAGCCTGGGAGAACTCTGGGTTTCAGAAGACCACTCAGGAGAGAATTCCTGAGGATAGATGTGGAGAGAGAGAGAGAGAGAGAGACAGACAGACAGACGGAGATAGAGACAGAGAGAGACTGAAAACCAAGAAAATAAGGTGGTTGGCAACCAGAGGGAGGTGGAAACATGGGCTTGGGAGCTGGATATTCAGTGATGGGTGGAAAAGTAGCCCCTTCCTCCTCCATCACCCCCATCCCTCAGGAATGATCCCCCACCCTTGCTGTCTTGGGTGAAGAGTATTTAGGGAGGAATTAAAGGGAAGGGGGGCTGCATTCCACACCTGGGCTGACACAGTTCAGAGTGAATAGCCCGCAGGTGAGAGGCAGAGGGCAGTGGGAGTACAGCAAGGACAGGTCAGGGAGGCCAGGGTGAGGGTGACACTCACACCACTCGAGCGCGTGTTCCTTTTTTTTGAGCCAGACTCTCACTCTGTCACCGAGGTTGGAGTGCAGTGGCGCGATCTCAGCTCACTGCAACCTCCACCTCCCTTGTTCAAGCGATTCTTCTGCCTCAGCCTCCCGAGTAGCTGGGACTACAGCCACCCGTCATCATGCCCGGCTAATTTTTGTGTTGTTAGTAGAGACGAGGTTTCGTCATGTTGGCCAGGCTAATCTCGAACTCCTGACCTCAAACTCCTGACCTCGAGTGATCCGCCTGCCTCGGCCTCCCAAAATGCTGGGATTCCCACTGCGCCTGGCCCGAGTGTGTCTTCTAAACATGGGAGTGGAAGGAGAGCCTGGAGGTTTGGAGGACTCAGGTGTCCAGGTGGCGGAGCCTTGGTTTTCACATAAAAGCAGCAGGGGAAATTAGATGTGGTTTAGGGCCAACCCAGCCTAGTGAACTTTCTCCAAGCCCCTGCCCACACTCACTCACGGCTGCAGAGGGTCAGCCCCGCTGGCCAGACATGAACACAGACTCTTGGAGAATGTCGGAGGCCAAAGGCCAAAGTGGCTAGAAAAGGCGATGGCGATTCTCCTCACTGACATCTGGAGGCTTGAAGGAGAGCTCTCCCCACCCCACCCATTCCCCACCCAGACCTGTCCTTGGAGGGAAGGATTCTGACCCCCAAAGAGGCAAGGGATTCCACGCAGGTCCCAGTCCCCAAGGAAGAATAATCTGGCCCTGAGCAGCCAGGAACTAGTGGCCTGCTGATTGCAACACATCAAGGAGCAACTGATACTGAAGACCAGGGAGGTGACGGGGGAGAAAGAGGTTTACCCATAATATCATCTGCCTCTCACCGTTTGGAGGCTGCAAAGATTCTAAGGGCTTTGATTGGGCTGGGCCTCACCTGTGACTGAGCTGTCGCCAGCATGACCACAGTCCACTAGCAGGAAAACCACTTTAGTGCCTGTACAGCATAGATGAGGCCTGGAGAGGCTTCACCACATACCCAAAGCTGCACAGTTGGAAGGTCATGGGCTGCAGGGAGAAGAGGCCAGCACCCTGGGGGAGCTGGCAGGAATGCCAGGAGCTGCTTTGCTCCTGGTGTTGAAGGAGGCTCCAGGCTGGGGGATGAACAGTGGTGAACATAGCCCCCAAGAGAGATGGGAGACTGCTTTGATGAAACCCTCCTCATCAAGGCTTATCTCCAAATGCCACCTCCTCCAGCCAGCCTTCTCAGATGTCCTCATCAAAGAGGCTGTCTCCTTCCTCATCCTCATCCCCACCCCCCCAGCACACAGACCATACCAAGTCCTGTCTCCCAGCCTGAGTGGGGCCCTGCCCTGCCTGTCTCCCCCGAGCACTGACTGGCATCTGAGTAGCAGGGGTGGATGGGCTCCACTGACTGTCCTCCTCAGGGAGCCTCACATGGACTTTGAGCAGGGTAGCTGCTCACCAGCACTTAGCCCAACCAGAGAAGAGCTCCAGGCACCTCTGCCCAGCCCCAAGCTCTCCTTGGGAAAGCTGAATGACAGGTGAGGTCCAGCCCAACCCAAGGCTTCAGAATCTCTGCAGCCTCTAAACGGTGAGAGGCAAATGAGATCGTGTGGGTAAACTTTTCTCCCCGCTCATCTCCCTGGCCCGCAGTATTGGCTCCCCAGCCTGCTGCCTCCTAGAAGACTTCCTGAGGGAGGGAAAGAGGGTGGCAGAGACCAGGAGCCAGCGAGAGACAGAGGATCTTCCGGAAGCTGGGAGAGGAAAAGGAAAACTTGGGGCTGGGCGGGGGTGTTTGGCTCTCCCATGATGGCCACACTGCCCTCCAAAGCCCTGATGCCAGGGTGGACCTGCCCTCGCTGCCCCGGCTCAAGACTTGCAAAAGGTGTGGAGGGACCAGCCAGTTGCCCCATCCTGGATGGGTAGGAATAGGGGACCCCCCTCTACCTCGCAGTTCCCACCCTCCCCTGTGGTCCAGTCCCAGCCTGGAAAGTCCTGTCCAGGGGAGGAGAGGTGGTGAGTGAGTAGGGGTCCTGTCCTTTACAACAGCCTTTTGCCCCCAAGGGGCCTAGAGTCTCTCAGGCTGACAGCCCCTCCTGGGCTGGCCGGAAGGCAGAATGAGGGCTCCCCAGGGGGCAGATGAGACAGTGTCCCTCATTGTCCTCAGGGGCTGTATGGGGCAAGGGAGCAGGTGTTTACTGACTTAGGAGAGGCTTGGTTGAAATCCAGGTTTATCTGCTTAAACCACGTCGAGGGGGAGAGGGAGGCTGTTTGTTCCTATGTTTCCACCCCAAACCTCCCAGGGCAGGGCAGGGCAGGGCAGGCAAGGGAGGGCCTGGGCTCTTGACACTCCAAGGACGTCAGTCGCTGCTTCACCCGGCCGGGTTTCCTTCCTCCCACCAAACCTCTTTTGAGTGAGTGGCACCTGGATTCCTGTCCCAGCCTGTCTGTGCAGACATGAGAGATGAAGAGAGAAGGGGACAGAGAGACAGAGGGAGACAGGAACAGGAGGAGGAGGTGGGTCATGGAGGCAGCTCCGATGAAGCAGGGGAGAAGACTCCAAGAGGGACTTGGGCAGGGTCCTGGGAGCGGGGCCCGGCTGCCCAGCTTGGGAGGGGCAACACAGGGCTGATTGTCCGGGGCCGCCGCAGCCTCCCCAAACCCTCCAGTAGTTTGGGTGTGGGATGTGGCTGTGTGCCCTGGGAGGTGGCCGGTGGGCCCAGGGCAGTGTCCCCACTCCTGTCAAGCTCCTTGAGTATTTTTTCCTGTCAGCTCTGCCTCTAGGGACCGCTTCCCGCCCAGGATGTAAGGCAGGCAGCAGCTTGTCTGACCCAGCCTGGGCCTGGGGGAGCCCCCATTCTTGGTGGCCGGATAATCTGAACCAGGGAGACAAGAGAGACTGCTCCCCGCCCCTCACTTCTCTACCTCTCCTTGGAGAGCCATAAGCATCTGGGGTGCAGCCAGATTCCTGCCAGGCGGGTGGGCGGGGGGAGGGATTGCGGCAGGCAGCGGGCTACTGTTCTCCTGCACCCCCTCCCAGGCTCTGGCCTCCTCTGGCCGCCCCTCCCTGTGTCCAAGGCCTGCTCGCCTGACTGAGACGTGAGTAATGGACACAGCACAGGGCCTGACCCAAGGGCTTTGGCTGCAGGCCCAGCACTAGGAACACTATAAATATTTGGGGGAATTAATGATGCTCCTTCTCCCCAGCCAACTCTCTCCTGCAACCCAGAAGGCTTATGGGAGGAGGCCACAGTGTCCATCCCGCTGCCTCCAAGCTGAGACAGCATCAAGGATATAGGGGTCCAGACTGCTGGGTCCTTGACTGGGTTTGGCCACAGACAGGAGAACCATCTTTGTAATGCAGCTGCACCATCTCAGCCATCCCCCTGGCCTCCAGGCCGGCCAGCATCTCCTCCAGCCTGGAGACCCCAAGCCTTCTCTCTCAGGTACAGAATCCCCTGTTAATGGATGTTCTTTCTGAAATCCAGCCTCTGCCCTTCCAGGATCCCCTTCCATGGCTCTGGGATGGCAATCAATGGGTCTGCCCTTTGGGTAGTTAACAGTGCTCCTCACCTGCTCTGCTGCATTCCCTCCTGGACAGCTTCCGCCTGCTGTCACCCTGTCCAAGGGCCCAACCCCGGTGGATACCCCTAAACTCCTTGGGGTCCCCTTCCCTGCCTTAGTAGAAGCCTGGAGCGGGCATGGCCTCTCTACCTTTCCTGACATTTCCCCCTCTTCTGTGGCCTCAGATCGAGACAAGGATGTCATTTGAAAGCAATCTCTGAACACTTACCATACCAGGCAGCTAGGAGTTTTGAGGTCATCTCAGGGCGCTCCCTGTCCCCACTCCTAGGGCCCTGAGAGAGGCTGTGGGTGCGGGGCTGTACCAGGCTGGGCTGTGGAGCAGGAAAGCTGGAAGAAGGCAGCTGTATGTGCTTTTCCAATCTTACTCCCTTGTCCAGAACTCAATTTCTAATCTCATTTCATGAGACTCCTTTGACCTACTTCCTTGGATAATATTGAGCAAATTATTGAACTCCTCTAAGGCTCAGTTTCCTCATCTGTCTAATGGGGAAATGAGGGTTTTTTTGAGCATCAGATAAGATATGCATGCAAAGCACTTAGCACAAGGTAGAATATGTAGTAAGTACTCAACAAATGGTGACCAGTATGACTAAGACTTTTAAGACTTAAAGGCCAATTTTCCTTCTCCGAGTTCCCTCAGCTCCAACCTCCAGGTGTGTTTCTCATGGCCTGGGAGAAAGAGAGCTGTTCTGGAAGAAGACACCTTGAAACGGGACAAGACACTCTGCTCCAGCCTGACTAGCCCTGATCGGGCCAACCTGCTTCACCCACTGTTGCCCCCACTGCCAGGATTATCATAGGCCCCCAGATCCGGTGCCTTCCTCCCACACCTACCAGCCTGATGAGGCTGGTGCCTATCCCACTTCCAGGAAGAGGGACATAAACACAGCTGGGGTGGACGAGGGCCCCCAGCATCCTCTCCGGAAGCAATGGCCACCAGGGGCTCCAGGATGCATCAGGGAGAATCTGGGAATTCCTAGGACTCAGGTCAGGGAGTGCAGGGAGAGGAGAAGCTCCCCTTCCTAGAGCTGAAGAGAGAAGTGGCAGGGTCGTCTCCTCTGAACACTGTGTTTGGATCCCTACCACCCCCGCCTCCACACCTGGTGGATGTGATGTGGTGTCTCATTATGGTTTGAATTGCGTTTCCTTGATGACTAATGATATTGAGCATCTTTTTGTATGTCTATTGGCCATTTGTATATCTTCTTCTTCTTTAGATAAATGTCTATTCAGATCCTTTTTAACCACCTCACTGGCACGAAGCCACTAGGCTGTCCTCCCACTTTCATGTCCCCACCACAGCCTGGCTTCCCTCTAGGTGCTTCCCTCTATCAGGGCCTTTTCCTGCTTGAACCTTCAATGGCTCACCACTGCTTGCAGCCAAAAAGTGTGAAAAGTGACCGGGTGCAGTGGCTCAAGCCTGTAATCCCAGCACTTTGGGAGGCTAAGGTGGGCGGATCACAAGGTCAGGAGATGGAGACCATCCTGGCTCACATGGTGAAACCCCGTCTCTGCTAAAAATACAAAAAAATTAGCCAGGCGTGGTGGCGGGCGCCTGTAGTCCCAGCTACTCAGGAGGCTGAAGTAGGAGAATAGCGTGAACCTAGGAGGCGGAGCTTGTGGTGAGCCGAGATTGCGCCACTGCACTCCAGCCTGGACGACAGAGCAAGACTCTGTCTCAAAAACAAAACAAAACAAAGAAGTGTGAAAAGCGTTTTGTGAGAGGTTAAAAGAGGTTCTTCTGAAGATGATTCCATGGTTAAACCATGGTCAGAGTTTTGGAAAACGATACACACTCTAACCCACTCCAGGACTTTGCCGATGCATATTAGCATATAAAAGGCTCAGAGAAGTCCCAAAGCAAACAATCCTCTCTTTTTTTCTTGTTTAGAGACAGGGTCTCGCTATGTTGCTAAGATGACGCTGGATTCAAACTCCTGGGCTCAAGGGATCCTCCTGCCTCAGCCTCCTGAGCAGCTGGGACTACAGGCACGGGTCACCACACCTAGCAACAATCTTCTCCTTAACCCAGCATTTCCCAGACTGGTCTGATGATAGATTCACACCCCCTACTTGTATTTATTTTTTACAGTTTTATGGAAATATAATTCACATGTCATACAACTCATTCATTTAAAGTGTACAGTTTGGCCAGGCATGGTGGCTCACACCTGTAAGCCTAGCATTTTGAGAGGCCAAGGCAGGAGGATCGCTTGAGACCAGGAGTTGGAGACCAGCTTGGGCAAAATAATCAGATGCCATCTCTACCAAAAACAGGTATTTAATTTTATTTTAAGTTCCGAGGTACATGTGCAAGTTTGTTACACAGGTAAACACGTGCCATGGTGGTTTGCTGCACCCGTCACCTAAGTATTAAGCCCTGCATTAGCTATTTTTCCTGATGCTCTCCCTCCCCTCACCCTGTCTCCTGCCAAGCCCCAGTGTTTTCTCCCTCCCCGTGTCCATGTGTTCTCATTGTTCATCTCCCGCTTATGAGCAAGAACATGTTTGGTTTCCTGTTCCTGCATTAGTTTGCTGAGGATAATGACTTCCAGCTCCATTCATGTCCCTGCAAAGGACATGATCTCATTCCTTTTCATGGCTGCATAGTATTCCATGGTGTATATGCACCACATTTTCTTTATCCAGTCTATCACTGATGGGCATTTGGGTTGGTTCCATGTCTGCTATTGTGAATAGTGCTGCAGTGAACATACGTGTGCATGTATCTTTATAATATAATGATTTATATTCCTTTGGGTATATACCCAGTAATGGGATTACTAGGTCAAATGGTATTTCTGGTTCTAGGTCTTTGAGGAATCGCCATTCTGTCTTCCACAATGGTTGAAGTAATTTACATTCCCACCAACAGTGTAAAAGCATTCCTATCTCTCTGGGGCCTCACCAGCATCTGTTGTTCCTGACTTAATAATTGCCATTCTGACTGGCATGAGATAGTATCTTGCTGTGGTTTTGCTTTGTATTTCTCTAATGCCAGTGGTAAGGTTTTTTTTGTTTTTTGTTTTTTTTTTTTTTTTTTTTTTTTCTTGAGACGGAGTTTCGTTCTTATTGACCAGGCTGGAGTGCAATGGTGTGATCTCGGCTCACCTCAACCTCTGCCTCCCCGCAACCTCCACCTCCCAGGTTCAAGCGATTCTCCTGACTCAGCCTCTGGAGTAGCTGGGATTACAGGCATGCACCACCATGCCCAGCTAATTTTGTATTTTTAGTAGAGACGGGGTTTCTCCATGTTGGTCAGGCTGGTCTCGAACTCCCTACCTCAGGTGATCCACCTGCCTCAGCCTCCCAAAGTGCTGGGATTACAGGCATGAACCATGGCGCCCAGCCAATTTAATGGTCTTTAGAATATTCACAGATATGTGCAACTATCATTACAATCAATTTTAGAACATTTTCATTACCCTGAAAAGAAACCCTACATACTTTAGTTATCACCCTTAAATCACCACCCTTCTCTCTCTGCTCTCAACCCTAGGCAACTACTAACCTGCTTTCTGTCTCTGTATTTGCCTGTTCTGAATAGTTTATGTAAATGAGGCCATACTATATGTGGCCTTTTGGACCTGGCTTCTCAAACCCAGGATCATGTTTTCAAGATTCATTCATATTGTAGCACGTGTCAATACGCTACAATATGTGTCAGCACTTCATTCCTTACAGCCAAATAATAGTCCATTGTGTGACTGTGCCGCATGCTGTTTACCCATGCACCAGTGGATGGGTACTTAGATTGTTTCCACTTGGGGGCTATTATAAATAATGTTGCTGTGGACATTCATGTACAGGATTTTTGTTTGTTCGTTTTTTGAGATGCAGTCTCACTCTATGACCCAGGCTGGAGTGCAGTGGCACAATCTCAGTTCACGGTAATTTTCGCCTCCTGGGTTCCGGGTTCAAGTCATTCTCCTGCCTCAGCCTCCTGAATAGCTGGAATTACAGGTGTGTGCCCAGCTAATTTTTGTATTTTTAGTAGAGATGGGACAGGGCCAGGCTGGTCTCGAACTCCTGATCTCAGGTGATCCGCCTGCCTTGGCCTCCCAAAATGCTGGGATTATAGGTGTGAGCCACCACACCTGGCCCTCATGTACAGGTTTTTCTGTGAACACATGTTTTCATTTTTCACGTGTATATACCTATGAGTGAAATTGCTGGGTCACATGGCAACTCTATGTTTAACCATTTCAGGAAATGCCAGACTATGTTTTGAATCAATTGCACCATTCTACCTTTCCCCCAGCACCGCTGAGGGCTCCAATTTCTCCACATCTTCACTAACACTTTTTTTTTCTTTTTCTTTTTCTTTTTTTTTTTTTTCTGAGATGGAGTCTCGTTCTGTCACCCAGGCTGGAGTGCAGTGGCACGATATTGGCTCACTGCAACCTCCGCTTCCTGGTGTAAGTAATTCTTCTACCTCAGCCTTCCGAGTAGCTGGGACTACAGGCATGAGCCACCACATCTGGCTAATTTTTGTATTTTTAGTGGAGATGAGGTTTTGCCATGTTGGCCAGGCTGGTCTCGAACTACTGGCCCCAGGTGATTCGCCCACCTCAGCCTCCCTAATTGCTGGGATTACAGGCATGAGCCACTGCACCTGGCCATTGCTAACACCTTTTATCTAACTTTTTGCTTCTAGTCGTCCTTGTGAGTATGAGGTTGTATCTTATCATGGTTTTGTCTTGCATTTCCCTGATGGCTAATGGTATTGAGCATTTTTTTAGTGTGCTTATCGGCCATTTCTATATCTTCTCTGGAGAAAGGTCAGTCTATTCAGATCCTTTACCCATTTTTAAATTGGGTCATCTTTTTACTACTGAGTTATAGGAGTTCTTTATTTTGATAGAGGTCAGTTTATCTATTTTTTTCCTTTGTTGCTTTTACTTTTGGTGTTATATTTAAGAAACCATTGCCAAATCCAAGATCACAAAGATTTACTCCAGTGTTTTCTTCTAAGAATTTTATAGGTTTAGGGCCCAGGGCAGTGGCTCATGCCTGTAATCTCAGCACTTTGGGAGGCCAAGGTGGGCAGATCACTTGAGGTCAGTAGTTCAAGACCTGCCTGGCCAACTTGGGGAAACCCCGTCTCTACTAAAAATACAAAAATTAGCTGAGTATGTTGGTACACGCCTGTAATCCAAGCTATTCAGGAGGCTGAGGCACGAGAATCGCATGAACCTGGGAGATGGAGGTTGTGGTGAGCCGAGATGGTGCCACTGCACTCCAGACTGGGCAACAGAGAGAGACTGCATCTCAAAAAGAAAAAAAAAAACTTTATAGATTTAGCACTTATATTTAGGCTATATTAAAACATAGGCTTCCGTTTTGAGTTAATTTTTGTATATGGCCTGAGGTAAGGTAACTTCATTCTTTTGCTTGTTGATATCCTCCTAGTATCGTTACAAAACATCCCATAGCATCTTATGGGACTCTGGTGCTCCCGGAAACACTAACTGGAAAATGTTGATGAGGTCCAAGTTTCTTAGTCTGGCACAAGGCATCTCACCATCTGCCCCCAACTTGTCTTTTCCCAATTTCTCCAGGCTGGTCTCTTGCTATTCTCCAGATTTGTACTGGGCTTTCCTGTCTCTGTGCCTTAGTGTGTGCTGTTCTGTAGGTCACCCCCACCCCATGCACACATCTTTGCCTGCAGAAATTCATTCATCCTCCAAGGAAAAATAATAGCTAACATTTATTGAGTGTTTGACATGTACCTGACATTTTTTCTAAGAACATTATTTGTGTTACCTCATTTAATTCTTGCAGCGACTCTATGAAGCATATACTCCTATTGTACCCGTTTTACAGATGAGGAAATCAGTGCTCAAGGTGGTCAGGTAACTTGCCCATGGTTATGCAGTTATCAAGTGATGGGGGAAGAATTTGAACCCAAGCAATCTGACTTGAGAGTCCCTGCTTTTAACAAATCATTACTCTCCTATCAGTCTTTGCTTATCCCTGCAACTCTGTCCACCACTTTATTTGTACTAAAGTATGTTTACTGAGCTTCACCCTGTATTTCACTGAAATAACAAGTTAGTGAGTGAGTAAAAGAATGAATAGAACTGGATTCTCAGAGTTGGAAGGGACCCAAGTAGTGGTATGCATTCCAGCATAACCACCCGACTTGATGGATGGGGAGGTCTCTGCAACTCTCCAGGGTCACAAGGTAGGGACAGAGGCCACATCAGGACCCAAGTCTCTGCCCCTCCTGCCAGGCAGTGTTGACACCATGCTGGCTGCGCCTCCATGCCGCACATTACTTGAGTATCTCCTTGAGACTCCAATCTGAACTCAGTCCGAAGCAAACAGGACAAGACCCCTGGGACTCTGCCCTGTCTCCCTCCTCCAGGGAGGGGGGTTAGGCCTGGCAGAGCTGCTCCTGGGCTTCAAGACCCTCCTGGTTCCTCCCCCATGCAGGGCCATCCCTGGGGTCTCAACCTAGCTTTCTCTGTTTCCTTGGAGGGAGCATCGGGAATGAAAGGTGGCAGGCAGCCAGGGGCACAGGGTGGGGCGGGAGGAAGGGCCCCAGGTCCGGTTCATTTCCTGGCACCGTTGTTTGCTGCATGCCCCTGGCTTCTGGTGGCTGTTTCCACCACGCCCACAGCGTTCCTCCCTGGCTGAGTGGGCAGCTGGCCTGGGCTGGAATCTCCCACATCCTCGGCCTCCGTTGTCTCTCCGCTGGGACCGCTCTCAGAGCCCAGCAGATCTAGGGGAGAATTCTGCTCCTCACGCTGCACATGACCTTGGGCATGCCACTTTGCCCGTCTGGGCCTTTGTTTCCTCTTCTGGAAAAGGGGAAAACGTGACTGATCTCACAGGCTTGTCATGAAGAATCAAGGATAATATACATGAAGGGCTGGCACAGTGAGATTCTCAATAAAAACGACTATCCCTTTTTCTCTGCCTACCTCTCCCCATTTCCCCCAGTCTTCCAGGATGCCCACTTCCGGCTGCCTCCCCATCCCTGTGTTGGAGTCTCAGTCTGAGCCCTAGGTAGAGCCTTTTCTGGAGTCCTCTGTGATGGGAACACCTTCCCCAGGTGCTGGGCCCTCTGCTCGCTCTTGGGTACCCATAGAAACACCCACGCCTCACAGCGATGGGACCTGAGGGGACCGACGGGGACATCGTGAGTGTTTCAATGGACCAGAGGAGGTTCAATTTGACATCATTCATCTCCATCCAAGCAGAACACTGTAGTAGCAGCCATTGGCAGGGTGGAGAAAGAGGGTCTGAGCTGGCTTTCCTAGAGGTCAGAGTTCTTGGTGGAGAGACAGCCACTGCCATGCCATGCCACCATGACCGCCATCATCCCAGTAGGAAACAGGCAAACAGGACAAGATCCCTGGGACCCTGCCCTGTCTCCCTCCTCCAGGGAAGGGGCTTGTTTTCTATTTATTTTACTATGTGCTGGGCACTGTGTGAGATTCATTGACTCGCCACAAGGGTTCTATGACTAGGGTGCAATTATTAACTCCATTTTACAGATAGAGAAACTGAGGCATGGAGCGCTGAAGCAACTTCACCCAAGCTAACAGGTGACCTAATGTGGCGCATGCTCCATCAGAGGGAGAAACAGAGCTATGCTGAACTGGAAAGCATCTGCTGAAACTTTGGAAGCCTGGAAGGTGGTGGATTTCAGTTGGCCTTGAAGGAAGGGGAGCCGTCAACAAGCCAGAGGAAGCTAGAGTGTTGCAGGGAGAGGACAGGGAGAGGGCAAAAAGCTAGAGTGCTCCAGGGCCTGGAGAAAGCGGCAAGCAGATGTTTGGGGCACGAAGACCTGCCTCACAGGCCGGGGTTGTGTGGAGAGTGGAGGACAAGGGCTGAAGGTGAGCAGGGTGGTTTGCCAAGGACCTCAAACTCCAGGCTGGGGAGCTGGGCTTTGGGTTTTGTTCTGTAAGGTATCCAGGGTTGGGTTTTGAGTGGAGTCAGATCAGGGAATAAGATGGCCTCCTGGAGCCAGGTGACAGTTGACTTGAAGGGAAGGGAAGGGAAGGGCGCCGTGTGCTGGGCCCAACGCCAGGTGCTTCCCATCGATGGCTCAGTTAACCCTCACCACGGCCCTGAGAGTTGGGCATCGCTATTACTACCTCTTTGCAAATAAATAAACTATGGCTCAGAGATGACCAGAGGCCAGTTAGAGGCTAATGTGCATTGGGGTGGGAGGGACCCCACGGCCTGGGAGTGGGGCCAGGATGCAGGCCATGATTGCACACTGGCAGGGACAGTGGGTGTGCAGTGCCATGAGGGCTTCTCAGGGCATCTGCAGGTGCAGAAAGGAGGGAGGGATGCTCAGAGAATGAATGAAGTATGGACCCCTGGAGCTACAGCCAGGGTCACCAAGAAGCTAGAGTGAGAAGAGGGCTGGAAGGAAGAGCAGAGCTGAGGAGCTAGAGCCCACGGTGCAGGTGGTGAGAGGACTATAGAAACAGGGGATCAAGGCCAGGCGTGGTGGCTCCTGCCTGTTATCCCAGCACTTTGGGAGGCTGTCTCTCCACCAAGAGCAATGGATCAATTGAGGTCAGCAGTTTGAGACCAGCCTGGCCAACATGGTGAAACCTCATTTCTACTAAAAAAATACAAAAATTAGCTGGGTGTAGTGGTGGGCGCCTGTAATCCCAGCTACTTGGGAGGCTGAGGCAGGAGAATCACTTCAACTCAGGATATGGAGGTTGCAGTGAGCCGAGATCACGCCACTGCACTGCAGCCTGGGTGACAGAGCGTCAGTCTCAAAAAAAGAAGAAAGAGAGAGAGAGGAGAGATGGAGGGAGGCAGGGAGGGAGGAAGGCAGAAAGAAAGAAGGAAGGAAGGAAGGAAAAAGAAAGAAAGAAAGGGAGAAAGAAAGAATTGGGGATTAGGAGGGTTATCTTGGGTGAGCCTCCTGTGGTCTCAGCCTGACCACACAAAGCCAGGCTGGCACAGCCTGGTCAACATCAAAGCCAAGGCCTCAGGGAAAGGCCTCTAAGAATTTTCCTGTGTTCACGGGTTTGGCATGGACCACCTTGTGGTCCCTCTGGGCTTCAGTCCCTCGTCTAGCTCCAACCCTAGTCCAGGGCCTTTGGCAAATTGCCAGCTCCACCTAGCAGGCCCTAGAGGTGCTAGAGATTTCCTGGCTGTCCTTGCTGCTGCCCTCTTCCCATGTCCCCTGCATCCCCCCTGCCACCAGCTCCTCCTCAGCCCCTCCCCTAAATGTCCCTCAAGCCTATCTACATCTCCACAGCCCCTTGCCCTGCAGTAGGATGGCCCCTTGCCCTTTCCATTTTCACCTCCACATTAGCCCCCAGATGGATCTCCTTAACTCCCGATCAGAGGGAGCACTGGACCCACAAAGGCTGTCGGCTCATTCTCTTGTGTGAATCCATCAGCTCCCCTCAGTTCCAAGGCCAGCAAGCCAAAGCCTAAACTCGGGCAGGCACCAGTGTTTCCCTGAGCATGTCCCTATGTCCCTCATGTTGCTGTGCTGTGGTTTCTGCCCCATTACCCTGCTCGTGTTGCATCTGGCTCCCCTCCCTTCTCTCTGCCATGTGGTGGGCTGGGCTCTCACTCTGCCTCTGGGTCACACCTGCCAGAGACGCTGCCCAGGGCAGTTCTGCCATTGAGGGTGTGGCCCTGACACCCCCCAAACCACATCTGACTCCTCCACTCAGAGGGGTCCCTGACATCCATGACAAGGTGGGGAAGGGGTCCTCCACAGGAAGAAGGCCAAGGCCCTGGGGGATTGTTTTCCAAGGATGCGAAAGCCTCTTCATCATTGCCCTCATCCTGCTAACAGCCAGAGAAGCAGGTGCCACGGGCCTGGCTGGAACCCCTGCCCACCCCACCTGCCCCCACTAAATAATTATTTACCCCAGCTCTTCCCCATGCTCTGGCCCTCCTGACCCCTGACCACCTTAATAGTTGCCTGACTCATTTGTACCTCAGGGCCAGAGTCTCTGTGGGCGATGCTGTCACATCCTGCCCCTCCCTGCCTGGGAGCACTAGGGGTACTCTGCCAGGTAGGGCTCCTGCATTTAAACAGGAGCCTTCAGGAGGTAAGGCTCAAACCCATAGGAGGGCTGCCTAATAGTGAGCATGTCTGTGATCCTGGCAGGAAAGGAGAGAGCCATTGTGGGGATGGGGAACTTTTGCTGCCTCCCAGATCAAGCTCCCTAAGGGCGCCTTGCCCTGGACATCAGACCTGGGGTCCCAAGAACAGGGCGTGTGCCTTCCCTCAGTCTGCCCTAGGAGAGCTAACTCCTTAGCTTGGCTGACACTTGCAAGCAGGTTTCAAACCAGCAGTAATTAGTCCCACAGGGGTGAGGTCAGCAGTGAGGGGCTTGTGGGAGCTGTGATGAGGGATGAGGGCTGGGAGAAGGCTTCAGCCTGACTTACTGAGGACCTCGGTCCATTCAGAGCAGGCAGGGAGGAGGAAGTGAGTCAGTGGGCACAGCGATTCATGCCTCAGAACTCTGACTTTCTTTTTCAACCCACTGAGCCAAGACGTTTGTCCCAACAGGATCCAAGGGTGGGGGAGGGGACGGGAACCAAGGGATATTAAAGAGACAGGGCCAGCCTCTTATTCGCCTGCACTGGGCTCCTGTTTTAGTGCCATAGAGTATGTGGTGATCGATCTCAGCTGGACACACCGTGGTTGAAGACCTGCCACATGATGGAGAAGCTGCTATGGGGGCTGGAAAACACAGTTGTCAACAACTGAGCATAACCACCACCACTTAGGGGAAGAGCGGCTGACTTCTGGGCCCCAGTTCTTTTTCAACAAACCCATGAATTTGGCATCTTTATGTGGAATTTATAGATGAGGAAGCAGGTGAAGGGACTTGTCCAAGGTCACAGTCCCACTGGTCTAATCGTACTGCAAGGCCGAGTGAGAAGTCAGTGCGAGTCCTGGACAACTCAAGAGTGACTAGGGATGGTGGTTGGCGTGGGGGTGGGAAAAGGCTTTACTGAGAAAGTAGAAACTCATGAAAGATTTCGAAGAACAAGTGGAGATTTTCCAACTGAACAAGTGAGGAAAGGGCATTCCAACCAGAGGCACCGGCGTGTGCAGAGGTTGGGTGGCATGGCTGGCCTGGTGCTGTCATGCCGGACCTCTGCTGAATTTCAGTGGGGATGGCACCAGGTTCAAGAGGCTGAACAAGAGACCCAGAGTCAGTGAACGAGATATAGGTTTATGGGGAGCTTACATGCAGGGACAGTCCAGTAGCAGTGGGCCAGACAGCACCACAACCGCTTGCAAAATGCATGGCATTTATATAGCTTTTTCACTTAGTACCCTGCCCCGGCAACCTCTAGCTGGCAACCCACATTTAACCCAAAACAAAAGACCTCAATCCCCAATCCCCTCCATGGCTCAAATTCCATAAGAGATGGGCCGGGGGCTTAGATGTTCCTCATAGATAAGAAATCAGTCTCTGGGTTGGCCACTCTGATTCCTTAGCTCCAAATTATGAATGCAGATTTTTCTTAAGTTATTGTTGTCAGATGCATCTGCCATGCAGGTGTGTTAATGGAATCCTTCTGGGATTGGGGACCAGGCACCGAGACAGAGGCTGTGACAGGAGGAGCCCCTTGTTGAGGAAGAAAGGAAGATGCTAAGTACTTCTGGATACATGGAGTCCAAGGAGCCTGCGGCCAGCCGGAGGTGACTGGCAAGAGTTAAACATCAATGCTGGAGCCTGGCGGGTATCATCAGCATGGAGGAGAATGTTAACGAACAAGGGGTCAACTGTGGAGACATGAGAGATGAGAATCACAAACAGATGCTCAAAGTGGACTGAGGAATCTTGCAAGGGGGAGAGAATTCTAGGAAGGAGAGGGTAGAGAGGAGTTTAAATAAAATACAGATGGAGAGGTCAACAGGTCGCTGCTGCCACCCTAGAAAGGTCAGAGGGAAAGGGGCCAAAGTTGTCCATAGCATTTGCCCATCAGAAGAGACTGGTGCCCAAGGAGAGAAGGAGGCTCCAGTGAGATGGAGGGGGACGAAGGCAGACTGGGGAGGTGGAAAGGGTCACGGTAAACCTAAGGGCAGGATCCCTACTCCAGGAGAGGGTGGACAGGTGACTCCACTCAAAGGATGTGACTTCTAGGCTGTGACCTCCTGGGAGAATAGAGGGTAGCCCAGATGACTGGGGGTGGAGAAACAGCAAAAGTCTGGAGGTAAGAGGAAGACTGGCTCCATCAAGGAACTGCAAGGTGCTCTGTGGCCTGGGTGAAGAATTAGAACAGGTGAAGGGCAGCGGTGGGGAGGGGTGGAAAGATGAGCAGGGCCATCTCAGGGATGGTGTTGTATCCTGAGGGCAGCAGGGAACCATCAGACGTACCAAGTAGGAAAGAGACTCTGGTAGATTTGTAGGAACCCCACTCTGGCTTCCACGCAGGTGGTAGGGAGAGTTGGAGGCAGGGAGGGCAACAGGAATCACTGGCAGTCATCCAGGGAGAAAGGACAGAAAGGAGCGGACACACTGGCAAGACAGCAAGAAGGCAGAATCAGGGGGACACAGTGATTGGCTGAGCTGGGTGAAGAGAAGGAGGAGCAGACATTCAAGCTTCCAGTGGGGATGAGCCCCTGGAGCAGAGCACTTGGGTGCCCCACGTGATGGTGCTTGAGGAACTTCCAATCAGGAACTTGGATTCAGAAACTGAATCCACGGGGCCAGAACTTGGGAGGGTGCTGATTTGGGAGTTATCACCATATGGTCTGAGTGATTCAGAGCCAATAAGATGGGCTGGGCATGGTGGCTCACACCTGTAATCCCAGTACTTTGGGAGGCTGAGGAGGAAGTTCAAGACCAGCCTGGCCAACATGGTGAAACCCTGTCTCTACTAAAAATACAAAAACTAGCCGGGCGTTGTTGTCCATGCCTGTAACCGCAGCTACTCGGGAGGCTGAAGCAGAAGAATTGCTTGAAACCGGGCGGCAGAGTTCGCAGTAAGCCAAGACTGTGCCACTGCACTTCAGCCGGGGCAACAGAGTGAGACTCCCACTCAAAAAAAAAAAAAAAAAAGCCAATAAGATCATTTTTACCTAAATATCAGTAAGGCACAATGGAGAGGATTTCCCACTTTGGTATTTTAGTCTTCATTCCTACCTGAGCAAATAACCATGTTTCATCTAGTGTACGGCAGCAGATATATTCCTGCATCCATTAGTATTGCATTACGAAGAAGGCAATGAAACTCGGCATTGATGAGCCATGAGGATGATGGCCCCGAATAGAGCAGGTCCAGGTTGGCCAGCCACATGGATTGACCCAGCCAGAAGTATGTGCCGTGTCCAAGATGGACACTACCATCATCCATTCACCCAGCTACTCCCAAGGGCCTTACTGACCCTGTTTCCAACCACAGGACCAATCACAGCCGCTGGCGGAAGGATAAATACAGATACACTTCTCACTCCTGCCCCTGAGGAGCTGACTCTGGAGGAAAGTCCATCATTGTGGAGTCGGAGAACCCTAGGGGTGTTACCAGCCACACTGGGGAGGTGTTCATATCTCCTGCACCTTGGGCATGTCAGTATTTTCAACCATAGCCAGGGAGGCATCTATACCTCCTAGGGTTATTAGAAAGTAACATACATAAAAGGCTGCACACATAGTATGTGCTTAATACATATTTGTTCCCTATCTATATTCAAATATACATAAAACATTCAGACATGCAGTCACATAGGCAAACACCTGTGAATTCATAAGGGCATGTTTTGATCATCATACATGTAGGAACCCTCTACCCCCAGTGGAGTGTCTAGGGAGTTAGTGGGTGAAAGTAGATGAAGCCCTGCCCCCGATCTCCCCAGATTTCCCACCTGAGCACAGAACCCTGCCAGTAAAGAGGCTTCTCCACAGGAAATGGCAAAGCCCTTGGGGTCTGGTGACTCAGCCCTGACTCAGCCATGTGGCCTCCTGGGCACCAAAGGGCCACCTTGACTTGAGGTTGAGAATGCTGTAGGCACAGCAGAGTCCTAATCTCCCAGCCAGAAGAGAAGGGGACTCTGGGGGCCAGGGCAGGGCATGTGCAGCAGGGCCAGGCCTTGGGCAGTAGGAAAGGAAGAGAGAGACAGAGAGGGCTGGCAGGCAGGAAGTCCCCGGATGTTTGGGTCCTACTCACCACGCCCTCATAGAGATCACTGCCTATTAATCCCCAAAAAGCCTCTGCGCTTTCCCTCCTTCACTCCCAGCATCCCTCTCGCCCCACACCTGTCCCTGAAGCCCCAGTCAAATCTTACCCCAGTCAAATCTTACCCAAGAAACCCCTGGGCCTTTCTTACCCATTCCCTCTCTCCCTCCCTCAGCCCCTGCTCCTGCTCAACCCACCCCTTGGCCAAATTATTACACCAGCTGCCTTCTCCCACAGCCCAGTATCTCCTGGCAAAGTCAACTTCATGCAGCAGCCAGAATGTTCTGACAGCCCCCTTTCTCCCACAAGCACCACCCCTAACATACAATGCAAAATGGGTTTAGCCTGTTTAAATGTGAGAGCATCCAGAACAGGAGGCCACATCCTGGCCTGTCAATGAATGCTTGAGCCTGGCAGATTCTGAGCCAGGGGAATCGCCTGGACTAGGCCTGCGTCTGGGCCACAGGAGAAGGAAATCTGATAAGCCCATTCAAGCTTCAGCACTCCTCCCTCCCTCCCTCTTCAGTAATTTGCATTTTCAATTCAAGTCAGATAGACACCTGAGTCTCGGTCCAATAGCTGAGATTTGGTACACTTTGTTGCACAGATATAAGAAGGCTTGGGACACAATGAATGTAGATTGGGGAATAGTAAGAGATTTCTCTCCAGCCCTTTCATTTCACACATGGGGAAACTGAGGCCTGGAACAGGAAGGTAACTTGCCCAAGGTGAGAAGGCAGAAGAGAGCTTGCACTCAATTGAGGGCACAGCATTGTAATTCCTCATTATTTTTCCAGCAGCTGCCCGTGTGCTTCACGTCTCTGTGCTGATCTGCCCCAGAGAGGTGAGGGTGTCCATTGGTGTGCTCTGGGGCTCTGGGAGAGTGAGATGAGGGCTGGGAGAGGGCAGGTAGAGGAAGACTTGTGGGAACACAGCAAGTGCTAAATAACCAGAAGCTGCCTTTGTGGAATATTGACACCGTCATTGTTCCAGCTGGGAAAACTTCACCTGAACCAGGACCCAATTCTTCTGCCTTTCTTCTGCAGCTCCTTTCTTTCCCTGTTGTCCAGATACTCCTCCTCCAGGGAGCTTCCTCGACCCTCCAGCAGAACCCACCGTTTGCACGTTGTTTCGGTCACCTACAGAGGCAGATGGATCCCATCCAAGGTTTGGTTTGAATGAAGACTGATGACACCACCCAAACACCAAGAGACTATGAAAAGGTTTATTATTTACATAATGGAGGTCTCCAGGGGGAGCAGGGCCGGCCTTTCAAGCAGGTCCCAAATGCCTTGGGAGAGCCAGGAAGGAGACTGGCCTGGGTTTTTATTGTGGTTAAGGAGTAAGGGTTCCCTCAGGAAGGGGCTTGAGAATATTCCCCCCTCAAACACCAAAGGAGGGTGCACCCAGACTTTCTTATCAGCTTGTCCAGGTGTAGGGCACAAAGAGGGAAGGGTGAGGCTTAAAAGCTGTCCGCAAACATCAACAAATGAACTTAGACTCATTACACATATGATTCTGGTGCCCTTGTTTCTCTGTCTATGTTTCTAGGTGGGTCTCTTCACCATGGGGAAGGGATGACAGATAAAGAGTTGACATGATAAAGTCAACTGAATGATGAGATGATCCTACAGATGACAGTACCACTGAAACCAAAGGACCTTGAGATTTCTCTTTCTCCATCTCTCCAGCTGAGGTCCTTCTAGTCTCCAAGTCTCCCTCCACCCCCACTCCATCTCCCCACACTAGTCTGACACTCCCCCACATTCTTTGGCTCAGGCCCTCCCCCTACCAGTCGCCCCTGCTCTGCTTCACATTCCCTCTGGACACTCCCCTGGAGTGGAAAAACCATCCCTCATCCCTTTCCGGCTCCCAGTCCCAGGATCGGACATGCTGGTCATTCCTGTTTGGGATGTCCAAAGAGATAAGGCCTGGCATGGGGCCGATCTGTCATCGCAGGACTCTCAAAGCTGTTTCAGGCAGGATCCTCACCCACACGGCGTTTCCACCCTAAGCCCCTGCCCTTCTTGCCCTGGCTGGCTCCCCTTCTCCAGGAACATGGTAGAGGACTCAGGAGCCAGACAGAAAGCAAAGATCACTGTTCAACTTCCATCCAGGTCAGCTTCCTGTTCCTTGACCCCACATGTCTTCTAATCCCTGGAGGCCCTGGGCTACAAAGCAGACCATGAGAGAGGCTGGGTGGCTCTGGAAGTCACAGGTCAGGAACAAATCCTATTCTAAGGAACGTCAGAGACAAGTGTCTTCTTCCCAAACACCACAGAGAAAGCTGTTATCGCAGCTGCTTTTGTTTAGGCATGTCTAGCTGTCTGACATCCATCTGCCTGGAGTGTGTCTCTTAAAGATACAGCTGTGGTCAGCGGCTTCCAGTCCTAGCTCTGCCTCCCATAAAATTCAGATCTTGGACAGGCAGGTAACCTCCTGAGGCTCTGTTTTCTCCTAAGTCAAATGAATATGATAATCCCCACCTCACAGGGAGGCCGGGAAGATAAAATGAGCCTGCCTGTGAAATGATTTGCAAACTGTAAAGCTAGGCCGGGACCCTTTCCCAGACTCTGAATCTAATTTTGTACTCATAAGAATTATGAGTACAGAATAATTTTATTCTTAAAGAGAGCCCCAAATTGCACAAGCTTCAGACTTCACCAAACTTGGATGTGCCCAAAGTAGTGTATAAATATTAATTATTAGCATAAGTAGTTAAGGGCTCCAGGATCAGATAACACAGGATGAAAATCCTAGTTGTGTGACCTCTGCCAAATTGCCTAACCTCCCTGAGCCTCATTTTTCTCGTTTTAAAACAGAGATAACACTCCAAAGATTGTTGTGAGGATTTAACATTTGTGAAGCATTTAGCATAGTTCCTGCTGCATATGTGCTTAATACATGGTGTTTTTTCTTATTAAGAATAGATGGAGAAAATAATGCTTGGGGAGGCCAGGCGGGGTGGCTCACCCCTGTAATCTCAGCATTTTGGGAGGCCGGGGGTGGGAGGGGGGTGGATCACAAGGTCAGGAGTTCGAGACCAGCCTGACCAACATGGTGAAACCCCGTCTCTACTAAAAATACAAAAATCTAGCTGGGCATGGTGGCAGGCGCCTGTAATCCCAGCTACTCAGGAGGCTGAGGCAGGAGAACCGCTTGAATCCGGGAGGCAGAGGTTGCAGTGAGTGGAGATAGCGCCACTGCACTCCAGCCTGGGAGACAGAGTGAGACTCCATCGTCTCAAAAACAAAAACAAAACAAAAAACAAAAACAAAACAAAACAAAATGCTCTGGGGAAAATGGGTCTCTGAGCTGCAGCAAGAGAAATGTGAGTTAGATCTAAGAAAGTACATAATTACCTCTTTTTTTTTTTAGACGAAGTCTTACTCTGTCGCCCAGGCTGGAGTGCAGTGGCGCGATCTCGGCTCACTGCAACCTGCGCCTCCCGGGTTCAAGCGATTCTCCTGCCCCAGGTAGCTGGGACTACAGGCATCCGCTACCACGCCCGGCTAATTTTTGTAATTTTTTAGTAGAGACAGTGTTTCACCATATTGGCCAGGCTGGTCTCGAACTCCTGATCTCGTGATCCGCCCGCCCCGGCTTCCCTAAGTGCTGGGATTACAGGCGTGAACCATCGCGCCTGGCCAGCGTAACCTCTTGAAGTTCCCTTTCAATTTGATTCCTTGGTGGAGGAGACCTTTAGGCTCCGCCCACCTACCGCCACCTGGCGCTACCCACCAAACACCTGATGGGGGCTGACGTCCAAGCCCAGTCTCCAAACACTCTGTTCAAGCTTGGGTAGGAAGAGGGAGCCTCTGGGATTCTCTGGGCTGGGCCCTGAAGGCAGGAGTGGACGAGAAATGGGTACGGTCTAGGCTCAGCTTCCTGGCGACGCAGTGCTTTCTGTGAAGGAGGGACTCATTTCTACATTGACAGTCTTATCCCTTGATACCAGAAGTCGCAGGGAAAAAAATGCTTTTTGGTAATTACAATTAGCGACATTTGGTTGTTACCACTGCTAAATATGTCTGTCTTTGCTGAGGGGCCAATCTCAGCTCGGATCCGGATGAGTGGACAGGAGAAATAAATCTCTGCAAACACAGCGAGGAGCCTGGGTGAGAGGAAGAACTCCCAGGGACCGACAGCCACCTCTTGGGGACTCACAGCGCTGCGGAGGCGAGTCCAGCATTCCAGCCAGCCGCGCGCGGAAGTCTGTTCCCAGATGCGCCAACGCCAGGTCTCTCCAGCGGGCTGGCCTTTTCAGCAGCAGCAGCAGAGGCAGGAAAGCGGCCGGACAAATCCCACCCCCGGCTCCGCCCGTCACATCCATCTTGCTCCCGAGACGACCCTTTCCCAGAGAAGCGAGGGGCGGGGAGGGGAAATCTAAGCCTTTGGGTGTTGCCGACAGGTGTTTGGGGGAGAAGGCGGAGCTGGGGTAGGGAGGATGAGGAGGGAGGGGCGGTGCTGCCCCTTTAAGAGGCGGTGGCCGAGCCGGGACCTTTTTCTCTTTCCCCGGAAGGAAAGCGCAGCCCGGGCTGGGCTCGCAAGGTGGTGAGGTGCGGGACTGGGCGTGGAGAGGCGGGGCGCGCCCCGCAGGACCCCTCCCTCCTGTCCTCCTTGCGGTCGACCGGTGCGCTTGCCAGATCCGCCGCGAAGCCGGGATCGAAGGCAACAGCGCGGCCAAGGGGGCGCGGCCGGGACAAGCTGGGGGCCGGTTGCCCGGGGCAGGGACGGCGGCGACCCGGCCGCTGGGGAGACGGGAAGATAGACCCACGGATCTTAAGAGGGGATCCGAGAGCGCAGCTGTGAAATTGGCCGAGGCTGGGGGCACGAAACCGATCAGCACTACGGAGCGCAGCGGCCGGCGGGTTTCAGTGTCCTCCGGCGGCGCGGGGAGCAGGTGAACAGGTCCTCACGCCCAGCTCCGCGCTCTCACGCGCTCTCGCCCGGACCCCGCTCCCGCTCGCAGCCATGGGCCCTGGCCCCAGCCGCGCGCCCCGCGCCCCACGCCTGATGCTTTGCGCGTTGATGGTGGCAGCCGGCGGCTGCGTAGTCTCCGCCTTCAACCTGGATACCCGATTCCTGGTAGTGAAAGAGGCCGGGAACCCGGGCAGCCTCTTCGGCTACTCGGTCGCCCTCCATCGGCAGACAGAGCGGCAGCAGCGCTACCTGTAAGTGAAGCTGGAGGCTGTGGGGTGGGAGCGAGAGTGTGCGTGCGGGGGATGCGGGTCCGGAGCGGAGTCGGAGTCCGGGGCAGCTGGCCCTTGGGAGCCAGGATTAAGGGGCGGGTACCCAGGCGGCCCACTGGCTGCTGGGGGTTGGCGGGAAGTGGAGGATTGGGTGTGAGGTCGGGCAGTAATCATTGGCAAGTGCTGACGGGGCCAGAACCTGTCTGGACGCCACCCCTCCGCCCTTTAGATCTCTCCTGAGAGCGGAAGTGGGGTCCCGGTGACTGAGTCCTCTCCCATTATGTGAACCGAGTACCCAGCACTAGCCTCTTCTCTCCAGGGCTGGGAGCTGGGGTAAACTGCAAGATAAACACCCAGCGGACCCCCCTTCCCCTACGCTTGGGAGAAAAATGAGCATATGCATTTAAGCACCTCGCTGGTAGTCTGCGGCCACGCCAGCCACACCCTCTGCAGAGCCAGACTGGATGGCCTTCTCAACCGCTGGCTTGGCGGATGGAGGGTGAGGTGATGGGTGAGTCTGGGCGTTTGGAGCTGTCCATACGCTCCCTTTGACGCCTTGAGGATAGCGGCAGTGGAAGAGAGAGGAGGACTTGTCCGAGCTCTGGCTGCGTCTCCTCCTGCCCACCCCCAAGCAGTGGCACTCTCCCCACAGACATCCTCCCTGCATTCCACGGATTCGTGTTGGATCTTCAACCCTGAGTGTGTTTGTTTTGGTTTGAAGAGGGAAACAGTGTTTTTCTCTTTCTTCTGTTCTCCTTCCCCAACAGCTGCAAGGAGGAGGGGAAGAGCTATGCATAGGGGAGGAAGGAGGAGGAGGTTGCACCCAGCCGCCTGGGTCCCCCTCACTCCACCAGACACACTCATGCCCAGTAGCATGTCCAGGATTCAGAGGTCTCTCTGCTGTGGCCTCAGAGCATGCCGAGGTTGGTGGCTGGGGAGGTGAAGCTGTCCAAAGAGGGATGGTGGTTAGGACAGGTTAAGCAGGTACCATCCACCTCTTTGGGCTGGGTGATCTGCCCCCTCCTAGCCTCTGCCCCCACCTGGCCTCTGACCCCACTGAACAAGAAGATGTAGTCACATTCAGGGTACACTGAAATCTCTCCCTGCTCCGGTTGGGGCCTGCAGAGATTGAGGAAGTTTAGAATGTCCAAAGTCCAAACTCTGACCCTGCCTTGGTTCTGCCCTCCCGACCTAGCCTGCCTACCTGGACTTAACCTCAACTCCATCTTGCTCTTGCAAAAGCTAGGGCTACCACACCCTTCCCTGCCTGGCCCCAGCAGCTGCCACCTGGCCTTAGCCAACCCTCTATCTTTTGGAGATCCTGAGCCACCAGGAGCACACGTTTCTACATCAGCACTCTTTCTGCCCTAACCAAGAAAAAGATTTTCAGACTTTCAATGCCAAATCTGCATGATATAAGATAACATAGGTAAAGAGATCAGACTGGAAAGAAAGAGTCAATAATGATTCCTCAACCCCTCCCCCTTTTGCCTGGTGACCTTGAGCAAGGTCCCCTCCCTGGGCCAGGTTTCCCCCAAAAGGGGTTGGACCTGGATCTAGTGCTCTTTCCCACTGCTGCTGGCCTGTGAGAGTCAACTTGATATGGTAGAGGGAGAAGAGGCTTGGAGGTCCCATGGCCAGTGTCCTGTCTCAGATCTGTTACCAATACCTGAACCTGAATTTCCTTACGTGTTGGAGGGAGGGGAATAGCATGCCTTCTTTTGGGATGTTAGTGGGGCTGTAACTAGATAAAGTGTGTAAAATCCTCTGCACATGTGCCTTTCTCCAAGGAGCACCTGAAGGCTCTTGCGCTGAGGCCAGAACCTGGATGCATCCTCATTACCCATGAGCCCCCTCCAAGGTGGCTGAGCAAAGGGGTTCTACTTTTCTCTCTGGGAAACTGGAGCTGGCATTCAGCCTGCCAGGAGCCCAGAAGGTTCTAAAGCTAATGAACCTCTGAGGGGCAGGAGTTCTCTCCCTTGAGTATCCTCAGTCTTTCCTAAGGGTGGTTCTGTATCTTGGCCTTTCTTGTCATCTCACTGAATTCAACCCCTTGGCCATTCAACCCCTCGGCCATTTGGGAGAGCCAGCTGGGCTTAGCTGCAGCCAGCTGTGTAGCCAGATGCAAACAGCTGCCTGAGTGCACAACTCAGAGGAACTAACTAGTAAGACGAGCTGCAGCCTCATATTCTGTTAGCCTGAAAGTCTCTTTGGAAAAGCGGGATTGTTCATGGTCTTGGATAGGCTCTTAAACTGGGGTTCACAGAAGGTTTTCAAGAGATGCAGGGACTCCCTGAAAGTATACCCCAAATCGTAGTATTTGTCCACTGCCCTGTGGGTGGGAGGAGGGGAGAGCACCGCTTTCTTGTTCTCCATTCAGAAGGCCTCAGAAATGGTTAGAAACCCAGGGTGGGACCTTCTTTGCTGCCCCATCACCTTCATCTCTGGACTGGGGTTCCTGGCCCACAACATAGGGGGCTCGCCCTAACCCAGGGCCCAATCTCCTACTCTGTGGAAATGAGGGGTAAGGAGCAGGCAGAGGACCAAGTGCTCTGGGCTTCTTGGCAAAATGCATGAGGGGTTCCTTGGAGGGACAGGGACTGTTCTCTGGGAGGTGGTTACTGACACCATCTCTTCTCCAGCACCTGCTCTGACATTCCTTCCTGGGAATCCAGGCATTCTGGTCTGGTCTGACCCTGTGGGCCTATGGAGATACCGCCGGTCCTTCTCTTTCTTTCACTTTTGCTTGGAAATGAGGGTATCCGGGAAGCCCAGGGCAGGGTGGCTCCTAGAAATGAGGTCCAGGCTCACCTGCCATGCTGTCCTAACCTCATGTTTCCCTGGGCAGGGTGGGTGCCTGGCAGCCTCCAAGGCTCGTGCCAGCAGAAATGGGCACAGCAGCTGTGGCTGGAGGCAGAAGGCCTGCACTTGTAGTAGGTTTTACCCAGTGACCAGTCTAGGCCAAGAGGCTTTCAACTGGGCAGGAGTGGGAGAAGCCGGATCTTGTCGAAAAAGAAGCAGCGAAGGGGGCTTGGTCAGAACTAAACAAAGAAGGAAGAGGATCCCCTTTGCCGTAAGAGGGATTGAGGTTAGATGACACTTAGAATGCCCTCGGGAGTCAAATATAGGAAAAGTACTGAAGAGCCAAGGAAAGGGAGAAGAACTGAGAAAAATGGCCTTGTTCTTTTTTTATCTGAGGCTTAGCCAAGGCTCTTTTTCCTGCCCTTTCTTGTTCTCTCTCTCCCTCCAGCTTGTTGCTCTGGTTCTAGGGCTGAGTCACCAGTGGGGAGGGGGGCTGGGTGGGCAGCAAAGGAAGAGTAGGGAAGGATGGGGAGGGCTGCAGTTTCAGCTCCACGGAGCGGCCTCTGGGGAGATGGCTAATTCGGGCAGCAAGGTTGGCATAGAGCTGGGATCCAGGCATCCCAGAGCCGCCCCCGCCCCTTCTCTGGGGCTCAGAGGTGGAGCAGGCACGCTCCCCACCTGCCTCCTGGCCTGGGGTGGGAGGGGAACACAGGAGGCTAGGTACCCAAGGAGTGAGGCCTTGCTGTGTTGGCCTGAGTGCTAGATCCTTTGGCCCCCTCTGGAATCCTCCCATGGAGCCACCAAGTGCCTTCCTGAGGTGACAGAATCTGGGAAGGTGAATCTTACAGGCTGCTTCTCTGAGCATTACCCCACCCCAGTGGGGGCCTTCTCCTCTTTGGGGTGAGCCAACCTGGTACCTTGAATTCTCCTGGGTACTGTGCCCCGCCCTTCTCTGATTCTTCTGCTTTCTCCTTGGCTGTTCCATTAGCTTTGAACTGCCCCAAGGGGAGTGATAGGGCAGGGGTGAGGAAGGGCTTTTTCGGAACTCGGAGCTCAAGGCTCCACAGAGGCCAAGAGGGGCTGTTTGGCTGGAGCCAACGGGAGGGTGAGGAGGCAGCTGTTGGAAAGCCCTTGAGTAGTCACTTCACCCATCCCACTCCATCTGGGGGGCTGGTGGTCTCTGCTCCCCCCAGTCCAGCCTGACTCCTGGAGAGGGGCAGTCCTATCTCGTGTCTTCCTTGCTCTAAGAGCTCCATCTAGGCATCTCTCTACCTAGTCTCCCTCCTTCTGGCTGCAGCTGAGGGGATGGGCTCAGTACCGCTCTGGAAGGGGTCAGCTTTTGGATTTTGTGATCTGGACCAGACCCAAAAGTAGATGGCCAGCAGAACTGCTCATTTGCATAATTATTTGCATTTCATTTGCATGTCAGTAAGGTCCCTCTCACCTTCAGGATTCTCCAACCCTCACCACACACACCTGGGTATGTGTGGCTGCAGGAAGCTGGAACCACCCTCAGCATACCACCTTCCCCCATCCATGCGCAGGCCTCTGGCTGTAGACCCATTGGATCCTGGGCTGGGAGCCAGAGGGCCTTAAAGGGCCTCTGAGTGGGCCAAGTGGAAGCTAAAAATACTCTGGGGGGGTGAAGGGGGGCTCCCTCTGGAATCTCTGAGAAGGGAGGGGCCTGGGATGTGGGGCTGGGATTAGGGCACTAGCCCTGCCCCACCCTCTATCAGTAGGCATAAGACTGGTTCCAGGCAACAGGCAAGAGGGTATAGGTGGTAAGGGGAAGTATTTCAATCTCATTGACATGCGTGCCCAGCTCTGCCTGCTCAGTACCTCGGGAAGTTCAGAGGAGGGGGTCCCTTAGCCCCTTACTGGCTGAGTTGAGGGGGCTGGGAGGGCATGGAGACCCTCCTGCTCAGCTGCCTCCTGTATGATAACATGCTCAGGGCCGTAGAGTGGCTCTAGCTGCCAGCACTCCTGTCCCCACCCCAGTGATCACCTGGTATCCTCAAGCCATGGAAGTCTTCTTACGTCTGTCCCCTGCTCTCTCTAAACCACCAAAGGAGTCTCTTCTTTTCCCTCTGATCCAGGTTCCCTAACATGCCAGGGCAGAAATTCCTGGGTCCAGCCAGGCACAGTGGTTCATGCTTGTAATCCCAGTACTTTGGGAGGCCGAGGCGGGTGGATTACCTGAGGTCAGGAGTTCGACATCAGCCTGGCCAATATGGCGAAACCCTGTCTCTAGTAAAAATACAAAAATTAGCTGGGTGTGGTGGTGCGTGCCTGTAATCTCAGCTCCTTGGGAGGCTGAATCAGGAGAATCACTTGAACCCGGGAGGCGGAGGTTGCAGTGAGTGGAGATTGTGCCACTGCACTCCAGCCTGGGTGACAGAGCAATACCCTGTCTCAAAAAGGAAAAGAAAAAAAGAAATTCCTGGGTCCCTGGAGGGAGGGCTGGGGTCATGCTAGGGCCAGTCCTGATGCCACAACAAATCAGACCAACAATGCTCATACTAACTATGGCTTCATATCAGAACACCCTTTTGCAGAATAGACCTATCTGTTCCTCTAGCAACCCTGGAGGTCAGCGGGAGAGGGGCTGCCCGCATTTTACAGATGAGGCACTCAGGGCTCAGAGGAGGAAAGGAAATTGCCCCTTCAGGCAGAACAAACCCTACACCCAGGTCCGTGGGTTCTCAGGCTGAGCTGCTCCTTTCCCGCAGGCTGTGGCTCCCTTCTCTCATCTGTCAGGCACGCCAGAGAGCGGACGTCCATGGGTGGTCAGGCAGAGGATTCATCAAGACCTTCCCAGCCCAGACAGAAGTGACTCTCCAGGCCTGGCTGCCACCCTGGCCTCCTGCCAGCTTCCCTGGCCAGGAAGCTTCACCCCTTCTCCCAGGAACACTTCCCCAGGGTGAGGTCTGAGCTGTAGTCTTAAAGTACAGGCAAGGTCCCACCCCCTTCCCAGCAGCCTCAGGCAGTACATTCCTAACTCCCAGTGGGTGGAGACACCCCAGGCCCCAGCATGCCCAGGCCCTGCCCCGCCTACTCCCTGCAGCCCACACTCACAGGTCCCAGGCAGGAGCTACAGGCGTGGCTGTTGCTTGGCACTTCCAGACTGGCAGAAGGCCCAGAGCCCAAGTTCTTAGCTGGGAGCTGTAGAGTGATAGAGTTGCTGGGGCCAAATGGTGGGGCACCTGGGAGGTGTCTCCCACCTGAGAAGGCCAGGGCCATCAGGATTTAGCAGGGAGGGGCTCCTGGCAGAACATTTAGAGGCTGCAGGGAGGTGATGTGGGGAGAAGAAAGTCTGGTAAAACTGAGTTCTCAAACTGGGGTGCACTAGATTCCACCAGATGGTATGTTGTGGGCAGAGAAATCTACCTTTTTAACAAAGATCCCTGGGGTTTCTGATGACCCAAGGCTTGTCCTCTAAGATGGTATTTCAGGGCCAACCCCTGGAGGAATCTACCTTTTTAACAAAGATCCCTGGGGTTTCTGATGACCCAAGGCTTGTCCTCTAAGATGGCATTTCAGGGCCAACCCCTGCCTCTCTCTGCTCCAGCCACCCCTCTGGTATGGGACAGGTTGCCAGGGTCCTAAGCATCCTTGTAGGAACTTGCTGTCGGCATCCCCAAAGATGGAATCTGGGCAGGCTGGGGGCAAGGCAAGAGCCCTTGCCCACCCCACCTGCTGCCCGCCCACTGGGAACTCTGCTCTGGGGCCACATTGTCCAAGGTGTCAGGTACTCATCCCAACCCCTACCTGTGTGTCTGTCTTAAGGTCACTGGAGAAGGATATTGGACATCACCCAGGTCACTTAGGGGCCCAGGTCTCCAAGATCTGAGTCCCCAGATGGCTTCAGGAGGAAAAACCCAGGGCTCTGACAACCCAGCCCCCTAAGTTCTCCCCTCTGACCCCACAGAATTTGAACTCTCTGCCAGGATTCCTCATCTTGCTGTCTTCTGGTCAACCTTCATCTCAAAAGCCAAAGCGTTGCTTCCAAAACTGAGATCTGGCCATGTCATGCCCCTGCCTAAAATCCCTCTGCGGTTTCCCCTAAGGCTGTTCCCAGCCTGCCTTTGTGTGCCTCCCCAGAGGCTCCTGGACTCCAGCTATGCTGAGGGCCTTGCAGGTCTCTGAATCACCCTGCTGGCTCTTGCTTCCTGGCCCTGCACATGTGTGCCTTTGCCCACGTGGCCTTCTCCCCTTCTTCACCTGGAGAACCCAGGTCATCGTTCCCAGACTCAGATTAGGTCACCTCTTCTGCTGGCCTCCGTGACTGCCCCCTCAGCCCTGAGCCTGAGCTGCTGTGCTCCCTGCTTCCCCCTCCCGGGGCACTTCCTTCCAGTGTCTTTTTTCCTTGCCTGCCTTCCCTTATGCTGGGCACTTCTGGAGGGCAGGAGCTGGGGGTCTCCTGGCACCAACAATCTGCAAATGTATGTTGAATAAATAGCAAGTTGTTTGAAGTGGGGCTTGGGGAGTCTGAACCCAGACCCACCTCCCTCCCTATCCCCAGGCTCCTGGCTGGTGCCCCCCGGGAGCTCGCTGTGCCTGATGGCTACACCAACCGGACTGGTGCTGTGTACCTGTGCCCACTCACTGCCCACAAGGATGACTGTGAGCGGATGAACATCACAGTGAAAAGTGAGGGGAAGAGGCTGGGGAGGGGTGCCGGGTCAGAGGTCTGGCAGAGGGGTACCGCAGAGAGAATGGCCTAGAGGAGATAGAAGGCCTTACCCAGCTTCTAGTCGCTTCTTGTCCAGCTGGGAAGAGGGTGCCCTAGAGGAGAGTGGGGCTGGATGGGGTTGGTGGAGCTTAGAATAATGACGAGCTGGAGAAGGGGAATTGGGAGGGCTGTCCTGTGGGTGGAGGGCCCAAGCAGGACCCACCCCTGCCCTCTGGAGGCTTTGGGCACTGAAGTATGGGTGAGGTTCTCTGGTTCATGATCCCTCTGGTGCCCACAGGTGACCCTGGCCATCACATTATTGAGGACATGTGGCTTGGAGTGACTGTGGCCAGCCAGGGCCCTGCAGGCAGAGTCCTGGTAAGTGGATGCTCAGTGTCGGCTCCCCTACCTCTCCCTGGCTCTCTCCTCATCTCCTAGAGCTGGGAGGAAAGAAGAGGGCAGCAGGCGGGTCCACGGCGTGTGTGTGCTGGGGCCTGCACACAAGTCCCTTCCTGTGGCTGTGCATCCCTCGCTCCCTGCACTCCTGGGGAGGGAGTGAGTATCCTGTGCTCTCCCAAAGCCAGGCACGGCCTGAGTTCTCTGACTCATCCACTTCCTCCCCATGCCCACACTGGGTGCTCAGCCTTCGTGGGAACAAGCCGAGGGAGCTGAGGGAACTGCGAGGAGGAGAAAGGGCAGAGAGGGCCCCGGGCGGCTCAGCACTGGCTGGCGCTCCTTCCTGGGAGGCTGACTGCCGGAAGAGGCGCAGCCCTGCTGACCCTGGCTCACCCAGCTCTGGTCTGGGGGCTAATCAAATGTGTCACCTCCTGCCCACATTCTACAGTGCCAGCCCCTGAGTTCTCCATTTCTGAGTCCCAGATAGACATTCCCCCCACCGCCCCATTTTTTTCTCTCTCTGTCTGTTTTTGTTGTTGTTATATTCAGAAAGGATTTTATTAGTTCACACACAGAAGAGTTCTGGTTAAGGCTTGCCTTGCTCCTGGTGCTAATATGATGCCACCAGGATGTGAGGTATCTCAGGCACTTAACTCTGTGTTCTTCGTGTTGCCTCCATTCTTTGATAGGCAGTCTTTTCGTGGTGCATGAATGCAACAGCTTCAGCTTTATCTTCTTTGACCTTCAAGTTCTGTAGTCCTGGTAGATATCTGATTACAACTCATTAGCTCTGACTATTTCAGGTGCTCTTCTCTGAAACAATTACTGTGGCCAAGAGAATGCAATACTTATGCTTTCTTCAGACATGAATTATCAGTTATCCAGATAGGCACATAAACTCAGTCTTAGAATGTGCTTCTTTGATGTCAGGTTTTTCTCTTGCCTTGATAGTTTCACATGGCTGGGGAAGCCTATCACGGTGGAAGGCAAGGAGGAACAAGTCCCATCTTATGCTGATGGCAGCAGGCAAAGAGAATGAGACGCTCTCTCTCTCTTTCTCTCTCTTTTCTTTCTTCTTTCTTTCAAGATAGAAGACTCCTAGCTGTGTGCGGTGGTTCACGCCTGTAATCCCAGCACTTTGGGAGGCTGAGGCTGGTGGATCACGAGGTCAGGAGTTCGAGACCAGCCTGGCCAATATGGCGAAACCCTGTCTCTACTAAAAATATAAAAAATAAACCAGGTGCAGTGGTGCCCACCTGTTGTCCCAGTTACTCGGGAGGCTGAGGCAGGAGAATTGCTTGAACCTGGGAGGTGGAGGTTGCAGTGAGCCAAGATCATATCACTGTACTCCAACCTGGGTGACAGAGCAAGACTCCATCTAAAAAAAAAAAGAAGAAGACTTCATCTCTCAACCAGGCTGGAGTGTAGTGGTGCCATCTCAGCTCACTGCAGCCTTGACTTCCCAGACTCAAGTGACCCTCCAGCCTTAGCCTCCCAGGCTAATTTTTTAAGTTTTTATAGGGACAGGGTCTGACTGTGTTGCCCAGGCTGGTCTCAAACTCCTGGGCTCAAGTGATCCTCCCACTTTGGCCTCCCAAAGTGCTAGTGCTAGGATTTCAGGCATGAGCTACCATACCTGGCCCTATTTTTCTTTTTCTTTCTTTCTTTCTTTTTTTTTCTTTTATAGATGAGGTCTGGCTCTGTCACCCAGGCTGAAGTGCAGTGGCACGATCATAGCTCACTGTAGCCTTGAACTCCTGAGCTCAAGTGATCCTCCTGCCTCGGCCTCCCAAGTAGCTGGGATTATAGGCAAGAGCAACAATGCCTGGCTTTTTTCTCATTTTAAAAATTGATGTGGCCAGGCTAGGTGGCTCATTCCTTTAGAATGAGGCAGGAGGATCGTTTGAGCCTAGGAGTTTGAGACCAACCTGGGCAACATGGCAAAATTCCATCTCTACAAAAAATATATAAATTAGCCCGGCATGGTGGTGTGTGCCTGTAGTCCCAGCTAGCTGAGAGGCTGAGGTGGGAGGATCACTTGAACCCTGGAGAGAGAGGTTGGAGCGAGCTGAGACCATGCCACTGCACTCCAGCCTGGGTGACAAAGTCGGACCCTGTCTGAAAAAAAAAACAAAACAAACAACGGAAAAAATTGATGTAATGTTTACATACAGTGAAATGTACAGATTTTAAACTTCAATGAATTTTTACAAATGTATATACCTGTATAACCAAAAATATATCTTAAAATCACTCCAGAAGGTGCCCTTGTAACCCCTTCTAATCATTTGCCACCCCATAAGCCATCGCTGCTGTGATTTCTGTCACCTTTGAACACTGTTAAAGCTCCAGGTTGGCATCAGTTCACTGAAATGCTTTTTTGAGACCCCTGTTATGGATGGCTGTGGTCTAGGAGCCCATTTAAAGTGATTCTGCACCCTGGATCCTTTAGCAGTTATTTACACCGTTCATTCAACAAATATTTGGTGAGCCCCTACTGTGTTACCAAACACTGTGCTATTCCTAGAAGCTTAGCAGTGACTAAGGCAGGCTCAGGCATCGTGCTGGTGGAGCTCACAGCTAGAAGGGACCACAGAAAGCAAGTAAACAAGAACCAGGGACTATTTTTGGACTTTGCCTGCCTCCAGGCTGTTTTAAGTCACCCTATTCTGGCCCATCAGTTTGCCCAATAAATATGTACTGAGCAGCTAAAGTGCACTCAGAGAAGCTGTGCATAGATTCTCCCCTCTGTGAAGCAGCACAGCATGTGCTTAAGAGCTCAGATTTTGGAAGCAGACAGGCTTGGTTTGAATATTCTCTGCTTCTCTCTAGATATGAGATCTTAGGCAGGTTAACTGAGCTCTCTGTGCCTCAGTTTATCTAAAATGGGGAAAATAATCATTCCTACATCATAGGGTCACTAGCAGGCTTAACACTTAATATGTGAGGAGCTTAGAATTGTGCCTGGCATATAGGAAGCACTCAGGAAGTGTTAGCTGCTGCTATTACTATTACCGTCATTGTAATTATCATTTTAATAACGGTCCTTTCATTAAGAGGACAGGGTCATCTGGAAACGGCAGAGCAGTAAGTTCCTTAATCTCTCTGTTACTAACCCCTTCTAGACCAAGAGCCTGAACCCCACAGTCTCTCATCCTTCCCTGCTTTCCCTTTGCTGAGATCTGCAAGCCACTCTCAAATCCACACTTTACAGCTTTCCAAAAAGTGTTCCTGACCCCCAGAGCAGATTTCTAAATTCTGGAAAGGAGATGCAGGTTTAAGTATCACCGGGAGAAGAAGGAGAAGCCAGGAGATCTCCTTTGACTCCTGTTCAGCAAAGCCAGAGGCTTACAGGGTAAAAGAGACAGCTGACCCGGGTCCCTGTGCCTGACTGAGGCTGCCTGTGTTTGGGGGGTCCCCAGGTCTGTGCCCACCGCTACACCCAGGTGCTGTGGTCGGGGTCAGAAGACCAGCGGCGCATGGTGGGCAAGTGCTACGTGCGAGGCAATGACCTAGAGTTGGACCCCAGTGACGACTGGCAGACCTACCACAACGAGATGTGCAACAGCAACACTGACTACCTGGAGACGGGCATGTGCCAGCTGGGCACCAGCGGTGGCTTCACCCAGAACACTGTGTACTTCGGCGCCCCCGGTGCCTACAACTGGAAAGGTGGGGACCATGGGGCCATGGGGGAAGGAAGAGCAGAGACCACCCACCCCCAGTTAGCCACTGGGACAGCTGGCCTAGACCATCCACACTAGAAACATGACCTCGTGCCAATATCAGCAACCACCATGACTTCTACTGTTTTAAAGCACTTACTATGTGCCAGAGGCCTTATACATATGATGTCAATCAATCTTTTTCTTTTCTTTTTTGACATAGGGTCTCACTGTGTCACCCAGGCTGGAGTGCAGTGGCACACTCATGGCTCACTGCAGCCTCGACCTCCCCAGGCTCAGGTGATCCTCCCATCTCAGCTTCTTGAGTAGCTATGACCACAGGCATGTGCCACTACTAGGCTAATTTCTGTATTTTTTGTAGAGTTGGGGTTTCACCATGTTGCTCAGGCTAGTCTCGAACTCCTGGGCTTAAGCAATCCACCCTCCTCGGCCTCCCAAAGTGCTGGGGTTATGGGCATGAGCCACCACGCCCAGCCTCAATCATTTTTAAAATACTCTTATGAGGCAAGTATTATTATATCCATTTTACAAAAACAAAAACGAAGACTTAGAGAAGTAAATTGCCCAAGGCCAACAAAGTTATGAAACCTGGATTGGAATACAGGTCCACCTGATTTCAGTTTAACCATTTACAAACTAATTCTAAAAATAAAACATGCTCCTGGTAGAACCACTACATAGTACAGTAGGATTTGGTAAAAATAAAGTGTAAAAGTGTTCTTCTTCCCCCACCCTTCTTTCTATTCCCTAATGTTAACAGTATATTGCGGGTCCTTCTAGATTTATTTTAGAATAATAGGTATTGACAGGTGCAGTGGCTCACGCCTGTAATCTCACCACTTTAGAAAACTGAGGTGGGGATCACTTGAGCCCAGGAGTTCAAGACTAACCTGGGCAACATAGGGAGACCCCATCTCTACAAAAAATTAAAAAATTAGCCAGGCGTGGTGGCACACGCCTATCGTCCCAGCTACTCAGGAGGCTGAGGTGGGAGGATTGCTTGGGCCTAGGAGGTTGAGGCTGCAGTGAGCTGTGATTGTGCCATTCTCCTCCAGCCTGAGCAGCAGAGCAAGACTTTATCTCAAAAAACTAAATAAATAAATATCACTACTTTCTCTCTTTCACTTATCAAAAGTCATGGGCACTTTTTCATGTTGATATATGTAGGACCATCATTTTAGAGGGTGCAGAGTATTTTCTTGTAAAAGACGAAGCTTGTAAAAGACTACACTACACATGGTCTCACAGGGGGTGTCTGACTGCTTACACTCCCTCCATCTCTTTGCCTCCCTCCATCACACAGGTTAGCAATAGTGACCCCTTTTCCCTTACTGAACCTTTGTTGTTGCAGAATCAGCAGGCAGAGGAGCCTTGAATCTCCTCCTGACCAACAGGTAGCCCCAGGCATAGTCACAGCTCTGGGCTCACTGAAGGCTGAGGCCTCTGCCCCCTCTTCTGCTCCTGCCTTCCACCCCCTGGTCATGTCACACCTTGGCAGGGTCACAGATACTCTCCAGCAGCAGCCCTGGGTGCAGGGTCCAGCTAGGCAGCCCAAGTTTGGGGTCAGGACCAGAAAGAGGTAATGGTGTGGAGTCTGACCTCAGTGTCTAGAGAGTGGGGAAAGCCATCTAGCTTCTAATATCCAGGCGCCTGAATGATTAAGTTCTAGCCATGGCTGTAACAACCAGCTCCCCATGGGATTATGAGCAGGTCAACTTCCCTCCCGAGTCTCACTTTTCTCATCTGCAAAACGGGGGTCATAATTTCACCTCGAAGAATTGTTAAAATAGGCCAGGTGCAGTGGCTCACACCTGTAATCCCAGCACTTTGGGAGGCTGAGGCAGACGGATTACTTGAGGCCAGGAGTTCGAGACCAGCCTGACCACTGTCTCTACTAAAAATACAAAAATTAGCCGGGCATGGTGGCACACGCCTGTAATCCCAGCTACTCAGAAGGCTGAGGTAGGAGAATCACTTGAATCTGGGAAGCTGAGGTTGCAGTGAGCCAAGATCACACCACTGCACTCCAGCCTGGGCAACAAGAGCGAGACTCTGTCTCAAAAAAAAAAAAAAAAAAAAAAAAGAGGAAAAAGTAATTGTTAAAGAGGATGTGATTAATAAATGGCAAAGTGCTCACCAATAAAAGGGGTTATTATTATCCTTGTTGGGTGGGGATGGGGGTGGGCTGGACATGGTAGAGGAAACCAGTGGTGACTTATACTCCCTACTCTCCCTCCCTCAATCCCTGTGAAGGAAACAGCTACATGATTCAGCGTAAGGAGTGGGACTTATCTGAGTATAGTTACAAGGACCCAGAGGACCAAGGAAACCTCTATATTGGTGAGTACAGTAGTGGTAGCCCATCGAGTGATAGAGGGGAAGGGGGCTTAGTCCGTGGTGGAAATGTGAGGCCAGAGTGCAGTTGTGACTAATGGCATTTAGTTAAACTAGCACATGCAGATTGACCAGCACCTGTATGCCAGGCCCTGTTCCAAGCTCTCAAGATGCAAAGTTCTTGCCTTTAGGATACTCACAGTCCAGTGTCCAGGCAGAACCAGGGCTGGGATGGGGCATGGCTGCTGGCCATCTGGAGTCTACTTACTTGCCCTACTTGGAATAGTGGGATAGAACATCATGGTGGGGGGCAAACCAAAGGAGGGGATAGGGAGATGGGTCCAGAGTAGAAAGAGACAAAGTTGACTGGGACCTTGGTTGAACATCTTCCCTCTATCCCAGGGTACACGGTGCAGGTAGGCAGCGCCATCTTGCACCCCAAAAACATCACCATTGTGACAGGTGCCCCACGGCACCGACATATGGGCGCGGTCTTCTTGCTGAGCCAGGAGGCAGGCGGAGACCTGCGGAGGAGGCAGGTGCTGGAGGGCTCGCAGGTGGGCGCCTATTTTGGCAGCGCCATTGCCCTGGCAGACCTGAACAACGATGGGTGAGAATCTAGGGACATCCTCTGGGGCCAGGGAGAGCGATGGGTGGGGGAAGGCTTACCTAAGCCAGGTCAGGGGAGTGGAGGATTTGCAGTTGTACAGCTGTCTGCATGTTGTTTGCAGGGGTTTGCAATCAGGCTTTATGGGAGTCTGGGCATTTGCACATGGCATTTGTGGGACCCCTGCATATGCTTGTTTCTGCTTGGGATTTGTATGCTTCAGTGGATGTGGGTTGTTTGGGTTTGATCTGTGCCTGCATGGCATCGCCATGACATATGTCTTCTATTTGGGGAGTCATATTGGCATCTCCATGTCCTTCCCATGCACATGTCCTTCCCACCCATGACCTGTGGCCAAAAGAGCCATTTACAGAGCCCTGTGCCCTGGCACAGTCACGCCTGTCAAACAAGAGCTATGCTGCATATTGGAGGCTGACCTCACACTCCCATTTCCCTCTCCTTCTCTCCTGTGCAGGTGGCAGGACCTCCTGGTGGGCGCCCCCTACTACTTTGAGAGGAAAGAGGAGGTAGGGGGTGCCGTCTATGTCTTCATGAACCAGGCGGGAACCTCCTTCCCTGCTCACCCCTCGCTTCTTCTTCATGGCCCCAGTGGCTCCGCCTTCGGCTTATCCGTGGCCAGCATTGGTGACATCAACCAGGATGGATTTCAGGGTATAAGCCAACACCCCTCCCCCAGCACCCCTGCTGACTGAGCGCCAGCTGCACACCAGGCTTGACAGGGCCCACAGATGAGACAGGATTGGGCCGGACCTGGGGAGCTCGCAGCAGTACTAGAGAGAGGATGTGCAGGTGTGCAGAGGGAGCAACAGAGGCAAGCTCAGTGGCCTCCTGGAGGAGCTTGCATGCTGCTGTGCAGCCAAGGCTGGGCTGAGAGTGCACAGTAGAGAACTGATGGGACACAACACGGGCATGGAAACTGGCCTGGTGTGCCCAAACCTGCAGGTGTGGAGTGTTCACATCAGAGAGGAGGCTGAAGAGGGAGTGGAGTAGGGTGGGGTGAGAGTGGATGATTTGAAAGCCAGGCGGAGTATCTTAGGGATTTATATTTGGGTAATGGTGATGGTGGGGTGGTGGGGCATCCAGAGAGAGTTTTAGGGCACAGATGTGATATAATAACTTTGTACCCTGAAGGATGATTCTGGAAGGGGTATGGGATGAGTGAGTGCAGGGGTGGAGCAAGGCTAGGGGAGTGAAGATCAAGAATGTAATATCTCAGGTAGGGGATGATAAGGAATGGGACAAGGTGGGAGCCCTGGATATAGGGGTCCTCATAAGTGTTCTGCAGGACTTGGGAACCAATCGGACCTGGGGTATCAGGGACAGGGGCAGACCCAGGGCTGGAGTCAGTGCCATAGGGGCACCTGGCTTTTCTGAAAGTCACTTTGCTGATAACCTCAGTTTCCCAGGACATAGCTGAGAATGAAGAGGAAGGCAAAGGAGCCTCTGAAGACCCAAACTAGGTGCCAGAAAGTTCAGTCAACAGAGGCCAAGTGTGCACTGTGGAAGTCATTTGGTTTCTGCCTGGGACCTGCTTCCGCTCTCTTTACAGGGCTTACTAACAAGCTTGGCTTGCTGATTCCCTAGGCCTTATCTGATCCAAAGCTGCAAACTGGGAAGAGTTCAGTTTAAGAAGATAACCCAACACTTGGGGTTTATTTGTGGAGATAATGATTAGAATGTTAAAAGCCTTGACACTTTCAGTGATGTTCGCTGTAGTGTTATGGTTAAAATCCCAGCCACTGCTGTGAGACGGACCTGGGCTCAAATTTCCTCTTCTCTACACTCAATGGTTGTGCAACTCTGGGTTTTTGGAGTGTCTCCTCATCTATAAAGTGGGGGGACAATAGTACCCACTGCACAGCACTCTCGTGAAAATTAAATGAATAGCTGGGTGTGGTGGTGTGTGCCTGTCCTAGCTACTCAGGAGGCTGAGGTGGGAGGATCACTTGAGTCCAGGAGGTTGAGGCTGCAGTGAGCTATGACTGTGCCACTGCACTCCAACCTGTGTTACAGAGAGAGACACTGTCTTTAAACACACACATGCAAACACACACACACACACACACACACACACTCTGAATGCTTGACAACTATCTGGTAGTCACCTCCCATCTCCTGAACCTACTTTCCCACCCATGATAGGAGGAAGCTGGGCTTCAGATGGTCCCAGTGTTCATCCTGAGCTGCAGAGCTCTGCTCTGTCCCTGATGCTCTGAGCATTGCCCATCCATCAATCAGGCCAAAATCAATTCTGTGCTGGGCTCCATGGCCTGGAGCACAGAGTTAGGGGGACGTGGGGCCCAGAGTACCTGGGTGACCCTGTCTTGCCTTTTCTTCTGCAGATATTGCTGTGGGAGCTCCATTTGAAGGCTTGGGCAAAGTGTACATCTATCACAGTAGCTCTAAGGGGCTCCCCAGACAGCCCCAGCAGGTACAGAGAGACGGGGATGGGTCTGCTGCCCCCACCAGCTGAGATGGGCCTTCCTTGCTTTCCTTCACCGACTCCTTCCCTGTAGCCCCCTGGGCCCTGCTTCCCAGAGCCTGCCCCCACCACTTTCCCCTGCCCCCAGGTAATCCACGGAGAGAAGCTGGGACTGCCTGGCTTGGCCACCTTCGGCTATTCCCTCAGTGGGCAGATGGATGTGGATGAGAACTTCTACCCAGACCTTCTAGTGGGAAGCCTGTCAGACCACATTGTGCTGCTGCGGTGAGCCAGGAGGCCAGTGAATAAGGGTCTTTCTCTTCCTCATCTTTGTCTGCACGGATTCCCATCTCTGTCCATGTTTGCGCCAGCTCCTTGGAAGCCTGGGCCCCAACTCTGGCCTGGGGCAGGCAGGAGGCACTGATATCTGTCTGGCTCTGTTGTCTCTGCAGGGCCCGGCCCGTCATCAACATCGTCCACAAGACCTTGGTGGCCAGGCCCGCTGTGCTGGACCCTGCACTTTGCACGGCCACCTCCTGGTGAGATTGCTCTGCCCACCCATTCCTCATTTATTTATAGGCAGGCCAGGAGGGGCGCCAGCTCCCAAACCCCTCCCCTGGCCTCCTGACATCCCACCTTTAGAAATTTGATTCTTAGGGCCAGCATTTGCCCTCTCTACCCAACCTCATTAAAAAGCAAAATTCCTTGCAAGAGGTAATGAATGAATTAGGGGGCAGTAGAGTATAGTGGTTCAAGGTGGGAGCTCTGGACGGCCTGGTTCAAATGCCAGTTATGCCAGTGCAGGGGTGGGGATAGACTCTGGGAAGGGGGATGCATTTAAGTGCATGGATATGAAGGAGAGTCTCCTCAGGCGAATTATTAATCCCTCTTAGGCTCCGATTTCTTGCTTGTAGAAAAGAATTGATAATAACTGATTCACAGGGTTGTTGTGATAATTAAATGAGACAATATACAAAAAGTCCTTAGCACAGCACTGTGTATACCCTAAGTGCTGAAAAAAACGTTAGTTGCTAAGAAAATGACAGTAATGATGGCAATGACCCCAAGGTCTTTATGTGAATGAGGATTTTGGATCAGAAGGCAAAGGCAGACAGAGCAGGGAAATGGGGTGGGTGGTACAAGGAGACCTGGACTGGGGATTGGTAGACCTGGGTTCAAGACTGGGATGGGCCACCTGCTGACTGAGGACTTTCGACAAGTCCTTCTGGGCCCTGGGCCTCAGTTTCCCCATTAGTGACCTCTAACCCTGTTTTCTTTGGCTCTAAGGGGAGTGGAAGGGAAGGGGCCAGGGATACCACAGACCTGCTTTGTGGACTCCCCAGTTTTGTCCCTGCCTCTCTCCAGAAGGGCCTCGGTTTCCTTTTGCCCAGTACAGAGGCGAGAGCTAGGGCCTGGACGTGTGTGTCCCACTGTGACCCGCCCTCCTGTACATCCCTCCAACAGTGTGCAAGTGGAGCTGTGCTTTGCTTACAACCAGAGTGCCGGGAACCCCAACTACAGGCGAAACATCAGTGAGTGTTGGGGTACAGCATAAAAGGGGTACACTCCCCTGGCCCCTTGCTGACCACCCTGTCTACCTGTAGCCCTGGCCTACACTCTGGAGGCTGACAGGGACCGCCGCCCGCCCCGGCTCCGCTTTGCTGGCAGTGAGTCTGCTGTCTTCCACGGCTTCTTCTCCATGCCCGAGATGCGCTGCCAGAAGCTGGAGCTGCTCCTGATGGTGAGGGAGGAGCAAGGGGCAGGATGAGGGCTCCCAGGTCCCTGGAGGAGGTGGCCAGTGTCCCCCTAGATCAAGGATGAGGGACAGGGGTCTCCCCAGAGACAGAGATTGGGGATGTTGGTTTGGAAGGCTATCAGTCTGTAGGAGTACAGTGTACAGCACCCACACATGAGGAGAGATGGATACCCTTGGGGTGGGGATGGGGCCAAAGGGCTTATTACCTCCAAGAAAAGTGAGGGGTGTGGGAGCTCTTGGCTCAACCCACCTCTGGGAAAAGGGGTCCCTGAGTAGGGAGCAAGCTCAGTCCGTCTCTGGGACATCAGGGTGGAAGGGGACAGCTCAATCTGGGGACCCTGTGAATGGGGAGGTGAAGGGACCTTTGAGGAGGAAAAGCCCTGTCTCTCGGAGGGTCAGGATGGTAGGAAGTCGCAATTTGGCGACGGGACTAGAGGGAATTCAGCCTAACTGTCAGGTTTTCAGGGTGGAGGGGGGTCCAGCTCTTCTCTGGGGTTCAGGGTGGTGTGAGGATTCAGCTGAGGCAGGGAGCAGTGCAGGGCCGGGTTCAGCTCACCCTCTCTCCCCAGGACAACCTCCGTGACAAACTCCGGCCCATCATCATCTCCATGAACTACTCTTTACCTTTGCGGATGCCCGATCGCCCCCGGCTGGGGCTGAGGTCCCTGGACGCCTACCCGATCCTCAACCAGGCACAGGCTCTGGAGAACCACACTGAGGTGGGTGGGACTGGGGCCTGGACTGGAAGACCAGGGGCCAGGAGGGCAGCGGGGCGAGAGGGCACTGGGGGTGGTACAACCCTCACACCTCCGGCCACCCCCAGGTCCAGTTCCAGAAGGAGTGCGGGCCTGACAACAAGTGTGAGAGCAACTTGCAGATGCGGGCAGCCTTCGTGTCTGAGCAGCAGCAGAAGCTGAGCAGGTAGCTGTGGGCCGCGGGCCGCGCTAATTGGCCAAGGGTGGGGCGGGGCCTCATTGACTGGCAGGGAGGGGGCGGGGCCTCATGGCACGACGAGCCTGAGGGACAGGGCTTTAGCGGGAACAGGTGGAATGGTCAGAAACGGGGCTTTCTCCTCCAGGTGCGACTAGAGGGCGGGGCCTGGCTATCCCAAGATGGGCTTTTCTCACCTAGGAGACCCCAGGAGTGGGGCCTAGTTGATCCACGAGGGCCCTGGGGGCGGAGCTCTTGGCTGAGTCCTGGGCTCCTACTCTTAGGCTCCAGTACAGCAGAGACGTCCGGAAACTGCTCCTGAGCATCAACGTGACGAACACCCGGACCTCGGAG
Organism: Macaca fascicularis; assembly: GCF_037993035.2. Taxonomy (NCBI): domain Eukaryota; kingdom Metazoa; phylum Chordata; class Mammalia; order Primates; family Cercopithecidae; genus Macaca; species Macaca fascicularis. The sequence continues at coordinate 56,640,357 of NC_088390.1, read as the reverse complement.
CACACCGGAGAGGACGCCCACGAGGCACTGCTTACCCTGGTGGTGCCTCCCGCCCTGCTGCTGTCCTCAGTGCGCCCCGTGAGTGCCCGCCGGCCGGCCCAGAGCCCAAGCAAGGCTCCCTGCGTCTTTGCATCCCCATATGCGTGTCCTGTGCAGGTGTCGTCGTCTGCCACGTGTCCCCCTCCTCTGGTCTGGGCCTTCTCGGGGAACTTAGCGTCTCTGCTGCTTGGAGAACCCGGCTCTAAAGCTCTAGGGCTTCTGACCCTGCACCACGGAGAAGGGAGGACAAGCCCTACTTTGACCTGACCCTGACGTTATTCGCCTTCTTTCCTCAGCCTGGGGCCTGCCAAGCTAATGAGACCATCTTTTGCGAGCTGGGGAACCCCTTCAAACGGAACCAGAGGGTGAGCACTGGCCACATCCTTCCAGTTCTCCTGGGTCCCAGGCTGCTCCTCTGATGAGCTCCTTGTCCTTCTAGCCTCTGCCTGCCTGCTTTCTGGGCTCCCTCGAAGCAGAGAGCCACAGTGCAGGAGGGGAGACCCAGTAGAGGGTGAGAAGAGGCCCAGAAACTAAGACAAACGGGGCTGCTAGGGAGCTGTGCACAAAGCTAGAGCAGGTGGAGGGGAGGAAACCAGTCTGACCAAGCACCAACTGTGTGCCAGCCCCTGAGCCCAACACTGTGCTTCTTTGATATGATATAATTCTCACAGCCTTCTGAGGAGCAGATGCTCTTTTACAGAAGAGGAAACACACACTTAGAAAGTTTCAGTTACCTGCTCAAGGTTATGTAGCTCAAAAGTAGCAGAGATGTGACCCGCCGGACAAAAAGGGAAAGGGAGACAGAGGCGAGGTGGAGAGGTGGAGGCCCCTCGCCCAGAACAGGAGGAGGAGGAGAAGGCCAGAAAGCCAACTAGAATAGTGTGCAGCCCCTCCTTCCCCATGACGTCACCCCCGCTAGGCCTCAAATGCCACTCTCTGCCTCCCTGACCCTTGTGGTAGATGGAGCTGCTCATCGCCTTTGAGGTCATCGGGGTGACCCTGCACACAAGGGACCTTCAGGTGCAGCTGCAGCTCTCCACGTGAGTGACCTCGAGAAGCCAGTCTGGGTTGGGGCTGAGGTATCCTGGATCACCTTCCTACCCCCTGCATTTCTTCTGAAGGTCAAGTCACCAGGACAACCTGTGGCCCATGACCCTCACTCTGCTGGTGGACTATACACTCCAGACCTCGCTTAGCATGTGGGTACCGCTCTCCACCACCCCCACCCCAGCCTGCTGTGCCTAAGCTAGGGTTCCCTATCCCCAAGGTATCTCCCAAGCTCCTCTGACCCCTCCCTTGGCCCAGTGTCCTCAGGCCTCCACTTCCCCTAGGTCATCCTTTCCTTAACAACAACAATCACTGTCATTATTATTACTATTACTGTTCCAGCTATAAAGCAGGCAGAGGTGGAGGAATCAGCAACCCCAGGGCTAAGGTGTTGTCCCTGCCATTTCATAAGAGCTCATTGTGCTAAGGATTTTATATACATCATCTCAATGACTTCTCACAGCAGCCCTGTGATACAACAGCTGTGATTAAGGCCATTTTACAGATGAAGAGACTGAGGCTCAGAGAGGATAAATAGCTTGCTTGAGTCCATAAAGCTGGTAAATGCAGAGCTGGGGTTTCTATTGAGGTGCCTGATGTTGGAGGGGCTACAGTTAACCAGCTTTGTTGCCCACCACCTCTGCTGGGGCCCTGGTCTCCTGTCCCCTGTGACTCCAGCCTCCTTCCTACCCCTAGGGTAAATCACCGGCTACAAAGCTTCTTTGGGGGGACAGTGATGGGCGAGTCTGGCATGAAAACTGTGGAGGATGTAGGAAGCCCCCTCAAGTACGAATTCCAGGTAAGGGGCTCGCCGGGGTCCTGGGCTGGGGACTTCTAGGAAGGATGATTTTTATTTTTTCTGGGGTCTGAAGGTGGGAGGGTTGGGGGTTGGTAAGATGGAGGTGGTTTTCCAGGAGATAATGACTATGACACATCTTTTGCCCACAGGTGGGCCCAATGGGGGAGGGGCTGGTGGGCCTGGGGACCCTGGTCCTAGGTCTGGAATGGCCCTATGAAGTCAGCAATGGCAAGTGGCTGCTGTATCCCACGGAGATCACCATCCATGGCAATGGGTCCTGGCCCTGCCAACCACCTGGAGACCTTGTCAACCCTCTCAACCTCACTCTTTCTGTAAGGACACTATCAGGGGTCTTTCATTTGCATCTCATTTGCTTGCTACCGGGCAGAAGGGCCAGTGTCTTCCCCTCCCTCCCCTCATACCTTTTTGGTAAGCTGTCTCTCCCGCCCTTTGCCCTCTGGCAACCCTGCTCCCAATTCTCCCTCTGCCCTGCCAGCAGATCTCCTATCTCCTCTCCAGGACCCTGGGGACAGGCTGTCATCCCCACAGCGCAGGCGGCGACAGCTGGATCCAGGGGGAGGCCAGGGTCCCCCACCTGTCACTCTGGCTGCTGCCAAAAAAGCCAAGTCTGAGACTGTGCTGGTGAGTGGCCAGGGCGAGGTTGGAGGGGATTGCACCCACCCCATCACAGGGTGCCTGGGCACCAGGGTCACACAAAGCAAGGGAGACCTCAGTGTGATGAGGTGATGAGGCCCCTGCTCTTAGGAGCTTCCAGACAGAGCAGGGAGCCTCATCTGCCCTCAGAGGGTTCCCCACTCTGATGGGGGAGCATCGAAGACAAGGGACCAAAGGAGGAGACACTGGCTCTGCTCCAAGGAGCCCCAGCCTGTTGGGGGCGATAGAGCTGCTCAGAGCCTTGGTTGGCAGGAGGCAGTGTCGGGCAGGGCATGGTGGGTGGTGCGTGTGCTCTCTGCAGGAAGGGAGAGGAGAGCCGGCCTGGCAAGCCGGTTGAAGCCTAGCTGGGTGGAGAGTGGGAGGGAGGTGGTGTCCCAGAGGCAGGGAGCTGGCTGGGAAGCAGGTGTAGGAGGTTAGGCCCTGTTTACACAAGCAGGGGCCAGATTCCATGTTATCCATGTGCCTGGCATTATATGAGCTTGGCCCAAACAGTGTGTCTGAAATGCATAACTGTGAGGTGGCGGCGGGGGTGTGCATGAGTGAAAGGATGTCAGACCCCTTTGGGTCACCCAGGGGTGAGACAAAGCCTGGGAGGGGCAGGAGGTAAGAAGTAAGGCACGAAGAATCTGGAGACCTGGACTATGTCACATTTCGTGTTCCCTGCCCGCCTCAGACCTGTGCCACAGGGCGTGCCCGCTGTGTGTGGCTGGAGTGCCCCATCCCTGATGCCCCCGTTGTCACCAACGTGACTGTGAAGGCACGAGTGTGGAACAGCACCTTCATTGAGGTCAGTGCCTGGGTCTGAAGGTCTCTCCTAGCATCCACCCTGGTGGGGAGAACCACAGGGAGAGGGCAAGGCCAGGGTCATAGCAGGGCTGTGTGTGTGCGCGCGTGTGTTGTGTGTGTGTTATTTGCGTGTCTCTGCATGGATGTGTACGTGTTTGTCCCCAGCCAAAATGACCTCTCTCATGTCCATTATTCTGTTGTGTATCCATTGCTTTCCCACCTCCATGCCTTTCCCCAGGGTGTTCCTTAACCCTGGAATGCTCGTTTCTCCCTCTTTTATCTCTGTGTGTAAACCCATATTTAGTTTTCAGGGTCCCTGTCAGATGCTTCACCATCAGCGAGGTCTTTTCTGGCTCTTCCAGTTGCAAATGACCTCTCTTCCAACGGCCACCCACCTAACTTTCTCAGAAGCCACACACACCATTTACCACGCTCGACTCTGGGTTGCAGTGCCTCATGTGCCCACTTTCTCATGCCATCTAGACCAAACTTTTTCTGTACATGACTAGATTAGAAATCTTTTCAACTTGGCGGGCCACAGAGTTTCTGTTGCAACTACTCAGTATTGCCAGTGCACCACACAAACAGACATAGACAAATGAATGGGCGTGGCTGTGCGCCAGAAATACTTCATTTACAACAGCAGGTGCCAGGCCAGATTTAGGCCACGGGCCTGACCTAGACTGTGACCTTCATTGTTTCGGTTGTCCCCAGCATCCAGCACAGGACCTGACGCACAAATGAATGAACAAATAAATGAATGATGTGCGTTTGTGTGTGGAGGGGAGGCCTGGCTGACAGATCCTTTGGGGTTCTGTTTAAGGATGCTACCTGGTGGGAGGGTGATGGGGTGGGGATGCTTAGGGTTGGAGGGAGGCTCAGAGGAGTGTCAAATGTTCCTCTTGACCCACCCTACTCCCCATCCAGGATTACAGAGACTTTGACCGAGTCCGGGTAAATGGCTGGGCTACCCTGTTCCTCCGAACCAGTATCCCCACCATCAACATGGAGAACAAGACCACGTGGGTGAGTGCGCGTGTTCACTAGGACAGCAGGCTCCAGCCAGAGCTTGGGAGTACAGGGCATCTCTTAAGAGCACATTGACGCACTTCAGCCATGTGGTTCTCAATCTTGGCAGCACGATAAGAGTCATCTGGAGGAGTTCTGGTGTCTGGACTGCACCCAGAGCAATTAAACCTGAGTCCCTGGGAGTGGATTCCGGTATTGCTGTGTTTAAAGATCCCCCAAGTGATGCTAATGTGCAGCCAGGGCTGAGAACCACTGCATTAGCTTCTTTGATCTGCACACGTCTCCATGAAGAGTAGGGCTGGGATCGCTTCTCTATTTTATGGCTGAGAGACTGAGGCCTAGAGAGACTTGAGTGGCCTCCCCAAAGTGGCACAGCTTGTTGGGGGCTGGAACGTGGGCCTCCTGATTATCTCACCCATTGTCACATCCACTATGGACCTGTGAGCTTCTGGCCATAGGCAATATGTATATATAGAGAGAAAGGCAGGACATCTAGGCAGAACGGAGGGAAGTTCGACCGTGAGAACCTGGTCAGTATTGACAGATGATATCATCATCTACATGGCAGAAAAGATAATCAATGAAAAAGCTATTATTTTATTTTATTTTGCTTCAGAGACAGGGTGTCACTCTGTTGCCCCAGCTGGAATGCAGTGGTGTAGCCCCAAACTCCTGGGCTCAAGAAATCCTCCCACTTCAGCTTACTGAGTAGCTGAGACTACAGCCATGTGCCACGATGCCCAGCTAATTTTATTTATTTATTTAGAGACAGAGTCTCGCCCTGTGGCCAGGATGGAATGCAGTGTTGCAATCACTGCAAGCTCCACCTCCCTGGTTCATGCCATTCTCCTGCCTTAGCCTCCTGAGTAGTTGGGACTACAGGCGCCACCACCATGCCCGGCTAATTTTTGTATTTTTAGTAGAGACGGGGTTTCACCGTGTTAGCCAGGATGGTCTCGATCTCCTGACCTCATGATCCACTTGCCTCGGCCTCCCAAAGTGCTGGGATTACAGGCATGAACCACCGCGCCCGGCCTAATTTTTTATTTTTGGTAGAGATGAGGTCTCACTGTGTTGCCCAGGCTGGTCTTGAACTCCTGGTCTCAAGTAGTCCTCCCACCTCAGCCTCCCAAAACACTGGAATTACACCGGCCCAAAAAGCTATTAGACCCAATAAGAGAATTCAGGAAGTCCAAGAAGTCAAAAACAAGATCAAAATACCCAAACCCCTTAGGTTTCCTACATGCTATAGCAATAACCAATCAAAAGTATAGTTGAAAAGATCCCATTCAAATTCATCAGAAAAGTGATAGAGCATCTAGGAATAAATACAACAAGAAATGTGCAACAAAAACTTGAGTAATGGTTAGAAAAAAGTTAGTATTGTATTATCAAGTTGTCAGATCTTCCCACTCAAATTATTCCAGTCTCAGTAAGATTCAGGAAACTTAAAAAAGAAGTTCCCAAACTTGAATCTGAGTTGCATCTAGAAGAATAAATATAAAATTGCTTATAATTTGTTGTTAAAGGATGTAAGTGAAGATATGTGGGAGATACTTACAGGGAGATGAATACAGGGTTGGCTATGTACATTATTGTACATTTCCTAAGATAAATTATTGTAGTATAGAAGAGGTAGAAGAAGGGCCAGAAAGATCAGTGGAACAAAATAGAACTTTATGATACAGATGGCATTTTTAATCCATGGAGAAAGGTAGATTATTAAGTAGTGTTGGGAGAACCCATTTGGAAAATAAAGACAAACCTCTACCTCACACCATAAATAAAAATACAGAGTTAGATTAAATTTTTTTTTTTTTTTTTTTTTTTGAGACGGAGTCTCGCTCTGTCGCCCAGGCTGGAGTGCAGTGGCCGGATCTCAGCTCACTGCAAGCTCCACCTCCCGGGTTCACGCCATTCTCCTGCCTCAGCCTCCGGAGTAGCTGGGACTACAGGCGCCCGCCTCCTCGCCCGGCTAGTTTTTTGTATTTTTTTAGTAGAGACGGGGTTTCACCGGGTTAGCCAGGATGGTCTCGATCTCCTGACCTCGTGATCCACCTGTCTCGGCCTCCCAAAGTGCTGGGATTACAGGCTTGAGCCACCGCGCCCGGCCTTAGATTAAATATTTACATGTAGCAATTAAAACCTAATATGCGAGGATACAATATAGAGAACACTTTAATATAACTTTTAATTACGGAAAGAGTGAGCTATAAACCCAGAAGTCACAGGAAAATTTTGATAAATTAGATTCTGTGAAAATTTAAATCTGTATATAGCAAAAAGATAGTAAAGAACTAAAAGGGGCTGGGCACGGTGGCTCATGCTTGTAATACCAGCACTTTGGAGACTGAGGCAGGCAGATTGCTTGAGCCCAGGAGTTCCACACCAGCCTGGGCAACATGGTGAGACCTTATCTCTATAAATAAAAACAAAAATTAGCTGGGTGTGGTGGTGCGCACCTGTAGTCCCAGCTACTTGGGAGGTTGAGGCAGGAGAATCGCTTGAGCTCAGGAGGTTGAGGCTGCAGTGAGCCATGATCATGCCACTGTACTCCAGCCTGGGTGACAGAGTGAGACCTTGCCTCAAAAAAAAGTAAAAAAGAAACTAAATGGGCAAATGATATACTGCTTTTTAAAAATGTTTACAGCATATGTGACAAAAAATTGATATGTATTTTTTAATATATAAAGGATATCAATAGGCGGCATACATGGGGTGAAATACAAATGTTCATCTTGCTCATAAAGAAATACAAATCATAGCAACAAGATTTTTCTTGCCTATCAGATTGGGAAATATTTTTAAAATTAATGCTGGCCAGGCGCTGTGGCTCACACCTGTAATGCCAGCACTTTGGGAGGCCAAGGCGGGTGGATCATTTGAGGTCAGTTCGAGACTAGCCTGGGCAACATGGTGAAACCCCATCTCTATTAAAAATACAAAAATTAGCTGGGCGTGGTGGTGCATGCCTGTAATCCTAGCTACTCAGCAGGCTGAGGCAGAAGAGTCGCTTGAACCTAGGAGATAAATGTAGTGAGCCAAGATCGCTCCACTGCACTCCAGCCTGGGTGACAGAGTGAGACTCTGTCTCAACAACAACAACAAAAGAATAATGCTGTCTGATGCTGATGAGGTGGAGGGAAATGCTATTGACTTGGATGATGAATTGGTAGATCCTTTTAGGAGATGAAGTTTTCAATGTCTATTAAAATTTAAAGTGCCCATTTCCTTAGATCCAGCACATGAGAATATATTGTAAGGAGCTAATAGGACGAGTATACAAAGATAAATATATGGGGATATTTTCGAGAATTATTTATAATGGCAGAAAACTGGAAACAATCTAAATGTCTTTCAGTAGGAGATTGGTTCAATAAATTATGGTACATTTCCTTCAATGACTATGCAGTCCTCGGAAGAGATTAGGCTGATCATTATCAATTGACCTGAAAAGATGATGCTATTAAGTGAAAAAAACAGGTCGCTGGCTAGGCATGGTGGCTCGTGCCTGTAATCCTAATACTTTGGGAGGCCAAAGTAGGAAGATCACTTGAGCCTAGGAGTTTGAGGCTATCCTGGGTAACAAAGTGAGACCCATCTCTACAAAAAAAAAAAAAAATCTAGAAATGATCTGGAAGTGGTGGCACGTGATCCCAGCTACACTGGAGGCTGAGGCAGGAGAATCACTTGAGCCCAGGAGGTGGAGTCTCCAGTGAGTCATGTTTGTATTACTGCACTCCAGCCTGAGCAACACAGTGAGACTGTGTCTTAAAAAGAAAAGAAAGAGGCTGGATGCGGTGGCTCATGCCTGTAATCCCAGCACTTTGGGAGGCTGAGGCAGGTGGGTCACCTGAGATCATGAGTTTGAGACCAGCCTGGCCAATGTAGTGAAACCCTGGCTCTACTAAAAATGCTGGGGTGGCGAGCGCCTGTAATTCCAGCTACTCGGGAGGCTGAGGTAGGAGAATTGCTTGAACCCAGGAGATGGAGGTTGCAGTGAGCCAATATCGTGCCACTGCACTCCAGCCTGGGCAACAGAGCAAGACTCTATCTAAAAAAAAAAAAAGAAGAAGAAGAAAGGAAGGAAGGAAGGAAGGAAAGAAGGAAGGAAGAGAGGGAGGGAAGGAGGGAGGTTGCTGAAGAGTGTATGTGGCATGATCCCATTTTTGTAGATCATATTATTCCATATTTAAAACTATGCAAAGAGATTCACCAGAGATTACAGAGACAGTAATTTCTAGAGATTAAAATTACTGGGAACCAGCTGGGCATAGTGGCTCATGCCTGTAATCCCAGCACTTTGGGAGGTCGAGGTGGGTGGATCACTTGAGGTCGGGAGTTCAAGACCAGCCTGGCCAACATGGTGAAACCTGTCTCTAGTAAAAATACAAAAATTAGCCAGTTGTGGTGGTGGGCACCTATAATCCCAGTTACTCAGGAGGCTGAGGCAGGAGACTTGCTTGAGCCCAGGAGGCAGAGGTTGCAGTGAGCCGAGATTGTGCCACTGCCTGGGCAACAGAATGGAACTCTGTCTCAAAAAAATATATATGGCCGGGCGCGGTGGCTCAAGCCTGTAATCCCAGCACTTTGGGAGGCCGAGAGGGGCGGATCACTAGGTCAGGAGATCGAGACCATCCTGGCTAACACGGTGAAACCCCGTCTCTACTAAAAAATACAAAAAACTAGCCGGGCGAGGTGGCGGGCGCCTGTAGTCCCAGCTACTCGGGAGGCTGAGACAGGAGAATGGCATAAACCCGGGAGGCGGAGCTTGCAGTGAGCTGAGATCCGGCCACTGCACTCCAGCCTGGGCGACAGAGCGAGACTCTGTCTCAAAAAAAAAAAAATATATATATATATATATATATATTTATTTATAATATATATCAGATATATATTATATATTTATAATATAAAAATATATACTATATAATATATATTAATGTTTAATATATATTTAATATATATTATTTAATAATATATTAAACATATTTATATTTAATAATATATTAAATATATTTACAATATATCATATATGGATATATATATATATATATATATATATATATATTTTTTTTTTTTTTTTTTTTTTTTTGAGACGGAGTCTCGCTCTGTCACCCAGGCTGGAGTGCAGTGGCCGGATCTCAGCTCACTGCAAGCTCCGCCTCCCGGGTTCACACCATTCTCCTGCCTCAGCCTCCCGAGTAGCTGGGACTACAGGCGCCTGCCACCTCGCCCGGCTAAGTTTTTGTATTTTTAGTAGAGACGGGATTTCACTGTGTTACCCAGGATGGTCTCGATCTCCTGACCTCGTGATCCGCCCGTCTCGGCCTCCCAAAGTGCTGGGATTACAGGCTTGAGCCACCGCGCCCGGCCATGGATATATATTATATATCTAACTGGGAACCTTTAGTTTTCTTTATATCATCTGTATTTTTTAAAAAATCATCAAAATAATTTTAAAAGAAGTGAAAATCATGTATAGTCAGAACAAACACGGCTGGGTGCAGTGACTCACACCTGTAATCCCAGCACTTTGAGAGGCCAAGGCAGGTGGATCACCTGAGGTCAGGAGTTTGAGACCAGCCTGGTCAACATGGTGAAACCCCATCTTTACTGAAAATACAAAAATTAAATGGGCATGGTGGTGCATGCCTGTAATTCCAGCTACTTGGGAGGCTGCGGCAGGAGAATTGCTTGAAGCTGGGAGGAGGTAGTTGCAGTGAGCCGAGGTTGCGCCACTGCACTCCAGCCTGGGCAACAGAGCAAAACTCCATCTCAAAAACAAACAAAAACAACTCATATACACACACATCCATATTTATCTCCATTGTAGGGGAAGAAAAAGAATGGGACTATCGGCCAGGCACGGTGGCTCACGCCTGTAATCCCAGCACTTTGGGAGGCCGAGGTGGGCGGATCGCCTGAGGTCGGGTGTTCGAGACCAGCCTGACCAACATGGTGAAACCCCGTCTCTACTAAAAGTACAAAATTAGCCGGGCATGGTGGTGCATGCATGTAATCCCAGCTCTTCTGGAGGCTGAGGCAGGAGAATCACTTGAACTTGGGAGGCGGAGCTCGTGGTGAGCCGACATTGCGCCTGGGCAACAGAGCGAGACTCTATCAAAAAAAAAAAAAAAAAAAAAAAAAAAAAAGAATGGGACTATATGCTATGAATTCTTTGTGGGGTTTTTTTGGTGAATATTTATGGAGTGCTTGCTGTGTAGCAGGTGTTGCTGTAAGCAGTTTTCTTATATCAAACACACTTAATTCTCCCCAGCAACCTATGAGATAGGTATTATTCCCATTTTACAGATGAACAACAGAGAGGTTAAGTAACTTGCCAAGGTCACACAGCTCATGAATAGCAAAGCTGGGCTAGAACCCAGGTAGTCTGGCTCCAGCACCCCTGCATTTGGCCGTTCTGCTGTTCTATGAGGTAGGCATTATGATCCCCCTCATCAGATAGCAGAAAGCATGAGATTCAGAGGGGTGCAATTACTTGTCCAAGGTCACACAGCTCGTCAGGGAAGGAGCTGGTACCCAGGCCTAGAGGTGTAGGTCACACATTCAGACTCCAGGCCACCTCCGAGATCTGAGGCTGCTCCTCTGGGGTCAAGTCTGTGCCTGGGAGAAGCAGGAAGGACCACTGGACCTACCGTTAGTGAGGCAGGCAGAGACTTTTTCCAGTCCCAGGCTGCCCCCTACTGGCAGCAGGACAAACAGCAGGTGCCTGGGCCCAGCTGGGATAGGAAGGGGGAGGATGGGCCTAAGCGGGCCTAAGGAGGGCTGAGTCCTCCTCTCCCCTCTGCAGTTCTCCGTGGACATTGACTCGGAGCTGGTGGAGGAGCTGCCGGCTGAGATCGAGCTGTGGCTGGTGCTGGTGGCCGTGGGTGCGGGGCTGCTGCTTCTGGGGCTGATCATTCTCCTGCTGTGGAAGGTTAGTAGCCCAGCCCCACTCCTGCTCCGGGACCTTCACCAGCACACTCACCAGCCCTTCCTCCAACCCACCTCTCACCATCCCGGTCCTCCCTTCCATCTCACCGCCGCCCTTCCTCCCTGTCCTCTCCACCTTCTCCCACCAGCTTACAGGCTCACCCCCGGCCTGGGTTAGTGGGGGAAGCTGCAAGCTGGAAAGGGGGACCCAGGAGCTCTGGCTTCTGACCACACCACCAAGCTGGGACTGAGCCCCAGCCCCCAGGCTCCCCAGCCCTAAGCCCCAGTCCACGAGTGCTGCTGGTGAGGACAGCCCAGCGCCCCCCTGATGGCCCATCCCCACCTCCTCCCCTCCGCAGTGCGGCTTCTTCAAGCGAGCCCGCACTCGCGCCCTGTATGAAGCTAAGAGGCAGAAGGCGGAGATGAAGAGCCAGCCGTCAGAGACAGAGAGGCTGACCGACGACTACTGAGGGGGCAGCCCCCCATCCCCGGCCCACCTGGGTAACATGGCCTCCGGGCCCCCTTCCCCGAGCCCCACAGCTGGGCGGGCCTCTGACTCTGTCCTGTCCGCTCCTCTTCCCTTATGGGCCTGTTCTGACCTCATTCTGTCCCCACCACCACCTCAAAGATCAGGCCACTCTGACTCTCCCTCCAGCCCCCTGGTCTGGCTTTCATCAGCCTTCCCCTGAGCCCCTTGGTGACTTGGAACCCCTTCAGGGAGCCATAAAACCCTCTCTGTGATGACCTTGCTTTCTGGGGATTGGAACAAGGTCAAGGGCAAGGCCAGGCCCCATCTCTAAACCACAGGCATGTGCAGAATAATTCTACGCTCGCATTTCCACCCCTAGGGAAGGAGGGGAGCAGTAGAGACCCTCCTCCTGGGAACTAGCCTGTTTCCTCCTGAGCAGCCCTTCCAGGATAACAAGTGGACCCACTCCCAACATTGTGATTAGCGTAGACTGCCAGTCTTCCTGGCCATTCCATCCACTGTCTCTGCGGCTGCCCTCCATCTCCATCTGCCTCTTCCTCTCCTCTCTGCCTTCCTCAACTCCTCCTTCCTCTGGGGCCTGGGGTGGAGAAACTCATTCTCCATATCTCAGTGCAGGGAGATGGGATGTGTTCCGTCAAAAGTTCTGGCTTTGAGGAGTTCTGGGTGGGAGGGGGAGAGGCCTGGCACTCCTTCCTGGCGGCTCAAACTCTGGACGCTAATGTTCTTTCTCTTCTCCCTCCAACTCCAGTGTGACTTCTTTAAGAGGACCCGCTATTACCAGATCATGCCCAAGTACCACGCGGTGCGGATCCGGGAGGAGGAGCGCTACCCACCTCCAGGGAGCACCCTACCCACCAAGAAGCACTGGGTGACCAGCTGGCAGACTCGGGACCGATACTACTGACATCCTCCCTGATCCCGCCCCCTCCTCCCCCAGTGTCCCCTTTTTTCCTATTTATCATAAGTTATGCCTCTGACAGTCCACAGGGGCCATCGCCTTTGGCTGGCAGCGGCAGGCTTAGGCACATACACCTCGTCAAGTGCACGCACATACTGTCTGGCCCTGGGGATCTCCCTGCAGGAGGGCCAGCGCTGTGGACCTTACAAGGCCGAGCACACTGCGGTCCTGTGCCCTAGACACACGTGGGGCCCACTGCTTGTGGACTGTGCTGGCACATCATGGATGGTGCATGGGCTCGCCGTGTCTCAGCCTCTGCCTGCGCCAAAACAAGCCAAAGAGCTTCCGGCCCAAGCCGGGAGGAAAAGGCCCCTGCAATGTGGTGACACTTCCCCCTTTCACACTGGATCCATCTTGAGCCACAGTCACTGGATTGACTTTGCTGTCAAAACTACTGACAGGGAGCAGCCCCCCGAGCCCCGGCTGGTGGGCCCCCACTGCCACCCATGCCAGAGAGCCGGGGTCCTGCCTAAGGTTGTCCATGGGGGCACTTGCAGGACCTGACATGCTCTACCCAACAGCAAAGGAACTAGAAAGAAGGTCCCAGAACGGCTTTCGTTCCTGCATCTCTGTGAAGCCTCTCTCCTTGGCCACAGACCGAACTCGCAGGGAGTGCAGTCGGAACGAACAAAGACAGGCAAATGGCGAGGTAGCCTGGGCTCGCTGTGCTGGGACTGCCCTGGGGGCACGGCGGATCCGCCACAGAGAGGAGGGGACCAATTCTGGGCCAGACAGATGTTGGGAGGATACAGAGGAGATGCCACTTCTGACTCACCACTACCAGCCAGCCTCAGAAGGCCCCAGAGAGACCCTACAAGACCACGGAGGGAGCGACGCTTGAATGTAGAACAGGCAGCTGGCCATGCACTGGGGTCCTAGAGGTGGAGTTCTTAGCTATCCTTGGCTTTCAGAGCCAGCCTGGCTCTGTCCCCTCCCCCATGGGCTGTGTCCCAAGGCCCATTTGAGAAGCTAAGGCTAGTTCCAGAAAACCTTTCCTGACCCCTGCCTGTTGGCAGGCCCACCCCCAGCCCCTTCCATGGTACTGTAGCAGGGGAGTGCTCTCCCCCTCCTCGTGCCTTCTTTGTACATAGGCTTCTCACGGCAACCAATAAACAGCTCCCAGTTTGTATGCAGCTGCATCTGCTTCCACCCACTCCCCAGCCTTTACCAACCCCGGGGCAATGGATGATGATACCATCCAGCCAACACCTAGGTAGATGAAGCCAGGTCTGGGGACTTGCGGGTTTGAGGGTAAAGATTGATGGAGGTGACCGGGTGCAGTGGCTCACGCCTATAATCCCAGCACTTTGGGAGGCCAAGGCATGTGGATCACGTGAGGCCAGGAGTTCGAGACCAGCCTGGCCAACATGGCGAAACCCTGTCTCTACTAAAAATACAAAAGTTAGCTGGGTGCAGTGGCACATGCCTATAATCCCAGCTACTTGGGAGGCTGAAGTAGGAGAATCACTTGAACCCAGGAGGCAGAGGTTGCAGTGAGCCAAGATCGTGCCACTGCACTCCAGCTTGGACGACAGAGCAAGACTCCATCTCAAAGAAAGAAAAAAAAGATTGATGGAGGTGACGCCGGCCCCTGCTCTCAGAAATCCTCCCATCTAAGAGTCTGTCATGAGGGGTGAGCCCTGGGGGACCTGGATGGAACCCAGAACGCCTTCTTGGAGGACAGTGCGCTGACCCTGGGGAGGAACAGGCAGGCAGAGGTGGCAACATGCAGGGTCAGGAAGAGGCAAAAGCTACTCAGCTATAGGAAGAGGCAGTCCTGGCAGGCTGTGGAGGGAGGAGAGCCCTCAGTCAGGCTGAATTCAAATAAGGGACTGCTTTTCTGCCTTGGTTTCCCCACAACCACCACCAGGCGCCAAGAAGAGATCAGAAGGTAAACCACTGATCCAAGGCTGCAGAGACTGAACTGTCACAATGTTCAGCCTCCAGGAGCTGAGAGCTCTGGTCTTTTGGAAGCTCCTTGGGAGTGTCTGAGCGCCTGGCTTACACAGCCACAGCATGTGGATCAAGCCTTCACTTTGCTTCCTGCCATGTCCGGGGTTCCCAAAGCAGCTTCCTCCTCTGCCCTTGGTTTGTCCCCTCCACACAGGCCTGGGGAATGGAGTAAGGCCGTTCCCCCTGTGACCTCTGTGAGCTGGAGCGTGGCCTAGGTCCTTCTGTTAATTTTCCTCAAGGCTGTGAACTTTGGTAAGACTTCACTGGAGGCTGGAAATTGCTACCCAGAGAAGCCCAGAGGTAGAAGCCAGGTCAGATATGCTCAGAGCTCACAGACCCAGGCTGTTCTGGGAGGCCCACCTGATGCCTGGGTGCCTCCCAGCCTCCTCGTGGTGGCAGCTGTCTGCCCCACCTCCCTCCACCAGTGCTCAGCTCACAACAGGGTTCGGGGCCCAATGTGTGCCCCTTTCCCCCTCCTCATTTTCTGTGCCTGGATTTGCCCCTTCCCAGGGTGACTGACAATGGAATGTCCACTTTCCCCAGGAAAACCGTAGCCCCTGCCCGGAGCTGCCAGGCTCTCAGAACCCAGTGAGTGGAGACGACACTTTATTTTCTAGAATCTGGAATCCACTTCTTTGGGCATAACACGTGTGCGTTGTCAAAGCTTGGCCCAGTCTTGTGCTTACAGCCACTTACTGCTTAAGACAGGGGTGTTTACACATTCCTCTGGCCAGTTTCACAGACCCCCCAGTCTCCTTGAGGAAGACCCCCCCACACACACACACACACACTGTTGAGGATAAGTCATTTTCAGAACTAGCATAAGCTACATATTATGAAAGAAACATAACTGGCAGAGATGTAGCAATGCCCGCTGTAAAAGAACCCTCTGCAATGCCAAGTTTTTTGAGCTCCTTGGAGAGTCCCCCACCAACCCATGTTACACATATAGTGGGAGATTTGGGAATCGGGGGGCAGGGTGCGGTTTACCTCGGCATTACCTAACTAAACTTGACTATGATGTACCACATCACACCACTGTTGTTAGCACCCTGCAGCAGGCTCTGCAGAAGGAATTCTTATCCAAGCACAGAGCCCACATTGTGGAAGTCCAGCCTAAGGTGAGGGTCATGGGAAATCTCTTTCCCTCTCCTACACCTAGCCTTAGAGGCCATGGTCTTTTCCTTGTTACTTTAATTTTGACAATAACAGCAATAGCTACCATTTATTGCTAGGCACAGAAATAGGCCTCTTTTTTTTGAGATAGGGTCTCACTCTGTCACCCAGATTGGAGTGCCATGGCATGATCATGGCTCTGGTTCACTGCAGCCTTGACCTCCTGGGCTCAAGCAATCTTCCTACTTCAGCCTCCCAAGTAGCTGGTACTATAGGTACCTGCCACCACACTCAGTTAATTTTATATTTTTTGTAGAGACAAGATCTTGCTATGCTGCCCAGACTGGTCTCAAACTCCTGGACTCAAGCAATCCTCGTACCTCAGCCTCCCAAAGTGAGGGCCAGGTTTTTTGTACGTAATATTCTATATATTCTGTGTACTTGAAAACTGCACTCACCAGCATCATCAATCACGTCCTAATTGCTAGCCCACTGGATGTTTGGTGGTTCTCTGAAATATCTCTGCGGTATGCTCCCCTGCTCACCGTGTCTTCTTTTTCACCCTGTCCTCCCTACTACATGCTGAGCACTGCCTGATGCTGGAGATAGAGCAGTGAACAAGACAGATACAACACCTGCCCTGCCCTCATGGAGCTTAAAGTCTAGCAGGAAAACAGATCAGTCAGCAAACAATTTTCACTCAATTGATAAGAGCTACCATCAGCTCCTTTTAACCCCTCCTTCCTGGATTTGTCCAGGTAGCTTTCAGCCAATCCCTTTCCTCAAAAAGGTACCTGTTTCACGTGTCCTGATCTTTCCTTGTCCTCCCTTAAGGGGCCTTGTGGGTTCCCAGTCTGGATGACAGTGACCCAGACTACAAATATTTGCTAAGATCAGGAGATCTAAGGAGCCCTTGAAGGGAGCCTATGACCCAGCTTGGTAAGATCAGGGAAGGCTTCCAGGAGGAAGGGATGCCTAAGCAGCTGAGACCTGAAGAATGGGCAGGTGAAGCTGGGAAGAAAGAATGATCCAGACAGAAGAGATGCATTTGCAGTGGCTTAGAGATTAGAGGCTGGTTCAAGGCAGCAGACAGGCATGGCTGGGAGCTGCGTGGGGGAATGGAGAGAGAGGAGTCTGGAGAATTAAGCAAAAGCCAATTGTGTGACAACCGGAAAGGCTCCGGTAAGAAGAAGAGAGCCATTGGTGGCCAGGCACAGTGCCTCATACCTGTAATCCCTGCACTTTGGGAGGTTGAGGTGGGCAGATCACTTGAGTTCAGGAGTTCAAGACCAGCCTGGCCAACATGGTGAAACCCTGTCTCTACTAATATTACAAAAATTAGCCAAGTGTGGTAGTACAAGCCTGTTATCCTAGCTACTTGGAAGGCTAAGACAGGAGGATCGCTTGAACCTGGGAGGAGGAGTTTGCAATGAGCCAAGGTTGTGCCACTGCACTCCAGCTTGGACGACAGAGTGAGACTCCATCCGAAAAAAAAAAATAGCCCATTGAAAGGCTGTGAGCAAGGAAGTAATAAGGTCAGATTTGCAGTTGACAATGATCCGAGTCTTGGCTTTCTTATCTATGAAATGAGGCTAAGAATAATAAAATAGAGAATTAAATGAGATAATGTCTGCAGACAGTGCCTGGCATATAGCTTATTCTTCTTCCAGCTAAGAGGCCCTTCCATTTGCGAAGTTTGTGAGGTCTGTATTACAATCATATTCAGTTATAGCTAATTATTTACTTATGTAGCTATCTCTGAAACGTAGAAATGAAATCATTGAGGAAAAAGGCCATTTCTTGATCCTGTCTGTGTTCTCTGTTCCCAGCAGAAAGCCTAACACATTTTAGGCTAATGTCACCGAGCAAAGAAAGCATCAAAGTGGCGGGTCGGGCCCTAAGCCCACGATCGGCCACAAGAGGGCGCATCACGTTTTCTCCAAGGGAAGCGGGGCTGCTGATGAAGGACGGGCTCCCGGCCCCCCAGAGACACTTCACCTCCTGGGATCTTGCTCTAAGGAAGCCCGGTGCGAAGGAGGTGGCTTTCTCAGGTGGTCGCGCTAGATGTCCAAGGCTTCATGTTCGGTCAGATGAGCTATATAATAAAATGAAAGTGTTAACTGGCATGGACGATAACTGCCGCCTCCACCGCCACTAGTCGTGACGGTTTTTACTCTGGATGTTTTTCAATTGGAAAAGCAAACTCCACCTTTTCCTGAGCCGCTCGGATCTTTGTGGAAGTGGGTGGGCTGCACATATACGGGACGGATTCGTATAGGCTTGCACCCTGGTTCCGAATTTTGCAAATATTCGCAGTCTGGGTCACTGTCATCTGGACTGGGAATCCCCAAGACCCGTTAAGGGAGGGCAGGTAAAGATGATGACAGGTGAAACAGGTACCTTTGAGTTGGAGGAAAGGGATTGGTTGAAAGCTACCTAGACAATTCTGGAAAGGAAGGGTTAAAAGGAGCCTGCGGGTGAAGGAGATGCAAGGAGATAGCGAGGAAAAGGCAGGCGTGGAAGAGGAAACGAAAGGGCTGGCGGGGCTCTGGGAAGGAAGGGGTTAACCCCGGCTTCGCCCCCGGGAGGAAAGGGACGCGTGAACACAGGGGAGGTGGGATCTCGGCGCAGCCTCCCCAAAACAACAGGCCGCTCAGGCAAAGCGTGGGTTAAGGGGGCGGGCCTGGAGGGAAGCCACGTGCCGGGGCGGAAAGCTATTGGTTCTCCCGGAGTTGTTTGTGAGTGGCCATTGGCGACGTCGAGGCGCCACGACGAGCCGATTGGCTGGGCCTTGGAGTGCTCGCCAGGGCAAGGGTAGGGAGGAGGCGGCCGAATCGCGTCGCTGGGCCGAACGGTGCGCGAGCGCTGCCAGCGCAGGGACCACAACCCGAGTCGCGGCCGCCGCAGCCATGCGCTGGGTCTGGGCGCTGCTCAAGAATGCGTCCCTGGCTGGGGCGCCCAAGTACATAGAGCACTTCAGCAAGTTCTCCCCGTCCCCGCTGTCCATGAAGCAGTTTCTGGACTTCGGTACGGAGTGGGCGGGAGGCGGCTGGCAGCGGAGGCCCGCGGGGCGCTGGGAGGGGCAGCCGGGGGCCAGGGGGGACAGAGGAGAAGAAAGGCCCCGAGTGACAGAGAAGGGTTGTTTGGAAAGGTACAGACAAGAAAGAGTTAATGGGGAAGGAGGGACCGGCCGGGGCCTCTCGACTGGGCTGTTGATGGGAATGGGGGGGCACTTACAAGGACGGTCCCGAGGTTTCTTCCTTGGCTTCATGGGGGGTCTTGAAGAGTTAGGGGCAGTGAAGCTGCGATATTACTACAGGAAGGGAGTAGGGTGGTATCCAGACGCTAAAAGGTTAATGGGAGTTGTCCTCATGACTGGAGGAGTAGGAGCCCCTCCTCCCACCAGAGGAAACCGGGGGTCTGTTGGTGGGAGTGAGGAGGCAAGGTTGAGAGGTGCAGCCGTCTGGAGAGAGACCTGGACTGGGCACGAAGGGTTTCAGACACCCCTGGGCAGTGGGGAAGGGGGCTCTTTCAGAAGATGCCAGCGGGAGAGAGTGCCCTGACTGGTAGGCATCCACCCACAGAAGAAGCTGGACCCTAGCTGCCCCAGTAGGCAAGGACACTTGAAGATCAAATCTGTTCCGGCCTGGGAGCCTCTCCCGAGCTGGGCAGGGGCCCCAGGCACCGTGATGTGGAGTCAAGCCGCCTATACCTCCCTTGGCTGCCCCAGGGTTGCTAGGTCAGGATCGCCCACTACCAGCATTCTGGGGGTGGCCCTGGGGCAGGAGGGAGGCTGTGCCAATGTGGCGGGTGAAACGGGCATTGTGTGGGCCCTGTCTGTCTACGTGTTATTTCCATGGTGCCAGCTGGGAACTGCGGGTGGGGGGCAGTTTCTCAAGAGTTGAGTTGATAGTGCCTGGCTTGGGGTGCAGCTGCATCAATGGTGCGACGGGAGCAGGGAGGTGGCAGCCGAGACACAGGGCACCTGTTCCTCAGGACTCATCTGCCTGCACCCCTGCCCTGTCTGAGTCTTGAGCCTCCCCCATGTAGGAAAGCCTCCTGGGCCCACTCCTAGCCCCCAGCCGCTGTCCCCACAAACTGCACCCTCATTACAGAAACACCACAGCTGTTGGGGGCTCACAGTACAGTTTGGTCAACTTGTAGTTTTATGGGAGAAACTGAGACCTTCAAAAGGATGATGGCATGGCCTGGGTGACAGAGTTGCAAGCAGAGCCTGATGGACTGGAACCCAAGGCCTCTGACCCTGGGCCAAGGCCTTATTCGGGCCCCCACCCTCTCCATCTTGATGCCAGACAAGGACCGTGGCATTTGGACTCCTGTTCTTGGGCCCATTTGCCTCATGGATGGGCATTAAGACACAGCAGCCCCACATGGGCATTCAGGCCAGGCTGGGTGAGGTGGGCTGGCCAGAGACAATATTGGGACACCACAGTGGTGGTCTGGCCATAGTCCCCCTCAGCCAGAGCCCAGTCCTAGGCAGGGATGGGTTCCCCAGGCTCCTTTGCCTCCGGGATCAGCCCCTCAAAGTGAGTGTGCTGGGAGGGGAGGAAAGAGAAGTGAGGTGACTGAGGCCAGAGGCATTTCCAAATGGGCCCAGTAGTGGCCCTGTCCACTGTGGTTAAAGGCAAGCAGGGTTCAGCTGGGGGTGAGGAGAGGATGCCACCCCCTGGAGTGTTAGGCACAGGGTGTAGGTGTTTGAGCCCTGCAGGGGATGGGGAGCCTTGCTGTGTGCCCCTGGGCAGGTCAGTTGCTCTCTGAACCCCCAGTTAATGAAGGGTTTAGCTGACCTGGCCGAGACATCCTTTGGCTTTCATAGTTTGTGGCTCTGTGGCTCACGTCTCTTTCTCCTGTCAGGATCCAGCAATGCCTGTGAGAAAACCTCCTTCACCTTCCTCAGGCAGGAGCTGCCTGTGCGCCTGGCCAACATCATGAAGGAGATCAACCTGCTTCCCGACCGGGTGCTGAGCACACCCTCTGTGCAGCTGGTGCAGAGCTGGTGAGACCCCTGGCTCCGTCCCTGCACCTCCCACTCCATCGCCAGTGTGCCTAGGCTCAGGGATGGAGTCTCCAAGCTTTTAGCAGCCTTGAGGGTGGGGTGGGGACAGACAGGAGACATCAAAGCCCCAAGAGCTTGGAGTTGCCTAGGGTCACATGGGAATCTGAGGCCAAAGCAGGACTGAGGTCAGGCTCCTAGTCTCCATGTGTAGCCCTCTTACCACCCACCTTTCTTTGGAAACCCAGGATCCACCCAGGAAAACATGGTTTTCACAGCCAAAACCCCAAGTTAGGCTGATGTCAGCGTTAGCTACCAGCCCAGTGCTGGAACTCGAGTGGCTGTTAGGTAGTATTTATTTGGGGGTAACTTTTTGGGAAACAGAAACAAGAAGCAAGTTTTCAAATAAACTATACAACCCAAGCTGCAAGATAGACTGTTTTGGATGTTGGAAAATACTCAGATACACACAGGGATGGCACAGTGCCTTCCCGCAGAGCTTTGGAGGGGCAAAGACCAAAAGTTTATTGCGCACTGCAGCAGGAACAGAGGGAAAGGCTCAGCAGGCTTCACGCAAGAACTCAAGTAACTGGATGAAATTAGCCAAAGGCCAGTCACATGAAGAATAAACAAGGGTGTCCCTTGTCACTGGGCATGTAAAATAGCTAATCCTCATTGACTTTGGTGGCACCCGTGCGGAAATCTTCTGTTGGTTCTTCTGGACTTGCAGTATGATATGGCTGTGATTTCCTTGTAGACTCAGGAGCACGTACCCACATGTACTCTGAGCCTAAAGCCATGCGAAGTCACAGCAGCTGCCCTCAGGGGCCTGTGATCTGGAAGGAAAAATAATACGCAGGCAGGGTGAACTGAGTCCAGCATAGTGCTAGGAGCAGGGAGCTGCCGAAGAGTTCGTTTTATTTAAATTAGGAATCCAAACATTATTTTAAAAGAATATTGATACTTTTCCTTTATTGTGGAAGTATAACAGGGTCACTTGACACTTGGAAAACGCAAAATAGTAGATAGAAGAAATTGCCAACCACTCCCCTCCACCCCCTAACGGAACACAGCTCAGTTTCATCACATGTAGTGGTGCCTTTCTGCACTGTTTTCTATGCACGGACCTGTGGATATGGGGCTTATTGTAATTAAATGAGATATGGTGAGGGGTAGTGTTGTACACACAAGGCCAGGAGTGTAGTGGATACACCATGAATGTTTGTTGAATGACACGTTGTGGGGCAGTTGCCATGGACATGCAGAGGAGGTGGCTTGTCACTGGACCTTACAGGGTACCTAGGCAAGCTTAGAGCTACAAGGAAGGGAAGGGCATTCCAGGCTAAAGGAATAGGCTGGGCAAAGGTGTGGAGACAGGAAGGGGCCTGGCTAATGTAGCTGGGAACTGACTTTCTGGAGATTGTGCTGTTAGTGTGGGCTGTGAAGAAGGGGCGGAGGCATGAGGCACAGAGCCTGATTTTCATGGAACCCAACCAGGTCACCCCTTGCTGTGCCCTGCCTCTCGGAGGTCCAGGACCTCTGAGCCAACCAACACTTCCCACCGTGGGTGGTGTGGAGTGGTGGGAAGGAGACAGAAGGTGCCATCTGTTCTCCCTGGCCCTCCTCTGGCTCTATCCGGCTGCCTGACCTGGCTGCCTCTCCACCTGGTCCCTGACTTCAGGGCAGAACTTCTCAGGCCCCTCCCTGGACACCGTGTTCCTGGGAGAGCTGAGGGATGCAGGAGGAGGGCACTGGGCTGCTGAGCTTCCCATGACTCCCCCAGGGGCCCCTGCAGAGTCCCTTCCTGAAAAATCAGTGACGCAGATAAGGGGTTGGCCTGACATTCTTCCACAAAGCTTGCAAGTAATGTCAAGTAACAGTGGGAGGGAATGAAGTTAGACAAGAGAGAACACTTCCTCAATGAAAGATTCAGCTTAGAGGAGAGCAGGCCGAGGGATTGCTAAAGCATCCCAACATGCTGAAGAGACAGCCTGCCAAGAATGTTTCCAGAGAGAGTGAGCATTGGCTGCAGCAAGAGAGACTGCAGTGTGAGGACAAGAAGGACTTCCCGACAGGGTTGAGGTGGCTGCCTGTGAGAGAGTGGAGACCTCTTTCTCCAGGAGGAACAGCCTGCCAGCTGGAACGATGGAGGTGGGCAGGTTCTAGGTGCCTGAGAGGAGGAAGGGAGACTTTACCAGGGAGCTTGGCAAGAGGGCCTCTAGCCTGAGTCTGATGAGTAAGGAGCAAACCCTCTTTTCTGGAAAACACAAGAACCCTCAGCAGATGCAGTTATTAGTGGTCATGGTTCATCTGTGGTCACAGAAATGGAGTTTCTACTCTGCTGGGGAGAGGTTCTAGGCAGAGTCACTGTGGGCAAGCTGAGAATTCCTGGTTCTAAATAACCCTGATACGTTATTTCAACTGGACAGACTTGCGATAGTGGGCCCTGTTTTGGTGGAGACTGGACTGGGAGGGAAAGTCCCAGGTTTGGCCTCGGCATGCGTGACTTTGAAGCTTCATCCTGGGCAAGCCATATGGCATCTCTGAGCCTCAGCTTCCTCATCTGTAAAATGGGGACCCATTGTGTTTGTAAGGGCCAAGGGCCAATGCTAAATGTGAAAAGTGTGCAGAACTCTACCAACACAAGCCACGTCCCCAGGCTGCCAGGCAGCAACACCTCCAGCCCACAGATGATGTAACTGTGGTGTGGTTTCTTGGGCAAGGTAGTAATAAATTATGATAATGACAAAAGCAAACACCTCCAAAGGCTGGCTGTGTCCCAGGAGCTGTCCTAAGTGTCTACACATATTAACTCATTGCATCTTCACAACCTTATGAGGTAGTCCTTGCTATCATCCCATTTTCTAGATGAGAAACTGAGGTTCAGAGAGGTGAAGAAAACTTATCTGAGATCACTCAGTGAGTAGATGGTAGAGTTGGGATTTGAACCCAGCTGTTATATGGAGACTGGATTCTTGAAGGGAAAGAAGGGAGCCTGCGTTCTGGGCGGTGATGTGGAGTCAGAGATTTCCAAGTTCATGTTGCAAGTCTGTGGGAGAGCAGAACTCACTTTACAGAATTGTTGACAGCTGGTGTTGTTAGAGACCGAAAGGAACAACCCCGTCTCCTCTCCAGGCATGGAGTCGTGGGGATGTGCTTCCAGAAAATGCAGGGTTAAGCAGGAGCCGCCGAGTAGAATCAAATGACAATGACTCACTGCTATCACTAACAGGATATTTGTGGGGGCTGTAGGTGGGAGGTGATATGGCCGGCACCTTCGCACAAACCTCCCTTGCTTGTCAGCAAGGTGTGTGGACCCCACACAGAGGGTGTGGCTTGGGTGCCCAGGACCTGCTAAAGCCAGATGAGCTCTCCAAATCCGTCAGCTGCTCCTTGCATGGCCGGAGCAGAACCGACCACTTACTACGCATGTACTCGAGGCATCATCTCCTTTTCTGTACACCCAGGCCCACGAGGTGCTTATTCCTGTGAACCCCATTTTGCAGATGGGGACCTGAGGGACTCGGTGGCCTCTTTAGGGCGCAATCAGCAGCGGAACCCAAACCTGCCTGGCCTAGAGGCTCCGGAGGCAGGACACCGCCACCTCTCCCCCAGGTGCAGCGAGCACCCCCTCCCCAGCCTTTCCCTTGTTCACACCCTGCTCGCCAGCAGCTGTGGATATGAGTGCACAGGGCACACCCTCACACACACCCACAGGCACGCACATGCCACATGCACACAATTACACACACTCGCCCGCTGGCTCAGCACCCCCTCTGCTCCCACACGGGGCTGCAGGGCCCTCCTCCCATACTCGCTCACCCTCTGCTCCCGCCCCCACCGCCCATTCTCAGCCCCACACTCTCACCAAGGCCCCTCGCTTCTGCATGCATCCCACACCTCCTCCTTCCCAATCCTGGGGCTCTAGACTGGTTCCGGAGCCCTGGAAAGCAGGGTTTGGGTGGACCTCCACATTACCTTGGGCTGGGCTTGGGAGCTCCGAATCTCACCAAGGGACTCCTGGGGGCCTTGATTACTGTAGAGGTCAGCAGGCCCAAAGACCCCAGCCTCCCTGCAGGCCCGGGGAGGGGTGGGGGCAGTGCCTCTCCCGTCTGTTGGTGCCTCTCTGTCACTGCACCACTGCTTTCAGGTCTCCCTTATATATTCTGTCTGGCCTGCAAGGGGTGGGCAGCCCAGAGGCCAACACCACTCATCCCCAATCTCTCTTCTTAGGACCAAGAACCGGCCCAAGGGTGACATTTGGTGTACCAGGCCCCTAAGGGGCTTCAGGGCAAGGCCAGGGACCTCTGGGAAAATCCTCATCCTCTCCCCTCCATTTTAAGAGTAGCCCGGGCCCCCTGCCCTGGAGGAGCCCTGGCCCTGTGAGAGAGGCTGGCAGGCGCTGCCCGCTGTCACTCCATGCCAGTGCCCTTTGCTCCACTTCAGTGGCCACATGACCAGGTCCCATTTCTGCCCTCTAGGGTTGTTGAGCAGCCACAAAAGGGGTGGTGCCAGCAGCTGGGGCACTCTCCCTAAGTGAGACTGGGACTTTGACCGTGCCCACCCCCACCCACCGACCAGCACAGTCAGGAAGTGGCTTAGTCTCCCAGCTCCCACCTGCTTCCCCACCTGCCCCCTGGGAAGGGGTCCCAGGCCCCACACTGCAGTGGGTCTCCTCTCCCTCCTCTCCCCACCTGCCCCTAGCACTGCCCCTATGCAGGCCCTCTCTCCCCTAAGAATTATATGAGCATGAAGGTCTATCCTGGGTGCATTTAGGGAGCAAGGGATTCGGAGCCATGTGGGCCTGGGAGAGAGAATCTCAGCTCTGCGTGTTAACTTCCTCATCTGTAAAATGGGTCCAGCAGTAGTGCCTACCTCTGGGGTTCTTGCGGAGGTGAAAGTGGGGCAGGAGGGAAGCACAGGGTGGACCTGGCCATTGGTACCCAGTAAATGCCACCATCACCATCAGCAGCAGCATCACCGTCAGGGCCAGTGTCGGCTGTTGGCCACGTGGTGTAGACTTGGAGTCTGCGAGAGCTGGGTTTGAATCCCAGCCTGCTGCTTACTGTGTGGCCTGGGGCATATCACCTAACCTCTCAGTGCTGGTCTCATCTGCAAAAAAAGGGAAATACCTTGTGTTCATCAGGGCTGTTGGCAGAGGAGAGACCCTGTGTGGGACTCGGCACAGGTGGGCGTTAGTGGTCGCTATGTTATTCTCCAGGGAGACAGGTCTTAGGAGTGCCAGCCTGATCATCTGCTGGGTGGGGTGGCAGGGATGGTGTTGGGGGCTGAGATGAAGGCTGATCTTTTCTGCTGTCAGGGCCCCCAGCGCCCTCAGCAGCCACAGCTCCTCCTCTCCGGCTCTGTGCAGAGCTCTGGGTAGGGAGGGGTGGGCGGTTAGCTCTGGGCCTGAGACAGCCCCCTTCCTGTGGCAGTGGGGCAGGTCTCCAGGGCATAGGGGCTCAAACATGCTGTGGTTCAGAGCCTACAAGCAGTGGGAGAGTATCAGATGCCGCCTGGGGGCTCAGAGGATGCACGCAGCTGTCCACGATGTTTGAGCCACCAACCATAATAAGAGCAAGCATTTAGAGAGTGCTCACTATGTGCTAGGCACTGTGCTAATCATCACATGGAATTCTCACCGCAAAGCAGTAAATACGTATCACAATCCCCATTTTCCTAACGAGCAAACTCAGGCCCACAGAGGCTCCTTGACCTACCCAGGGCCACACAGCTCCTGGTGCTTAAAGAGCCAGTTCTGGGTCCAGAGCTCGTTCTTTCACTCTCTTCTCTGCCAGGCAAGAGTGAGAGCAGCAGACGCTAGGTTTAAGGGGAAAGGCATTCCTAGCAGGGCATTCACAGTGCAGAGGGCACTGTGTGAACAGAAGCGTGGAGGTGAGAGTCGAGCGGAATCAGCACCCTGGGGTGGCAAGAGCGCTGGAGACTCGGGACTTCCTCATCCCACTTACTAGCCATGGGGCCTCTTCACGCCTCCCTGGGGGAGGCTGTGCGTGGGACTGATTCCTGCCTGACGTACCTGTTCAGGTTACAGTGAAGGTCAGAGCACTGTGGACGTGGGAATGAGTCCTCGTGTGGTAGGGCCTTTTCTAGAAACACTGTTGGGCCCCTGGGGCCCTCGCCGCTGCAGGGCTCTAGGCAGCCCCCCCTTCCTCCTGGTTATAAGTGTTTCTGCCAGAGAGAGGCTCTTCCTGCCCTCCCCAAAGGAACAAGCCACAGACTGGGCATGTTAGCAGGGAAACAGGTCATGGCTCCCCAGGGCATGGGGCACAGTGGCTCCAGCTCGGTACCATCTGCCACCACAGGTGGGCCTGACTCCCTTGCAGAAGGAGGCCTGCTGCTGTCCCTGAGTTCAGGGCTTCTTTTTTGGGGGGGACAGAGTCTTGCTCTGTTGCCCAGGCTGGAGTGCAGTGGTGCGATCTCGGCTCACTGCAGCCTTTGCCTCCCCAGTTCAAGCAATTCTCCTACCTCAGCCTCCTGAGTAGCTGGGATTACAGGCATGCGCCACCATGACCGGCTAATTTTCGCATTTTTAGTAGAAACAGGTTTTCACCATGTTGGCCAGGCTAGTCTCCAACTCCTGACCTCAGGTGATTTACCCGCCTCCGCCTCCCAGAGTGCTGGGATTACAGGTGTGAGTCACCACACCTGGCTGAGTTCAGGGGTTCTTGATGCTTCTTTTAGAGCATCAAGCTCTTCTCGCAGCCCAGGGAAAACTGGCCTCCCCATCAGGCCTGTAGATGGGAGGGGCGGCAGGGCATCACCTACTCCTACCCGGCCTTTTGCAGGAGAGTGAGCTTCTCTGGACTCTCTATGGGCCCCAGCCCCACCTGGGGACAGAGCCAGGCACACCTATCCCAACTTTGGGTCCTTCCCACCTGCCATTTTAGAATCCAATTGCCTAGGCAGGTGCCTGGCCCAGAGCACCCCAGCTCAGGGGTCATTCTGGGAGGCCCTGTGCTGGCCACTCTGTCAGGGGTGACTCTGGGAGGCCCTGTGCCGGCCCCTCTGCCATTGTGTCCCACTGGATGCAACAGTACCCCGGGGGGAGAAACATTAGGAGCCGTTTCCACGCTGGGGTTCAGAGAAGTTGATGCACCTGCCTGCCTTCCCCCACTGCAGGCGCTAGGTTCAGTCTCCCCACCCCATCTCAGCCTCAGTCTCCTGATCTGTGAGGCCTCTTGGATGGGATCATCTCCAAGCCCCTTCTGAGAGGACTATTCTAGGATTCCAAAGCAAAGGTGCTAAACGGGGGACCAGCACATTTGAAGTTTTCTTGCATAACTGACTGGGTTGTCAGGGAGACTCACATACAAATGAAATGGATGAAGAAAAATAGTGAGGCAGCTTGTGGGCAGCTCTGTGTGGGGCCCGCATGGGAGCAGGACAAGAGCGAGGCCCAGCTGAAATGGGTGAGGAGGGGCTAGCCACCTGAAGCTGAGGCTGTGTCCCCTCCCGCCCCCACACAGGTATGTCCAGAGCCTCCTGGACATAATGGAGTTCCTGGACAAGGACCCCGAGGACCATCGCACCCTGAGCCAGTGAGTGGGGGCCCTGGGTGGGGAAGGAAGGCAGGTGTTGGCCAGGGGCATCTGGGGTTGCAGCCCCTGGGGCAGAAGTACAGCAGGATGGAAGAAAAGACGCCTGCCCTCAGGAACATCCAGTCTGAGACGGCAGACAGACTCTGCTTCAGGGAGCCCCAAGTTTGATGGGAGAGACATGGACTCCATTCTCACTGTTCCCTGAGCCTGGTGGGCAAGACCCAGGCCCTGCCCTGGGGAGGATGAGAACTCTGGGCTTTCAAATGGGAAGCCTGCCGGCAGGCGGCTAAAAAATCAGAGTGGGCTTTGGGAGGAGCAGGGAGGGCATTGGGAGTCCATCAGATGGGGAAGGGTGGAGCAGGTGAAGACACTGTGGAGAGGGGAGTCAGAAACGGAGGGGAGTCTGGGGGTGTACCATGTGAACACCTGCCCTGCCCCACAGGTTCACTGATGCCCTGGTCACCATCCGGAACCGGCACAACGACGTGGTGCCCACCATGGCACAAGGCGTGCTTGAGTACAAGGACACCTATGGTGATGACCCCGTCTCCAACCAGAACATCCAGTACTTCCTGGACCGCTTCTACCTCAGCCGCATCTCCATCCGCATGCTCATCAACCAGCACAGTGGGTGCCAGCCACGGTGGCAGGGTGTGGGGGGCGGTGCTGGGACCCAGGGCCGGGCTGCTGAGGGGACCTAGGCCACTCTTCAGAACCCCACAGAAGGAGTCTTTGAGTAGTTATTCCAGTAACTTTGGAGTTAATAGCTCCGACATGGAAAAATAAAATTTTTCTTTCTCATTCATTTTCCATTTCAAAAACGTTTTGTTTTCAATGTTTGCAAAATGTAAAATTATGTCACATCTTTAAAAGAATGTTTAATTTAGTATTCATAAAAACTCTCATTATGTTCAAAAACAATTTGTTGTTTAGAGTTTCTTATTCCAGGAAGATTCACTATGATTTTTGAGAAGTTGTAGCCAGTCATAAGTGAAACAAGTTCCTCATGCTCAAATAATTTCCAAAGCAAGGTGGTAAGAGTTCTCTTAGAATGTTATAGTCAAAGAAAAGAATAAATGCAATGTGGAGATGTGATGTGGGGAGAGACCTCTGAAAAGATATCTGTTTCAGGTTTGCAAAGGTCCAACGCAAAGGTTTAAAAACGGCCTGAGCCAGGGCTGGAGGTGTCAGGGGTCAGGGAAGGGAGGACAGAAGCAGGGGAGCGGGGCAGCTTTAGGACTGAAGCCTACAAAGGCATTGGAGGTGAAAGTAGAGAGAAGGGGAGAGCCCAGGGGAAGAGGGAGCGCTGGGACAGACTGCAGCCCAGCCAACAGCACCCTCCCTTCCTGCCTGCAGCCCTCATCTTTGACGGCAGCACCAACCCAGCCCATCCCAAACACATTGGCAGCATTGACCCCAACTGCAACGTCTCTGAGGTGGTCAAAGGTGAGCCATTCCCACAGTGCCTGGCCCGCAGAGGAGTCCCAGGGACCCCTCCAAGCTTACCTGGCCAGAGGGTGACTTGTTCCTCAGTGAGGGGTGCTATGGGTTTAATGCTGGTGGTCCCCAGTGTCAATGTCAAGAGGACTGCCTGCTGGGTGGGCCACCCATGCCCTGAATGACCCCATCTTCTCTCAGACGCCTACGACATGGCTAAGCTCCTGTGTGACAAGTATTACATGGCCTCGCCTGACCTGGAGATCCAGGAGATCAATGGTGAGTGAGCGTGGCTATGTGTGTGTCTGTCTTGGGGCTGGGGACACAGCAGGGCAAGGTGAGATGGGGAGTGAGGAGATGGACTGTTTTCTAGACAGGGGAGAAGCAGAGTTATTATTGTATTATTAATTCATTTGATAAATATTTGGACGGGGCACAGTGGCTCACATCTGTAATCTCAGCACTTTGGGAGGCCAAGGCAGGCCAGTCACTTGAGGTCAGGAGTTTGAGACCAGCCTGGGCAATATGGTGAAACCCTGTCTCTACTAAAAATACAAAAATTAGCCGGGCATGATGGCACATGCTTATAATCCCAGCTACTTGGGAGGCTGAGACAGGAGAATTACTTGAACCCGGGAGGCTGAGACTGCAGTGAGCTGAGATCATACCAATGCACTCCAGCCTGGGTGACAGAGCGAGACTTCATCTCAAGCAAATAAGAAATTGAGTGAATGAATGAATGAAAGAGTAAGCAAGACAGAAATGGTCACCGTTCTCATGCAGCTTACATTTTTTGGTGCTGTGAAGACTGGGAAATGGGGCCTTCAGCCAATTAACAAGTAAATAAACACCATCTCAGATCATGACGAGTGACAGGAAGGAAATAAAATGGGGTAACTCAACAGGGATGGGGAGGAGGAGCATGTTAGATGGTGTATCAGCTTGGCTGCTTTCCTAGAACCCCAATACCAGTGGCTTACTTAAGAGGGAGGTTTCCCTCTCGCCAGCCTCTAGCTGGGGAGGTCAGGGCTGGCTCCCCACCCCTGATTCAATTCTAGCCTGGAGGAAGAGAACAAGGGTGTGGAAAGCAGGGCCCAAGAATTGAATGCATCACTTCCATGAGTCACCGGCTACCGCAGCTCAAGGGAGGCTGGGGATTTAGTCTCTCGCTGGGTAGCCATGTACTCAGTTAGAACCTTGTGGGAGGGGTGCCTCCTTTGGGTAAGGTGGTTGAGCGGTGACCTCCTGACAGTTTCCTGACCCTTGTTCTTGACTTGCCCTGCAGCAGCCAACTCCAAACAGCCGATTCACATGGTCTACGTCCCCTCCCACCTCTACCACATGCTCTTTGAGCTCTTCAAGGTGAGGAGGCTGGGAGCTGGTGCTTTGCGGGGAGCGTGGGTAGGGCTGGCTTCTCCCATGCTTCTCTTACCTCTGCCCCTCCACAGAATGCCATGCGGGCGACTGTGGAAAGCCATGAGTCCAGCCTCATTCTCCCACCCATCAAGGTCATGGTGGCCTTGGGTGAGGAAGATCTGTCCATCAAGGTATGTGACCCTTTGACCTTGGGGACCAGCGAGCAGTAGTGGGGGCTTCTCTCCTGCCAGGCGACGGGCTCTCCTTTTCTCCTACATGGTGGGCAGATCTTGGAGGTGGGGAAGACCATGAGAAGGTCAGGGTACCGGGCAGGGTGGGGAAACTGAGCTATAGAGAATCCCTGACACGTCCCCTCTCTCCCAGATGAGTGACCGAGGTGGGGGTGTTCCCCTGAGGAAGATTGAGCGACTCTTCAGCTACATGTACTCCACAGCACCCACCCCCCAGCCTGGCACCGGGGGGACGCCGTTGGTGAGATGGCTTCACCCCAGCCCCTCCCACCTCCTGAGGGAGGCTTCTCTCCTCCTCACTCCCCCTGCTCACTCAGCTCCTGTGTGGCCGTCTATGACAGTCACCTGTCTTGAATCTGGGCCCCGCGCCTCCCGCATCTCCCCAGTCTGCACACATCTCACCTGTGTCAGATGTCTCTCTGTCACCTTTCCCCCATCTTCCCTCTTCTCTGTGGCTCCCAAACCCCCAATTTCTACCTTTCTCAAGTGTTGTCCAACTTGTCAGCACCTCCCTGTTAGAGAACTTGAGACCCAAAGGAGCCATGGGGCCCGCTCTGACCTCCTGGCCCTTAAGCGGAGCTCCTCTCCCTGCCCAAGCCTCCCTCCCACATTCATGATTCCCTCATTCACCCCACACCCACTTCTTGCCTCAGTGTCCCCTCCCGCATGTCCCCTCCCCACTCCAGCTCTGGGACCCCCGCCGTGTGACTCCAGCTCCATACCCCTCCCTCCCTGCGTCAGTCCCTGCAGCTCCAGGAGGCCCCTGCCAGCCTCCTCATCCTCACTGCCTTCCTGCCCCGCTGCAGGCTGGTTTTGGTTACGGGCTCCCCATTTCCCGCCTCTACGCCAAGTACTTCCAGGGAGACCTGCAGCTCTTCTCCATGGAAGGCTTTGGGACCGACGCTGTCATCTATCTCAAGGTGAGGGCCCTTCCTGCAGAGCCCGGCTGGCGAAGAGGTTTGCTGATGGGACCTGGGCAGGCTTGGCCAGTGCGAGCCTTCCTTTCCACCCCCCCAATCCTTCCCTGGCCCCAGACTCTGAGAATCCAAGCAACGCTACAGTTCCTCAACCTGAAGAACCCTCAACCCCCAGACATGCACAGCTTGTCAGGGAATTTAGGGGAGTCTGTGGTCTATGATTAAGACCCCTGTGCTGGGAACCCTTGACTTGTTAGACCCAGAAGGAAGGGGACACCCTAGATCTTGCCATTCAGCTCAGAGGAGAGAAGACTGAGGCCCGGAGTCGGTCACTTGCTCAGGGTCACACAGCCCAGCCTCCTCCCTCTCCTTCTCCCTCCCTTAGAGGGAGCTGCTTTCTTGAATGGGCAGGAGGGGGACACAGGAGAGACCACCCTTTCGTGGGTCTTTGCAGGCCCCCATGTCTGGCAGCTGGGCTGCCGCTGAGCTGGGGCGGGGTGGTCTGCTGAGGAGTGGACAAGGCACAGGGAGGTAGGAGGGGCTGACCCTGGCACTCCCCAGGCCCTGTCCACGGACTCGGTGGAGCGCCTGCCTGTCTACAACAAGTCAGCCTGGCGCCACTACCAGACCATCCAGGAGGCCGGCGACTGGTGTGTGCCCAGCACGGAGCCCAAGAACACGTCCACGTACCGCGTCAGCTAAGGGCCGCCACTCATCTGCACCTGAGAGGACGGACTGCCGCCTCTGGGCCCCACCACCGCGGTGCCCCTCACCGTCCTCCTCGGGGAGCAGGGGGTGGGTTCTCCCTGATGACCAGGCTCTGTCTCTATAGAAGTCACTGCGGTGATAGGTCTGTGATGGTCCCTAAGTGCCAGTCCATCTCCGTGGAGAGCCCTCGGTGGCCTCCCCATCTCTGTGGGCGATGCCTGAGGGTTGGGGATGTCTCCACCCTGATGGGGTGTCCCAGAGACATTTCCCCATGGCAGTCCTCCTCTCTGAGACCAGGGCTGTCACTTTTCTGCCAGGGGTACTGGGTCCCCCTCAGCACCCTCCACAGCCCAGGCCTTCCAAGTGGATGCTCCGCTTGCCTTATTCTCCCAGCCCACAGAGGCACCCTGGGCTTTGGCCTGTTGAAGAGGCTGGGTGCCCTCCAGACCTGAGGACTGAGTGAAGAAAGGGGTTACACCCGTGAGTGGGGAATGAGGCTGGTCCTGCAGCCTCTCTCTCCACTCGGGACTTTAAGGTCGGTGGCAGAGGGGGTGGCTCTCACAGGGCCCAACCCTAAAGTGGAGGAACCTTGTTAGACCCAGAGCTTGCCACCCAGCCAAGCTGCTCGAGGCCCTGCAGCAGCCTTGGCAATGTCTGTGCCACCTCCCGAGCCCTCCCAGCATGTCCTCACGTGCTCATGCCCATCCGCCCCTCCACAAGCCCAGTCCGTCCTGCCTGAGTTCCAGCCCCCAGCCCCCACTGTGCCCAGACACGTGTGCTCAGGGTGGCTTTCTCCCAGGACCCTCTGTGTATATAGTTAGTTTTATAACCCTGAATGCCCCCACCCTTCCCCTAAGCACACGGGGGTTAAAGCTGTGTGTCCCTCCCAGTGGCTGTGGCAGTGACAGTGACACCCACACCCACAGTAAAGAGGAGACTGAATGAGACTGGCCTGGCTGCATCCCTGGGGGAGGGGATCCACACGTGCGCACGTACACACGCACACTGCAGCGCCCTGTGACCACCACATGACGCACTCGGGACGTCCGGCCCAGCTCAGGACCGTGAGTAAAATACTGGGCAAAGCCATCTGTGCAGAACGCCGGATGGCCCAGCACCTGGTGACAGACCTGTTGTCCCACCACACTCAGGGCCCAGCAGAATCTGGCCAACCCAACAGCTGGAGCAGACAGAAATTCTGGTCACTGGCACATCATGTGTTTATTGAAATAAATTGAGAACTGCCTCCCCTTCGCATGCAGGTGGGCACCCACTGTAGCTACTGATGGCTTTAAGGACGTGGGTGCATTCCAACCTCCCATGGCCCTGCCACCAGGCCCAGATGGTGCCAGTGTCCTCATATCTGTTTCCCTCCGAAGCCCCTCTCCCAGCACAGATAGCAGAGGGGGGATAAGGACTGAGTCCCAGGTACAGGGTGCTGGCTGTAAGCCACAGCCCCTGGGCAGGAATGAGGGAGCCAGCATGCATTGGTGCCATCCGTCGCTCTGGGCAAATGGGAGGAACTGGAGGGGTTTCCAAGCAGGAGCCCCCCGGCCCCATCGGTAACTCTGACTAGTGTCCTGGAAGTGGGGCTAGCTGCTGACCAGCGCCACACATGGACACTTCCTCCAAGGACATTTCCTAAAAAGGACACATGCTGTCCCGAGGCTGCTGGTAGACTCCACCCCCATCCAGGGAGCTGGCCCCAGCCCTCAGTGTGGCCTAGCGAAGCAGAGCTTGCACCGCCTGCCAGTTCTGAGCCCACTGATTCCCTGACAATGCCTGGGGCAGATGGAGTGCTGAGGAACCTTTCCAATCTCGCAGCTGCCAGGGACCCCCAGGTTTTGCCCCTCTGCCTGGCTGGGGTGACAGCTGACCAGGTCAGCAGCTCCTAGGCTTTGGCTGGTGGAAGTGGTGTCCTCTGTCCCTATCAGCTCCTGTTTGCTCAGCTCCCAAAGAGGGCTCAGGTGCCCTCTGAGGAAGCAGCAGAAAGTGAAGGGAGTCCTGGCTTGGAGAATGGGTCAAAGACCAGGTTTTGAATGGGCCCTGAGAGGCAGACCTGTGTGGATGTCATCTCGCCCCCTGGAACCCACAGGACAGAGGAGGGGAGTGGGAGAAGGGGGTGTTCATCTTCCCCTCTTGAGTCCTGGCAAAGACCGCACTCGCCCCAGGCTGCTTTCTCTGCTCTCCTGTTGAGGAGTTTGGCTGGGAGTCTACCCTGAGTGCAACTTGCTGCAGCGGCCACTGGCCTCTCAGGGGAGCAGGACAGAGCTCTACCACCACACAGCCCCCTGGGAGAGTGGAGAGGAGCAGCTCCCACACCTACTTCTGCTGAAATGCCCAGCCCAGCTCTGAGCCCTGGGGCCCAGCCTCAGGGCCTCTGGCAGGCAAGCAGGCAGGCAGGCCTCCTAGCTCCCCTCTACCCCAGCAGCACGGTGGCCTGAGGGCAGTGGGACAGCCTGACCCAGGCTCCCAGACTTGCCTCGGCCCTGGCCTCTCTGCCCTCTCCCCTTCATCTGCTCCTCCCCCAGGAATTCTGTGCCAAACAAGTCCTCAAAATAGGATTTATTACTAGGCCCTCTCCCTAGGGTCTCCCTTTCTGGGGGCTCTGGGTCTAGACCAAGTGACAGGGTAAGAGAGGGCATGTCCGCCCTTGATCGTGGGACCAGGCTAGCCCAAGCGCGGCGCCCAGGCCCAGCCTCCCTGGTGAGGCCTGTGCCCGCTGAGCCAGCGGCCGCCAGCGCCTGTGCACCCTCCCTTAGCTCTTCTTGGCCTCCTGCTCTCGGCGCCGGAGCTTCTCCCGCTGCCGTGCAGCCTTCTCCTGGGCCTTGCGCTCCTTCTCGGCCGCCGCTGCCAGCTCCTTCAACTTGCGCTTCACCAGTGCCCGGTCATGCGAGTTGCTGAGCCCCAGGCTCTGGGGAAGAGTCCAGGGTGAGGGAGAGAGTCCCAGAACCTTCCCAGTCCTGGCCCCCCACGCCCAGGCTCCTTTTGCCCCAAGTGTACTCTGGAGCTCCGAATCCTCCCTGGAATGGAGCCTCCACCTCCTACACCGTGACCTGCCCGTGGATCAGAACCCCCAGAGCAAGAATTTGGAATGAGTGTGGTTGGGAGAGATGAGGGTTGAGGGTATTAGGCGCTTCCTCCTCCTCCCCTACTATACCTCCACTCAGGATTTCAGCCTTGGCCTGGCCCTGCCCAACCTCCTGAGGCCCAGAGATGGGGAGTCACTTGCCAAAGGTCACACAGTTAGTCAGTGCCCAAGGACCCTCCTCACTTCCAGAGACTTCCTGGGGGCTCTTTTCACCATCCCTGCCCCCAAGCAATTCAGCAGAGAGCAGGAGACAGGCTGGGAACCTCCCAGCTTAGAGGTCAGAGACCACCCACCCCCTCCCTACATCCTCCCTCTGCCCACCATTACCACCAGCCTCTGAGACGGAATCAGACCAAGCTGACCAGGGGGAGACATGTGGCTTCCCATGACACCAGGAAACTCATATGCATCAAGGGTCATCCTAGAGAGCAAGGTCAGCCTGGAGACCAGGACTGGAGCTTGAAGGTCACACTGAAGTCATGGACTAGAGTTTCAAGTCAAACTAGGGATTCATGCTACAACACAAAAGATTAGACCAAGGACCTTGCCTAGAGGTCAGAGGTCAGGGTAGTGGCCACAGATGGAAGGGGCTTGCCCACATCTGTGCCAGTCTGTGGGCAAGCCCCTTCTCTCTGGGCCTTCCTTTGCTCATCAGTACAATGGAGATGAGTCTCCTGGGCTGAGGGTCAAAGGTCAGGACAAGGACTTCCAATCCTTGAAAGTCACCTCAAGTAACTGGGCTGGGTCATGGCCCTTCCGCTCTGACCCACCTTTAGTTTGCTTCCATCCAACTGCAGCAGCTGTGGCCCGTCTACCTGCCGTGCAGCAAACTCGGCAGCATACTGTTCCAGGTTGAGGCTCTGCAGCCACTGGCCCACCTGCTGGCTGGTCCAATGGTGGACAGGGGGGAGGGGTTCATCCAGGAACTGGGCAGAGACCAAGGACAGTGAGGGGGAGGCTTGGCTTGTGACCTGAGCACCTTGCAGAGTCAGAGGTCAGGACTCTGTGGGTACCCTGGGCCAGCCTTGCTCACCTCATCTGAAGACTGAGACAGCGTGTGGTAGGGGTAAGAACATTTGACCTCCTGCCGGGGCCCACTGGGAATCTTGGGGCTGCTGCTGGGGGGCGTGGAGTCATCACTCAGGGTGGATTCCTAGACAGAAGAGGGTGCATGCCACTGAGGAGAGTTCACCCCCAACCCACCATCCCTATCTGGGTGGAGCCGAAGTCCTGGACTAGGCACCAGGAGTTGCTCAGTGCCCCTGTGCATGAGCCAGGAGCTGGGCCCGCACACAGGACATGATAACTCATGTCGGGCATCAGGACCTAAAGCTTCCAGGAGAGCAGGCAGCCATCTGGAGCACATGAGGTTAGAACCAAGCCAGGTTAGTAGGAATGGAGGCGGTCTCAGGCAAGGTGTCACTTCCTACAGGCAGCCCACCGGGATTCCCCCAGGCTGGGTCAGGCATCTCTGCTCTGTGCCTCCCGCTTAGGCTCTAGTACCCCAGCTAATAAGTGCCTGATTAGAGGTCTTTATCCTCACTGGACTGTGAGCTCTAGGAGGGCCTGGGTTTTATCTTGTTCATCATGGTGTCCCAGTGCCCAGCATAAGGGAAGGAAGAAAGAAAAGGAGGAAGGAAGGAAGTTCCAGGTTCGAAGGGATTCTTTCTCCCCCGAAATTCCCAGCTTCTGATTTTCTCCTCTGCCCAGCTGAACATAAGAAACAGAACCATAGAACAAATACTGGGCTGGGGGTCTTAGAGCTTGGCACCTACATCTGTGCCAGTCTGTGGGCAAGCCCCTTCTCTCTGGGCCTTCCTTTGCTCATCAGTACAATGGAGATGAGCGTGCCTTCCCTTCCCACTTCACTGAGCCTTTGTGAGAGTAAAGCAGAAACGCGTTTGGGGCTTTGTAAACTGTAGAGGGCGCTCTGAACATAAGCAGATGCTCATCATTGCTTCTTTTACTCGGTCTCACATCACATAGGGTTGTAAATTTTCAGACCACTAGGCTGGGGTCCTGTTCTTCTCTATATCCCCCAGGCCTCACGCTACCAAGCAGGTGGCCCAGCTCCTCACACAGGAGTGGGGTTAGAACTGAGCCGGGCAGAAGAGTTAGCAGGAATGAAGGAAGTCTCCAGCTGGGGGAACAGTAGGGAATCAGTGTTCAGTGATTTGCTGAATGCATGAACCAGTGACTGAATCAAGGAATGAACTCCTCAGGATATGAAAGAGTGGATGAGTGAATGAATGAATTCAGAGAATGCATGAAGTAACGGATCACTGCATGGCTCCATGGATGGACACATCGATTCCAGGAATGTCTGAATCCCAGCCTGAGCCAGGGTAAAGTATGCCCTCATGTCACCTGAGACTGGGGGCCAGTTTGGGGACAAGTAAGCTATGGACTTACCTGGGAAGCTGACTTCTTAGGGCTGAAGCCCTCGTGTTTAGGGGAGCAGGCAGGGGAGGTGGTGCTACCCGAGGATGCTGAGCCCTTGCCGCTGTCTGTGAACCAGGAAAAAGGCAGGAACGGGGAGACCCCTGACCTGCCGGACCCCTCCACTGACTCCCTGCAGAGAGAGTGTCCAGCATGGGTGTGGGTACAGAGGGGAGGACCAGGGCACACAGGGGGCCGGGGTGGAAGCTGTGGGTGGGCTGCCATGGGCACTTCTCACCTGCTGCCCATGGACAGGCGGTTGCTGCCTTTCTCCTTCCGGCTCTTGCCTGTGGATGCTCGGCGCAGGGTGACCCTGTGGGGAGGAAGCAGGAAGTGGAGCAGCGCTGCCCACTGTGCTACCCCTGACCCCAGCAGCTCCAAACCGTGTGATCTAGCCCTGCCTCCACTCACCCCAGGTCCAGGAACTTTCGGCGGGTCTTCTTATCCAGGCCGATGGTGGGGCTGGCGGGCTCGGGAGGACTGGCGTCATGGCTGTCATCTTTCCAGGGAGAGAAGGAAGGAAATTGCCTGTCTGCTGCCCTGCCTGCCTCCTTCGGCTGCCAGTGTGCGCTGATAGAAATTCTCTTGACTTGGAATTAGGCAGCCTGGCTCTGGTGACCTTCACTAGCTGGGTGTCCTAGGACAAGCCACTTTATCTCTCTGAGTTTCCTCCATTTTAAATATGGGGATAATAACATTCACCTACTTCATGGGACCTAACAGGATGCTTATGACAGCCTTTTACAAGCTATAAAATGTTCCAAAAAGGTAGGAACCACTACTACTCAATTTTATCCTAGCCAACTTTTTTTTTTTTTTTTTTTTTTTTGAGACGGAGTTTTGCTCTTGTTGCCCAGGCTGGAGTGCAATGGTGTGATCTTGGCTCACTGTAATCTCCACCTCCTGGATCAAGCAATTCTCCTGCCTCAGCCTCCTGAGTAGCTGGGATTACAGGTGCTCGCCACCACGCCCAGTTAATTTTTTGTATTTTTAGTTGAGACAGGGTTTCATCATGTTGTCCAGGCTGGTCTCAATCTCAAACTCCTGACCTCAGGTGATCCACCAGCCTCGGCCTCCCAAAGTGCTGGGATTACAAGCGTGAGCCACCACACCCGGCCTGTCCTGGCCATCTAAACAGCCTTCCGATCTTGGCTCAAATGTCATTTCCAGGATGTTTCCAGACAGGCCAGGCATCCTGGTGTATGCTCTCCTGCCACGCTGCCACACACATTTCCCAAATAGCACTTGTTATAGTTTGTAGCTAGACATTTAGTTAGGGGATGATTTGATTGGGTTTTTGTTTTGTTTTGTTTTTGAGGCAAGGAGTGATCATAGCTCACTGCAGCTCAG
The DNA here is from genome assembly GCF_037993035.2 of Macaca fascicularis. Classification (NCBI taxonomy): domain Eukaryota; kingdom Metazoa; phylum Chordata; class Mammalia; order Primates; family Cercopithecidae; genus Macaca; species Macaca fascicularis. The sequence continues at coordinate 56,600,407 of NC_088390.1, read as the reverse complement.
AACTCCCGGGTTCAAGCTATCCTCCCACCTCAGCCTCCCAAGTAGCTGGTTCTACAGGTGCACACCACGCGGGGCTAATTTTGTAATTTTTTTCTGGAGACGGTCTCGCTGTGTTGCCCAGGCTGGTCTCAAACTCCTGGGCTCAAGCGATCCTCCCATCTCAGCCTCCCAAGGTGCTGGGATTACAGGCGTGAGCCACCAGCCAGGCCTGACTCGATTGTTTCTCCACTAAACTACTATGATGATAAAGGCTGCATGTGTTTGCTCACCTGGCTGTCCCAGAGCCCACAGGGTCTGGCACTTAGTATGCGTTCGGTAAAGAATGGGCGAGCCGCGGCGTTCACTCTCCACCTCCCTCAGCCACTCTGCCCAGTTGCCCCTTCCGCGGCTGCGGTGCGCGCCGGGACCGGAAGGGCTGCTGCGCCCCGGAGCAACCAGCAGGCGGTGCAGCGCTGGCCGCCTCTCACCTTCGCTGTGCGGCTCTGCGCGCGGGTGGCGGCGCACGAAGCTCGGGGAGCTGTCGGAGGAGGGCGCGGAGCGCGGCGGAGAGCAAGAGGCGGCGGCCAGGCCCTCGTGCGAGGTAGCGTTGTGCAGGGGCCGGTAGCGCGTGAGCGGCGAAGGCGGCGGCTCGTCCTCGTCCAGGCTGCGCCGCAACCCCGGAGGATCCAGGCAGAAAGAGCCCCCGGCCGGGGACCCCGGGCCTGAGTGCAAAGGCGAGCGCAGCCGGTGCAGGGGGCTCCCGCAGCTGTCGGTCACCTGGTCGAGGAGGCAGGCGCTAACCGAGAACCCTCCGCCTCCCTTCCCGAAGGAGCTGGGAGACTTTCACCCTGTAAACTGCGGGCCCTGAGGGTCCTTCTGGGGCCTAGAGGGAGGGTTTCCTCATGGGGGGTGGCTGGAGAGTGAGAGGTGGGAAACAGGAGCTTTGAGTCACATAGGCTGGGGCTGAATTCCCCCTCCTTCACTTACAGTGACACTGCTACTGGACCTCTCAGGGCCTCAGTTTCCTCAGCTGTAAGATGGGGCTAATAATATCTTCTTTACAAATGATTAAGTGAGCCAGAAGTGAACTGCAGCTAACACTTGTTAGCATTACTAGGTCAGAAGTCTGGGGATGTGGTTTCCCTGGAAAAGCACTTTGGAGAGTATCCAGGGGTGGGAGGAGTGGGAGGGGTGGGAGGGTGTATGTGTGTTTTCCTAACTCGCCCCAACCTTGCCTCCGGGCCCGTCGGAGCCTTCACCATCCTCTGCGGAGCTGGCACTGTCTCGAAGCCTGGAGCGGGACGGCCGGTGTCTCCGGCCCTTGGCCAATAGTTGGGCCCGGGCCTTGTGTAAACTGCTGTCCAGTCTGGCCGTCTCTGGCACAGCCAAGTCCAGGTCTGCGAACCGGGGGAAGGGAGCAGAGACCAGACACATGAGAGGTGATGGCAAGCCCAGAGACCCACCTCAGGGGCCACCTGCACCCACACCCCAGGCATTCAACCCGTGTTCTTGAGTGCTGGGAGTACAGACAGATGAAAAACAGGGTGTCTCCCCGTCTCAGGTGGGAGTGGGTGAGTGTTCAGGGGAAGCAGACATGCCAGCACTAAAATACAGCACGGTGTGATGAACCCTCACGTAGACACGGAGGAATGGCAGCCCTGTTTGGATACATCAGAGGAGGAAACACCAAAGCTGGGTTTTAAGGTCTGGGTAGGAGTTTGTAAGAGATGAGGTGGGAAAAACAGGTATATGCAATGCTAGGAAGTAGGGAAACAAGGGTGGTACCTCCAGGGACAGCTGGAGGGTAGCTTTGTGGAGAGAAAGGTTGGGTGATGAGGCTGGAGAGACGATGGAAATAATGGCTACCATTTAAGAAGCACTTACTACACATCAGACAGTGTACATACATCATCTCTCACTCAACCTGGTGGGGTTGGGACAGTTACTGTGCACACTTTACAGCTGAACAAACTAAAACTTAAGTCACTTGACTAAAGCCACCAGCTAGCAATGGTCCAGGATTTGAGCCTGCCTAGTCTGGTTCTAGAGACTGGCCCTACTGGGGACACTGACTTGCTGTGCCATGACAGGGTCTCACTCAGAGATAGCACTGCTGAGCATCTAGAGGGCTTGCAGTTGGAGTGGAGCAAAGAGACACCCCCAGAATCCAGTGGCAGTGGCAGGAAGGAAAAAGTCCCATCGTCCCCTGAAATTTCTCTCCTGCCCTGGGTCTGTGACCCAGTGCTAGGTCTTGCACAAGGACACGGAGGAAGAGTAGGCAGACCCAATGGGTCCAGCATAAAAGTCCTTATTGCTCATAGCTCCGCTTGTCATGTGCTGTACCTCGGAATGAAGCCCTCATGCTGTACGAGTCCTGAGCTTGGCACTGGGGTCTCCAAACAGAAAGAGTCTTCCCAGGCTTCAAGATGGGTCAAGACCTTTCCTCCCTACTCCACCCACCATGATCTCAGGGGCTCTATTCCGTCACCCATACCCACCTGGCCTTGTCTGATCCTCTTTCCTGTCTGTAGACAACCCCTAAGCCACCCCAGTTGCTCTCCTGACTTAACTACCACCTATTTCTATTTCCAGCCTTGACCCCCTCCCCTGAATTCCAAGCATGGGCACTCAGGCACCTGCCAGGGAAGTTACCATGTCAAAAGGCCCAAGGCATCTCAAGCTCAACTCATCAAAATGAACCGATCATGTAACCTCAAACCAGCTTCTCCTCTCTTCCTTGACTCAGTAAAAAGCCCCCTTGTCCACCCAAGTTGCCCAAGTCAGACAGCCCTAAGCTACCCTTCTCTCTCAGCCCCAGACCCAGTTGGTAATTCATGTGTCTAACTGTCTAGTTGACACCTCCACTTTGATGTCCACCAGGGGTCTTCAGCCTACATGTGCTGCAACCTCCTGATCTCTGCGCCCCAGAGCTGCTCCTCCCAGTCTTGGTGAACAGTAGCTCCATGCTTCTAGTTGCTCAGCTGAACCCCTGGAGTCATTCTTCACTGCTTTCCCTACCATCCTACAAACTGATTCATCCACAATTCCTGTTAGCTCTACTTTCAAAAGATAGCTAGACATATTGAAATATTTATGGTGAAGGGATATGATGTTTTGGACTAGGTTCCATATAATCCAGGGCAATAGGGGGAGGGTGTGGATGGAATAGATATGAAACGAGACTGGCTGTGACTAGGTATTGTTGAGGCTGGGTGGTGAGTTCTTGAGTGCTTGATAGAGTACACTCTGCTGTAATCTCTAATTTTGAATCTGTGTGAGATTTTCCATAATAAATTATTGTTTGTGCAAATGTATACACATACTCCTATATATGTGTATATATGAAGAGAAAGGGAGAAGAGCAGAGGAAGGGAGAGGAGAGGAAAAAAAAGGAGGGAAGAGGATAGGAGGAAAGGGAGGGAAGTGAGAGGGAGAACTCACAGTCTCTTAGACCAGAGGGTCTAAACTGCCATCATCTTTTAGCCTGGATTATTACAAACAGCCTCCTAGCTGGTCTTCCTTCCACCTCCCTTTCCCATCTACAGTCTATTTTCAACACAGCAGCCAGAGTGATCCTGATCAAACATGTCAGTTTATATCACTCCCCTGCTCAGAACCCTCCAGTGACTTCTATCTCATGCAGATTAAGAGCCAAAGTTCTCCCAGTGGCCTTCCAGAGTCAGCCTATGCTCCCTTGCCTCTCTGAGCACTACTCCTGTCCCTCCACTCCAGCCACCCTGGCCACCTGGCTCGTCCTCACACAAGCCAGCCTGCACTGCAGGGCCTTTGCACCTCCTCTGCCCTTTTTCTGCAAGGCTCTTTCCACAGATTTGTGCACGGTTCTCTCCCTCACTTCCTTCAAGTCTTTACTTAAATGCTTTCTCTCACTGAGGCCTTCCGTGACCACCCAACTTATAATAGCCCCCCTACTCCAAAACCCCACTCCTTTTTTTCCTATATCATTTCTCATTCTCTGGCATGCTATATATTTTGCTTGTATCATTTAATGTCTCTCTCCACCCATTAGAATGTCAGCTCCATGAGGACAGGTTTCTGTTTTGTTCACTGCTCTACCACAGGCAGAGAACAGTGCCTGGCACACAGTAGGTGCTTAGCACACCCTTTTAATGAAAGAAAAAAGTTCTGTTGATTGGCCTCCTCACACCCATGGAACCTGGGCTCTCCTCTCCCTCTGGACTGAACTGCCTTAGCTCAGGCCTTCACCTGAGTAGAGGGGAAATTGCCCCCACCTGCCACCCCCTGCCACCCCAAAACATACGACTCTCCCTTCGCTCCCTGCCTCCGGTCTGGCTCCTCCTTGTACCTTCCATGTGACTAGAAGAAACTTTCTGAAGCACATTTCTTTTTCCCTCCCCTCCCCTCCCCTCCCCTTCCTTTCTTCCTTTGACAGAATCTCACTCTGTCACCCAGGCTGGACTGCAGTGTCATGATCTTAGTTCACTGCAACCTCTACCTCCCAGGCTCAAGCGATTTTCCTGACTCAGCCTCCCGAGTAGCTGGGACTACAGGTGTGTGCCACCACGCCTGGCTAACTTTTGTATTTTTAGTAGAGGTGGGATTTCGCCACATTGGCCAGGCTGGTCCTGAACTCCTGGCCTCAAGTGATCTGCCCACCTTGGCCCCCCAAAGTGCTGAGATTACAAGTGTGAGCCACCACGCCAGGCCTGAAGCATATTTCTGACCATGTCCCATACTCTCCTGCTTTTGAAACTCTCGCAGAAGGGGTCCCAAAGCTAACTATATAAAGTCCATGCTACTCAGCCATCTATTCAAGGCCTGAGGGGCCCAGCTCACCCTTTCTGTGTTCCCCACAGATTCCTCCTCTTATATGACTATGGCTAAGAGCACTGGCCTTGGAGCCAGATGGCCAGGCTGAAGCCAGTTCTATCACTTGCCAGTTGGGTGACTCTGGGCAAGTTACTTCCTTTTAGGTGTTAGCTTTCTCATGTGTAAAATGGGATTATACTAGCACTATCTTCCTTATAGGGTGGTTGTGAGCATCAGATAAAATAATCCACATACAGTGCTTCGCCATAATGCTATGCTTAGTACGAGCTCAACAGGCGCTCGCTGGTGATGGCGTCTGTGGAATCAACTGAATTGCTTATACTGATACCTATATGTGTACCTGCCCCTGCTTCGCTTCCCACCTCCATCTCTGTGCTCCATCTCTCTCCAGCCCTTCTCTGTCTGGCTAATCAACTCTGACACAGCACCGTCTGGCAGCCGCACCACACTACCATATGGTCACGATATGGTCGGGATATGGTCGCCAATGACTGTCTCCTCATGCTGGCCTGCAACCTGCAGAGGGTGAAACCCTTCCCTGTCCACTGTGTATCGTGAGAGCCTGGTGCGGCTCCTGACAAGGAGCAGGTGCTCAGGAAGTGTTGAAGCAAAGTCACACTTCCATGGACCAGTGCATGCTTTGGCAAAGATGGACTCCAGACACACACGGGTGCTGATGAAGGTCACCTCCACGCCCATGCCCACATCCCATCACGTCCACATTTCAATCCTCTGCCCAGCACTTCCCACCATCTAGTATGATCCTTGTTTATTTATGTGTGCTTTGATCATCTGTCCCCCTACTTGCCCCTGCAGGAAAATTTGAGCTCCATGAGGATAGCGATTTTGTCTGGCTTGTTTGTTGCTGTCTCCCCAGAGCCAAGGACAGAGCCTGATGCATATTAGGAGCTCTATAAATATTTGTCGAATGAAAAGACAGGGGGAGACTGGGAGGCTACTACCTTAAATGTGGCAGCCAGACTGAGGTCTGCTATAAAGAGCTGAGGTTGTAGAAGGAATAAAAAGAGCTTTCTAAGGAGAGGGAATGGTGCAGCCTTGGGCTTGGAGCATCTGGGGAGCAGCGAGGGGGCCAGCACAGCCTGCAAGGGGACAGGAAGGGTCTGGGGGAGGGTGGACACCTCCAAGAGGAGATTGCAGTTGTCCAGGGGGCAACCTGCTGGTGTTTCCAGTCCCTGGGGCTGTACTGGCGGAGGGAGCCCTCTGTTCCCAGCCCCTGACAGAATCTCCAGGCACTGCCTGGAAGCAGCAGCAAGGATTGAAGGCTGAACCACAGAAAAATAAGAGCTAATCCTTATTGAGCTCTTACTGTGCTAGGCACTGTTCTAAGTGCTTTACAATTACTCAATTACTAGCTCATTGGAGCCTCCCCACAGCCCTACAAGGAAGGGACTCCAGGAATTCCCAGGGCAACCTTAATTTGCCCGAGGGCAGAAAGCTGGTGAGGAGCCCACCAGGGTTACAGACAGGCGGTCTAGCTCTGTTAGTAAGCATTAACACCCTCTCTGAAGCAGAGATGGGAAGGAATTTTGAGTCTAACCTCTCGTTGTATGGATGGGAAAACTGAGGCTCACGTAGGATAGGAGGACATGTTTGGCCAAGGGGACAGAGGGAGTTAAGGAGAGTGGCTCCCAGGCCAGTGGTCTGGCATCCTCTACCCTTCTGGCACCTAGCTGGTGCCTAACCAACTCAAAACAGGGAGAGGGGCCCCTTGCTCCTGACTCTGGGCCATATCAGCACCATGGCCATCTTACCTTGGAGGGGCTGGGGAGCCAGGGGACTCCTAAGGGGCTTGGTGGTTTTGAGACAAGGTGGGGCCAGCCTGTCCTGGGTCCTCTGCTCTACGAGGCTCTCCCTCCAGCTTCTATCTCTTCCCTCTTCTCTGCTCCTACCCTCCTTCCCTATCCTTCTCCCCAATCTCTCTCCCTCTTCCTCCTCCTCCCAGCCCTGGGCAGTGGGAATTCATAAATATTTAATGGCCTTTCAGGTCAGGAAGCAGTGAGGACCCAGCTACCTCAGCAGTGAGGAAAACAGGCAGGGGTTGCATGTTAGAGGGTAGGGAGGTGGGGGAATAGGGGCAGAAAAGCCCAGGGAAGGGAGAGCTCATTTCTGTCAGGCCTAGGCTTAAGTCTGGCCTGAGTAGGAAGGCAGTTCAAGGCTAGGGGAGCTGGAGGAGACTGGGATGGGAAGCAGCAGTTCCTGGCATGGCCAGGGGAGAGAGGGAAGAAGGGAGAGATGGGGAGAAGGAAAGCAGGGGAGGAGCTGGGGACCCTCTGGCATAAGAGCCCCTCGAGGAGCAGGCCACTCTCCCCCTCTCCCTTATTCCTCCAAGTTCCTTTGCTCAACGACTCCTCCTGACTCCTCCACCCGAATCCCGCTGGGAAACCGGCTTTCCGCCCCAGTGCATGCTGGGAACTCTGCCCAGCTGGGGTGGTCTCTTTCTCCAGTCCACACAAGAGAAGACTGCAGGGGGTAAATGATGGTACCGTGGTGTGTGCATGCACCCCAGTGTGTACTGAGGACGTGGGCGTGCAGGCCAGCATGAGGGGGCCAGCCTGGGGGTATTGAGGCTGTGTGTGTTATACATTTGATTTCAGCACACATACAAGCAGGGTGAGGTCCCTTGCACTTATTTATGTGACTTGGAAAACGTGTGTCATTTGGGCTGGAGTTTACAGGTGTATAAGATAGTCACTAAGAGCAGGAAGTCTGGCAGTTTGGGGTTCTATTCCCAGCCCTGCCACTAACTAGATATGTGATCTTGAAAGCAAGTGACTTCAGCCCTCTGTACCCTACACTCCTGGTCTGTAAACTGGGCTTACTTCTAAGCATTATTGTAAGGGTTAACGAATACATTGCATGTGAGATGGGGGTGCTTAACCTAGTATCTGGCATAAGATAAGCACTTAATAAATGGGGACACTTATTATACCTGGTGTGTCCACTAAGATAGCGGTGACAAAGGGTCAGGCCACAATACATACACACACACACACACACACACACACACACACACACACACTCTCTGAAGTTAAAAAAGAAGCGCCCTATCCCCCTCAATGCCTGGTGGCCCAGGAAGGAAGTACTCTATGGCTGTGTCTATTGACTAGAGATAGAGCCACACAGAACTTACCAAAAACCTCATCCACGGGTTCTCGGAGCTTTGAAGAAGCCATGACTCAAGACAGCTGGGGAGGACAAGAGGGGAGAGAAAGAAAAAGAGAGCCTGGGTAAGAGATTCAGGCTGGCCGAGGCAGGAGAGATGTCGAAGGCTACCTGCTCCAGGCCTGTTGGCTCCTCCCCTTACCTTAGAACCCTTCTTTTAGCCCCTGGAAGAGAAGTCATTGGAATCATAACCCACATCATGGGCGCTGGGGCAGGAGGTTTAGTAGGAGGGTGGGGGCAGATGTAAATCCAAGGCACAGACACAAGCTGAGCCCTGTGTTCCTGGTGTCCTGGTCCACTGATTTGCTGTGTGCCTTCACGTGGGTCACTGAACTTCTCCCCTTCACTGTCTTGGGCCTTCGCATCATTAGCATCCCCTAAAAGCTTTCAGTCATCAACTGTCCAATCAAATCTGGGAGAAGTCATGGAGATTATTAAATCCAATCCTCTCATGTTACAAATGAAGAAACAGAAGGGGGAGTGACTGGCCCAAGATCACATAGCAAGTTAATGGCAAAATCAGAACCAGGACCCAGGTTCTCCCATCCGTCTACCCACCTATGCACTCATCCACCTACTTGCTTACTCATCATCCATTCACTCACCCATCTATCTACCCATCCAACCATCCAACATCTGCTCCCATGCACCCAACATCTGCTGCCGTCTGTCCATCCACCTATCTTTGCATCCATAAATTCTCCATCTCTTTTCCAATCCTGCCTCCCTCTTCCCTACACCCCCATCACTGGTGCCCTCACCACCTGCCTTTCTGAACATGAGCTGTTCAGGAAGCTGGCACCATCAGCAGGGCCACTGTTCCAGACATAGTTCTCACAGTTCTTGACAGACTCACAGATGTAGGAGGGTATGAGGAGTACACACAGCACACAATGGACAGCCAAACCTCTATGATGCAACTATGTTCTGGGAAGAAGTGTGAATGGGTAGGGTTTTCTTTTTTTTTTTTTTTTTGGTTCAAGGTTTTTTGGTGGGAAGCAAGAAGGGAGGGCAGATAGGGAAGGATATATGTAGCTGAAACCATTTGAATAGACTTTCAAGCAGATGTAGGATTCCAGTAGCCCTAGGGAGCCCACTGGTCAGGGAATACTGAATCGGGGGAGAGTGAGGAAGCTCAGGGGCCACTGATGGTTTAAGGCAAGGGGACGCTGCATGGCTGAGACTTGACCTCCAATTACGTCTAACACTCAGGTCCCCAGGAGAATGGCAAGACACTGAGCTAGATCATGCATGTGTCAGATGTAGGAAGGCTAGGCCACCCGCCTGCTGGGGTCTTTTCCAACTCTTCTTTTCCATTATTACATAGACATCATCTACCTTTACTGTGGCCAGCCTTGGGAATTTTTTTTTTTCTTTTTTTTTAAGACATTGTCTTGCTCTGTCGCCCAGGCTGGGGTGTAGTGGTGCTATCTTGGCTTACTGCAAGCTCTGCCTCACGGGTTCATGCCATTCTCCTGCCTCAGCCTCCCGAGTAGCTGGGACTACAGGCGCCCACCACCATGCCTGGCTAATTTTTTTGTATTTTAGTAGAGACAGGGTTTTACCATGTTAGCCAGGATAGTCTCGATCTCCTGACCTCATGATCCGCCCGCCTTGGCCTCCCAAAGTGCTGGGATTACAGGTTTGAGCCACCGCGCCAGGCCCAGGAATTTTCATATCCCCACTTTACAGATACATATCCCCACTTTACAGATGTGAAAACTGAGAAACAGGAGATGAGAGGAAGAACTAAAGCTAGGCAAAGCTGATGCATGCTTATAATCCTAGCTACTCAGGAGGCTGAAGTGGGAGGATCACTTGAGCCCAGGAATTCTAGACCAGCCTGGGCAACATTGTGAAACCCTCATCCCAAAAATAAGTAAGTAGCCGGGTGTGGTGGCACATGCCTGTAATCCCAGCTACTAGGGAGACTGAGGCTGGAGAATGGCATGAAGCCAGGAGGCGGAGGTTGCAGTGAGCCGAGATGGTGCCATTGCACTCCAGCCTGGGCAACAAGAGCGAAGCTCCATCTCAAAAAAACCAAAAAAACAAAACCACCTCCAGATTCCATAAATGCCTGGGGCTGAAAGCAGAAAATGAGCTGTAGGAAGGGGTCATCAGGGAAGTAGACCCTCCAAGAACGCTCCTGCCATTCTTGAACTCCGGGGGCTACTAGCAAAGATCTAGAACATTTCTTCCTGTCCTGACAGGCCAGATGGGAAGGGAGGCTGACCCTAAGAATTAACCACATTTCCTCATTCAACCCACAAAGCCTTATCTGGCTAGGACCCAGCTGCCACCTCCTGCAGGAAGCTGTCCTAGGTAGCCTTCCCTCTCATTTGTCTGCATAATTTCTAAATCCACCCTTCTCCAACTACTGGGAAATGGGGAATTCTTCATACTTCATTGATTCCTTAAATAGGTCTTATCTCCCCCCCACCAATCAGATGGGTGCTTAGAGAAGAGAGGGTCAGACTAGTCCCGTCAGACTAGGGACTCTGAAGACAGGAACTGCCTCTCCCATCAGAATGGAGGCTCTCTGAGGGCAGTAGTGTTGTCTCCTCTCAGCCTCTGAGAATGAAGATCCTGTGTTCTTTATTCAAGAGCCCAGTCCAGGGTCGAGATCCTCTACTGGCTGGAGGCCTCCTCTTTCAGGCACCCTCTGGGCTGGATTGGGGTTTCCTGCTCAAAGTCACTCTCGGTCCAGCCTGATTCAGCACAACTGCTCTCTTTTCTTCCCTTCAACAACTAACTTCCTGGGGTGTGTGCGGGGACTCTCCCTACATTGTCTCCCGGGGGTCACCAGACCCCTCCCACCCAACCTTCTCCTTCCAAAACTGAGCCTAGAAAAATTAGACACCAAACCCCGCCCCCACTCTCATGCTCACACACACCCCGCACACTCACACACACATTCAACCAGGTAACTGCACAGGGGTGGGAATGAACCGGTTCCTCTGGATACCCTTCCCCCCAAGGCTTCCAATCCCGGAGAAGGAGCACCAATGACCTTTGACCCTTTTCTGAGAGAAAGGGAGGCAGGTGAGCTCACAGCCTCTTGGGACTCAGGGGAAGGAGAAAGAAAGAAAGGGCGCACAATTCCTGGGGAGGGAGCGGGAGCGGAAGGAAGTGAGGAGTAGGAAGAAGCAGAGACAGACACACAGACTGGCGGAGAGTCCACAGGGCTGCTGAGAAGAAAGAGATCACACCAAGAGTGGGGCCAGGGGGAGCGGCACTGGGGATAAGGGATTCCGCCGCCCTGAGTGACGCCCGAGGGTGGGAGAGAAGGGAGAAGCCCTTCGGGCAGGCGAGAGGAGAGGGCCCCTAAAGAGGAGAAAGCCACAGAGAGAAGTGCAACTGGGAGAGGCCGGGAAGAGGTGGATGGGAAAGGAGACTGGTGGTCGGGGAGGCAGTTGTGGAGCCGGAGAGGTGGTCCCGCCTTCCCATATCGCCGGCCGTCCACCGGCTTCAGGCTTGGGGTAGTCCTCAGGAGTCGGGGACCCCCTCAAAGCACTGTTGGAGATGGGGTGAGGTTGGGGATAGGGCATCTACTCCACTCCCAGAGCCCTTCTCCCCCGTCAGAGCCCGGTGGCTAGTTTCTCTCCAATCCATCAGCACAACTCCCCGCCGGGCAAGAAAGAGTTAAACCCTCTCCCCCTCCCCCCACACCAGCTTTTTATTAATTTCTCCGGGCGTCGGGCGGGAGGGAGGGGATTAGGGCCATAAATCCTATCTCCGCCCCCTCCCCTGACAGCCCGGCACCCCAGCCCCGTGCGGTCCCCCTAGGGATGGGGAAGAAAGGCCCTTGTCCCTTGGCCCTGCCCAACCCCACTCAGGGTCCCACCGCGGGCCCAAGTGGCCCCAGCCCCAGTTCCCGGTCCACCCTAGGGCGCCCGGCCCCTCACCTCCGGCATCGGTCATCTTCAGCGTCTGGCGCCCCTGGAACCCCTCAGGCCCATGGTGCTCGAGGCGGGGGCCGGGCAGGAGAGGGGTGGGGGGACCGTCACCCCGGCCGCGGGGGGCTCCGGGCGGGCTCGAGCCGCTCCATCCCGGGGGTGGGGGTGAGGTCGGCAGGAAGGGTCCCGAAGCCGGGGGTGAATGGAGGGCGGGGGATGTGGGGAGAGGGAGCAGTTTCGCTGGAAGCAGGAGGCGCGGGCGGGGCCGGACCAGGAGACCTGACGGGAGGATGCTCCGTGTGTGTGTGCGTGCGTGTGCGCGTGTGTGTGTGTGTGACAGAGAGAGAGAGAGAAGAGCGAAGAGCGAGCGCCACCTCCCTCCCCGCCCCCGCCGCCCGCCAGGCCTGGCCGGACGCGGGGCCCTCGCCTGGCAGGGCCGATTCGCGCCGCGTCGCGTCGGCCGGGGTCCGCGGGGGTCCCCGGGGAAGGGGCGTCGGGGGGCGGGGGGGCGTGTGGCGGGGAAGCCGGGAGCCCAGGAGACAAAGAGCGGGAGGGAGCGAGGGGGCGGGGGCGGGGGAGGGCGGCGGGGAGGAGGCGGCCGGGCCGGGGGAGCGGAGTTGCCGCTACTTCTCTGCCCGCGGGAGACGCGGCGCACCGGAGTCTGCGCGGGTGGGAGCGGCTGCGGGGCCGCCCCGCCACGGGACCCATTCCGCCTCCTCTGCTGGGTCTGTCAGGGCTCCCGATTCGTTCATTCATTCAACAAACGTCCGCCGAGCAGCCGGGGCGCCGAGGCTGGAGCGGACAGAGGTGAAGGGAACCCCTCGCCCTGCAACCCGGCTCAAGGCCGGTGGGCCAGTCGGGGGCGCAGACGAGTGGGGAGGCCCTCACGAGCTCGGGCGCCATGGGCCCGGCTCACAGAGGGCACTTCTCACCGTAAGGGAGAGCGCACCCTTGGCCCCGCCTGGGTCCCGGCGGCCGCGGCGGGGGCTGGGCGGGGGGATTCCCAGAGGAGGTGATGTGTTGGCTACAACTGCGGGTCGGGATAGGGAAGTGCCAGCGGGTGTTGGGGGTGGGAGGGCAAGAGGGGAAGATAACTTGAATCTGGGGAGGTGCAGGGGGCTTGCACTTTATTCTACCAGCCGCCCCTCGCCCCACCCCCCACACACACATGCACACACACAAATAACAGAGGAGGGAGGGGCTCAGGTGTGCATTTAGGAAGCACCCTTGGCTCCTCTGGAGACAGGGTTGCAGAGGGCACCCTGAAGGCAGGGAGACGCTCTGGAGGCTATTGAGGGCCGGTGGCAGTGGGCATAAAGATTACAGATTAAGCTGAGAGCCCTTCAGGATGCAGGCCTGAAGAAGCTGACACTGAAGAAGCTGACAGGATTTGGGGACCTGCTGGACTAGGAGGTGAGGGAGGAGGGGTCTAGGATGACTGTGGACCTCGGCTTGAGGCAGGGAGCCCTGGAGCAGGTGGGGGTGGGTACGGATGAGATCAGACTTGGACCCGGTGAGCTGGCAGCAGTGGCAGGCCAGCCATGGGAGGCAATGTAGGGATCCACAACCAGCTACCGCACGTCACAGCTTGGCAGGTGCCAGGCACTCTCAGATCATCTATTGTCACCCTCACAATAAACCCACAAGGTGGGTGTTTCCATTACCCACTGCCTCAGAGAAGACAGAGACTTAGAAGAAGGAAGGTGCTTTGCTCAAAAGCAAGTGGTGAAAGGCCAGGCACAGTGGCTCACGACTGTAATCCCAGCACTTTGGGAGGCCAAGGTGGGTGGATCACCTGAGGTCAGAAGTTCAAGACCAGCCTGGCCAACATGGTGAAATCCTTGTCTCTACTACAAATACAAAAATTAGTCAGGCATGGTGGCATGCCTGTATTCCCAGCTACTCTGGAGGCTGAGGCATGAGAATTGCTTGAACCCAGGAGGTGGAAGTTGCAGTGAGCTGAGATTGTGCCACTGCCTTTCAGCCTGGCCAACAGAGTGAGACTCAATCTCAAAAACAACAACAACAAAAACAAAAAGGCAAGTAAGTGGTGAAGCTGGATTAGGGGTCTAGAGTCAAGGGAGAGGTGTGGAGTCTATAGGACAGAGTTTCCTGATGGCCCAGAGGACTCTGCAGTCTGAGGCCTCTGGGAAGTGGCCTGTTGAACCCCGACAATCTTGTGACTCTGAGGACGGAATTAACAGCCTTTAGGGTCTGAGGGTATCCTAGGGATTTTATGGGAGTTTGGGGGTCTCTGGGTGTCTTCAGAATCTTCTGGCAGCCAGGAGGCTAGATTGTAGAAATCTGGGGAAAGGGTGATGTCTCTATTGACAGCTGTGGGGGCTGCATCTGGGGGTCTTAAAGGGGGATGTGCTTTGTAGGCATCTGGTGAGCTCTGGGTGGTGGGCTGGAGTGGGACTGATTATATAGCCCCTGTACATCCCAAGGGGGTGGGGAGATGAAGGGTATGTTTGCTAGGCCATAGGACCCAGGAGGAGCCCCTGTTCCCCCTATTCCTAGTGAGGCCTAAGCTTCTGGGAGTTGGGAAAATACCCCTTATTGGCAAGTGTTGGCAAACCTACTCAAGCTTCCAAAATTGGGCGAGTGGGGGGATAAGGGAGGTTTAAGGTGACAGGCCCACTTACAGTCACTCGATGAAGTCCCAAACATGGACATACTGTGTATCATGGGCAAGTCATAGCTCAGGCTTGAGAAACTCACAGCAAAGCCACACACGCCTCCAGCCACACAACACACTTGGGCTTAAATGTGAGGGGCTACATGGCCCACCATTTGAAACAAACAATGTATAGGCCCCTCACCTAACACACAGGACAGATGGGGAGTGGGGGAGGGACAGAGGGACCCCACCCTGGATGCTTAGCCCCAGTCAGCCCAGCAGAAACCCTGAAAACATTCATGCCTGCCTCCCCACCCAGGAAGGTCACGCCACTTCACTTCTTGGCTGGGTTTCCTGAGCAGAGCCTTGGTGGCCCCAGGGTTCAGTGACTTCTAACTCTGGAGCTATGACCTGTGACCCTGTGGTTTGGTGGTCTCTGATTTTGGGGATCAGACACCTTGATCTGTCTTTAGCATCCTCAGGGCTCCCAGAGTGTTCCAACAATCGTCCACATAGCCAAGATGCCTTGGGAAGAGCATTCATCATCCCCAGGTTTCCAGACAACCCTCATGTGGGGGGCAGGTTTGGACTGGCCTGAGGTGTAGACTTAGGGTTTTTGAGGGATAGCTGTGGGAAGCCAGAATTCAGCTAAGCATGAATGGGACCTGTGTGACACAGCCATCTACAGGGGATGCTTCTGGAGCAGACTGTCCCTAAGGGTGCTGGCCACCCATCTGGATGTTGTCAAGGACCCACCAAGGTGACCTTGAAAGGCCCTGAAGTTGGGACTTCACTCCTTATGGCAAAGGTGAGAATCCCCTAGTGCCACACCACTGAGTGCCAGTGCCTCCATGCTTCAGGTCTCTCACATCTGCACACCAGCACCCCGGCAAGGAAAGACTGGCCCTGGGGCCTGCCAGAAGCTCCTGCCCCATTCCCTGCTGGCTCTCACCCCTCTGGGACTTCACCAAAGCTTGTCCCTGGAACCCTGGCACCTAGACTCCCAGACCCATTAGCATTCGAGCTGGTGAGTCAGCACACAGGCTTGCTGGCCCAGCACAGGGGCTGGGGCTATTTCAGGCCACTTGGCCCGCCTGAAAAGGCAAACAGATTTTCTAGGACCCGGGGGACAAAACTGCCAGGCGGTCACCTCCCACTCCCAGCTATCTTTTGATCCTTCACCTGCCTCACATGGTGTGCTTCTTGAAAGTGTCCCCACAGTTTAGAGGCCTTCTGGGGGAGGGACTTGGGGTTCACCTTGCTGTATTTAGCCCATCCTTGGAACTTCATGGAGGCCCTGAAAAAGGAATACAGACTGACCGAACTCGCTAGAAACCCTCAGCCCTGCCCAGGAGGACTGGACAAAAAGCATAGGTGCTGCTGGGTGGAATGGGGGCAGAGAAGCAGTTTGCTGGAACCGGGAACGGGGCGGGGGGACACTGTAGGAAGTTCCTCAGGATTAGAGGCAGCACTGGTGGGAGGGGACCACTGGGGCAGCCTGGCATCCTTGATCCCTGCCCACTCCCCACCCCAGTGAATCAAGAAATCAGGCAGCAAGGCTCTGGGGGCTGCTTTTATGGGGACGACCTGACAGAGGGCATGGTCCGTACAAAACCGGGAACAATACATACATATATATATTATATACAGAGACGCAGTCCTCCGGACGGCTGGGCAGGGGTGGCCGCTGGCCCAAGCAGCTGGAAGTGGCCCCGCCCACCCAGTTCCGCCCCCTCCATCTGCCGGGGTGAAGTGCGTGGGCCCAGGACTGAGACGGCCAGCTCCTTCAGGGGATGGGGGCACATCTGGGGATAGGAAGGGGTGGGGTGGGGACAAGAAATACTGATCGAAGTCATGGTCTATTTACAGGGGACAAGAAGCCAAAATGGATGGGATAGGTGCTCTGGTTTTAAAAAATGAACAAAAACCCAGTTAGGGCAAGGGCATGAAGTGGCAAAATGAGATGGATTTTGAAAGGGGAGGGGACCTGGGGGGGGTCTCACCTCCCTTGGTCCAAGCCCCAATTTGGGGTTAAAGTGGGGAAACAGAGTCGATTTCACTTAGAAGGCAGGCTGCCAGCAGGGCAGCCCTGGTCTCCAAAAACATGAGTAGTAGTAAAATTTTGCCCTCCAGTCAAAACATTGGAAAAACAGTAGGGGGTGGGGGGTGAGGCTGACTCCCTGCAATGTCAGTAGGCTTCCAGGCATTGCCCTGGGCTGGGCAGGCAGGGCGGCACAGGATAGGACCTGGCTCTCCAGGGAGAAATGTTCCCCTTGCCTAAGACCAGGGTCTCTGTAGCCAGACCCCCTAAGCTGACAGCCTTTCCTCCTGGGCATTCCCAGCCTTGACCAGGAAACCTGGACCCCAGAGAGGCCACATAACAGTTCCAAGAGGAGGTTATGGCTATTTGGCACCTGGGAGAGGGGAGGCACAAGGAGAAATTGAGGGCTGCTGCCCCAGGAAATGGGGACCTGGGGATCAGGTGTCCTGAACTCTCCCTTTTTCCTACTCTCACTCCCCTTTTCCCGAAGGACACATGAGAAATCAGTGCAGGGCCAGGGCCAGGCCCAGCCTCCGGGCTCTGGGGTGGACTCTATCCCTCCCAGGACAGGGAACAGGGATCGGGGAGGTGTTGAGGCAATGCCCCCACCCCCCAAGCAGGAGGGTCGGAATGCAACAGAGACAGCACAATGATGGGGGAGAGGGAAGGGCCGAGAAGGTAGAATCTCAAGTCAAGAGGCCCAGGGGCCACCCAGGTGCCCCATGGGCAGGGAGCAGCCTCCAGTTGGCAGATGCTGGGAGAGCCCCAGCCCCGTTCCAGTCCAGAGACAAAAGCTGGAGTGTGTAAAGTCTGGCAGCTTGATGTGCAGGTGCTTGTGTCCATCGACCACCAGGCCAGCCCTTGGCAGCCCTCGGCCTCTGTGCCTCAGCCCCATGGGGCAGGAAAGAGGCCGCCCTTCCAGCCACCTCTGTCTGCCCAGGCCATCTTAAGGGGGCCTGTGATATGAGCCCTCTGGTCCCTGAAGCTGGGGGAGGTGGGGTGGAGGGGTGGGGGGGAGTCGGGGCACCTGTCCCCAGGCTGGTAGGGGGAGGGGTGGGGTGTTGAGGACAGGGGAGGGAGGACAATGGGAGGGGGTTAATTATTGTCCTGTCAAGGAATGATTCCTGTTAAGTAGAATTGGAATTCCTCAGTGTTTGCAAGTTTCCTTCCAGTTCTGAGATCTGGAAAACAAAGGAGGGTAGGGGGTCAGGTCTGGACACCAGGCATGATCCCAGCCCCTTCCACCCCCCTGGTGAGGACATGGCATCCCCTCCCTCCAGGACCCATAGGGTAGGGGCTTCAGTGCTGCTCCCTCCATTGGGCCCTGCCCACAGGGCGCCCCGAGCCCACCTTGTCCAGGAGCTTGTCCATCTCCTCCTTTCTGGCCAACTCTGACTCCTCCAGAACCCGACGCTGTGCAGTCTCCTTTTTCAGGAACTCTATCTCCCTGGGCATAGGCAAGGGACAGATGGCAGGTAAGGGTGTGTGGTCTGGCTTCCATCCAGGATGACCCAGGTCCTCAGCTCTACCTGGGCAGCTCTGTCCTCCCCTGTTCTCAGGTTGGGAGGCCCCAGGTTTTCCCAAAGCCTCTGGGGGTCTGGCTCTGTGCTGGCTCTGATGCATGTCATTCCAGGCCGGGTGTCCCACCATGGGGCCCTCCAACTTCTGTGCTCCTTGCCTCCCTACTCAGCTGGAGGGGTGGGGAGGGACTGCCCCCAAAAGCCTCTCAATGCTCCCTGGGCCCAGGCCGCCCAGCCCCCAGCCACGTACTTCTGCTGGTAGTCCTTGATGAGGCGCTTGGCTTTGCTATACTTGCGCTCCAGGGCCTGGTACTGCGCCTGAGTCTCCCGCAGGTGCTCGTCCACAGCCTGGCACAGGCTCTGGGCCTCGCCCCAGTAGCCTTCCAGTTTCTCCATGCGCTCCTTGTTCTCCTCCACACTCTGCTCCAACTGCGCCTTCTCCACCCGCCAGCGCCCCTTCTCCTGCTCCAGGCTTTGCAGCTGAGGGAGGAAGGCACGGCCCTGGGTTGGTGGGGGCCAGCAGGAGCCAAAGGGTACCCCCATCCTAGCACTGGTGCCAGAGTCGCCAGGGGATTCCTACAGTTGTGGAGTCCATTGCACCCCAACTACTAACCCTCTTTGACTGAGCCTGAGAACTGAAACCCAGAGAGGAAAGTAGAGCTCGGCCTCAGAGCTCCCACCAGACTCCCTGTCACTGCACCCCTCTCACAGGGAGGCTGGAGGCTTCGGTTTGTCGCTGATACTCTGACTTGGGGCAATGCAACTAATGTTCCAAGCCTCAGTAATCCCATCTGTCAAATGGGAGTGATATGTGCCTCCCAAGCTCACAAAAGCTCTAGTGAGACAGTACATGTGAAGTAAAAGGGCAGATGAGGGTCACCATCACTCTCTGTCCCCTCTCTGCAGCCCCAGCCCTGCTCGCCAGTCTCTGCTCCTCCATCGCTCTCTGTCCGCTCTCTGCAGCCCCAGCCCTGCTCGCCAGTCTCTGCTCCTCCATCGCTCTCTGTCCGCTCTCTGCAGCCCCAGCCCTGCTCGCCAGTCTCTGCTCCTCCATCGCTCTCTGTCCGCTCTCTGCAGCCCCAGCCCTGCTCGCCAGTCTGCTCCTGTGGCTTTCTGAACAATCCTGGTTCCTCTCCCAGCTTCCAGGTGACCCCAGCGCAGACCTCCAGTCCCCCACAGCTCAGTTCTGGATCCTCTGTTCTCTCTATACTCACTGCCCTGGGGCACTGGCCCATCTCCCACACCACCTGTGTGCACTCTGAGCCACAAATCTCAAGTCCCAGCCCAACCTTGCTCCCAACTCCCAGCTTTAGCTCCCAGCTCCTCCCAGGTACCATGCCCCAGACCAGACCCCCGCAGCTGCACAAACCTATGCCTTCTTTCCTGATTTGCTCTTTTAAAAGGCGCCACAACCTCACAGACATGTTGGCACTCAGTCTCAGGCCCCTTCCAGTATTTGCTGCAAACATCCCTTGCTCTCTGTCCCCCAGCCACACAGGCCCTCCTGCAGATCCTCAGACTTGCCACAGGGCCTCTGCATGTGCTGTCCCCTCTGCCTGGAACGTCCCCCATCTACCCTCCTGCTTGCCTAATTATTTCCCTCTGTCTCACCCTTTGGCTCTCTACTCAGTGTGTCACTTCTCCAGAGAAGCCCCCACAACTCCCTGCAACAGCATAGCCCTATCCCCACCTCCACCCAAATCAGGTTCCTCCTGCTTTAGCAGCTCAGGAAGCCTGTTCTCTCCTACAGAGCCCCATGCCAGTGTGTGACAACACAGTCACTGGTTTGCAGATGCACAAGAACAATGGTCAGCTCTGGCTTTGCCCATCATGGTGATGGGAACAGTACCGGACATCTATAAGGTACCCAGAGGAGGTCTGTAAGTGGAACGCACAAACAGACCTTTGGCGTGTCCCTCCCCTTCATACTCTGCATACACCCCAGGAACACAGCCTGTCACTCTGACCCCGGAAATGCAGTGCTCACTCACCCTTCCTTTCCAGACCCTCTGCCAATACTCTGAGCAGTCCTGGCCTACCCCTACCAGAACACTGTCTGGGCCCCTAACCAGTTCGCCTGCCTCCCAGCACTGCCCACTTTCATGCCCTCCCACTTTGTAGGCAGTGGCTTTCCAAAAAATCCCAATGGCCACATACTCCATGCTATCTATAGGACCAAGGCCAGAGTCCTTAGAGGGGAGGCAGGACACTGCAAGCCAGAGCCTACCCTGGCAGTCCAGCCCTGCCTCCACCTCTCCCCGACAGGCATGCTGCCACCTCCTGGCTGGCCTCCCCCAAAGCCAGCCTCCATGCTCCACAGAGCTCCTCTCCCTGCCAGGAATGCCCCTGCTTCTGCCCCAGCCATCCAAACCCCGCCCTCCTCTCCTGCATACCTCCATGTGGGAGGGTACGCACCCTCCCATGTCTGCAAGACCCCTATAGATCTGTCTCTCCCCACCACGGCAGAAGCCCCATAGGTACTGGGACTCCTATAGTCTAGGTCCCAGCAGGGACCCCATACAGACTTTTAATATGAAATCTGTATATCCACATGCCTGTGAGGGTGCTGGCACCTGACATGCTTGTGTAAGCATCTGTGCAAGCTACACGTGTGTGTGTGTCATGTGTCTCCATGTGGTGTCAGCGTCGGCACCTCTGTGTTGCTTGCCCAGGTGAGAATGTGCATGTCCTGTCACACTCTTCCTAGACCAGGTGGTCTGAGCGATGGCCATGCCTGTGTGTTTCAAAGCAGATGGGTGCAGAGTGGGTTTTCGTATCCAGGCTGATAGCCCCGAGTGTAATGTCACATGAAGTACAGGTCCACTGTCTCTGTGACCGTGTCTGTGTGGAGTGGGTGTCTCTATGTGTCTGGGTGTCTGGGTGAGGGGGTCTGTGGGTACTATGTGCCTGGGGCCAGGCTGCTGTGTGTCAGTGTGTGTATTTCTGGGTGGTATTTATCAATGGGCTTATATATAGCAGACATACATGGGACAGCACGAACACAGAGACACCTAGAGTGGAACTTAGCACGCTTCGGTATCACAGCTAATATACTGACTTTTTTTTCTTTTGAGACAGGGTCTCATTCTGTTACCCAGGCTGGAGTGGAGTGCAGTGGCACAATCACGGCTCACAGTAGCCTCCACCTACCCTGGCCCAAGTGATCGTCCCACCTCAGCCACCCGAGTAGCTGGGATCACCGGTGTGCGCTACCACACCTGGCTAATTTTTGTATTGTTTGTAGAGATAGGTTTTTGCCACGTCGCCCAGGCTGGTCTCTAACTCCTGGCTCAAGCAGTCTGCCTTGGCTTCCCAAAGTGCTGAGATTACAGGCATGAGCCACTGCACCCAGCCTACTTTGACTTTTTATTGAGCACCTATTATGTCAGACATTGTGCGAAAGACTTGACATATATATACACACAAATATATATATATATATATATTTTTTTTTGACATGGAGTCTCACTCTGTGGCCCAGGCTGGAGTGCAGTGGCGCAATCTCGGCTCACTGCAAGCTCCGCCTCCCAGGTTCACGCCATTCTCCTGCCTCAGCCTCCCTAGCAGCTGGGACTACAGGCGCCCGCCACAACGCCTGGCTAATTTTTTTGTATTTTTAGTAGAGACGGGGTTTCACTGTGTTAGCCAGGATGGTCTCGATCTCCTGACCTCATGATCCACCCGCCTCGGCCTCCCAAAGTGCTGGGATTACAGGTGTGAGCCACCGTACCCGGCCAACTTGACATATATTATCTCTTTTAATCCTACAACGACCCGGTGGTGTTGGTGCTATTATGACTCCATTTTATGGATGAGGAGGCTGAGGCACAGAGAAGCAAGTGATACTGGAGCAGATGGATCCAGAGCTTGAGCTCTTAATATATCCTCTTGCCTTAGAGCAGCCTGTTCTGTGGGTGCCTGTGCCTAAGTGCCAGCATGTGCAGGTGTGAGGGTAGAGGGACCCTGCTCCTCAACACACGCATGCGCGCACACAAACGCACACGCATACACACCCTCACCTTTCTTTTCAGCTGCTGTATCTCTGCCTCAGTGACCGCGTGCTTGATCTGGAGCTGTTGGGAAGAGGGGTAGGCACTCAGCTCCGGCGGGGTGGGGTAGGCAGTGCTGAGGGCAGGAGACCTGCCTGCCTTTCCCTCCACCACTCCAGGGAGCCCCTCCTCCCACCTCCTTGAACTTGTGCACCAGCTTCTCGGGCTCCATGTCCACAGGGGACAGTGCATCCTCGTTCTCTGCTAGCTCAAACACCTCGATGGCCATCTCACCACCCGGGAACGTGGGGCTCAGCTCCTCATCCTCGTCAGTGGCGTACTCTCCCGTCTGCAAAGGGAGACCGGAGACTGTGGGCCCTCCCCACCCAGCTGCCCTCAGCCCTGATGACCAGGGCTGGGACCAGTCTGCCCATGCCAGACAGACAGCTACCCAGGAATGTGGTTCGTGCCTCCCGCTTCAGCCTGAGGCTGGACCAAAGACACAGTTTATGTCTTACCCCAACAGCCTAGTATTCCCCTGATGACAGAGGGAGTCAGTTCCCCATCAGCCTGGGTCTCTGAAGAAACAGCCTGTACTGTCTTTCCCCTTCTGGATCTATCTCCCTTTCAGATTAGGTCCCCCAAGGCCAGGGGCTATACTCTCCCCTCAGATTTGGGGCTCTTTGAGAGGACTGTGTATTCCTTGTCTGACCTCTGAAGACAAAGAGTGTGACTGGAGGACAGGGAATGGCACTGTGGGCTTTTTACCAGGGCAGGGGAAGCAGTAGAGGCAGATGACTGTAACCCTTCATCTAGCCACCAGGGGGCGACCACGCGGCCAGTCAGGCAGGGACTCCCTACCTCCTCGTCATCCTCCCCATACTGGGCGTATCTCTGCTCCATCATCTCCCGCTGCCATCGCTCCTGTTCCAAAGTCTGCTGAATTAGCTGGGCCACTTCGCTCTGCTCTCCCGGCCGCTCCCGGCCAATCATAAACCTGCAGGGGCACCAGCATCATCCGCTGCCTCTGTCCTCAGCCAGGTAATGCCACCATCCTCCCTGCTGATGCTCCCCTCTCCAAGCTCAGGCCCTCCCAGGGGAGGAGAGATGAGAGGGCTGAGTCCGAAGGCTGCAGTGTTAATAATGAATGGGGGAATGGGGGCCCTTATCAGGTTTCCTTCCCAAGGGAGGCAGGAAGGCCCATTCACCCCTCTGGCCAGTAGAGAGACTGCAGCCAACCTCTAGGCTGGGCTGCAGGGTACATGCACTCAGGAGGCTCTTCCCCTGCCACAGGGGAGAAAATGAGGCAGGGAAAGGTGAAGATGACCCTCCCAGCAGGGATGGGCTGCGGAGGTGTTTCTTGGGTATGCTCCAAGCCCCTGAGCTTCAGGAAGGGGCGGGATGATGGCAACTGGAGATTAGGATGGAGAGGAAATAGTGGAACTTCCAGGCACCAGCCCCTCCTCCCGGTGGCCACCCACATCCTGTTTCTCTCCACCACCCTTTCCTGGGGGTAGTGCCCCTCTTGCAGGGGGGCAGGGAGTGATCCCTGAATGTTAAGCCAGAGGTAGAGTGGACAAAGGGGGCTTCTGATCCAGTCCCCTTGGTTATAGGCCTGGGGAGGAGTCTTCCCAGGATGACACGGGGCTGGTCGGGGGGAAAGATGAGGTCCTAATGAGGGGATCCCAGTGTGGTTAGCATTCACCCTGGACGTCCTAGTTCTTCAATCAGTGACTCGGGGACAGGCAGGGGGAAGGAAAATAAGCCCTAGAGGACAGTTTGGAGGGGTAGTGGACAGTGGGCCAGGAAGGCTGAGTACTGGTGGCCAGCAGTGGCCAGGGAGCTGGGATGAGAAGGCAGGTGTGAGGCAAGGGACTCCAGGCACAGCAACTCCTGCAGCCAAGGAGTCAGCAGAACCTCTGTGAGCTGGAACACCAGAACCTTAACTGGCTGTAGACAGGTGAGCGGAGTGCCTGGACGAGGACCTCCTGCCCACTCCCATGCCCCACCCCTCTGGGCTCTCACCGCACTCGGCCCTTGGTGTTCCGGAGCACAGACGCCGCAAAGCTCTGGGTCACTCCCACCAGACTTGTTCCATCCACCTCCACCAGGAGATCATTCACCTGGATCCTAGGGGAGTGACATTGGTTAAGGGGTCACAGGGGAATCATGGAGCGAGGGTAGAGGTAGCCTCCTCCCATCAGAAACTCCAGGCTCCCCAGCCCGAGTACATAGTGAGAACTCATCTCTACAAACAATAAAAAAAAAAAAATTAGCTGGGTGTAGTGGCATGTGCCTGTAGTCCCAGTTACTTGGGAGGATGGGGGGGGAGGATCACTTGAGCCAGGGAGGTCAAGGCTGCAGTGAGCTGTGCTCACGCCACTGCACTCCAGCCTGGGCAACAGAGTAAGACCCTGCCTCAAAAACAAAACAAAACAAAACAAAACAAAAAAACAAGAAAAGAAAACAACAAAAAACCTCACAGGGACTTTGTCCCCACAGGGACCTGGTACTTTGTCTACTTGCGTAACATTCACGAGGCCAGAGGATTCAGTGTCAGCCAGGCCCACCTGTGTGGGCAGTGAGAGCCAGGCAAGCAAAGCAGACACAGGCGTCCAGGACCAGGAGAGGCGGCAGGCACACTTCCTGTGACAATCACACTCTTGTCCCCTCCTCCATCATACTTGACTAAGCGGTATGACATTCTCAGAGTTCATCTCTGCCATGCACACTGGCCAGGGGACCCACGGCACACAAGTGACAGCCACCCTGTTACGTGTACATTTCTGCACAGAATTGAGTGCACAGATGTCCTCCCAAGTCCCCAAGACTGAATGGCACTCTCTCAAGTTCACACACTGTCCCACACACACCTGATACAGGTGCACCTCCTGACACACTCCAGTTGTGTCCCCTGAAGCCCGTGTTCTCCACACAAGGGAAGGTTCAGTCCGGCCTGCCGAGGGAGATGGAGGGTGGGGGGCCTCTCAGGCACCTCCCTCCTCCACTCCACCTCCCTGGCAGCTCCAGGCCTTCTCTCAGACTCCCACACGGAAATGGAGGAAATGGCCTATTGTCAAGAGCTCACCCCAACACACGCCACTCCCAGGTGGGCATGAGTGAGTGGCCACGGCCACCATGCACACTCACTCCTTAGACAACTCACAGGCAGCAATGGGAAAAGGCTATGGAAGTTCACACTGGGAGGGGGAAGGGGTAAATGAAAGGGCATCCTGTTCCCTGCCCCTCTCCCTGCCACCCGGGCCACAGCAGGTAGAAGCCCCTTGACAGGGCAGCCCCATCTCTAGCAACAGGATCCCAAAGTCACCCAGCTGCACAAGGATACCTGCTCACCTTTGTCACATGGAGGGGGTCTGGGTTTGAGGTATCACCACAAGAGATCTCCCATGTCAACCTCTAACTTACAGCCACCTAGGGGATGCTCTACAGCCCTTCCTACTGCCACTCCCCACACCCCTGCAATACAAAGCTAACACAGGGGTCCCTGGCTGGCACACAGCTCCAGGATGCCCTCCCTGAACCTTCTGTCCCACAGAACTCACCCCCTGCAACCACGGATGCTCCACAAAGGCATGCACACTCACAAGCGCAAAGAGAGCCAGTCTCCAGAGCCACCGCCACCAATGTGTCTAGTCACAGCCTCCTGGCCCCTGCTCTCTATGCCCCAGCCACACCTGCCTGCTCGTGGCTCCACAGCCTGGAACCTCTGCACTCACTCCCTCAGCACAGCTAACTCCTGCTCAGCCTTAGCTCTCAGCTCCAGCACTGCTTCCTCCAGGAAGCCTTCCCTGATACCCAGAGAGATTAAGCTCCCCTATTGTATGCCTTCACAGCACCCTGCATTTCCCTCTATTTCACCACTTTTTGTGTGTCTACTTGTTCAATGTCTACCTCACACTACACTGCACACTTCTCAAGGGCCAGGCCCTCACCACTGACTCCCCAGGGCCCAGGACCAGCCCAACATTGTCAGAGAGTCAATGTTTGTTAAGCGGGGAAAAAAAAAAAAAAAAAAAAAAAGCTCAAATATACTCCAGGCACACAGGTTCCATGCCTGTCTTCTCCCTACCAGGGCCCAAACCATACTCCAGACCAGGATGCATAACATACGCCTACAGCCCCCATGGTCACCAGTCCCTCCTGGAGAACGCACGCTCCCTGAGGGCATGGGGGCTGACTGTGCTCGCTGTTGTATTTCTGGGGCCTGGAACGGCACCTGGCAGGGCAGTGCTCCCCAAACAGCTGCACACACAGCACAGAAGTCTCCCAGAGAAGGCCCACCCCACCCCCAGCTCAGTGGCTCACCCCACCGAGGATGGCCAGTCGGGGAGTGAAAAAGGGTTGGGCAAGACTGGGGAGGATTGGTACCTGCCGTCCCGATGGGCCGCACCACCCTCCGTCACGGTCTTGACGAAGATACCCAGCTTCTCCAGGCCCATGTCCGCCCCAGCACCCATGCCAATGATGCTGATGCCCAGGCCCTCGGAGTCTGTGGAACAGAGAGTGGTGAGATGACAGGGCTTGTAGGGGACATACAAGACTCTCCACCCCGAATTCCAGGGCACAGACCCCCATCAGGAAGCAGTCCCCATTAGGGGATGTCCCACAACTGAAGAAGGCGTATGGCTCTGTCCACCTTCTTTGCCAAGGCAACTAGGAGGGCTCCTGAGCCACTCCCTGCCCTTTGTCCCTTCCAAAGAACCAATGGGTAGAAGTGTGTGCCAAAGGTGGCACAGGCAGGTAAGACTGTTGTATATGCAGACCAGGGCGTGTGGCCGGGATGGGGGTGGCCAGGATGGGACTCAGCCCTAAGCCTTTGGTCTTCTCCCTCTTAACCAGTCTCATCTGTACTCACAGCTTCAAGGACCAAAGACCTCCAGATTCTCTCTCCCCTGAGGTCCATTCCCCTATCCACACCTGCCCCTGCCTGACTCATGGGCCTCTGACGTCCAAACTAATGACCTTCCCCCACAAACACTCCCTCATGGGGGATGCCACCACCACCTGCCACCTGCCAGACCTGGGAGGCACCTGGATTCCTCCCTCCCACTCACAGCCTCCACCTGAGCCAAATGACCCCCAGATCCTGTGGATTCTATCCCTGGAGATCTTTCCAGTCCACCCACACCCGTTCTGCCATCTTCCTGTCCACGCCACAGTGGCCTTTCTCCATTCACTTGTGATCCCCTCCCTACACCACAGCCTGGCGTGGTCTTTCTAGACCTTTCCTGTGCCTCGAAATGGCTCCCAGTCCATCTTAGCAACAAGACCACGTGGTCTGCAAGGCCTCATTTGCATGCCCTTCTTGCCCTCCCTGTGAAAATGCAGCCAAGCCCCTTTCCTGCCTACTCCCCTAATTCCTCCTCACCAGAGTGCAACTCAAGCCTCACTTCCCCGGGGAATGCTCCCAAGCACAGTCTGGTTAGGTCACCTGGTTAAACGCTTTTACAGCAGCCCCTCCTTACCTTCCCCAGCCCCTATTCCAGCACCTAAGGGTGCAATTAGATGTGACTGTGCCTTCCATGTCTGCCTTCCCCATCCATCTCCCCAAGAGCCCATCACTGTGTCCCCAACACAGAGCCTAGGACCTAGCACACAATACCCTACAGAGACCTGTTAACTGAATGTGCAAATGTGGTTCCATGACTGGGGTGGTGGGGGTGTGGCTTGGCCTGGGTCCGAGTCCCTGTTGGCTCTGGGTGCCGACAAGGGAGAAGCAGGGAAGGTCACCAAGGGCCCGAGTCAGAGGGAGAGGCCCAGCAAGTCTGTGGGAGCCCCTGAGGGCACAGGGCAGGAGCTGGCACCAGAGATGAGACCCGGGTCAACCCCAGCTGTGCCCAAGTGGCCTGGCCTCCTGGCCTCTCACCCTTTTCCAGCTCCACAGGGAACAGCTCCAACCTTTCCACCCGCTTCTCCAGCTCGTACTCAGCAGAGGCCGCCATGGGATCCACATCCTCGTTGCGACGATCGTAGTCCTCGTTGGAGTAGGTGCTGAACACCTGGGGAGGGAGGCAGCTGGTCAGAAAGGCCGGCAGGAGGACAAGGGCAGAACTGGCATGAGGAGGCTGAGGAGGCAGGCCGAGTTACCCACCCCATGCCTCCCCATGACAGCCCTGAGATAAGGCCTCGCCCAGCCCCAAGAGACCCCAGCTCTGAGCAAAACAAAGGCCCTTATAGTTCTGGAGCCCAGGTTCAAGACAGAAAGGGACCCAGCCTTGGTTGACCCGCACTGTTCTTCTCTCTGCAGCTCCAACCAGCGTGAGCATGATCTGCCATAGGCACAGAAGGGGAATCCTGGAGAAACGTCCAACTCAGGAACCCAGACACCCAGATAGAGAGAAAGTGAGATAGGACCTAGAGAGCCAGATAGGCGAGAGGGGACACAAAGACAGACACAGAGAGGAAGGAACAGGCTGAGCAGAAGAGGGGAAGAGGAGGAGGGGAGAGAGGATAGAGAAGATGCTGGAGGATGCCAGATGGGGAGAGAGGGGGGAGCGGGTGTGAGACAGCAGAGGGTGAGGGGAGCAGGAGGGGTGGAAGGGGAGAGGTACCCAGGACTGGCTCTGAGTTGCCACTCAGGTGGATGTTGGAGCAGGGGAGGGAAGCAGGAAAGACCACCTCTATCCCTGTGGAGAAAAGGCAGGCCCTCCACCCCCAGGAGCCCCTCAGGTGGCAGGAGCAGGGGAAAAAGCTGGGCCCTGCGGCCTGGCCTGCACACCCAGGCTGCTCTCCCTCCACAACTGCAGCTCTGAGTTACACCCCCTGTCCCCCATGTGCTAGGGGGCCCAGGAGACTGAGGAGGGGACGGCCTCTGACACTACCCACAGTGAACCCAGGTGCCATGGGGCTCCAAGGGCAGCCCTGCCTTGGCATCTCCTGTACCCCTCTGTTGTCTCTCTCCCGTGTCTCAGCAAAAAAGGGAATTCCTCAGCTCTGACCCTCTCGGAAGGACAGAGAAGGTGGGGCTGGGCTCTATGGGAATGTCTAATTCTGGGCCCAGGCAGGGGTGCCCCCAGTGGGAGGTTAATGAGCACCATTTGGGGTACCATGACATGCTCAAGCTTCATTGCCTGCAGTGACAGGTTGGCACCACTTGGAGCCAGGCGGGGGCGGGGAGGGATGAGGAGCAGTACTATCAGATGGCTGAGTCTCAGCCCCAAGGAGTCAGACTAGGACCCCATCTCCCCCAAGGGCCCTTGGCAGGGCCCTGTCTCCTCCAGGAGCAGACCTTGTGGGCACCCTGGCAGGCAGCAGCACTCTTGTGTCCCAGCCTTTGTCTGGGCTTGCTCTGTGTCATCCCCACCCCCTACCAGAGAGGCTCACTGCCACAGTGGGAGAGGGAGGGGGTGCTCATAGGACTAGAAGGCTTAGGTGGGAGGGACCCCTCTGGTCCCTTAGCTCAATTTCACAGCATCAGAGAAACTCCGGCTCCAGCCCTTAAAACTCATCTTCCATTGCACCCTTTGAACAAACAGGCTGCCCACCTTACACATAGTACAGGGCACCAGGCCCACTGCCCAAGGTCACATGGGTTAAACTGTGGCCAGGCAGGATGAGACTGCACCCAGCTGGGCCAGGTGGGTGGGTCACCGGTGACTTTGTTTCCACTGCACACATGCCCCAGGCTCTGGGACAGGGCTGGTGTGAGCTTGGACTCAGCAGTGGGATTTGGCCCACTTTGCATTGGAGTCCCCTGACTCTCACCCCCTGCTCTGGGAGACAGGGTCCCTTCATCCTTCAGTCTCTACAGTCTCCTGGGTCAACCAACCCCTCCCTGACAAACAGGGTCACACATACCCACTGTGACCTCCAAAACACACCCTCACAGCCTGTCCTGGGCTGCACCCTGCCCTCTTCTCTCAGCCTATCAAATCCTGTTCCCTTTCTCGTTCTGCCCCCTGCAGGAATCCCAGGCCTGGGCTCAGAAGCCCCAGACCACCTCCTACCCCTCCTCGGGTTGCCCACCATGATATGCCGGTCTAACAGAGGGCCCTACGTGAAGTCCCACCTCCCCCAGGCCAATCTGGAATTAGGTTCTCTGCCCTCAGCAGAGGCCTCCACCTCCAGAAGGGGAACAACTGGGTCATCCATGGGGCCCGGGACCCTGGACTTGGCATCAAGGCAGGGGCAGGAAGAAGAAAAAGTGGGGCCCCTGTGCCAGGGTGGGGAGGAGGAAATCCCCAGTGAGGCTGAAAGCCAGCCACACCGGGCCCGCCACACACCCTGGCTCTCACACAGGGCGGGCCAGCTCCAGAGTCACCAGGGAGCCGGGAAGCACTGCTCCAAATCATGTGCTATTTTTTACCAAAAAATCAGGGTAAGGCGTCAAATATAGACAGTCAGAGGCCCAGACCACACTCCATCTCCGAGGGCATCCGGCTGCTTGCAGAATTAGTGGGGGTGGGGTGGGGGGATCCAGACTCTGCTTCAGAGTCCCAAGAAACAGTACAGTCCCCCATTCCCTTCAGAACCCCACTGCCTTCAGGAGGGGAAAGCGGTTGGGAGAGGACCCCCCAGGACCCAGCCTAGGGGAGGGACTGGCCTGGGAGAGGAAGAGCAGCCACTCACTTTTAACCTTTCAGGCCTCCTGCTGGGGTGGGAGGTGGGAGAGAGGCAGAGAGAGGCTAATATTCCGGTCGAGTGAGAGGAAAGTTGGGCAGCTTCAATGTCCAGGAGTAGTTATGGAAACGGCAAGCAAACAGATGGTGGTTTGGCTAGGGAAGGGTAAACGCCGGGCAGGGTCCAGGCCAAGGAGAGTCCAGGGACCTGGACACTTCCATGGGGCGGACCTGGGGCCGGGTGCAGCTGAGCCTGGGGTGGTGAGAAAGAACCCTGCAGGCTGAATGTGCCAGCCAAGAGTGGAGGGTGGTGGGAAGTGGGGGGAGGGGTGGCCTGGGGTTTTTGATTCCCCCCAGGGGATGTCCCCTCCCCATCGGCGCTGTTCTGAGGGCCTCCAAGCTCTGGCATAACCCACAAACCAACCACCAATAGTGGCAGTGGGGATGAGACTCCCAAAGGGGCAGCTCCCATCCCTCTTTCAGGGCTCCTAGAGAATGTGGGAAGAACACTTGGGGCCTGCCAAGGCCCTGGGAGTCTGTCCTATTGAGCAGCCAAGAGCAAAGGCATGCCCATTACTGCCAGGCACCCAGGGGGATCCTAGCCCCACCTCCTCCCCTCCATGCCTGCAGAAGGCCTCTCCCCATCAAGGACCACACAAAGTGCCCCTCCCTGTGCAACCAGGATGGGGCAGCTGGCCTGCAGGGACCCCCAGGGAACACGGCGCCAGTCAGTCACATGGCCACAGACCAGCTCACCCTCACGATCTGCTTCCCTCTTTCACTTCTGCAAACTTGGGGTGGGGTGCAAACAGGATGGAGGAAGGGCTGCCGTCCCCTGCAGCTTCGTTTTGAGAAGTTCCTGGCTTTCCCCTTTCTCACCCCATCCAGCTCCCATACAGGAGGAGAGCACCCCTAGCCCCCCTCTACCCAGTGAAGGGCAAATATCTCTCCTGAGGACACACACACCCCTTTCACGCTACCCAAGCCCCAGCTTCTGGCAGCCTCTGGAGTAAGGAATGTCTGGGCGAGGAAGGCAAAGCAGGTGTCCCAGAACCTGCGTGGGGCAGGACGGGTTCTGCGAAGTGGCGGGGCGGGGCGGGGCAGCAGGCGGAGGAACCTGAGGGCAGGTCGGGGCAGGCCACCCCCCTCGCACACCTGAAAATCCCTCTCTGACAAACAGCTGGAACTCCCCCACGCCCCCCTGAGGGTGGGAACTTCTGGGAAGGGGGCTGGGTGGCAGGGGCTGACTCAGCCTGCCAAACCCGGCTGGCTGGCGAGCCGGGGGCGGCCGCGTGCACGTGGCAGGGGCGGCGCGGGGGCGGGGAGGGGGGGCTCACTTACTTGGATGGGCGCCGTGCTGAAATGGATCTTCCGGCTCGGGGCTGGGTCCTCCTCCTCCGACAGCCCCGGGATCTCCACGCACCCCGACTCGGGCTCGTAGGGGGGCTCCCCATCCTCCTCGTCTTCTTCGTCGTCCTCCTCTAGGGCACTGCCCCCAGAGTCCTCCCCGAGCCCACTGTAGGCGCTCACGTCCACCAAGTCCGCCTCCGAGAAGTCCTCCTTCTTGGATTCATCTACTTCCTCAGGGGCCACGTCCGGGGCCCGGCCATTGCCCACCCCCCTCTCTGGCGGCGCTACCGCCGCCGCCTCCTTCTCCGGGGCCACTTGGGCCTTTGGCTGCTCGGGCGCGGGGCTGGCTGCGGTTGCCGCGGTGCTGCCATTCTCCAGGGCCGCGTGGACCGTAACCTCGGCCTGGATCACCTCCCCGGGCGCCGACTCGGCCTCCGACTCCCCGCTCTCCTCCACCTCCACCGGCTTAATCTTGCGCACCTCCCGGGGCTTGGGGGGCGGCCGGGCAGGGGCCACTCGGTGCTGCGGGGGCTGCTGCCCTCCGGGGCAGCGCTCTTTCTCCGCCGGAGCATCCCCCGACGGGGCGGGCGGCGGCGGCGGCGGCGGGGGCTGGAACACCCGGGACCGCTTGCTGACCAGCTTCGAGTTGACCTGGGGAGCCCCTGCGGCCCTGGGGAGCCCGGGCCCGCGGTGGAGGCCGGTCCTCGAGTCGGCCTTCTCGAAGACGGCGCTGAGCTGGCTGACCGTCGGGGACACGGCGTCAGCGTCCAGCTTGTCCAGCGCCTCAGTGCTGCCGTTGAAGCGCACCACGACGTCCAGCTTCCGGTCCTGCAGGCCGGCGCGCTCCTGCCTCAGCAGCCGCCGCGCCGCGGCCTCCTTGTCGCCGCCTGCGGCCGCCGGGGCGCTCCGTTCGAACAGCTTCCGCGTCTCCTGCAGCCGGGACGGCGGGTGCGGCGGCGGCGCAGGCTGCGCGGAGGGCGCGGGCTTGGAGTCGAAGCGGCTCACGCGCTCCGACACGCTGGTGCCCAGCTTCAGCAGGGCGCTGTGGTCCACGTTCTCGTTCAGGCTGCTGGCCCGCGGCAGCGACAGGCGCACGCCGCGATCGGACGCCCGCGGGGCCTCGGCCAGGCCCGCGCCGCCGCCCGCCTCGCCCGAGGGCCCCGCCGTCGTGCCCATCTGCAGGAACATACTTTTGATGCGGTGGACGTTGGAGCCATATTTCTTGTGGTGGGCCCCCTTGGGTGCCTCGTCGGGCCCGGGCGCGTCGGGCGGCTTCAGCGCCTGGATGCCCGCCTCGTAGGCGCTGCGGTGCGGGGAGGCGCTCCGGAGGGGACCCCCGGGCCCCCGTGGCTCCGTCTTCATCATGGTGGGGGGAGCCGGGTTCGCATCCCCTTGCTCCCCGCTCCCCCCCTTCAACAGGCGGCTGGCCAAGTCGGGACCACCGCCCCCTCCCCCCGATAAAAGAAACCCCAGAAGGCCTTTTTTAGGGTCCCCCCAAAACCGCTGCCAAAAACAGTTAATCCCGCTTTTTTAAAAAAATGAAAAAAAAAAATCTCCAAGCGCCCTGTGTGTGGGTCGCCTCCCCCAGTCAAGCTGCCGAAGACAGCCAGCCCCGCTTCAAAAGCCCAAGCGGCCTGGTACGGTCGCCCCCACCCAAATTAGCAAAGCGGCGTCTGGGGCCGGTGGGAGCGCGCGCCCTGCCCGCGAAGCAGCCGCGGCGTCGCCGGCTCACATCGTCCGAGGCGGTGTCAGTGGGGCTGGCAGCCCGGGCGTCCCCCAGTCCGGCCGGAGGCCTCGGCTCTCGGGGGGCCCGGCACCCCAGCGCCCATGGCTGCTCTGCCGGCCCGGGCCGCTCCGCCGCCGCGCCTCCCTCCCTCCCTCCCTCCCCCCCGTGCCCCGAGCCTCGGTCTTTCTCTGGCTCTGCCCGAGCGGCGGCTGCCGGAGACCGAGCGGCTGCCCTTCTCGCCGCCGCCGCTGGGGGACTGGCACCTCTGGGTCCTAAAGGGATCGGATTTCCGGGGCCGGAGCCTGTGAGCCCTCCCCTTCCCCTCCACCCGAACGGATCCCCTCCCCTCCCCAGCCTTCGCTGAGAGCCTTCCTCTGCCCCCGGACATTGGCCAGCCGTCTTCAACCCTTCCATCACAACCTCTGACTGCGGCTTATCACAACCCACAGAACCGCACCCCCATGAAATATTGGGCGGAGGCAGTACATCCACGATGGTCTCAATGTGAGGGGAGGGGGGGTCTGTGGGGAGGGGCAGAGGTTCATTCTTCAGGGTCCTCGGAGCTAGCTCTTCGGTGTGCTTCAAGGCTTTAGCATCAGAATCGCTGGGCGCTTGGTAAAAATACAGATTTCTGAGCTCTCCCTCGAACCTTGTGTAGGAGAATCTCAGAGGCTGAACCCAGGAATCTGCATTTTAACACTTCACTACAGGGACTCTTTGGCACCCTTGGAGGTGTGAAACCTTGGCCCAGTGCTGGTGACCTTTCGATGGTGGGGGAGGGGTCGTGAAGAAAGGAGGTGGACCCCGTCATCCAAGTAGCAGGGGATCATCAAAACTGCCCCTTTAGACGTCTGGAGAGGATGTCCTGTCGCCTGTCTGCTGTGCACCCGTCTTCAGGCCCCTACCCTGGCACTCCTGCGTCTCAAACCGGAAGGAAGGGTTTGGGAGCAGGAATTCTAGAGGCCTGGGGCCAAAGTTTTCCCAGTGAGAGCTCTAACTTGGGTCTCTGATTTAAAGGATCCTGGCGACTGTGTTCCGGTGGGGGTGGGGGGTGGGGAGGGTGACAGTGACCTACACATCCCCTGTCCTGGCAACCCAGAAAGCTGTTTGATGCTCTCTGCACCCCCCGCATACACACCTAAGGTGCTGGTGCTTCCTGAGCCCTGGGTGTGAGGGTCCACCCTCTGGACAGGTCCAGGTGAGCGGGTTCAGTCCACACATCCCAGAAACTGGTGAACACAATGGGCCCTAGGACCCAGAGAACAACTCAGGCACAAAGCCTCCCCCCACTCCCAGCTGCTTCCTGCATCTCAGGCCTTTCTGCGGCCTCTGCCTCCTCCCCCGCCCTCTTCCCCTCCATCCTCTTCCTCCTTTTCCTAATCTCCCACTCTCTCCCCCCTGGCCTGGAAGGGCTGGCAAAGGGAGCCCTCTTACCGCTCCACTGCAGGGGTGTGTGTGGGTTTTGTGGGATATTAACGCGTTACCATGTGCAAAAGAGCTTAGAGTACAGCGTGGGGGATGGGGTGTGGGGAAGCCGCCTGGGAACCCTGGATATTGGGATCGGGAGGGGCCAGGAACGGCAGGACTGATCCTGAGGCTGGTGCTAAGGAGGAGGGAAGAGCTAGGTTGTGAGCTGGAGCTGGAAATGAACCCAGACCTCAGACTTTCCAAATGCCACCTGCATCTTTGCCCCGCTGTCCAGGAAAATTCCCCCTCCGCAGTTGTGCACTTTGGGATGGGCAGGGTGAAGAAGCCTCTCTCCTAACCCTTCTTAGAAGGCCTTGTCAGGAG
Source organism: Macaca fascicularis (assembly GCF_037993035.2). Taxonomy (NCBI): domain Eukaryota; kingdom Metazoa; phylum Chordata; class Mammalia; order Primates; family Cercopithecidae; genus Macaca; species Macaca fascicularis. The sequence goes on along the minus strand of NC_088390.1, from coordinate 56,564,924 downwards.
CAAGCTTTGGGACTTGGATTTCCAAACTCAAGATGGGGTCTTGAAAACCCCTCCCCACAGGCCCCCCAACCCCAATATAGAAGTCCAGAGAAGACAGAAACCTCACCCAGCTGGGGTTTGGAAGTTTGGACAATGTCCTCAGAAGCTCTTGTGTGGATTGGAGGAGGGCGCAGGCCCCTGTGTTCTGCCCAGAATCTCCCACACCCTTGGTGGTGAGTCATCTTAACTGGTCCCAGCACAAGGGGTCTGTGCCCACGCTTCTGGCCAGGTGGGGAAGCCCCCAGTTTCTGAGGGTGGGAGGAGGAGCTGAGGCCCAGCTGCTAGGCCCAGAGACCCTCGGACCTCCAGCATTTCCGGTAGCAGCTTAGAGCAAACTGGAATTACGGGGATTCTCTTGGGTCTCCCTTGTCCAAAGGTTTATGGGTCTCTGGACAAACCCCTTTAACAAATCCCTCTAGGGGGTTTGGCTTCAAGAGGGTGGAGCTAGCCAGAGCTTGGGGGACTGAGGCTAATCAGTGGGATTATTATTTCATGGGCTCCTGGTTAGCAGAGCAACACCCCGGCCAGAATTCCCAAAGATGCTTTTATGGAGCAATAAGTGCTTCACCGTCACTTGTTCTCTGGTGTCAGGCACCAAGCTGGCTGGCCTGTGAGATGGGTGAAGAATGGGGTATCATTCCCTCCATCCCTTCTCTGCCTGTCTGGAGCAGTAATGGCACCTGATAGGAACAAGGAGGGTTTGAGAGGGTTACCATCCAAACTGAAGGCTTTAAATCGAATTTTCATTTACTGGGCTGTCATCTTCACCTGCTTCCTCCGGTGAGGAAGCACTCCAGGATAATTTCACCATCCTTTCTCTTTCCTTTGTCTTCATGGAAGAGACTTTGATGGCCAAGTTGCCTGGTGGTCTTTGGATGGAAGTTCCTTCCTTACGTTTGCCTTGGCATAGCGTGGTTGACCTAGGAGCCAGGCTGCCAGCGTTCAAATCTTGGTTCCACTGCTTACTGGCTGTGTGACCTTGGACAAGTCACTTATCCTCCTCTGTGCTCTGGGAGGATAAAAGAAGGCCCAGAAAGAGACAAGAGCGGCTCAGACACGGAAGAGAGGGTGTGGGGGAGGAGATGCCTTTCCCAGCCCGTGCTAAAAAGGCCAGAGGCTGCAATAGGCAGAGATAATTCACCCCCAACTCTCCTCCTGGTAACGGCCCCCACCATGGCTTTCCCACACACCCCCAAATCTGATGAGGGCCCTTGGGAAGATGCTCTGTTAGGATTCTTCCCCAAGGCTTGCTAGTTTTAAACACCAGGTGTAACTGCAAAGATGGTGATGAAGGCAGGGAGAGGCCTGATGAGTGATAAGTCCCGAGCCCTCAGCGCCCTGGGCACAGGCCCAGGCTGGGTGCCAAGGCTGGCTTCTCTTTCCAGCCCTGGGGCCTTGAGACTCAGCTTCTAAAAGCGGTTTTTCCTTGGCCACGGTCATCTAAGCAGAGGCTGGCCTAGACCCTGCACTTGGATCCTTGTGTGGTGAGCCAGTGGTCCCCACCCAGTTGCTCTCCCTCATGGGTTGTCCTCTGCCAGGGATTTGGGCTGCTTCTAGGATGCTGGAAAGGTATGCTTGTGTGTGTACACCTCAAATCCAGGATGTCAGTGTTGGAGGGGCCTTTAGTGACCCTTGGCTGACTTCTTCACAGGGAGAATGACGAAAGCTGAGGAGTGACATACCTAGTTTTTTTTTTTTTTTTTTTTTTGAGACAGAGTCTCGCTTAGTCGCCCAGGCTGGAGTGCAGTGGCGCGATCTCGGCTCACTGCAAGCTCCGCCTCCCGGGTTCATGCCATTCTCCTGCCTCAGCCTCCCGAGTAGCTGGGACTACAGGCGCCCGCCGCCTCGCCCGGCTAATTTTTTGCATTTTTAGTAGAGACGGGGTTTCACAGTGTTAGCCAGGATGGTCTCGATCTCCTGACCTTCTGATCCACCCGCCTCGGCCTCCCAAAGTGCTGGGATTACAGGCGTGAGCCACCGCGCCCGGCCGACATACCTAGTTTTAGAGGAAACAGACCAGGCTAGGGTTCATGAGGTCTGAATTGAGTCCTAGCTGCCCTCATTTGCTGAATGACTGTGGACTGGTCATGTCCCCTCCCAAAGCCTAAGTTTCCTCAAAAAACTCAACTTGACTGTCTCCTGAGCATAGATAACCGTAGGTGTCCCCTCACTTTTGTGCATGGAGCACAGCAGAACACAGGCCTTGAAGTCGGGCCATCTTTGTTAGAATCTCCAACTTGCCATTCCCCGGCTAAGGGACTTCAACAAATTCCTTCTATAAGATGGGGATAATATACCAACTTCATAGAGTTGTCGTGAAGAATAAATGGGTCCTCAATGCATAAGGCACTAAAAGGGGGCTCAGAGTGTTGGCTGTTACTGATTGCAGGGTATGCAGGCACATGTAGGGGTGTGCGCCTGCATGCATGTGCGGGCAGGTGTGGCTTAGGATGTGTATTTCTATGTGTGTCTTCACAGGACTTTGGGGCTCTCTTTTTTTAAGGTTCATTATGTGAAATTCTGAAATATAAACACCCCTTGCCTACAGCTTCTCCAAATCTTTGGGGGTCACTCTTGGGTTGACCTCTCTTCTCTACTTCCCAAAGGGTTTTTCACTCCTGCCTGTGGGTGCCTCAAGCCCCTCATTGTCCCTGCAGGGAGAGGGGTCCCTTAGGGTCCTCTCACAGCCAGGAGACTGCCTTGCTGCTGGTTCCCTGTGCTGTACCCGGTTTCTTTCTATCACTCTCCATACTTGCTCCAGTGGCTCTTGGAAAGTTCAGATACATCTTGGAGACTGGGGAGGAAGACTCGGTAGGAGGAGTCAGGGTGTGTGTGTTGGGGGGCGGGGGAAGGGGTGGGACAGAGGAAAGATTTCTCCAAATCATCAGTTGCTTTAAAAGAAAGCCTATATTTAGCTGGGCTTAGAGGGCCTGTAAATATGTATTTTGCAAGGCAGACAGCCCGTAGCCGTGGGAGCTCCAGAGATATGCAGGGAGGTCAAAGAAAAAAAAATAATCAGAAAGATTAGGCAATATATTTTGTCATCAGCAAATTCAAAGAACTCTTTCTACTGCCTGCTCTCACTGCTAATAATACACATTTCTGTGTTTGGATGGTTCCTGTGTTTCATCTGCTCTCCAGATCTTGTGCAGTGGGTGCCTGAGAAGGCGACTGGCTCTCGGAGACACCTTTTCCTGCCAGCCTTTGCCTCATCTGCCCTGGGTCAAGGGAAACAGCATCCCGCCATCTCCATCCCCACTAGCCCGCCAGGCTCTGCCTGGCGCAGGTGCAGCCTCCAGAACATCAGCTCTCAGGTCTCCCACACTCAGTGCCCAGTACGCAGGTGGCTTTGGGGTGAGGTGTGGGGTGGGAAATCCTGCACTTCAGGGCAGTTCTACTTCAGAGACCTCTTTTTTCTACAAAAATGTTCACTTATTATTCTTACTTTTTTACTTTTACTTTGAAAGTTTCTTTAACAGTAAGAAGCCTTCAAAGAACCATGTGACAGAATTTACAAATGCTAGCAATGTGTCATTTTTGCTTTGGGTTTTTACATATAAAATAGAATATTTGGCTGGGCCCGGTGGCTCACGCCTGTAATCCCAGCAGTTTGGGAGGCCGAGGGGGCCAGATCACAAGGTCAGGAGATCGAGACCATCCTGGCTAACACAGTGAAACCCAGTCTCTACTAAAAGTGCAAAAAAAATTTGCTGGGCATGGTGGCAGGCGCCTGTAGTCCCAGCTACTCGGGAGGCTGAGGCAGGAGAATGGCATGAACCTGGGAGGCGGAGCTTGCAGTGGGCCGAGATCGCACCACTACACTCCAGCCTGGGCAACAGAGCTAGACTCTGTCTCAAAAAAAAAAAAAAATTGTCAAGCCCCCTCTTCTTTCTCCCCAGTTCCATCGTCCACCTCCCCCAACACTGGCATACTTGGAATACAGCTTTTCTAGACCATAATTTTTGCATTACTATATTTTAATTGTAGCAAACTAGAGATATAAAATTCACCATTTTATGTGTACAGGTCATTGGCATTAAGTATAACCACATTGTTGTGCAACCACCACCACCATCCATCTCTAGAACTTACTTTCATCTTCCGGAGCTGAAACTCCATACCCATATAAGTCCCCATTCCCCTCTTCTGCCTCTCGGGTTCAAGCAATTCTCCTGCCGGAGCCTCCTGAGTAGCTAGGATTACAGGCCTGTGCCACCATGCCCGGCTAATTTTTGTATTTTTAGTAGAGGCAGGGTTTCATCATGTTGGCCACACTGGTCTCGAACTCCTGACCTCAAGTAATCTGCCCACCTCAGCCTCCCAAAGTGCTGGGATTACAGGCATGAGCCACTGTGCCTGGCCTAGAATCATGTATTTTAAAACTTTATGTAACAAGGGCAGGTACAGGGTCTCATGCCTATAATCTCAGCACTTTGGGAGGCTGAGGTGGGAGGATCACTCGAGGCCAGGATTTCAAGCCCATCCTGGGCAACATGGCAAGACCCCGTCTCTACAAAAAAATAAAAAAGTAGCCAGGTGTGCACTTATAGTCCTGACTACTCAGGAGACTGAAGTGGGAGAATCACTTGAGCCCAGGAGTTCCAGGCTGCAGTGAGCTATGACTGTACTTCTGCACTCCAGCCTGGGTGACAGAGCAAGACCCTGAAAAAAAAAAAAAAATTTATGCAATGGCCATCGTACTATGTGTACCATTTTTCCAGTCAACATGATTTTTACAATGTAGCCACATTTGTTCATTTGATTTTGTTCATTTTAACTTCTGTTGATTATTTTATCAGGAGAATAAGCCACAATGTATTTATCAATTGGGTGTTTAGGTTTCTATGTTTTGCTATTATAGCTATTTATTTATTTATTTATTTTTGAGATGGAGTCTCGCTCTGTCTCTCAGGCTGGAGTACAATGGCGCAATCTTGGCTCACTGCAACCTCTGCCTCCCAGGTTCAAGCGATTCTCCTACCTCAGCCTCCCGAGTAGCAGGGATTACAGGCACATGCCACTGTGCCCAGCTAATTTTTGTATTTTTCGCAGAGACTGGGTTTCACCATGTTGGCCAAGCTGGTCTCAAACTCCTGAGCTCAAGTGATCTGCCCGCCTCGGCCTCCCATAAAGTGCTGGGATTCCAGGCATGAGCCATTGTGCCTGGCCTGTTTTGCTATTATATAAACAGGGCTTCAATTAACATGCTTGGACTTTTCTCTGAACCCATTATTAGGGCCTATACTTAGAATTAGAAAGCTAGGCTTGTCGGGCAGGCACACTTTGAAGTTGACTAGTACTGCCAAACTGCTCTCTACAGTGGCTGAACCAATTGATCCTTTCACCACCAGCGTTTGTATAAGACATCCTGTTTGACCACGTCCTTGCCAACTTTTGCTCTTGTTAGACTTATGTTTGCCAATCTGATGGGCATGAAGTGGCATCTCATTTGCAGCTGCATTCCCTGCCTATGAGGTTGAGCATCTTATTCTCATTGACCATGTGGGTTTCCTCCAGGCAAATCACTTATGTTCATATCCTTTGCTATCCTATTGTAGTTTTTGGTGCAAGTTACAACAGAAAGCCCAACTAGAAGGGGTTTAAGCAAAAAGGAATGTTTATTAGCTCACATAACAAGAAGTCCTGGGGGTGGTTAATTCAGAGGCCCCGCTGTGACATCAAGGACCAGGTTCTTTTTGTCTTTTTCCAACACCCTCTCATTGTGTTGATTTGTCTCTTAGACTGGCCCCCTCGTGGTCCCAAGATGGCTGCCTTTCTTGTGCAGACAACAACGTCAGAGACAGAAGAAACTGGATGCTTTCTTATTAGTCTCTTTTCCAGGGGTCCCCAGCAGGAGACCTTCCAGAATTGCATAAACGTTCACACCTAAACTAATCATTGACCTGAGGAACTAAATTATCATGCTATATTTAGACCAATCATCATTCACCTGATGGGGCTGAGGAAGGCCAAGCCTCCCACAAAGTCCAAACCCCTGAATCAGAATGCGGTTCTGATTATCAAGGAAGAAGGAAGGGATGCTATTTGGAGTGGCACAAAAAATGTCTGTCCTTACTACTTGATGAGTACCGTGAAGGAAAAAAGATAGGCCAGGTGTGGATGCTCACACCTGTAATCTTGGCATTTTGGGAGGCCAAGATGGGAAGATTGCTTGAGCCCAGGAGTTTGAGACAAGGCTGAGCAACATGGTGAAACCCCATCTCTACCAAAAAAAAATACATATATATTTTATATATTACTTATTATATATATTAAATATATATGTTTTAGACACACACACACACATATATATATAAGCTGGGCATGGTGGCATGTGCCTGTAGTCACAGCTACTTGGGAGGCTGATGTGGAAGGATCACTTGAGCCTGGAGGGGCAGAGGTTGCAGTGAGCCGAGGTTGTGTCACTGCATTCCAGCCTGGGTGACAGTGCGAGACCCTGTTTCAAAAAAAAAGAAGAAGAAGAAATAAAAATAAAATAAAACTTCTGTCTTTTCCATATTGACTCCTAGGAAGTCTTTTTTTCTTTATTTCTTTCTTTTTAAGATAGAGTTTTGCTCTTGTTGCCCAGGCTAGAGTGCGATGGCGCAATCTTGGCTCACTATAACCTCTGCCTCCCAGGTTCAAGTGATTCTCCTGCCTCAGCCTCCCACATAGCTGGGATTACAGGTGCATACCACCATGCCCAGCTAATTTTGTAGATTCCTAGGAGGTCTTTATATTATGAATGCTAACCCTTTATCTGTTGTGTATGCTGTCACCATTGCCACCCAGGCTGCTCCTTGTCTCTTAACTTTATTCGTAATGTCATTTTCATAGCAGAGGGCTTTTGGGGGGTAATGTAATAAAAATCGGCTGATCTTTTTTGAGTGTGTCTCTTGTCTAAGAAATGCTTTCCTACCCTTAGGTCTCCTACATTTTCTCATAATGATTTTAAAGTTTTGTTTTTCACTTTTAGGTCTTTAATCCATCTGGAATTCATATTTATGGATGGTGTGAAGATTTTTCATAGGAAAAGCCAATTGTCACAACACGTTTTATTGAAGCCTATTTTCTCTCACTGAGTTGCAGTGCTGCCACTATCATAAATCACATTCCCACATATACTTGGATCTGTTTCTGGGCGCTCTATTCTATTGATCCCTTTGTCTAGCCCGACACCAATACCACATTGTTTTAATTATTATCGCTTTCAAAAAAGTCTTGGTATTTGTTAGGGCCAGGTCTGTTTCCTTATTCTTTTTCAGAATTGTCTACTTTTTTCTTGGGTCTTTGCTCTTCTCTATGAATTTTAGAATCAGTTTGCCTAGCTCTGTGAAAAATCCTGTTGGGATATTTATTGGACCTGCAATGAATCAACAGATTAATGTGGAGAGAATCGGCTTCATAACATTGAGGCGTCTCATCCCTAACCTAATACTTCTCTACGGCTCTCCATTTATTACTATTGTAGCCTATGTTTTACTTCCTAAATATCTTGCGATGTATTTTGTAATTTTTTTCTGGGTTCTGTACAATTTTAATTTTATTATGAATGATTTATTTTTGAAAAGATACTATGATTTCTAATAAATTATTGCTAGTGCATAGAAACACTGCTGAATTTTATATGGTTTTTTGCATTTGGATGTTGACCTTTGTCCAGCATGACTTCACTTAATCACTCTAATAATATGCCTGTAGAATCTCTTGATTTTCTGCATAAATAATCATTCAGTCTACAGAAGATGTCAGAGACATTTGCCTCTTATTTTCCTAATCCTTCTTTTTTTAAACTTTTTTTTGAGATGGAGCCTCGCTCTGTCACCCAGGCTGGAGTGCAATGGCACGCTCTCAGCTCACTGCAACCTCTGCCTCCCGGGTTCAATAGACTTTCCTGCCTCAGCCTCCTGATTACCTGGGATTACAGGCGCCCACCACCACGTCGGGCTAATTATTTTTAGAAGAGATGGGGTTTCCACCGTGTTGGCCAGGCTGGTCTGGAACTCCTGATCTCGGGATCTGCCCACCTCGGCCTCCCAAAGTGCTGGGATTACAGGCGTGAGCCACCGTGCCTGGCCTTATTTTCCCAATCCTTCTATCAGTGAATGGTGACTTCTAAATCTGACTTTAGATTTGGGCTTGGGCTTTGCCTGTGGGCTGGCCCTGGGCAGCTATTACCTTGCACTGTCAGTTATAAATAAATAAAACACCCTTACTTTCTCCAGAGCTTTACAGTTAGCAAAGCCCTTTCGCTTCCATTATCTCATTGATCCTTCTTACCCCCGCTTGATGGAGTGGGAGCGTCTGGGTGGAAACGGCCCAGGGCTCGTGTGCAGAGATCCAGCTGTGCAGGCATAGTGCCGAGGCACCTCGGACAGTCCCTCCTCTTCTCTCTTTCTCCTGTAAGCTAACGTTTGGCCGGGAATGGTCCCTGGCATTCCAACTCATGTGATGGATTTGGGCAGTCAGAGGCTCACGGAACCCTTTGAGGGCTGAAATTCACCGATAAAAAGGCGGGAGATTCTGGGTACATTTAGGTCTCCAGGCTGGTATCCCAAAATGTCTGGGGGGGATATAGAAATGTCCTTGGAAGTCGGAGGCTTGATACAGATGGTGGGATGGGTGGAGGTGGGACCGGGAAGAGATCATTATGTCCAGCCCCCTGCCTCCGTGCGGGTTCTTGTCCCCCTATAGATTAGAGCGTCTTCTGGATCAGGAAGGGGAGGACGAGATGGAGCTCGTGGCCTTGGGTTCCCTCCTGCGTCGCCCCCTGTAACTGCGGCGCCCGGCACGCACTGCTGACGCGCATCCCCAGCCCCGGCGGTGCGCTCCGCAGGCATCCCGCCCCCGACTCCCGCTCCGCCCCAACATCGCGCAGGCGCAAGACCGGGCAGGCACCAGCGAATGCGCCCTCTCGTGGCTGACTGGCCGGGTCGCAGTCTTTGTTGCTGCGCTGGAGGCGGTGAACGGGACGGGGAAGAAAGATGTGGGTGGAGTCTGGGAGGCAGATGCGAGAATCAGATCACAATGACGAGAAGCCCTTTCCTTTGTCCCTCACGGCAACGTATAGATGCAGATAAAGAAAACACGGCCTCAGACCTCAAGAGATTTAGAGACAGGTGCACAGAGACTGAAGCTGAATGAGACACACTGGATAGCATTCATTCATTCGTTCGTTCATTCAGCAAATATTCACTGGGATGGGGAGATACAGGGACAAAGGACCAGAGGGCTTACATTTAGGCACTGGTGGGCAGAGACGGGGCAGAGAGCTGGAGAGACGGATGCGGATGTCAAAAAGGCGAGGACAGAGAAGCGACTAGCTCAGGGCAGGGCTGGGCCGCAGGAGTGAGGCAGAGGCCGGGGAAGTCCCGGTGGAGCCTGCAGCACGGCACAGGCACCAGCTGTGCAAGGCGGGGTGTGAGCCCCGACCCTTCCAGCTACCCCGACCGACGCCCCAACTGGGGAGGACAAAATGGAGAGCTAAAGATAGATAATATGAGCACCAGAAGGGACCCTAGTTTCAATGAACTGAAGCAATCAGATCAGTGTAAACCATGTATTCATCATTCTACTACTACCAAAATAGATCGGACTGGCCAGAGTTTGGAGGATGCTAGGGAGTCAGCTCTTTATTCTGAAACTGTTTAATACAGGTAGAGTCCAGCGTTTCTCTTGTCTTTCTTATACGAACTTTCCCACTCAGTAACCAAATCTCAAGGGGCAGTTTCTGTCTATAGTTATTCCAGCTAATAAAGGAAGTCGTGATCAGAGTGATCAAATTTGAATATCACTATTCTGCACACACACACAAAATAAAAAGCTAATGGCGGAGGCACTGACACTGCCAAGACCACAGAAACGCATGATGTGCCTTCAAATGGAAGAACACTATCACTACCTATGAAGTGGTCTCAACGAAGGAAATTGAACGTAAACCTTATGAGGCCTCTAGATCCAACTACGATTTACAGGAGATAACAATGTACAGGAAATGCAACGTACAGGAAGTATGGAGGTGGGAGGAACATGTTAAAGATCACCATAGAGGTGCAATCAGCAAAATCCAGAGGACAAAAAACTACAGAAGAAATTATCTGGCTCCTTCAAGGAAAGAGAGAGAGGAGGGAAGGAAGGAAGGAAGGAAGGAAGGAAGGAAGGAAGGAAGGAAGGAAGGAAGGAGGAGGAAGGAGGGAAGAAAGGAAGAAAGGAAGGAAGGAGGAGAGAGGCAGGGAAGGAAGAAAGCAGGGAGAAAGGGAAGGAAAGGAAGGAAGGAAGGAAGGAAGGAAGGAAGGAAGGAAGGAAGGAAGGAAGGAAGGAAGGAAGGAAGGAAAAAAGAAAGAGAGAGAAAGATGTATGGGAACCTACAGATTTGAAGAAATTTAAAAGAGCCGTGTCTGGGCACAGTGGCTCACACCCATAATCTCAGCACTTTGTGAGGCCCAGGTGGGTGGATCACTTGAGGTCAGGAGTTTGAGACCAGCTTGGCCAACATGGTGAAACTCCGTCTCTACTGAAAATACAAAAATTAGCTGGGTGTGGTGGCATGTGCCTGTAATCCCAGCTACTTGGGAGACCGAGGTAGAATTGCTTGAACCTGGGAGGCAGCGGTGGCAGTGAGCCGAGATCATGCCACTGCACCCCAGCCTGGGTGACAGAGCGAGACTCTGTCTCAAAAAAAAAAAAAAGAAAGAAAGAAAAAGAGCCCTATCAATCATCAATCAGTTGCAATGTGTGTACCTTCTTTGTATCCTGATTCAAACAAATACACTGTAAAAAATATATATATATTTATGAGAAATTGGAAATTTGAACACTAGAAGTTTGATATTAAGGAATTTTATTGATGATGTTAATAACTGAACATGTTATGTAATTATGTTAAAAAGACTCATTATCATTTAAAGATACACACTGAAATATTGATGGATGAAATTAATCAGGAGGGGTATAGATGAAACTAGATTGGCCCTGAGTTGATAATTGTTGAAGCATGGTGACAGATACATGGGGGCTTATGACAGTATGCTGTAAATTTTTCAAACTAAGAAGTTGAAAGACCCTGTGACCTCCCTTCCCACCTCTAGACCCAACAGACAGAAGGTGCTGTGTGTGTTACAAGCAGCAGGCTGCAAACCAGACAGCTCTGAGTGGGAAGGTCCTCTGATGGCTGAGGGGTCTGAGGAGGGTTTCTGGGGACTTTCTGGCTTGTGGGACAGTCCCTGGCTCCCCTGAATTGGGCAAGGAAGATCCGATGGGGAAGTGGCTGCAGCTTTTCATTAAGGAAGGCTGGCCTCCAAGGGCCTGGTGACACTGGGGCCAAGCACTGCTACCTTAAGACAGCTGAGTGGGTGGCTCCAAAAATAGTTAGGGGGACAGTGGGGGGCGGGGAGTCACATGGAGAGGCTCAGGGGTGAGGCTGGGCAGGTGCCCGGGTGCTGGCACTTCTGCCTGCTCCCCCAGAGCCCTCAGACTCTCCCTCTGCATCCAGAACCTTTCTTCCTCCCTCCCTCTGTCTCAGAAGACAGAGAGATGGCCAGGTGATGCTGGGACAAATGCCACCTTGCCCGAGGGGACGCTGACTCTGGAATTTGGTGACTCTCCAGGGATGAGCAGGTCAGTCGGGTGGAGAGAGAGAGAGAGAGGAAGGGACAAGGACTGAGTAACCTGCCTACCAGTCACCCCATCTGCAGGCCAACACCTGTACCCTTAGGCTGGACCCAAGCGATCCTTGCCTGGAGTATTTTGTTGTCATCTTGAGGCCCTGGAGGAGCGCTCACACAGGCACCAAGGATTTGGGAACCCTGGCAGCCATAGGTCCCTGCTCCCTTCTCAGGGCACCTGGGGAGAGTGCCCCTATGCCTGCCCTAAGTAGGAGACCTGGGGAGAGGACACCCTGCCCCATCACCCCTGGACTGAGATCCTTTGGCAGAGGCAGGAAGGAAGGGCAAGCGGGGCGGCAAGTACATCGGCAGTTGTCATTGACTGAGTCAGGCACTGGGCTAAGCCATCTGCCTGCATTCTACTCATCAGCAATGTGGACTTGGGGAAGGTATACACCCCTGTGCCTCAGTTTTATCATCTGTTAAATGGGCACAGTAATAATACCTGCCTCATGGAACTGCTGAGGGGGTGGAATGAGGTAATACAGGTAGATATATGTAAGACTGTCAGCACAGTAACTGGCAGGGCTAGCTGGTATTACCCACTGGCAGGTGACCTCCACGTGGGCAGAGGTTTGCCTACCTCTGCAACTTCAATGTCTGATACATAGCAGGTGTTCCATAAATATGCACTGCATTCATTACTTTGTGGAGTCCTCACAATGATGCCAAGAGGCAAGCACTATTCTTGCCAGTTTATAGTTGTGGAAATGGGCTAGAGGGCAAATGGCACACTCAAGGCTGCATCCCCAGCAAGTGGCCAAGGTGGGACTCGTGCCCACCTCCAGGCTTCCGAGTCTGTGCACTGAGCCCTGACTCCATGGGCCAGAGAAGGCACCTCCTCCGCTCAGCTGTCTCTACCTGGCTGGTCCTGTCCCGGGTTTGCTAGACTTCCAACTGAAGTGCTTGGACTGGGGATAAAGGCTGGGTGGATGGCACCTACATTTGCTGTTAAGGAAACTGCCACCAGCCGGCTACACCTACTAGTTTCCAGGCCCTGTGCCAGGCCCAAGGATACAAACATGACAAGATCCTAGTCTTCGAGGAGCTTGGAGCAGTGTTGTGCGGTGGGATTGTGCCCAGGAAAGCACGCAGGGGCTGAGGGGTCACCCAGCTTGGCCTAACAGAGGAAGGGAGGTCAGAAAGGCTTCAGAGAGGAGAGGACATCTGTGCAGAGTCTGGAAAGGTGACTGGAAGGTTGCTGCTTGAATCAAGATGGGAAGGGAACTGCAGGCAGAGGGAACAGCCTGGGTGATGGCATGGAGACTTGAGAGAGTCTGCCAAGCTAGGCAGGAGCAGAGTGAGGCTGGGCAGGGGCCTGGGGTTGGGAAGGTGGGGGCAGAGGATGGGATTCTAGACCAACTGGCCAGTTTCAGGACGGGCCAGAAAGCCACCAACTGGGGATGAGCTGGGAACTCAGGGGCCATGAGAAGCATTAGAGTTTTAAGGAAGGATGGAGGTGGCCAGGTTGGTGGTTTAGAAAACACTGTGGCCACTGGAGGGGACGATCGGAGGGACAATGAGAGTGACGAGCGTGTCTATCCCAGATTCAGTGCCTGCTCCAGGCAGGGAGGGGAGGCTGATGCTGGCACCCAGCTGCCCCAAGCCACCTCCCTCCTTCCCTCCTCTCCTCCCTGCCCCCTGTCTCTGTCACTCATGGGGCGGGCCAGGCCGGGCAGCCATGGCTGTGACACTCTTCTGGACTCCTCTCCTCGTGGGCAAGTTGGGGCCTTGCTCAAGGGGGAGGCCTGGGCTGAGGGGGTAGGATTTAGGGGTGGTAAGATGGAGGTATGGAGGGCCCGCAGAACAGGGATCTGGGTTGGGTGAGGCAGGGGCCAGAAGGGCTTTGGGGTGTTAATGCCATGGCCGGCTGGGGTTCCAGGGAATGGGGCTGGGAGCTGGGCTCTGGGATGAGGGGGCTGGGAGCTCTGAGAGCTGGAGGTGTCCTAGGGCAGGGGTGAGTTTGACAGCGCAAGCCCAGAGGGTCGCGGACCCTTTAATGAGCTGGCTGGGCAGCAGCTTCTGAGCCCAGAGGCTAAATTTGGCCCTGGGAGGGAGGGTGGAGCTGGCGGCCAAGTCCTCTGCTCCTCTCCTGGGCTTAGGATTCCTTTTGCTCAGCTCCTACTGGCCTCTAGGGCAGGCCTTTTCCTTCCCTGTATTTCAGGGGAGGAAGGTGGGGTCTCCAGGCACAGAATGGCTACCCTTCCCCTTCTGTAGGCTCCGGGCCCCCTCTTCCTCTCCTCCGGGCTCTTGGGCATTTAGCATGGGATTCTTTTCCCAGTGCCTTTCACACCCTCACACACACACCCCCCACACACACCCTCACACATCCTCTCACACATCCTCTCACACACCCTCACACACTCCCCCCATCTTCACACACCTTCACACACACCCCCTCACACACACCCTCACACACACCTTCACACACCCTCACACACTCCCCCCACACCTTCACACACCCTCTCACACACACCCTCACACACACCCTCACACACCCTCACACACGCACCTTCACTCACACACTCACACACCCCCACACACCCTCACACACCACCTTCACTCACACACACCCTCACACACCCCTACACACTCTCACACACCCTCACACACCCTCACATACCCTCACACACCCTCCCTCACACACACCCTCACACACACACACCCTCACACACCCTCACACACCCTCACACACACCCTCCCTCACACACACCCTCCCTCACACACACGCTCACACACTCACTCCACACACACCCTCAAACACCCCCTCACCCTCACACACCCCCTTACACCTTCACACACACCTTCACACACCCTCAAACACCCTCACACACACCCTCACACACCCTCACACACACACCCTCACACATACCCTCCCTCACACACACCCACACACCTTCACACACCCTCACACACACCCACACACACCCTCACTCACACAAACCCTCACACACACCCTCACACACCCTCACATACACACCCCCAAACACACCCTCACACACACCCTGACACACACACACCTTCATACACCATCACACAACCCATGCACACCCACATACCCTCACACATGCACCGTCACACACACACCCTCACACATACAACTCTCACTCTTACCCACACACCCTCACACACACCCACACACTCTCACACAGACCCTCATACACACACACCCCCACACACCCCCTCACACATACCCACCCTCTCACACACACCCTCACACACACACACACCCTCACATACACACACACCCTCACACACACACTTCCCAAACATCAGTCCCTGCCCACTGCACCATTAATAGGGGCCTGAAACAAGGAATGGAAGGTTGTGGGAGAGGCTCTCCCACGAATCCCACAACCCAGACATTTAAAATGTCTAACCCAGCAGGGCCTGCTCCCTCACCCCCACCCCAATCCCTTCCTGGGAGGCAGCAAAGGAAGCGCTTCTCTTGGTCCCTTAGGGGCTCCAAGGACTTGGTGGGGAAGGGATCTTATCCCCTGCCCAGGACTGAGGCTGGCCTGTGTGTTTGGGACTTGTGGGGTCCCCACAGTTCTCCTGGCAGGACTGGGGGACTGCGAGGCCCAGCAGACCACGCTATACCCACTTGTGGGCCGTGTCTTTGTGCACACCTTGGACCATGAGACCTTTCTGAGCCTTCCTGAGCACGTCGGTGAGCGGCCTGACAGGCACCCAGGCGGGAGGGCTGGGGTGGACCCCGGAGGGCTCCTGCTGTGACTCTAATCCCCTCTCCTTGCTTCCACCAGCTGTCCCACCGGCTGTCCACATCACCTACCACGCCCACCTCCAGGGACACCCAGACCTGCCCCAGTGGCTCCGCTACACCCAGCGCAGCCCGCACCACCCTGGCTTCCTCTACGGCTCTGCCACTCCAGAAGATCGTGGGCGCCAGGTCATTGAGGTGCCGTCAGGGACCCTGAGAAAATCATAGGGGTGGGCCAGCGTGGCCTCCTAGGAGCAGCCCTACCAGTCCGATTGGGTGTTCCTTCACAGTCATTTACATATAATTTACATACCTCTAATTTGGTATCTGAGTCCTCTCCTGCCAGGCCCCCACTGTGCCACGTTTCTCCCCTAATCCACCTCTCAGGTGTCTATCCCATCCCCCAGGTCACAGCCTACAATCGGGACAGCTTTGATACCACTCAGCAGAGGCTGGTGCTGGAGATTGGGGACTCAGAAGGTACCTCTAGCTGTGCCCCATCCTTTCCTCACCAATGCCAGTCTTGGGGGACCTCCCCTGGAAAGGGAGGGGGCTGTGGACGGGAGAGGCTTGGAGAGGAGTGGAGCAGGGCATCCTGGAAAGTGGGGACAAGGCCTTAGAGAATGGATGCTGGGCTGGGGTTCCAGGCTCTGGAGTTCTGTTACCGGTTGCGTTGCAGAGACTACGGGGCCTTGGCTCGTTGGGGTCTGTGATGGATGGGACACTGAGGGGCCTGAAGGGGTGTGCGGGGATGTGAGGAGGAGCTTCGGGGAGACTTCGCGGGGCAGAGCTGGGTCTGGGTGCAGCCTGAGGTGTCCACCTGGCCTTCCCAGGCCCCCTGCTGCCGTACCAAGCTGAGTTCCTGGTGCGCAGCCATGATGTGGAGGAGGTGCTGCCCTCAGGCCCTGCCAGCCGCTTCCTCTCAGCCTTGGGGGGACTCTGGGAGCCGGGAGAGCTTCAGCTGCTCAACATCACTTCTGCCTTGGACCGTGGGGGCCGTGTCCCCCTTCCCATTGAGGGCCGAAAAGAAGGGTAGGTGTGCAACCCTAGAGGACTTCCTGAAAGAGGATGCTGCTGCTTGTGGCGGGCATAGAACAAGGGTCTCCCTAATTTCCAGGTGGGGCTTTACCATGCACATCTCCACCTCCCAGCGTCACACCACTCTCCACTCCCCTCTGGCTACCCCCCCATCTCCTTGTCCTTCCAGAGCCCAGACCCTAGTTACCTTGAACTCTGTACTTCCCGGTGCCTCATGAGGACATACCAGATCCATCCATTAAAAGACATTCCTTAGTGGGGAGGGTAAGGCCCCCTAGAAGAATGGGTTGCTCTGGGTACTCTCACCATGACCTCAGATCTCTGGGAGGACTGTGACTCCTGCCAGACCCCAGCTGTGCCATGTTCCTCCCTTAATCCTCCCTCCTAGCCGTCTCCCCCATCCCATCCCCAGGTCATAGCCTACAATCAGGACGGTTTCAACAACCCCTGGAGAGTGGTGCCTGGTGCCCCCTGCCCCCACTCTGCTGACAGTGACTTCTATCTGGTCCCAGGGTGTACATTAAGGTGGGTTCTGCCTCACCTTTCTCTACTTGCCTGAAGATGGTGGCATCCCCCGATAGCCACGCCCGCTGTGCCCAGGGCCAGCCTCCACTTCTGTCTTGCTACGACACCTTGGCTCCCCACTTCCGCGTTGACTGGTGCAATGTGACCCTGGTGAGGAGGGATCCTGGGTCCAGGCGTGGGTTGGGGCATGGTCCCCCATCACCGTCCCCCTTCCCTCCCATGCCTCTTCCTACCTCCGTCTCTCTGATTGCTCCAGTCCCCATTTCTTTCTCTGATGCTCTCAGTATTGCCCACAGGCTTAGTCTGATGATACACACACACACACACACACACACACACACACACACACACACACACCGCCTGAAGTTCTACCTTACTCCCACAAGAGGGCGACAGAGTCCGCAATCCACATGTGGGGTCTCCAACTCCCGCGCTCCAGATCCGCCCAGGCCAACAGCTATGTCATAGTCTGGTTCCCAAACCCTTTCCCTACCAAGGGCCTCTGCGTGACAGCTCTGTCTGATTTTCTCTAAGGTTCTACCTAGCAAACCCACTTACAACAAGGATCTGAGAACTCTTCACACTATAAACCAAAGATGCTCACAACAGCTTTTTGGATACTGAGCTGAGGTTCACAGGATCCCACTGCTGGTGTACTCTGTTCCTGTGAATTGACCAACAGAGCAGGGACTCATTCAGGGTCCACAGCCAGTGACTGGTAATTGACAACATTCTTGAGCCCTTGCTATGTGCTGGGCACTGTCCCATCAACATATTTTATGCTCACCACCACTCCAGGAGACAGGTGCTACTATTATCCTTCTGACTTTAGAGGTGACGAAACAGAGGCACATAATCATCCTAGCTAAGCACTTGTCTGAGTCTCGATTCAAACCAGGAGGTCAGACCCTAGAGCTGTGCATTAACCAATGCACTGTCCTGCCTCTGCTGGACTTTGTGTCTCCTGCCCCCTAGTCCTGGCCCCTGCCCTGTTTCTGGGGACCTCTGTGTCCAGCCAGCCACTTCTTGCATCAGCCCTGAGCTCTCTGTGCAGGTGGATAAGTCAGTCCCGGAGCCTGCAGATGAGATGCCCACCCCAGGCGATGGGATCCTGGAGCATGACCCGTTCTTCTGCCCACCCACTGAGGCCCCAGACCGTGACTTCTTGGTGGATGCTCTGGTCACCCTCCTGGTGCCCCTGCTGGTGGCCCTGCTTCTCACCTTGCTGCTGGCCTACGTCATGTGCTGCCGGCGAGAGGGAAGGTGAGTGTGGGCATGAAGGGCAGGGCAGTACCTGCTGGAGCTCACACCCATGGGACTCCTGGTGGCACCTGTGCTGTGTGGGACCCAGACGCCCTGGGAATGGGGTTCTCAGGCACAAAAGGAGTGTGGGGCCCCTTTGTAGGCAACTTAGGGCTTGAGACCTGCCTGGCTTGGCACCAGGAGGGCATTGTGGATAATCGCACACTGACCTCCACACACACTGGAGCCCTGGGGCACCTTGGGGTGAAGCCCAGAGCTGGGCTAACCCTCTCCTTCACTTTCCCACAGGCTGAAGAGAGACCTGGCTACCTCTGAGTGAGTAAAGGAAAGCAGGGGGTGGGATGGGAGCCCACCTAGACAGTTGTTGGACCCCCACCCCCAAACTATGCCATGAACAGCAGAGACAAAATAAATCATTCTGGGGTGACCTCTGAGTCCTAGCCCCGGGCTGGCTGGATGCTGGGCCTGATCTTTCCTGACTCTGCCTTCTTATCTGCTGGTGTCCATAGAAGAGTTTCTAGTGAGCTGGGTGTGGTGGCTCATGCCTGTAATCCCAGCACTTTGGGAGGCTGAGGTGGGAGGATTGGTTGAGCCCAGGAGTTTGAGGCCAGCCTGGGCAACACAGTGAGACCCCATCTCAACAAAATTTTTTTTTAATTAGCCAGGCATGGTGGAGCATGCCTGAGGTCCCAGCTACTTGGGAGGCTGAGATAGGAGAATCGCTTGAGCCTGGGAGGTTGAGGCTGCAGTGAGCCGTAATTGTGCCACTGCACTCCAGCCTGGGCAACAGAGTGAGACTCTTTTCCCCAAAAAAGAAGAGCCTGTTGTGACACAGGGAAATGGGAGCTACTGCCACTCTGGGGGAAATGGCTTGAGAAGCAACTTAAGAGACTTCCAGTATCAGTATGAGTCAGACACCTGCGGTCCAGGCCGGGCCCTGCCACACAATTACTCCGTGACCCTTCTTTCTGGCTTCAGATGCTCCACCTGCAAGACCACGCGGTTGGACTAGCTGGTGTCTATGAATGCTTCCAACTCTGCCAGCCGTTCCCAAATCCTTCCTCTCTTATTTTGGCCTGGTTTCTCCTACTCATGGCCTTACCCCTCCTCTGTGCCCCCAGCCCTTTTCCTCTCCCACTCCCCTGAACCCCAGATTCCAGGAGGCAGATGTGAAATGTTAGCTTCCTTTTATTCTCACTGCACTGAGCCAATGGCGGGCTTGGCACCCCTGACTGCTTGCCCGGCCTGCCTCGTTAATTGCAGTGGCACTTGGCGATCCTTTGAACCCTCTTGACAAGTCACTTGTGCCCCTGTTTGGAGCCCAGTAGTGACCTGCGCTGTCCAAAGGGGCACTGCCCAGAGCGGCACTGCCCAGAGAGGCACTGCCCAGAGCGCCTCCTCTGCTGCTGTTGTCTCTTGACCTTGAGCTTGGACTTGGAGGCCTGCTTCTTGCCCAGGGTGAAGGAGCCAGAGGCCCCCTGCCGGTCACCTGCTGAGCATGCCCTTGTCCACCAGCCCCTTGAGCACACGCTTGAAGTGATAGGCATTTCGGGCCATGTCGTAGCCCGCGGTGGAAACAGCCTTCTTCAGGGTGGCCATGGACACATACTTGCAGGTCCCCTTGTCTGCCACAGCCCTCAGGATCACCTTGGATATGCTGGGCTTCTGGCAGGCTTTGGCACAGGTGCGTTGCCCAGTCGCTTTCTTGCTAGGGACACGCTGCCCTGCTGGCCTCCACTCAAGGCAGTATTTGAGGTCAAGGGCACTGACAGGGACAGTGGCGAAGTGCCTTTCGGCTTCTCTCCCTGGGGTAGGTGAAATATCTTGGGTGCAAGGACCTCCAGGGCAGCTGGCAGTCTCCACTGGGCTGCTCTTTGCATGATGGCTGAGGTGCGTCCTGGTTCCTGGTCCTCCCCGAGGCTTCCTCTTGGGCTCCAGCCCTCGCCTTTCCCTGGGTGGCCAGAGAGAGGATCAAGGATGGTCACCCATGGCTGGCTTCCACAGACTTGTGCTCCTGGTGCAGGGGGTGGTGACGTTATCTCTGTGGTGACCTCAGAGGCTACCAGAATTCTGTGTGGGTCACAGTAGCCTCATTGTTTCCTCCAGGGAGGGGTGGACCAGAGATGCCAGATGGTGGAGGCATGTAACATGCCAGGTGTCCTGGGGAGGAAGGCTGCTCTCATGGGCCAAACAGTGGGCCTGCACGGTGCGTGCGCATATGCATGTGTGTGTGCACATGCCTGGGCTGATTTTATTTTGTTTTATTTTATTATTATTATTATTATTTTTTGAAACAGAGTTTCACTCTCTTGCCCAGGCTAGAGTGAAGTGGCGCGATCTCGGCTCACTGCAAGCTCTGCCTCCTGGGTTCACGCCATTCTCCTGCCTCAGCCTCCCGAGTAGCTGAGACTACAGGCACCTGCCACCATGCCTGGCTAATTTTTTGTATTTTTAGTAGAGACGGGGTTTCACCGTGTTAGCCAGGATGGTCTCGTCTCGATCTCCTGACCTCGTGATCCACCCACCTTGGTCTCCCTAAGTGCTGGGATTACAGGCGTGAGCCACCACACCTGGCCTATTTTTAAAACAATTTTTAGAGAGGATCTCACTCTGAGGCTGGGCGCGGTGGCTCACGCCTGTAATCCCAGCACTTTGGGAGGGCGAGGCAGGTGGATCACAAGGTCAGGAGATCAAGACCATCCTGGCTGACACGGTGAAACTCCGTCTCTACTAAAAATACAAAAAATTAGCCGGGCGTGGTGGCGGGTGCCTGTAGTCCCAGCTACTTGGGAGGCTGAGGCAGGAGAATGGCGTGAACCCGGGAGGTGGAGCTTGCAGTGAGCCGAGATTGTGCCACTGCACTCCAGTCTGGGAGACACAGCGAGACCCCATCTCAAAAAAAAAAAAAAAAAAAAAGAGAGGGTCTCACTCTGTCACCCAAGCTGGAGTGCAGTGGCATGATCGTAGCTCACTGCAACCTCGAACTCCCTGGGCTCAGCGATCCTCCCATCTCAGCTTCCTGAGTAGCTGGGACTAAAGCTACTGCACCTGGCATGGCCCTCAGTTTTAAACTCACCATTTTGACCCCACCATCTTGACCTACTGGGTTTTTGAGCCACTGGGTTGAGGAATACAAGCTTTGCAGGCATCAGGGCTATACCAACATTTATGAATTTTTTATAGGGAATATATTTTCCAGAGTGAACAGAGATGTAATTCCTTGATCTATGCTGAGTTGACTTAATTCCTCAAGCAACTTTCTATACAAAGCAGTTAAAAGGCTTTGCTTTTATTTTCTGTTTTCATTTTTGTAGAATTTTTTCCCCATGGGGATCAGTGATTTTTCATGTACATTTCACTGGGAAGATTTTATTCCCCAATTTTTTTGGACTGTGCCAAATGTAATCACTAACATCTACTGCCACTGAGGATATTCTCTTGTGACCAGTATTTCCTCCACATCCAGCTTTCCCTGGGTCAACTCTGTAGCTCTGATGTTGTCAGAAAAATCTGCTGCCTCCGTCCATTTGAAATCAATAACCATTTTACCATGTGCAACATTAGCCTTGGCTGGTTTGGATTTTGTGTTGATGAATTTCTACAAAATCCAGTTTTTCACTTGTTCAATGTCTGCCACTTTTCAGATTATCCACAAGTTATGATTCTGCTGTCTGCTTTTCACCTAGATCAGATTTCAGTGATTGCACAGAGTCCTCCAGGTCCCATGACCCTCTCCTGGGGATTTCTGTGCCAGAGGCAGTGCTTTCGGGACTGTGTGTTGGTGGTGGAGTGGGAGTGGGTGAGACCCGGGCCGCGTGTGTGTGTGTGTGCCTGAGTGTGTAGGAATGCCTGCCGTTTGTCTGTCTGCCCAAGTGCTGATGTGGAAGGAACGTGGGGAAGCCACTGCGGGGTCTGGCTTCTGCTCTTGCTCTAGAAAAACATCCCCAGCACATATTTCCACCTGCGTGTTGCCAGAGTAATGAGGCCCAGATGTGGGACTGGGAGTAAGGAGGGGACCCACTGACTGAGGCCTTCCTCTGCCAGGGCCTCACCTGCCCAGCTGTCTCCATCTCAGCATCCACACACTGGTTGCTGTCTTTCCCCTCAGTCTCCCCTTGCCTGGGAATAGAAAATTGTGTTTCGGATAACTCAGCTCACCAAATTCCAGACTCAAGAGCTCATCTTGCCCCTCCCCTGGCCTTAGATGGTGACTCCACCTCTTCCTGCTGGCCAGACAGGACTTGGTCCCACGCCCCGCAGGAGGAGCGTGGCCCATTCGGTGTGAAGCTAGGTCTTTTCTGTGGTCTAAACTGTCAGGCTCTAACTGGAGTCTGTGTCCACTAATTGGGACCTGAACATGGGTGGTGATCACTTCTCCTCTCTCATCTCATCAGTAACCAAGTGGCAAGTGGGGTTGCTTCATCCCTGCCTGGGACCCCAGCTCCTCTAAGAAAACCAATTCTTGGCTGGGTGTGGTGGCTCATGCCTGTAATCCCAGCACTTTGGGAGGCAGAGGCAGGAGGGTCTCTTGAGGCCAGGAGTTCAAGACCAGCCTGGACAACATAGTAAGACACCTGTCTCTACAAAAAAAATTTTTTCTTTTTTTTTTTGAGACGGAGTCTCGCTCTGTTGCCCAGGCTGGAGTGCAGTGGCGTGATCTCGGCTCACTGCAAGCTCCGCCTCCCGGGTTCATGCCATTCTCCTGCCTCAGCCTCCCGAGTAGCTGGGACTACAGGTGCCTGCCACCACGCCCGGCTAATTTTTTTGTATTTTTAGTAGAGATGGGGTTTCACCGTGTTAGCCAGGATGGTCTTGATCTCCTGACCTCGTGATCTGCCCGTCTCGGCCTCCCAAAGTGCTGGGATTACAGGCGTGAGCCACTGCGCCTGGCCAAAAATATTTTTAAAAACTAGCCGAGCATGGTGATTTGCACTTATAGTCCCAGTTACTCAGGAGGCTGAGGCAGGAGGATCGCTTGAGCCCAGGAGGTGGAGGCTGCAGTGAGCTATGACTGTGCCACTGCACTGAAGTTGGTAACGAAGTGAGACCCCATCTCTTAAAAATAAATAAATAAATAATATAAATAAACAATATAAAGCTCAGCAAATACTGGCTTCTGGAAGAATATGGCCCCTGTGGATGTCTGTTCATGTCTCTGTATCTTGTGAGCGCTTACCACGTGGTGAGCACTGTTCTAAACACTAAGCTGCATTTTCTCTTTTAATCTTCACAGCAGTCCTAGGAGGTAGGTTTTTTTTTTTTTTTTTTTTTTTTTTAATAGAGATGTAGTTTCACCATGTTGGGCAGGCTGGCCTTGAACTCTTGGCCTCAGGTGATCCATCTCCTTCAGCCTCCCAAAGTGCTGGGATTACAGGCATGAGCCACTGCGCCCAGCCTGGTGGTAGGTGCTATTATCTCCATTTGGCAGTTGAGCAAACTAAGGCATGAAGTGGTTAAGCAACTTGCCCAAGACACACAGCCTTGAACCCAGGCTGTCTACACCCACAGCCCATGTCTCGAGCACTGGACACTGAACAGGCACCATAGAGCTTTCTCTTTCCTTTTTTTCCTTGAGATGGAGTCTCTCTCACCCAGGCTGGAGTGCAGTGGCGTGATCTCGGCTCACTGCAACCTCCGCCTCCCAGGTTCAAGTGATTCTCCTGTCTCAGCCTCCTGAGTAGCTGGGATTACAGGTGCCCACCACCATGCCTGGCTAATTTTTTATTTTTATTTTTTGTAGCAACAGGGTTTCACCACGTTGGCCATGGTTATCTCAAACTCCTGACCTCAAGTGATCTGCCTGCCTCAGCCTCCCAAAGTGCTGGGATTACAGGCGTGAGCCACCGCGCCCAGCCCTGTAGAGCTTTCTGTTTATTTTCTGCCCCTGCACCATGTGTTTGAGTCTCTCCCCAAGTAAGTGTTGGGGAGGACTGCAGGGTGACTCAGAGGCAGTGCCAGGCTGCACTCCAGGGCAGCTGACTCCCAGAGCTGACGACTCCCAACTTGTGCCTCCAGCATCCAGATGGTCCACCACTGCACCATCCACGGGAACACAGAGGAGCTGCGGCAGATGGCGGCCAACCGCGAGGTGCCCCGGCCACTCTCCACCCTGCCCATGTTCAATGTGCGCACGGGCGAGCGACTGCCTCCCCGTGTGGACAGCGCCCAGGTGCCCCTCATTCTGGACCAGCACTGAGGGCTCGGCCAGGTGGGTCTGATGGGCGATGTCAGCCTTATTTCTGGGAACAAGATGGCCTTTATCTCAAGGCTGGGGCAAATGGTGGGGTCTGGGAGAGTTCAGGGCAACAGGCACATAGACTTGCCTGCCCCTCTGAGGCAGCTGCTGGGGGTACCCACCAGTGCCAGGGCTGTGACCCCAATGCCAAGCACTCAGGGTTGGAGGGTCAGGGTGGGGAAGGCAGGAGAACCGGCATCTGGCCCTCTCAGCCTTCCACTCTCTCTTCCCATAGTGGTTCCAGGTCCAGCCCTGACTTCATCCTCCCTTCTGTGTCCACTCGGCAAGCAGCACATCCCACCTGCTGATTCCAGCTCCTGGCCCGCCTGGAACCCAGGCTCTAAACAAGCAGGGAGAGGGAGTGGGGCGGGGTGAGAGTGTGTGGAGTAAGGACATTCAGAATAAATACCTGCTGCTCTGCTCACCTATTGCTGCTGGCAGCCTCCCCAGTCCTCACTGGCTCTGTTTCCCTTTGTGCTTTCTGGGAGGCCCCACAGGCAGCCAGTGCCTGCCAGCCTGCCCTTTGGACTCTTGGCATTTTGCCTTTTTCTCAAATTCTCCGGAAGAAAGAGGGAAGGACCTGCTACCTGCAGCCCTCCCACGAACCTGGTAGTGAGGGATGCCTGGATCATCATTCCCATTTCATAGAGGAGGAAACAGAGACCAAGGGAGAGTCAATGACTTACCCAAGGTTACAGAGCAAGCAAGTGGCAAAGCTTGGATTTGACCCTGGCATGTCTGCCTTCATCCTGCCTTCTACAGTGTTGAGGGGTTCTAGAAGCAGGAAATCCAGGCCCTTACCTGCAGATTCTGTTGGCACCTCAAGATTCCCTGGAGGGAGAGTCCCTCTGTCTGTTGTGTTTGGAGAGAAGCTAATCTAGATATGGAGAGTGGGGCCGGGCGCAGTGGCTCACACCTGTAATCCCAACACTTTGGGAGGCCAAAACAGGCAGATCACTTGAGGTCAGGAGTTCGAGACCAGTCTGGCCAACATGGTGAAACCCCATCTCTACTAAAAATACAAAAATTAGCCAGGCATGGTGGCACGTACCTGTAATCACAGCTACTTGGGAGGCTGAGGCAGGAGAATCACTTGAACCCAGGAGGTGGAGGTTGCAGATCACACCACTGTACTCCAGCCTGGGCGACAGAGCAAAACTCTGTAAAAAAAAAAAACAAAACAAACAAACAAACAAAAAGATATCAAAAGGAGGTTGGAATGCGGGTCCCGAATGCCCTAGGCTCAAGGACTCCCCACCTTGCTGAGCTCCTCCAGAGATGGGCAGGGATGCAGAGGACACAGCACAGCCTGGGACCCTTGTTGGGCTGAATGTCACTAGCACAGCTTGACCCCACATGAGCTCAGAAGAGCTCAGCTGGCCATGAGGAGGCCTGAACCTGTTTTTCCCAGGTGGCTACAACCAAATTGGACCAGTTCTCCCCTGATCACTGCCACCTGGCCACATCCAGGCTCATATACTCCTGCGTGAAGACAGGCCTGAGACGGGCCTGGCTAAAAGAGGGACAGCTGGCAAGGCCCTCCCCTAGTGGCAACTCCGAGAGAACCCAGACAAGGGCTGGCATCGCCACTCCAGCCTCCTTCTCCTTTTCCTCTGCTGGGAGCCCCTGGCTCCCACATCCACACAATTAGCCCCTCACTGCAGGTTCTGTCGTTGCCCAAAGGGCACCTCCTCAGAGAGGCCTTCCCTGTCCCCGCTGTGGTCCCACCGCCTGCCCTGCGAGGACTTCCTGCTCTCTGAGAGGATTTGTGCTGTCTGGGCTCACGTATTCCGAGTCCTCTTCCGCCCTAGAACATACGATTCTTTCAGCCTGCAGCAGGTGCGGTGCCTGCACACAGTGAGTGCTCAGGAAGGATGTTCTGAAGGGAGGCATGAAGGGACACCATGTGTATGGGTTTGCTCAGCATTCTTTCTTTCTTTTAGAGCCAGGGTCTCACTACGTTGCCCAGGCTTGTCCCAAACTCCTGGCCTCAAGCGATCCTCTTGCCTCAGCCTCCTGAGAAGCTGGGATGACCTCCGTGAGCCACCATGCCTGTGCTCAGCGTTCTTAAGGAGGTTGCTCCCCTTCTCAGGGGACGGGGTGAGCAAGGCCATGGCTAAAGGTTCTTCCATTATCTCCTGTGCCTCCCTGTACCCATTAGTTAGTCAATCAACTCGTCAAACATTGGTTTCATGAGCATCTGCTGAGGCAGGCCGAGGTGCAGTGTACTGCTTAATGATTGCCTGTTGAATGACTAGCTCTTTAGGTGCCCACGCCATAACCAAATGGGTTCTTTGACTAGCGGGTGCCTCTGGCTTATCATTGGCTATTTCTTTCTTTCTCCTGAAGGAAACCAGGAGTTGCGCAGACTGGAGGCTCCAGCAGCCAGCCTGCTGTCTGGGGTAGCTCCTCCTTGATCCCTGCTCCCTTGAGGGGGAGGCTGCCCACCCCTCATCTCTGGGCTCGCCCCCTGCAGCCAGGCAGCTCTTGGGCCTCCAGTGCTCTTCCTGTGCCGGCCAGGGCTGGGAGAGTGCAAGGCCAGCTCTTCACTTCCCAGCTTTGCCTTGGGGTCTTGGCAGCGCCTTTCTCCCTGCTCAGCTCCAAAGAGCACACGGGAGCCTGGCTGCCGGCCTGAGAGGAAGTGGCCCAGACAAGTAGCTGGGAGGATGGCGTGCCTGCAGAGGACGCCAAGCCCTGCCTGGGCACACACATCCAGAGGTCCCCGGCAGCACGCTGGGAAGGCACAGACACACTTAGTTCCTCCCCACCGGGCAACAGCCCCTCCCTGGCGTGCAAGATTCCAACCAGCAGTCACGCTCCACTCCCCACAGCCAAGGACAAAGAAGGGCAGCTGCCCCCACAGCCACCTCCATCGGGAGACGGCCTGCTGCACACTCTGCTCCACCCCTGTCTCCTCCAGTCCCATGATGGTATCGCCCCTGTGGCCCAGTGGGTGGCCTCCACCTTCCTTCTAAAGACAGCACCCACACGTGGCCTGACGCTCAGACATTCCCTCACCACCTCTCTATCGGCCAGACCTGGCGACTGAAGGCGCCACCTAGGGCCGGCCTCAGCCCCCTGCTGCACACTGCCCGGGAGCAGGACTGGAATCATGATCCTGCCACACAACAGCTGGCTCAGCCAGCTGAGGGTTAGTTTACTCATAAGATGATCGTCATAACCACCTTGGGGCTGTTGTGAGAATTTGTGGGAACTGGACACTCTGGCAACTCCCAAGGATGGAGACATTATTGCATACAAGCACACACACAATCCCCCAAGGCCAGAGGTCCCTGGGGTCTCCCTGGCCCCTAAGATCCAGGCTAAATGAACTCCATTTCCAGCTGTGCCTTGTAAAAAGTTCAGTCTCTCCCTGTGAATTGGGGGTGGCAGCCTAAATTCATATGATCTTTGGCATGGATCTGCTGCCTAGAGCTGCGCCATCCAGTCCAACAGCCTCAGGCCACGTGGCTACTGAGCACTTAAGCTGTGGCTAGTCCAAACTGAGAAGTACTGTCAGTGTAATTGTGAAATGATCAGATTTGGGGATACATTAGGTTAAATAAAAGACATTGCTAACATTAGTTTTACCTGTAGTTACTTATTTATTCTTTTGAGATGAAGTCTCACTATGTTGCCCAGGCTGGAGTGCAGTGGCATGATCATAGCTTACTGTTACCTCAAACTCAAGTGGCCTCAGCCACCAAGTAGCTAGGATTACAGGCACTCACCACCACATCTGGCTAATTTTTAAATTTTTTTTGTAGAGAGAGGGTCTCACTATGTTGTCCAGGCTGGTCTCAAACTCCTGGCCTCAAGGGATCCTCCTGCCTCAGCCTCCTGAGTAGCTAGGACATGCCCTACAGCACCAGCCTTTTTATTTTTTATTTTTTATTTTTTTTGAGATGGAGTCTCGCTCCATTGCCCAAGCTGGAGTGCAGTGGCACTATCTCGGCTCACTGCAACCTCCACCTCCCTGATTCAAGCAATTCCCCTGCCTCAACCTCCCAAGTAGCTGGGATTACAGGCGCACACCGCCAGGCCCAGCTAATTTTTTCTTGTATTTTTTGTGGAGGCGGGGTTTCACCATGTTGGCTAGACTGGTCACGACCTCCTGACCTCAGGCAATACACCCACCTCGGCCTCCCAAAGTGCTGGGATTACAGGCGTGAGCCACCACCCTCGACCCTTTTTATCTTTAAATGGCTGCTAGAAAATGAAAAATTTCATCTGTGCCTTGGGTTGTATCTTTATTGGGCTGCGCTGGTTTCATGGCTCTTCCTGTATCTCCATCCCAGATTAACTTACACCCGGAACTCAGCCCTTTACCCTGCTTTCTGCAGAACACCTGCTCTCTTAGGCCCCTGTTCACTCAGCAGCGAAGCCCTAGTGTGCAGACAGTTTGCCCCACAGCAGTGAATTCATCCAGAATTTGAACATGTGTGTGGCCGCCCTCTCTAAAATGTCTTAGTCCCCATCATGGTTCTCTGTACCTTCTCATTCAGTACCCCTTTCCCAGTTCCTCCCATTGTCTTTTGCAGAGAAAATCCCACTTTCTCCAGCACTAGCGTGTGCCAGACTCACCTCCCTCCTGGCCTTGCCTTGCACATTCTCTGCGAAGGGTTGAAATCTCTGCATGGGGAGGGCCTGCCACCCTACTGGACAAGACCCCTCCTGCTTCCAGGATCTTGCCTCCCTGTCTGTGGACATGCCCTCAGCCTGACTTGATACCCTCTAGAGCGCACACAGGGGAAGGGGACAGGGAGACACACCCTTCCCAGCACCAGGGCTCCCGCTGGCTGGGGGACATCAGGAGAGTGGTCTCCTCCCACACCCACTGATTTTTCCCACACTCCTCTTTGCTCCCCTGCCCCACTCATCCATATCACACAGACAGACCCTCCTATGCCCTCTGTCACGCTCATGTACAATATGTCCCAAATGCCATCGTCCATGTGTTCTCACAGTTCACACAGGGTTGCTTTCACTGCCTCACGTGTGGGGGAGCTGCCCTCATCACGCACAGATGCCCGCCCACCCCAACCCACACACATGCATGTGTATAGGGCCCCTGTGAACACAGATGCATTTATTTGTGCACAGATAGGTGGGCACAGAGAGTGAGACACATGCTCATCACCAGGCACCCCCAGGAGACGGGGAACCCTTGGTGGCACTCACCTCGCTCCCTCAAATGCCTCTTCTTGTGGACGCTGGTCTTGACGGCAGCCTCACATTCTCTCCCACGCCGCCCACGCTCACGCCTGCTCCACACACAGTCTCCTCGCCCCAGCCAGCAAGCTCTCTCGAAACCCCTCCCCTCCTCCACCCACCCAGCTCTGTCACTGGAGAAAGTCTGGAAAGCTGAGAGTTAAGGTGCTGAGAAAAAAAAAAAAAGGAGGGAAAATCCACTGTATTCTGGTGATAGAAACTCCTGCCGGGAGATGGGCTCAAGTCCCAAAAGGGACCCAGGAGTCTGAGATTACAGCTGAAATTAAAAATCCAAATGAAGCCTCCTCCCTTTCTAGAATTTACCATCTGGGTTTGACTGAAAAGTCAACCACAGGAGCCTGGTCCTTCTCACAGAGAAGACAAAGGTGAGTCTGACAGAGCGGCAGGCTCTGTGACACCCTGCAGGGGATAGTGAGGGTCTCGGGGAGCGGGTCTGGGTGGCTGTATTTAGGGCAGCTGTGATGTCAGCGGAAAGGAGGGTTTGAGTTGGGAATATGGCACAATGGCCCCTTTGTCCCCCTCCCCTCCTGTCCTGTACACACTGAAACCACACACCAGCCCCACACCACGTGATACAGGCTCTGAGCTGCCCATGGGGCACTGCCACAAAAGGCTGCCCCCGTTGCAGCCCTGACCCACAGTGTGTGTGTCCACATACATGCCCACGCATGTACACACACACTCACATACCCACATGTAGATTTGTACAGAGGTGACAAGAGGCATATTCACTCCTTTGCCTACAGCTCTGCTGCCCTATGCGGTAACCCTTATCCCACATAGAGTTAGTAAAATTAATTGCAATTCAGTAAAAGTGGAAACTGCATTCCTCAGTCACACTAGCTGCATCTCACATGCTCAACAGCTGCATGTGGTTAGCGGCTACCGTACAGGGCAGTGCAGCTCTAGGACATGTCTGTTGCTGCAGAAAGGCCTGCCCTGCACCCTCCATTGCTGTCCACTCCCCCATGGGCCTGACTTTCACTTGCTCTTCCTCTCACACTTGGTCACTCCGGTGCACAAAGCACACACAGCGCCATGCTCTCACCTAATGGGTGGCCTCTCTAGCTCAGTCTCTCTCTTTAGTCTCGCCAGTACCTAAGCGCAGACTCTGCCTAGCCCTGCATCGCAACACCTGGCCTCTAGTCTGGAGAGAATAACAGGATGGAAACATGACCACATCCACAATCCTAGGGTGAAGGACCAAGGGGAGCTATGTGGATCTGGAGAGCTTTGGAAACTCAGAGGGGCTGAGCTCAGGCTGGGTTGGGCAGGGAAATGGGAGGAGAATGACACATTTGAACATGGCCCAGACAGTA
Organism: Macaca fascicularis; assembly: GCF_037993035.2. Taxonomy (NCBI): domain Eukaryota; kingdom Metazoa; phylum Chordata; class Mammalia; order Primates; family Cercopithecidae; genus Macaca; species Macaca fascicularis. The sequence goes on along the minus strand of NC_088390.1, from coordinate 56,533,889 downwards.
GGGCATTGAACATGCAGAGAGAAAGGACATCTAGGAAGGCCTGGAAGTGGGGAAATGCAGTGCATTTGTGGAAACTATGGCCACCCTTTTTGGTTGGTGTGACACATGTGGGCAGGGGAGGGGACAGCGAGCCTGGGCAGGTGGGTAGTGACCAGGTAGAGCCTTGGATGCCAGGCTCAGGATGTCCCTGGGTCCCCCATGAGGGCAGATGGGGATGTGGCCTGGACAGCCAGGGTCCTTAAGTCCCAGAGGTCCAGGTAGACAGGGTTTCTGCCAGCATGGCAGGCATCACCAAACAAGCAACACATTGATCAAGAGCTGGAGCCCAGCACTGTGGCTCATGTCCTTAATTCCAGCACTTTGGGAGGCTGAGGCAGGCAGATCACTTGAGGCCAGGAGTTCGAGACCAGCCTGGCTAACATGGTAAAATCCTGACTCTACTAAAAATATAAAAATTAGCTGGGTGTGGTAGTGCATGGCTGTCATCCCAGTTACTTGGGAGGCTGAGGCACGAGAATCACTTGAACCTGGGAGGCGGAGGCTGCAGTGAGCTGAGACTGCGCCACCGCACTCCAGCCTGGGCCACAGAGTGAGACTCTGTCTCAAAAAAAGAGAAAAAGAGAGTTGGATGGGCATCATACAACTTTGGGTAATTTGCATGTGAATAAACCTTCATTTATATGCCATCATTCTTATCCTCTGTATACCTATTCCCTTTCCACACTGTCCTAAGTGTGGTAGAAGTGCTAATGATGAATTATTAAAGGCCATAATGAATGGCCATGAATACTTAATGACACCACGATATTAGTATTGCCGATGAATATCTACAGACTTGACCATCTCTCTGGGGACCTTAGGGAGGAGCGTGGGCTTTTTGTTCCTTTCGGGTTTAGACCTGAGACGGGGTGAGAGAGGTGACCAGCTGTCGTCTCGCTGTCTCCCTGGCTCCGGGTGCCTGGTTCTCTCCGGACTTCTGACGCCCTGGATTCTCTGTCCCCCGCTGACCACACTTGCAGTCTCCCCTACCTGCGATGGGGGAGCCGAACAGTCAGTCACCTTCCCTCCCGGCCTCGGCTTCTCAGGCAGGTGGGAAGGAGCAGGCAGAAGGTGAAGGAAAAAAGAAGGGAGGGAGAAGAGGAAGGAAGAGGAAGCAAGAATTTAAGAAAAAAAAAAAAAGAAAAAGCTTCAAAAGGAGTAGGCAGGAGGCAGGGGCACAATGGCTCCCCAAGCCACCCCAGCCCAGGGGTGTTGTGGTCTGGGGATTCAGGAGGTTGAGGCACCCAGTCCGTGGTGAGCAGGGCCGGGCCTCCTTCCTTCCTGAGAGCACTGTGCAAGCGCCTTCCCCACAGCTCTCCCAGGCATCTGTCTCCCTCACTCCCCCAGGGCCAGGACAGCGAGCAGGGATCCCGCCTTCCTCCTGGTCCCTCCCAGACCCTCGCCAGGCTCAGCAGACCCCTCTCCCGTTGCATTGCTCCTTTGGCAGGAGCTCAGCATGGGTGTGGAGGGAGCAGAGGCCAGACGACTCTTCATGTCAGTCCAAGGAGAGGCCCCCAGGTCCTCCTCACGGGTTCCACTCCCCTCACCCTCCCAGTATCCGTGAGCATCCCACCGCCACCAACTGCAGGGCGTCCAGGGCGGTGGAGAGTGAATGGGCTTGAAGGGGAGTGGGCATAAGGTTTGGACATCCCCAGGTGTGAAGGGTGTGTGTGTGTTGTGCACGTGGATTGCCTGTATGGTATTGCAGGGGAGAAGAGAATTTGGAAACGGTGCAAGGGAATTGCAAGAGATAGAAAATAAAAGAGGAAATAAAAAGGTTTGAGGTATAAGAAGGGTGAGAGAAACGGGAGCAGGGCTATGGAGGGATCTAGAAGAAAATAGTGGGGAGAGAAAGGGCAGGAATGGAAGGCAAGCCCACCACCCCAAAGTCCCTTCCCCATATCTCCCCCTCCCCCAACTCCAAAGAAGGAAATTAGGAGGCCACTGCGGATTATGTTTGGGTCATTTCCACATGCTTTATTCCAGCAATCAAAATAATTAAAAACATCTCAAATTATTATACACATACAAAATAGGTACAGAGTCTTTTGCTTCCTCCCACCCCTAGGGGGAAAAACTGCTTTGTGCTTTGGGAAGTTGTCTCTGAAACCCGGGGAGAGAGGACGCAGGACAGACTAGGAGAGAGCCGGGAGGATGGGCTGCAGCTGTGGAGGAGGGTTTCAGAGGAGAGCGGTCAGAGAGCAGAGGCCTGAGAAGCCAGAAGCGGGTAGAGAGAGGGTGGAAAGTGAGCAACGGGCTGGGCTGGAGCCGCACACGCTCTCCTCCCATGTTAAATAGCACCTTTAGAAAAATTCACAAGTCCCCATCCACAAAAAAAAAAAAAAAAGAAAAATATCAAGGAATAAAAATAGACTTTGAACAAAAAGGAACATTTGCTGGCCTGGGGGGGCATCTCAATTTCTATAGCACCAGTGATTCCCTCCCCACCCCATCACATAGATGTAGCACCTTTGGTATAAAATGGGGAGCCGCTTCCACCCTGCCCCCATCCCCGCCCCCAGGCAGTTGCCCCGGTGACACATCAAGACAAGAACGAGGTAGTCTTTCAGCAACACAGTTACACAAGGAACAGAACAGTCTCTCCCGCCCAGCCCTGCGGCACGAGGGATTGACGCGTTCCCCAAATCCGATGTTTCTGCTTTGTCGTGGCCCTTCCTGACTCTCCTCCGAACCCAGTGAGGGGCTGGTGGCTCCCCCGGCATGACCCCCTCAAAAACGAAGGGGAGATGTTGCAAGAGACATGGGAGTGCCAGATGGCAAGGCTTCTTTGGCAGTCTGAGAACCCCAGGTCTCCCCAGGGTCTGGGGGTGCTGGGCGGGCAGAAGCGGGCTGAGGGTGGGGACCACTTGGGTGTTTCAGCATTGCCTTTGGTTGCTGGGCAGACAATGCATTGTTTCCTGTGTCTTCTGGGGAGACAGATTTGGGAAGGAGTGGAGGGGAGGCCCCAAGAGGGGATGGAGAAAGGAGCAGAAAGGGCAGCGTTGGGGTTTCATAAGCCCAACGGGCAGAAAGGGACTTACCCCCGCATGGGTCTTCAAGCAAGTGGACCAAGCTTCCTTTTTTAAAAAGTTATTTATTTATTCTTTTTTTTTTTTTTTGGTAAGGTTGAATGCACTTTTGGTTTTTGGTCATGTTCGGTTGGTCAAAGATAAAAACTAAGTTTGAGAGATGAATGCAAAGGAAAAAAAATATTTTCCAAAGTCCATGTGAAATTGTCTCCCATTTTTTGGCTTTTGAGGGGTTCAGTTTGGGTTGCTTGTCTGTTTCCGGGTTGGGGGGAAAGTTGGTTGGGTGGGAGGGAGCCAGGTTGGGATGGAGGGAGTTTACAGGAAGCAGACAGGGCCAACGTCGAAGCCGAATTCCTGGTCTGGGGCACCAACGTCCAAGGGGGCCACATCGATGATGGGCAGGCGGGAGGTCTTGGTGGTTTTGTATTCGATCACTGTCTTGCCCCAGGCTCCGGTGTGACTCTGGGGTGGGGCGGAGACAATGGGAGGGGGCATTACCACGTGGGAGTGATGGAAAGAGGACACTATGGCCTGCCCAAAAAGCCCAAGGCCAGAGAGGTGGGGCCCTGCCTGAGGATTCTGGCCACTCACCGTGCAGCCATCGACAGTGACGCTGTAGGTGAAGCGACTGTTGCCCTCGGCGCGGATCTCGATCTCGTTGGAGCCCTGGAGGAGCAGTGCCTTCTTGAGGTTGCCAGTCTGCTGGTCCATGTAGGCCACGCTGTTCTTGCAGTGGTAGGTGATGTTCTGGGAGGCCTCGGTGGACATCAGGCGCAGGAAGGTCAGCTGGATGGCCACGTCGGCAGGGTCGGAGCCCTCGCCGCCATACTCGAACTGCAGGGGAGGGGAGAGAGGGAAGAGTGAGCAGCTATGCAGGAACCTCTAGTCCTGCCTGGCCTCCCTGTCCAGGGTCCTCAGAGACCCTTATATCAAGAGGGGCCACCTGCCCATAGGCAGCCTGTGTCTGAACCACTATCAGGGACCTGGGACCCCTGCCTCCCAGCCCAGCTCTGTCCATCACCCTTAGCAGAGACCTACTCCAGGACTTCATGTCCCTTCTGAGCACTGGGCTAGCCCATCTCCTAACACTGGCTCTGAGGTCCAGCTCACGCACCTGGAATCCGTCGGTCATGCTCTCGCCGAACCAGACGTGCCTCTTGTCCTTGGGGTTCTTGCTGATGTACCAGTTCTTCTGGGCCACACTGGGCTGAGTGGGGTACACGCAGGTCTCACCAGTCTCCATGTTGCAGAAGACTTTGATGGCATCCAGGTTGCAGCCTTGGTTGGGGTCAATCCAGTACTCTCCTGTGGTAGGGCAGGGCAAGGTGGAGTCAGGGAAGTGGAGCAGCCAGCACCATATGGTAGGGGCACATATGGGCATGGGGACCCTGGCATGGCAGAAGTAGGAGGGAGGGGGAGGCTAGGGCAGGCCCTCACCGCTCTTCCAGTCAGAGTGGCACATCTTGAGGTCGCGGCAGGTGCGGGCGGGGTTCTTGCGGCTGCCCTCGGGGCTCCGGATGTTCTCGATCTGCTGGCTCAGGCTCTTGAGGGTGGTGTCCACCTCGAGGTCACGGTCACGAACCACATTGGCATCATCAGCCCGGTAGTAGCGGCCGCCATCGTGAGCCTTCTCTTGAGGTGGCTGGGGCAGGAAGCTGAAGTCGAAACCACCGCTGGGAGGACCAGGGGGACCGGGAGGGCCAGGAGGGCCAGGGGGACCCTGCACAGAGAGGGAGGAGAGTGGGGATTACCGGCTTCCAAGTGCTTTGGGGGCTGGAGGGCCATGAGCAGAGGGGATGAGGGGCTACGTACAACAGGACCAGCATCACCAGTGCGACCGCGAGGACCAGGGGGCCCAATGGGGCCAGGGAGGCCGTTGAGTCCATCTTTGCCAGGAGTACCAGCAGAGCCAGGGGGACCCTGGAGTGGGGGAAATGGTTTGAGAAAGGCTGCCAGAAGCCCCAACAACCCCAGCTCTGGAGGAGAAGCCCACCACCCTCCCTGCTGGCTCTGGCTCCACGGCCTCATAGAGCCAGTTTCAGCCTCTTTCCATAGGACATGCCATAGCTCGCTCCAGCCGCTGAGCCAGGGGAGGACGGACTGGGGAGCAGAGAGGCCAAAGCTAAATCAGATTGTTTGTTCAGGATTCTTCTTCTCTTTGTCCACTCCCTGTCCCTTAACCCTTCTCCAGAGAGGCAAAGGGTGCCTGGGTCCCTGGCAAGGGTCCCCAAGGTGAGCCTGGGCTTGGGACTCAGGAAGAGGAGAGAGAAGGCATGACTTACTCGGGGACCAGCAGGACCAGAGGCTCCAGAGGGACCTTGTTCGCCAGGAGAGCCCTGAAGGACAGATAAAAAGGCAATTCAGGCCCAGTGAGGGTCAAATGTAGCCTGAGGGCCTTGCTGGAGAGACGAGGGCAGCGTGGGCAGCCCATGCCCCTTCATTATTCTGGAAATCTAGCCCCAGGGTGTCCATAGGCAGAGACCTCTCCCATAATCCCTCTCTGTGTACCCCTCACCCTCTCAGAAGCTTCTTGGACATGCCCATAAATCTTCAGACCCCAGTCCTCACTAGGGAGGGGTAAGAGTGACTATCCAGAGGGGGAAACCGAGGCAAAGCTCCCCCTTCTATCATACAGCACAGCATGAGGACTGGGGAGGGGCTGAGCATACTCACAGGAGGGCCAGGGGGACCCTGGAGGCCAGAGAAGCCACGGTGACCCTTTATGCCTCTGTCGCCTTGTTCGCCTGTCTCACCCTTGTCACCACGGGGGCCTTGGGGTCCCTAGAAGAGAGACGGGGCATCAAGTGGGGCACTGTCCGCATCTGTAGGGTTCCGAAGGTGTGGGAGACACAGCAGGGAACTTACAGCGGGGCCACGGGCGCCAACAGGGCCGACAGGACCAGCGGGACCGGCAGGACCCTGAGGAGAGCAAGGAGAGCATGAGATCTTGGCCAGGGGAGGCTGAGGCTGGGGCTGCAGGATGAGGCCTCCCCCTGCTGCATCTCTCTCTCCTCAGCCCCTTCCCACTGTGGCCATCTCTCCCAACTCCCAGGGAAACCTCCCCACTGCAATCTTCATGAGAGCTGGGGCCAGCTCAAGGGAGAGGGGGTCCTGTCTGGGAGAGGGGACTTGAGGCTGAGCTTTAACTCAGTTTTTTGGATTAAGGCCCCGACATCTTGCAGGATCTCCTTTCCTCCCCCTGCCTGGGTGAAGTCCGACACCCATCCCCAGGCCTCTAAGGAGGCCTGGAGAGTCCCTGGCCTGACCAGACACAGGGAACTGGAGCCCAGCTACTTACAGTCTCACCACGATCACCACTCTTGCCAGCAGGGCCAACGGGGCCAGGGGCACCAGGAGCACCAGGAGCACCAGGAGGTCCAGCGGGGCCAGTCTCACCACGGTCACCCTGGCGGGGGAGAGCAGAGGAATATGGGCCAGCTCCAGCTGAATGGCCAGGATGGGGCAGGGAAGCAGCAGACAAGGCTGTGGTCATGGAGTGTCACCATCTTACCTTGGGGCCAGGAGAACCATCTCGTCCAGGGGAACCTTCGGCACCAGGAGCTCCCTGCAGAGAGAGAGAGAGAAGTGAGAGTCAGCCAGAGAAGAGGACTTAGGCAAGGCCACAGTGGCCATGCTGAGGGTACTGGCATGGGGGCTGGGGACTGCTCACCTCACGTCCAGATTCACCAGGGGGTCCGGCCAATCCAGGGGGGCCCATGGGACCAGGGGGACCACGTTCACCACTTGCTCCAGAGGGACCTTGTTTGCCAGGTTCACCCTAAGGGAGAAGAAAGAGTCAGGCCAGCGACAGGGTCTGAGAGGACCCATGAGTCCCCTGAGGTCATCTCTACCAAATCTGTTCTCCTTGGCTCCACCCCACTCCAAGTCCTGTGATGGTTTTTCTCAGGGTCCCCCAAGGTGAGGGGGGCACTTACAGAGGGGCCAGGAAGACCAGGGAAGCCTCTTTCTCCTCTCTGACCAGGCAGGCCGACCACGCCACGCTGTCCAGCAATACCTTGAGGCCCGGGAGTACCAGGAGCACCCTGTGGGAGGCAAACAGGGGTGAGGTGCGGGACAGCAGCACAGGGACCCCTCCTCAGCTCTGGACACCTCTGGAGCTGCAGAGATCTGAGCTGGCACTTACAGCAGGCCCATCAGCACCAGGGGATCCTTTCTCGCCAGCGGGGCCAGGGGGACCAGGGGGACCAACTTCACCAGGACGTCCAGCAGGGCCAGTCTCACCACGGGGACCTTTGCCACCTTCTTTGCCAGCAGGACCAGGAGGGCCAGGGGGTCCAGCATTTCCCTGGATGGGGATAGGAGCGGCCGTCAGACTCCAGGGGGCTCTGGTGCATCATTGGTTCCTCAGTCGGACCCACCATCCTTCTGGCAGCCCGCACCCACCACCCCCAACCTAGAGCAGTGGACTCCACCGCAGAGACTTACAGAGGGGCCAGGAGGACCGACTCGGCCAGCAGCACCAGGGAAACCAGTAGCACCCTGGAAGGGAGAACAAAGGAACCGTCAGAGGGAGAACAGCCAAGTCATCCTATCCAGCTGCCCTCACCTGCCACCGCTGCCTGGGGAGAGGGGAGAGGCTCAGCAGAGAGGCAGGTGATACTCACAGGGGGACCAGCGCTGCCACGAGCACCTTTGGGTCCAGGAGCACCAACATTACCCTGTAGGAGAGTACAGAGGCATCAAGCCTGGACCTGTCCTGAGTCCTAGGACACCAGCATCACAGGCAGAGAGGGCAAGCCACTCACAATGGGGCCAGGGGGTCCAGCGGGTCCGGCAGGGCCAGGGGGACCAGCATCGCCTTTAGCACCAGCATCACCAGGTTCGCCTTTAGCACCGGGTTGGCCATCAGCACCCTGGGGGAGGAAGCAGGGCCGTGAGTGCAGGGAGGCAGGCAGGAGTTTCCACCGGCGGGGCAACGGGCAGTAATGGAGGCAGGAAGATGCTTGGGTGGGAAACAATCCCGTCTCCACCCTTCTCCCCAGAGGAGGGCTGACGCCTTTGTCCTCATTCTGTCCCTCGAGGTCCCAGGTCCCAGTCGGTGATGAAAAATGAGGGGGTCTTGGTACTCACAGGGGGGCCAGCGAAGCCAGCAGGGCCGGGGGGACCAGGCTCACCACGGTCTCCCTAGAAGAAAAGGTGGCAGATTGGAGAGATGCGCTGACATGAGGGAAGGCGGAGATGGAGTGAGGGGAAAGGCAAGGGGTGGAGGCACAGACAGGGCCAGGAGTGCTATGTGAAGGGAGGGAAGGGCCAAGTGTGGGGTCTTAACAGGTCTTCTATACTTACGGGGGCACCACGAGCTCCAGTGGGACCAGCAGGGCCGCTGGGACCAGTTTCACCCTGAGAGCAAGGAACAAGAGGCTCAGGGTCAGGGCCTCCCCTGAATATTCCTGGTAGATGACCCCAGGAGAGCCTCCCCTCCCTCTGGTCCCTCCAGGTTCCCGGGTTGACAGCTCAGTTTGACAGGACCTGCTTTCCCAACCCAACCCCATGGAACCGTGCCCAGGCCTGCTGGGGAGGCTATGTGTTAGGGCAGAAGGTGGGGAAGCAGCCACCTCACCTTGTCACCAGGGGCACCAGCAGGACCAGGAGGACCAATGGGGCCAGTCAGACCACGGACGCCATCTTTGCCAGGAGAGCCATCAGCACCTTTGGGACCAGCATCACCCTAAAGACATGGATAAGCTTGAGATTTCCAGTGTGGGGCAAGGAGATGACCTGTAGTGTTCTGCTTGTGTCTGGCTTTCCTGAGAGGCCCTCTCCTGCTCTGCCCTGCCTCCACCTGGGGCAAGGACTCAAAGGTCCTTTCAGGAAAAAGGGTGCCTGCCTGGAGACTCAGGTAGAACTGGGGTTAAGAGGCCCCTGACTTGTATAGGGGGATGAATAAGGGAGTCTCCATCAAGGAGATGCCCCCACCTCTCATCACCATGGTAACTCATGGGGAGAGACAGGCCTGGACCACTAGGAGAGGATTCATCAGCAAAGAGGCCAGAGCAGAAAGGGGAAGAGGGGAGGATTAGTGAGAAGAGGAACAGATCCCAGGGAGAAGGAGAGATGATGAGGGATTCACAGTAGGCAGAGATGGGAGCCATGTAGGGCTCAGGGGAGAGGGAAGGTTGAACTTACTCTGTCACCCTTAGGCCCTGGAAGACCAGCTGCACCACGTTCACCAGGCATTCCCTGAAGGCCAGGGGCGCCCTGGCTACCGGGAGCTCCAGGGGCACCAGCATCACCCTATGCGACAACCAAGAAGACTGAAGTGAGGCATGGGGTCCCAAGAGTGGGTCATAGCCCTAAGCCCCGCTTGGTATCTCACAGGCTTAGTTCCAAGGCCAATGACAGGCCTTGAGAAAAGATGAAAAGAAAAGACTCACAGCCCAGACTCCAGGCTGTTTGTGGGCCCCTACCCTGGTTTTTTCCCCCCACCTTGCACCCTATCTCCATGGCTTTGGTCATAGCCAGCCATCCCCTGCTGCAGGAGGGGTGAGACCTGGTCCCCGGGCTGCTTGCCAGAGACCCTTCCACGCTGCCCTCACCTTAGCACCATCATTGCCGGGAGCACCATTGGCCCCTCGGGGACCAGCAGGACCAGGGGGACCTTGCACACCACGCTCGCCAGGGAATCCTCTCTCGCCCTAGAAGGGAAGGACAGGGCATGTGACAGCTGTTCTGGAGACAGGGCCACGTACAAGGCACCTTGATGGATGCAGCGAGAGAGGCCTACTTACTCTTGCTCCAGAGGGGCCGGGGGCACCAAGGTCTCCAGGAACACCCTGAGGGGGAGGGAGGGAGGGAGGAACAGACAGTGAGCAAAATCTACCTGGGGCCACTCTGCTGCAAAGCACTGTCCCTCCTCCTGGGGTATGGCTGTGATGAGAGGGGAGCCCCTTCTCAGCACTGAAGTGGAATTATCCCAGACAGCCCCTCTCTTCCTCCTGGAGATGTGTCAAAGGCCTCCCTGCTCCCCAAACTATGGACCAAAATGTATCAATAGAAGGGTTGAGGGAAAGTCACAGCATATTCCAGCAGCTCTTAAAAGAAGTCACCCAGGCTAGCAATCATGCAGCCCCCACTTCCCTCTGTGATGCTCCCTCCATGGTAGGAAGTTCTTTCTGGCGTCTGATCTCAATCCCTCTAGCTGATGGCTGTCTGATGAACTAGGAGCAGCGGCCTGTCCCTCTGGATTCCCTGCATCTCCCACCCTTCTGGCCCGCTGCTCCCAGCTGCTCCCTCTTACCTGTTCACCAGGTTTGCCTGCTTCACCGGGAGGACCAGCGGGGCCAGGCAGACCCTGTGAGTGGGAAATGGGGGAAGGAGGAAGGGAAGGTTTAGAATCTGGAAGAGACCAAAGAGCTGTTTCCCACCCCTACCTCCCAGCACCCTGACAGCCATGAGGCCTCACCTGGAAGCCGGGGGAGCCAGCAGGGCCTTGTTCACCTCTCTCGCCAGCGGGACCCTGCACAGAGAGAATAATGCGGTCACGGAGAGGCCCAGGAGACGAGGGGCTGAGGGTGTTTCCCCTTTCCTGCTCCCCAGATCTCCCTATCAGCGACACTCACAGCAGGGCCAGGGGGTCCCTGAGCTCCAGCCTCTCCATCTTTGCCAGCAGGACCCTGTGGGGAGAGAGCGAAGGGGAACTCAGGGTTGGGAGGCCCTGAGCAGGCTCTGAGCAGCCAACTCAGGTTGGGAGCAGCCAAGGACTGTGGCCTCTAGCACCGATCCTGCAGGGAGGAGAAAGTGCTGGGGCAGCAACCGGAAGCGGGTAGGGAGGGACGGAAAGGAGATACTTACGACAGCGCCAGGGGGTCCGGGAACACCTCGCTCTCCAGCCTTGCCGGGCTCTCCCTGTGGAGAAAGGGAGTTAGGGTTGATGGGGCTGAAGTAAGAAGCCAGGGCCTCCTGGGGACTCTCATTTACTCTGAGTGGGACTTTTTAAGGGACTTTCTTTTCAAAAGACTCTGCTGTTTGGCCCCCAGGGAATGCCCCTGCAGGCGCTTCTTGCTGGGCCCCTTCGAGCCCACTCCTCCTAAGATGCCCTTCCAGGCTCCTCCTCCTGCACCCTCTCCCCTGCCTTTTCGCTGTTAGATGCCCGCTGTGGCCTGCACTGCAAAGGGCTTTCCTCTCCTCTGCTATCTCCTTTTGGACCTTGAAGAATCCACTAAGACTGGGGGTGCCTACCATATCAAAGGACTGTCCTATCCCCACATGTAGGGGGTGGAGGGCCACCAACAACACTTATTTCCAGCACAGAGCAGTGGTCATGGAGCCTGGAGAAGTCTTTCATTTTTTCTTTTCTCTCTCTTTTTTTTTTTTTCTGTTTTTTTGTTTTTTTGAGACGGAGTCTCACACGGTTGCCCAGGCTGGAGTGCAATGCAGTGAGTGCAGGCTCACTGCAACTTCCGCCTCCCAGGTTCATGCAATTCTTCTGCCTCAGCCTCCTGAGTAGCTGGGATTACAGGTGCACACCACCACACCCAGCTAATTTTTTGTATTTTTAGTAGAGACGTGGTTTCACTATGTTGGCCAGACTGGTCTCAAACTCCTGACCTCATGACCCACCTGCCTCAGCCTCCCAACATGTTGGGATTACAGGCATGAGACACCACGCTCAGCCGAGAAGTCTTTCATTTTACAGATCAGGAGACTGAGGTCCAGAAAGCGAGAGTGAGTGGCCACACAGCAGGTAGCGCCAGAGCTGAGCCCAGAGCTCAGGACTCCTTTGAGTCTCAGGTGTGTCTGTCCCTGGCTCTTCATGGATCCTCACTGAATACTCACAGCAGCACCTTTAGGTCCAGGGAATCCCATCACACCAGCCTGACCACGGGCACCAGGGGGGCCTGGGGGTCCGGGGCGACCATCTTGACCGGCGGGACCCTAAGGATGGGAGGCACGAAAGCAGCAGTGAGGATAGTGAGGAGGTAGACAGGACAGTGGCAGGGGGTCAGGGGGAGTGATACTTACAGGGGGGCCAGTTTTGCCATCAGGACCAGGGCTGCCAGGGCTTCCAGTCAGACCCTAGGGCGGCAGAGAGGTATGAGTGGGTTTGGGGGAGAAGCATGATGGAGGTGGGGGAGGACTCCGGAGGGCAGATCCCTGGGCCTGCTCCAGAACGCCTCATCCCAGACCCCACACGGTATGGTCAGGGCCTGGCCAAGCCAGGCCGAAGGACTGGGGCCTCACCTTGGCACCAGGCAGACCAGCTTCACCAGGACGACCAGCTTCACCAGGAGATCCTTTGGGGCCAGCAGGGCCAGGAGAACCACGTTCACCAGCGGGACCCTGGTTGGGAGAAGTCACAGGAACAGTTAGGGTCTCAAGTTTGTGGCTCTTTGCCATGGGCCAAAAGAGGAAGACGATGCCCAGGGAGCAGCAGGGACAGTCCCCCGGCCTCAAGGAGAGGTTACCTTGGGACCAGCAACACCATCTGCACCAGGGAAACCACGGCTACCAGGTCCACCCTGCAGGAGGAGAGGAGGCCAGTTAACTCAGAGACACGTGGGCACCAGCCAGGCACTGAGGGTGGAGTGGGAGGGGGCGGGCAGGGGCACTTACACGCTCGCCAGGGGGTCCGGGCAGGCCAGTGGGTCCGGGTTCACCTCGAGCTCCTCGCTTTCCTTCCTCTCCAGCAGGGCCAGGAGGTCCTTGAACACCAACGGGGCCCTGGAGAGAGCCAAGAGGAGGGGGCGGCCTGTGGTGAGGGGCCATCCTATGCCAGCCTCAGAGCTGGCTGAGGCTGGGCTTCCAGCATCAGGGGTGGGGCAGGGGCTCCCCCAGAAGGCTAGGGGTTCCTCTTCCTTTCTGGATCTCCCTCAGGGGGCTTCCAGGGCAAGGTGGGCTGGGCTGCAAGAAGAATGACAGGGAGACTTACGGGTTCTCCCTTAGCACCAGTGTCTCCTTTGCTGCCAGGAGCACCAGGTTCACCCTGCAAGGGGGGAGAAGAGGATGAGCTGAGAGTTGGGGGCGCTCAGTTGGCCTGCATCTTCCTGCTCCCCAGATGAGAGCCGCACTGGAGCCAGTGCATGGGGCGGGCAGAAGTTTGGTACTCACGCTGTTACCCTTGGGACCGGGAGGGCCGCCAGGGCCCTGGGGTCCAGAGGGGCCTCGGGCACCAGGGAAGCCAGGAGCACCAGCAATACCAGGAGCACCCTGTGGGAGGCAGACAGCCAGGTGAGCCTAGGAGCAGAGGGAACGGGGCAGGCAGGCTGCAGGCAGCAGGGGTGGAACTGAAGCCTGGCAGGATACTTACATTGGCACCTTTAGCGCCAGGCTGTCCATCAGCACCAGGGTTTCCCTGTGGCACAGAGAAAGGAGTGTGAGCAACAGGCAAGGACTCTGAGGTTAGAAAGCGGCACAGGGGACACTGAGGCAGGGACACTTACAGCAGGGCCAGCAGCACCAGCAGGGCCAGGGGGGCCAGGCTCACCACGCACACCCTGGGGACCTTCAGAGCCTCGGGGACCTTGGGGTCCAGCTTCGCCCTGGATCAGAAGAAAGGACATATCAGAAGCCACCCTAGGAAACCCAACCTTGCCTCTTGGGATGACAGGAGGAAGGGGAGACAGGGACAGGAAAGCAATGATCAGGACTCTAAGATCAGACACAGAGACCCTGGGACAAAGGTGTTAGTGAACGGGTTGCTCTCTTGCCATTCTGGGTCCCTTTGGTTTGGGGAACAAGGAGACGTGAACTGCTTGGCCCATGAGGGTCATGCTCAGAGGAGAGTGGGGGGTCTCACCTTAGCACCAACAGCACCAGGGAAGCCAGGAGGACCAGCGGGGCCAGTAGGACCCTGTGAATGAAATGGAGATCTTAACGAGAAGGAAGAGATGGCAGCTGCAAGTCACACCCTGGGACAGAAGCAGCCCTGGGGTTCAGACCAACACAACCTGCCCCCAGTGTCAGCTCCGAGAGCAGACACTGAGACTCCTCCCCACTCCCAGGCCCTGAGGCCTACAGGCCACACTCACAGGGGGTCCGGCAGCACCAGTAGCACCATCATTTCCGCGAGCACCCTGCAGGAGAGAGGGGAAGCCCCGTTAAGTCCACTGAGCACTGGTCAGTCCCTAGAGCTCCTGGGGAGCCCCTTTCAGAGCCCAGGGTTCCCCCAAGGGGCTAGGAGTACTTACAGCAGGGCCAGGGGCTCCAGGGCGACCTCTCTCACCAGGCAGACCACGGGGGCCCTGACAACCAAACCAAGAGAAGTCAAACGAGATGGGAGACAGCCTCGTTCCCCCAGGCCTCCATCTTGCCCCTGCCTCCTGCCCATCCCTGCCCTCTGGAACTGGGCACACTCACCATCTGACCAGGAGCTCCATTTTCACCAGGGCTGCCAGGCTCACCCTGTAGAACAGAGAATAATGAGTGAGAAATTCATTCATGGTGGGACTCTGGGGATGTGGAGGACCATGATGTTCAGACAGCCTCTTACCTTGGGACCAGCAGGACCAGCATCTCCCTTGGCACCATCCAAACCACTGAAACCCTAAAGCAGGAAAGAGGTAGAAGGTGAGGATCTGTGGAGGGGGTGGAACAACCTTGACACCCACCTAGATCTGAGAAAGAGCCTTGAGAGGTCATCACCGCCATTCCCCTGTTTCTGAGCTAGACTAAACCTCAACTGGCTCAAGATCTCCCCCAGTCGTTTAATCGGGACTTCTTTCCCATGGAGGGAGGTGCTTTGGATGTCCACTCTCTGTCCCTCAGGGCTTCTGTAGCTGCCACCCACCATGATGCATCTCAAGATCTTTTGGGGAAGAGGCTGGGATTGGATGGGGGTATGCTGGGGACCTGGGGAGCTTAAATGACTCAAAGGGAACTCACTCTGTGTCCCTTCATTCCAGGGAGGCCAGCTGTTCCGGGCAATCCTCGAGCACCCTGGAGACAGATGAAGGCGGCGAGGAAGGGTCATTAGAACACACCACCATGGACCCAGCTCCTAAATGAAGCCCAAGTGCAGTGAAGCCCAGGTTCAGCCACAGTCCCCTGCTCACCTGAGGCCCAGGAGGCCCACGCTCACCAGGACGACCAGGTTTTCCAGCTTCCCCCTGAGAGGGAGAGAAAAGACCGTCAGGGCCCTGCCTCCCCACCACCGCCCAGGGGCTGGAAAAATGGGGAAGGTCTCAGTCTTCTCTGGGTTGTTGCAGGTCAGGTTTGGGGGCCCAGAATCTTATCTTTGAATCTAGAGCTCAGTTTAAATCTACAGTGAAACCTTCGTTTGGTGAAACCTGAGTGCCTCTAAAGGAATTTCTGTCTACTTCTGTCACCAGCATTTTAATCTTACCATCTGTGCGCCAGTTTCCCCAGAGGGATGGGGTTGGGGATTGCTCTAAGGTGGCTGGGGTGAGGAGAACAGTCACCTTGTTGGGGACATGGAATCATCTCACTAAGGGAAAGGATCATTGTTCAAGGGTAGTCCACGCATCAGAGGGGACTTGCCCTCCTTCCTCTGAGTATCGTTCCCAAAGGCGGTGGAGTGGAAATTGCAGGACCCAACCCACGGAGGCCATGGGGTCAGATGGTATCTTCTTGCTGGGGATACTTACATCATCTCCGTTCTTTCCAGGGGGGCCAGGGGGACCTCGGGGACCCATGGGACCCTAGAAAAGATAAAAGAGGTGGTTAGAATAAGGATAAGAAAAAAAGAAGGGGAAGGCTGGGATTGAAGGGAAGCGGCAAGGAAGACCCCAGGCCTGGGGGTTCTTCGATAGGAGAGTCTGTGTGTTTGTAGAGGGAGTGTGTATCTGTACAGAGAGTGCTTACTGAAGCTCCAGGCTCGCCAGGCTCACCAGGGGGACCTTGGAAGCCTTGAGGACCCTTGAGAAGAAGGAAAGAAAGATGGGGTTAGAAAGCAAGTCCCCGCCAACCTTCTCCAATCTTACCAAGAGATCTCTGAGCATCTCCCCTTCCCTCATCCCAATCTTCCCTCCAAAAAACCAAAGCCCAGGGAGGCATATGAATACGTCCTGGATACTCACAGGTGCACCAGGGGGGCCAGGGAGACCACGGGGACCAGAGGGACCCTATAGAAGGAGAAGAAAGGGGGGTCATGGTGATCCCTCTGTAGGAAAGCATGTGGATGTAGTCATTCATACCTGTTGGGACCACCCAGTCATCCTGCATCTTTTCTGGACTCTGAGGTCCCAAAGGTGATCTTGACCTCCCAAGCTGTCTATGCCAGCTGCCTATGCCCACCTTCTCTGGATACTCATTCTCTCTTCTGTCATCCCTGCTCCCCCTGCTGGCTCACCATGGGACCAGGCACAGAAATTCCTCCGGTTGATTTCTCATCATAGCCATAAGACAACTGGGGAGCGAAGTTCTAGAACAAACAAGAGAAGTCAGGGTCAGGATAGTGAATTGAAAGGCAGAAGACCGCACTGAGGATGGAAGAAACTGACATCATGCGCTTCCTGGTGTGATGTGCTGAGAAGAACAACATTGCTTGTAAGATATTCCTGCCAAAAATGCATCCTGCATCTAATCTAATCAGACAATCCCAAATTGAGGGACAGTCTGCAAAACAACTGGACTCTTCAAAACTCCCAGTGCCACGAAAGACAAAGAAAGTCTGAGGAATATTCCACATTTGTGGAAACTAGAGACATGATGATTAAGTGCAAAATCCATAATCCTGGACAAGATCCCAGGTGGGGTGGTGGGGGTGGAATCTATACAGGACGTTATTCGGACATGGGTGAACTTTGAATACGGACTGCACATTAGAGAGTGAATTTAATCACTGTGCTATGGTTAGTTAAGAGAATGATCTTGCTTTTAGGGAAAACACACCGAAGTATTTAGGCGCAAAGGAACCTGATGTTAGCAACTTACTCAAACAGTTCAGAAAAAAAAAAGCTACATATACATAAACAGAAACTAATAAAGCACATGTCACAAACTGTGAAGGGCATGTGAGAGTTTCCTGTAGGATTCTTGCAACTTTTCTGTAAGTTTGAAATTGTTTCATAGTATAAAATTAGGTCATCTGCCAAAAACAAAAACAAAACAGGGGAGAGTGGACACACAAGGCCTTTTCACTTACTCCTCCGAGGCCAGGGGGTCCGGGAGGTCCGGGGGGTCCGGGGGGTCCGGGAAGTCCAGGCTGTCCAGGGATGCCATCTCGGCCAGGGGGGCCTGCGGGTCCCTGCAGGGGGAGAGGGCGGGGCCGGTTGAGCGTGGGGCCAGGAGCCACGCCCACCTGCAGCTCCCCACAGCCCAGAGAGTGCAACGCTTACCCTTGGGCCTCGGGGGCCAGTGTCTCCCTTGGGTCCCTGTGGGATTGGGGAAGAAGAAACAAGAGGCCAGGTTAGAGAAGGGAGGACCGTGAGGAGGCACGGGCGGCGGAGGGACAAAAGTCGAGGGCAGGAGATTACCTCGACGCCGGTGGTTTCTTGGTCGGTGGGTGATTCTAGGGGGCGAAGAGACGCGCGTTAGAGCCAAGGTTTGCTAATGCCGCTCCTGGCGGCAGAGGCCTCCAGGCCGGAGGGCCAGCGAGCGCCGACCATCCCCATCCCCAGCCCCCAGCCCCAGCCCCAGCCCCCAGGCCCCAGGCCCCAGGCCCCAGGCCCCGAGCGCAGTCGCACCTGAGCCGTCGGGGCAGACGGGACAGCACTCGCCCTCGGGGACTTCGGCGCCGGGGCAGTTCTTGGTCTCGTCACAGATCACGTCATCGCACAACACCTTGCCGTTGTCGCAGACGCAGATCCGGCAGGGCTCGGGTTTCCACACGTCTCGGTCATGGTACCTGAGGCCGTTCTGTACGCAGGTGATTGGTGGGACTGGGACAGGCAGAGGAAGAGGGGCGTTGTCAGTAGTGCCTGCGACTCCCACCTTGGTGCTCCAAGACCCTCACCTTAACCACCTTTCCCCTGGGTCTAAGAGGCCTACTTGGATTTTTCACTTCCCGCGCCTTCTCCCTGTTCCTCTTTCCTTAAATCCTTAAAAGTTCGCCTGCTCCTCATCAGCGCGGGTGACAGCGCCGAGGCGCCTGGCCAGGGAGGCTGTAACTCTTTCCAGTTCTCAGGAATTTAAACAAAGCTTTAGGCCGCGGTGGCTTCCAACTCCAATCTCAGCCCATTGGCGCTGAAGCCAAGTGAAATAAAAACCACAGGGTGGGAGGTGGGGGAGGGCAGGGGGAGAATAGGAGGGGCCCTATCGGGAGGGCAGGCTCGCGGGGAGTGGCTTGCGCGGTGGAGACAGGAGGAGTGCGCGGGAGGAGAGAAGGGAGGTCCAGTCCTCATCCCGCCTCCTTCCCTGGGCAGGTGGGGTGGCAGGGGCGGGGCTAGGAGAATGGGAGCGGCTGATCGGAGGGGAGGCCCCCCCAAGACTTGAAATATACCTCAAAATTAGGAGACACCCTAACCTCCAGGACCTAGACATCTTAAAAGCCCGCTCTCGGGGCCATCCCCAGTCCCCCAAAGCCAGCCAATGCCTCCGGGTCACTTTTAGCCAAAGAACCAAAAAGTCCACAAATAGTCCAGAAGTTAACTAACCACTCCCACCGCACTAGCGGCTCCCCAGACGGCCGCTAGGTGTCGGGCAACGCTAAGCAATGGGGCCGGGGCGGGGCCAGCCTCACCGGCCCGACTACCTCTTTAAGAAGCTTGGGCTGCCCCATCGCCGGCTTTACTTTCCAGATCTAGAGATGGGGTCCGCACCCAGCAATAACTCAGGTCTTCCCGCTCCGGCTCCTGCCCCAAGAAGCGTTGGACCGGGAGACGCAGTGCTCAGCACCGGTCAGAAGGGGGCGCAAGGATCCCGCCCCACCAGATCCGCGCCAAAGTTTCTCATCCTCCACCCGCCCACGCTCCGCGCCCCCTCCGCCGCGGCCCAGCACCCCCACAGCTCCAGCAACAGTCTAGCCCGGAGAGAGGGCAATCTTTCCTTATGAATCATCCCACAGCCTTCCTGATTGCTTCTACATCTTGGGCTTCAAATCCCCCGCTCGGCGCCGCCATCCCATCTTCGACGTGCTTTCCTCACTCTGCACCCAGATCCCTACTTTCCCGGTTGCGCGCTCGGGATTCTCTCTCGCACCAGCTCACGCCGCGCTCCACCCTCACCTCCCGCTCCCGGGGCGCGTTCATCCCCAACCTCGCCCCAGGGTGAGCTCTGTCCTTTCTCAGGGCCCCGTGGAAGAGCCCTTATCATGTCCCTTCCATTCCCGAGTCTCCGGAGCATCCACGTCTCCGTTTAAGCCGCGGCCCCCAGGACCAAGCGCAAGGCGCGATATAGAGTATCCTTGCACTCCCAAAAGTTTGGGACTTACTGTCTTCGTCTTGGCCCTCGACTTGGCCTTCCTCTTGGCCGTGCGTCAGGAGGGCGGTGGCCGCTAAGAGGAGCAGGAGCCGGAGGTCCACAAAGCTGAACATGTCTAGACCCTAGACATGTAGACTCTTTGCGGCTGGGGAGGGGGTTAGCGTCCGCTCATGCGTGGCCTCACACTCCGCGTGCCTCCTGCTCCGACCCCAAGGAGAAACTCCCGTCTGCTCCGACGCCTGGCCCGGGCCTCTTTTATACTGTCCTGATGGAGAGCAGGGAGGAACCCTGCCCCTCAGAGAGGGGGAGCCGGCCGCCCGTCCCCCAGCCAATCAGAGCTGCCTGGCCCGGCCCCCAATTTGGGAGTTGGAATGGAGAGGGGGAGGAGGAGGGAAAGGAGTCCACCCCACATCTCCCCCCTTCGCAGCTCTGCCTCCCCAGCCCCCCAGCCCAGCCTGGGCCAGAGGTGCTGTGGCAGGGGTGCAGCTGGGTCCTCAGAATGGCATGGGCTAAGCCGTGGGTAGGGGTGCCCCTCTGCTCTCTTCCTGGGACCTCCAATCTAGAGGAAGTGGAACTGGGGAGCTGGGTGGGGAGACTTCCAAAGGTGGAAGGGTTGGGGGTGTTGGGGAGGGGGTCCTCCTGGCTGTACCCCACTCGCCCTCTGACTTTTCTGGCAAGAGCTAAGGGAGGGGCGTAAAAAGGCCAGCTGAGGACCTCTCCAAAACAGGGGAAGCTGGGAATTTAAAAGATGTGCCTGTTTGGGGGTGTCTTCTGGTGTGGCTAGGGAATGGAGCTTGGGAGTATTTGGGGGACAATTTACATATTCTTTTCTAGACATTAAGAACCAGATATCTGAGGGAAGGGTGCAGGCAAGGGAGTTTTAATTTTGAGGATGTCAATTCTTCTGCTGTGCTCCAGGACAGAATCAAATGCTTTCCTCCAAACCCTAGGCATGATTGAGAGATGGGGTGGGGAGGCTGAGGTGCACAGTGAGAAACATGACTAGGTGGTCTCTCCGGAAGAAAGCTTTGGTGTTGGGTGATGGAGCAGCCAGGTAGGGGTGGGGGATTCTAGGGACACAGAGGTGGGGATTGGGGCTTGCAATCCCCTAAAAATTCATTCCCCAAGCTCTTGTACCCCAGAGTTGGGAAGTATTTTTAGTGGGAGGCCTGTGATCATTGGTGACTTAGAGAAGAGTTTTGTTTGCTATGGCTGTGGCCAGGGGCTGCTTAGAGACCCTTCTACCCAACACAGTCAAACCAGGGAGCACCTGGGTGGAGGGAGGGAACTTAGCTAAAGAGATGTCTTTCTCGGAGCTGCGTAAAGCCCCTTCTCCAGTTGTACCTGGACTCAGTGTTGGGGATGTATGGGATATTTTGGGTGTCTGGGTGAAACTTGCCTTTGGGGTGTGGGATGAGCTGCAGAGGATGATTGACTTTATTTTAGGGGCTACTTCCCACTGCCTCATCTCTTTCCTGAAAATCCTGGTCACTGCTCTTTGCCTTAGGAACCAGAGAGAATCATCTGTACACTCTGAAAGGGGCTGGGGACCTGAAGGACAGCAGGCTATATCTAGGGAAGATGCCTCTAGAACTCCGTGTCCTTTCTTCCTCCAAGTCTGAATCCCCCAACAGGGCTCTGCCTCAACCCCAATCTACCTCGTCCTGACAAACTCTGTAAGGCTGAGAGAAGGCCTGGGGGTCTCCTTGCAGTGCCCTGTTCATTTCTCTCCCTCCTGTGCAGCTCCCCACCCCCGGTGCTCCAGAGCTGCAAACGTGGAAGCGGGGAGTCCCGCCTCCCCCAAACCATCCAAGATTCCATTGCCTCCCCCCGCCCCTCTCCACGCTCTCCCCCAGCTGGTTTTGTGCAACGAAGGCAAAGGGGAAAAAAAAGGAACAGAAGGGGAGGGAGCCACGTCGGCTGGCCGTGGGCAGCCAGGATGAGCGGTGCGGGTGGGGCAGCAAAGGGAGACTGCAGGGGCTATAATTAAAGGGAAAATATAGAGTTTCCAGAGAGGCAGGGCTGGAGACAGCAATGGAGGGACGGACCTTCATCAATTATCCCGACCATGTGGCAGCGACTTGTGGCCCAGGGTCTGCCCCCGCCTAGTGCCAGCGACTGCAGGGCAGGACTGGGGGGCTGAGGTGCTGAGATGGCAGTTCTTGAACCCACCAAAGTCCTGCCTTCTACTGTGGGTCAGTTCCAAGAGACCGCTTCCCTAATAGGGGACAGGGGTCCTGTTTTTGGAGGGAACAGACATTTGGAGTGGTGGTCTAGGGCAGGGTGTCACAGGACTTGGTGGTATGAGAGTTAGTGACCTGTCCACCTTGCTTCTTGGGTTTTTGTAGCGAGAAGGGCTCCTGCCTGCAGCTCCCCTCCCCTCCCCACATGTTCCCCATCCAGGCTTTCCCACGCCCATCTTAAAGAAGAGTTGAAACCTCCAAGGTGTGAACTGGGGGTTGCTACATCATGGGCCTGGGGTTCTGAAGGATATTTGGGGATCCCTGGTATTGGGGTTGTGTGTGCCTGGCGTGTGACAGCCACCACCCCAACGTCCAGTTCCAGGCCTTCCTCCCAGGGGCCAAGGCAGACAGTTTCCAAGCATCCTTTCCACGTGGCATGGAGCTGGGGCTCAAGGCCTCCCCTGCCACTCTTCGACTTAAAGCGCTTGGCGGGCGCCCAGGCTGAAGATGTGTCTTTCATTTCTGCAGTATGACAGTGAGAGGAAGAATGTGCTTGGGGCCTCCTCCCAGCCTGGCTGGGCCTTCCTGGCCGGGATTGAGGGCTGCAGACTGGGGGGATG
The DNA here is from genome assembly GCF_037993035.2 of Macaca fascicularis. Lineage (NCBI taxonomy): Eukaryota > Metazoa > Chordata > Mammalia > Primates > Cercopithecidae > Macaca > Macaca fascicularis. The sequence continues at coordinate 56,511,740 of NC_088390.1, read as the reverse complement.
GGAAGTGGGAGGGGGACGGAGCTTGTGCCTGGGAGAGGAGGAGACGCCACCTCATCTCTAGGAAACTCTGAAGCTCTGGCTTCTTGTGGAATGTAAGACTTTGTCCGGCACTTAAAGTGGGGGGGAGCAAAAGCCAAAATCTCCTCCCCACACCCCCAAGAAATGGTAAAGTCATCAGCAGTGAGGGAAAAAAAATTCCTTAAGAAGAAAAACAGAAAGAGGAAAGTGCTGAGCTCTGAGTTCTCTCCTTCTCCAAATTTCCCCAAGTGTCCCCCGCAACACAAAGAAGGAGGGAAGAGGCTCCCACCCTCAGAGCTCCTCAGGTGCCCCATCTGGACCCCATGGTGTGGGACAAAGGAGAACACACCTGGAAGAGGTAGCCCAGGTGCTGTGCACCTGGTGGGGGGCATGCCCCCCTGCCCTGCACATCCGAGTCACCCTTTCCAGCTGCTGCAGCCTCCAGTTGAGGTTCTGTTGCCCTTCCCCCAACTCCGATTCTCCAGAACGCTTCTCTGCTCCCATCTCTAGCCCCAGACTGGTAATAGAGAGGGAGTTCCTAGGAGAGGGGCTGAGGAGAGAGAAGGGCGGGGTCTAAGAGTGGGGTGCAGTGAAGACCCCAGGATGAAGCTCTCCATGAGTCTCTATCATGGAGCCCTGCACAGTTCCTGTTGAGGGAGCCTGGAGCAGAGTCTGGGGACAGACCCCTGGTGTGTGCGGGTCCTTCTTCTTCCCTTGCTTTAGCATTGCATGGTCTGAGCCCTTTGCTAGGTTCCTCGGCTTCCAGGTACAGCTCTGCTCTTCTATGCCTTAGCCCGAAACCCAAGTCCTCCAGCCTCCTAGGATTTCCCTCTTTCTCTTCCTCCCTCCCTCCTTCCTTTCCAGGGTTAGGGGGAAGATGCTGAAGTAGCTTTTGTCCATGCTGAGTGTTTGAAGCCTGTGAGACATCCAATTAGAAATATGGAGGAAACCCTTGGGTGCCTGGGTCGGGAGTTCAGAGGAGAGACAAATGTGGGGCCCGGGACGATGGTAACTGAAGCTGGGGTTGTGGATGGTGTTGTCTCAGAGAAAGCATGGAGGGAAGAGTGTGGAGGGGCTAGCACTGAGCCTCGGGGACCCTCAGGGTGTAAGGGCTGGGTGGAGGAGGAAGAGGAGACAGGGCAAGAGTGGCCAGAGAAGGAGGACTGGGTGAGAGGGATTGGGGGGTCATGAGTGCAGAGGAAAAAGATGGTGCCAGAAGGAAGGAGAGTTATATGCTGCAGAGAGAACTAGTATGGTAAGGAGTAAAACGTTCCCTGGACTTAGCAGAATGGTGGTGATTGATACCCCCCAGTGTGAGCTGCTGTGGTGGAGAGATGGGCAAGGAAGCTGGACTGGAGTGGGCTAAGGAGTGTGTGGGAGGCCAGGAAGCAAGGTCAGAGGGCAGCGACTGGGAGGAGGAGTCTGGCTGTGGCAGGAGTCTAGAAAGGCATCTGTCCCCTGCTCTTTTTCTTTCCACCCCCGATCCTGCCTTCCTTTCAGGTCCCTGCATCCCTCCTCTCCCTTCCGAGTTACCTCGCTGCTTTCTCCATCCCCCTCTGTCTCCAGAGCTCCTTTTCTGGATCACATTTGCCTCTTCTGCTCTCCTTCCCCCTTTCCTTTTCTTCCCAGGTGACCTGAGTCCTCAAATGTCCACAGCCAGGCCCAGCCTCCCACTCATTCTCCCCTAGAACAAGCCCTCATTCCAGACTCCTGAAGATGAGCCTTGTTTTCTAGTCCTGGATGGATTCCACCCCATTCTTTGCCCCCTGCCCCCAACACCCACACCCAAGTCCTAGACGGTGAACTTGGGAGCTGGAGAGAGAAGGGCTGGGGGTATGGCCTGTCACGGGCCCGGGCTCCCAGGCCCTCTCCAGCCACCTCACCAGGTCCCAGCCAGGCCCCCGCTGAGAATAACGCACTGGATGGGGGATGTTGTTGAGTTAGGGGACCCCAGTTCTCACTGCCGCTCTCTGGTAGGCAGAAGTGAGGGGTCAGCCTCATCTTTCCTGCTGGAGTGAGCTCCTGGCTGGGTAGCTAGCAGCTTCTCTGTCACATCCCTCCCTGCTCCTGATGTCTGGAGACAGTGTAGTTCTTCTTAAAAGTTGGCTTGGCCAAGTGCAGTGGCTCACACCTGTAATCCCAACACTTTGGGAGGCTGAGGCAGGCGGATCACCTGAGGTCAAGAGTTTGAGACCAGCCTGGCCAACATGGTAAAACCCCATCTCTACTAAAAATACAAAAATTAGCCGGGCGTGGTGGCGTGCACCTGTAGTACCAGTTACTTGGGAGACTGAGGCAGGAGAATCACTTGAACCCAGGAGGCGGAGGTTGCAGTGAACCGAGATCGTACCATTGCACTCCAGCCTGGGCAAAAAAAGGGAAACTCTCTTCCCAAAAAAAAAAAAAAAAGAAAGGAAAAGAAAAAAAGAAAAAGAAAAAGTTGGCCTCATGAATTGATTGAAGTTTTATTTACGCCTTTCTGGTTTGGTTCAATTCTGTGCCTGTTTTATCCCATTTACTTTTTTCCATTCCTTTCTTCCTTCGTTTTTTCTATTCATTTACCTTTTCTCTCCCCCTCCCCCTAACCTCTCTCCCTTCAAATTTTTCTCTTCATGCATTTTTCTTCCTTTTCTTCATTTTTTTTTCCTTTCCTTTTCTTTCCTCTGTCTTTGGCCCATTGTCCCACCCCTCCACCCACACACTCTTTTTTCTCCCTCCCTCTTTTCCTCTCTTATTCTCTTCCAGTATCTCCTCTTCCCCAGTCCTCGGTACTCTGGTGCCCATCCTGGGGGATGGCGCTCTGCCGGGTCTCCTCATGCTGTAGGCGGGCGTGCAGCCTTCGTGAGCTGCTCCAGGGGAGAAAGGGCAGCGGCCATAGGGGGTGTGGTCAGGGGGGCGGGTGGTGCAGGGCTTGCCTCACAGCCAGATGTCTGGATGCCGTGTTGTGTTTGGGAGATAAATGCCAGGGTTCCTTTGAATCCTGAATTTAAATAAAAGAAGCGGGGAGCTGAGGAGAAGCCTCTGTTGGGCAGAGGTACCTTCCAGATCTTGATCTCCTTCCTTGATACCCACCCCCCACAATCCCCACCCCAGGTAAGCCTTGGTCACCGATGTCTCCTGTCTTCTACTTCTGCCCCAGCCACCAGTCTTCCTCCTGGCAAACTTGAGATTCTGGAGATTCAGGGCAGGGTGTTGGGCAGGGGTCCTGGCAGAGGACCTCTTTGGACAGTCTGGCTCAGACACAGAAAGGATCCCGTAGGGATAACATGACCTTGCCTTCTTCCCAAAAGCCACCGCCACCTCATTTTGCTAAGGAGTTACATTCGTTTGCTAATGAATTCATTCAACAATACTCACGTGCCAGGCATTCAATGGTGAGCAGCACAGACCCTGTGTTTGCCTGATGGAGTTTGTGTCTGGTAAAGACACAGCCAGCAATGAAATCACATGAATAAACATGGAGGAGCAACCATTAAGGTTACTAAGGAGAAGAATGCAGAGCTTTGAATGGGCAGACATGGCAGAGGGTCTGCTCTAGTCCTGGAGCCCTAGGAAGGCTTCCCTGGGTAGGCTGATGAGAAGGAGTAGGAGGCAGGCTGGGGAGTGATGGGACCACATATGCAAAGGCAAGTGGGAGCATGGCAAGTGCTGGATACCCAAGGAATTCAGGGAAGGCCAGTGAGGCCGGAGTACCACAGGAAAAGGTTGAACAGGCCAGAGAAGTCCCATCACGGTGTAGTTTGCCTCCTTTGAGCTATGGGCCCCAGCAGAGGGCCTGAGGCAGGGGAGGGTCACAATCAGGTCTGCATTTGTAAAAGAACACCGGGGGCACTCGATGGAGTAGGTACCTGCGGGAGGAGGGCTGTGGGCGAAGGTGGAGGAGCAGCTGAGAGGCTGCTGCAGTTGTCCAGGTGAGGGGCTTGGACCCGGTAGGTGGGAATGGAGACAGAGAGAAGAGGATGGGCTTGAGAGCCCTTTATGAAGCAAAATTTACAGGTGCTGGGGTTGGATTGGATGTGGGGTGGGGGTGTTGAGGAACAGGGATGACCCTGGGCTTCTGGCTGGGCAAGGACCCTGCTTGGGGGAGAATATGCTGAGTTTGGTGCCTGTTGCTGACCCTCTAGTTGATCCTATTCACTAGGTGGTTACTTCAGGCCTTCTGGGGCCAGCCCTGTGCTGGGGAGAGCTCTGGGGACAATAGCTCCTATTCTGGGAGAGTGGGGAGCCAGGAAAAGAAAGAAAACACACACAAAAACGCCCTTCACTTGAGGCAGCACTGGCTGTGTGATTTTGAGTAAATGCTCCATCTCAGAACTTCATTTCCCCAGTCTGTGAACTGGGGTAGTAGTGAGACCACCTTGCTGGTCTATGTCTTGCTCAGTAAATGGAAGCCTCTAGACACAAAGGATGATGAGAGCGCCAATGAGAGATAAGGAAGGCTGCATGGAGGAGGCGGCTTTCCAGCCAGGCTTGGGAGGGTGGGTGACAGGGTTCAAATGCATGGTTTAAATGGGAGGAAAGGCACCGCCCAGCCTGGGAAGCTTGACACAGATTGAGTGAGAGACAGACAGAGAGAAAGAGGGATAAGGCCATGGGCAGAGGAAGATAAGGCTGGAAAGATAGGCTGGGGGCCAACTTCTAGAGGTCCGGGGTTAGTTATACTCGGTGGTGGCCATGGGAGTTGGTGACTGCCTTTGAGAGGAGAATGGTTGTGATTCTTTTGCCGAGAACTCACCCAGAGGACTTATACCTTTGTGACAGCAGAAGGACTCAAGTTAGAAGGCCGGGGCCCTTCAATGGAGGGGAAGATTAGAGGAAAGTGTGGGTAGCTTGGGAGGAACTTGTGGAATTGGAGATGAACAAACAAATGGGGCCCGGGAGCAGGTAAAGAGGTAGACCAGATAACCCCTCCAGAGTTGTGGTTTGACCTCTGCTGAATCCCAGAGCTTTAGAGTCTCTAAGTGGAAATATCACAGAATAAGAGACGTTCTGCTGGAAGGAAACTCCGAGTTTATTCTGTCCTCCCCTCCTTGTACAGATTAGAAAACTGAGGCCCAGAGAAGGAAAGTAGCTGCCAGAGGTCACACAGCTGGGACTGAGGGATCAGAGGTAAGAACCCTGTGACACTTCAAGAGCCCAGGTGGTTGGGGCTGGGGAGCTGGCAGGGCCAGGGAAGTCATTGAGGATGGCAGTGACAGCATGACACAGGGATCCCACATAATCCCAGTTTGGTCCTGGGAGGACAGCCCAGGAGAGCTGCTCCCCAACTCTCAGCTGAGCCATGTGGCCAGAGGGGGAAGGGAGCCTGGTGGGCAGGGAGGAACTGCCACATGGAAAAGCCTTGATTCGAACCATCTGGCCTGGGCGGGCGGAATGTGGGCTGCAGGGAGGGGAGGAGCAGGAGACGGGAAGGAGGCCGTGGTGGGCGGGTGGATGGCGGGTTTGGGCTGGGAGTGGCCTGACCCGGAGGCCCCTACCTTCCAGACTGCTGCAGCCCAGATGCCTTCGCAGCCGTGGTCTGGCCCATCCAACCCGCTGACCTCATTCCCAGCTCCCCTCCCTCGCAAGCTCCCCCCTTGCCTGCCACGTAGACTGGAGGCTTAGCTGCATCTTCGCTGGAGGGAGGAAGAGCAGAACACAGAGGCCCTGAGCCCAGAGCTCTGCTGGGTCAGGCTGGCCTGGGGAGAGCAGCTGTGTTCCTCAACACCCTCCATGACCAGGCTGGGCCTCAGTTTGCCCTCCTCAAACCTGAGGCCCAGGAAGTGGAGGGGACAGAGGTCATGGGAGAAGCATGACAATGAAGTGGGTTGGAGTGGGTGAGAATCAGGTGGGGGCTCTCTGGAGGTCATTGTAGCCATCCCCCTGCCTCCTCAGGGCAGGAGGGTGCTAGGATCAGACCCAGAAAGGGACGGGGCAGGACATTCCTCCTCTTTTCAAGCTGTTCACAAGAAGAGGAGTTCCATGGTCTAGGAGGGGGCCTCTATAAGAGCTAGTCTTCCTCCCCATGCTGTGTGAGGACCACGGTGTGTGGCTAGGATGAGGTGGGCGGTACACTGTCTTCCGTCTGTCAGCTGCTCTCAGGGACCTTCCCTTCAGTCCTGTCTCCAGGCTCTGCCTCTGACCCCTGCCTCCCCCTCGCTTCGCCTCCCTGCCCCCCAGGGTCCCGGGTCTCCAGCTGCCCCAGCTGAACAGGGGGCTGTCCCTGCCCCGCTCTCAAGGCGTTCCGGGGCTGTGAGTCATCGGGAATGTCAGTTCTGGCTGCAACTTCCCTCTCCTGACGTGGACCCTCTTTCTCCTCCTCCCCCGCACTCAGGGAGAGGGTGCCCCTCCCAGGCAGGGGGCTCTGAAGTGGGGGAGGAAGCCACAGGCAGGCCCGGGATGAGGTCTTGCTCCCCGATTGCCATTGGAAGGGGGCTTCGAAGACTTGCACGCCCCTCACCCAGATCCTACCTTCCCACGGCAGATAGAATTCCTTGACTTTCTCCCATTTCCCAGGTGGGGACACTGAGGAGAGGTGGGGAGGGGAGGGCCTGAACTTGGGTGGGCCCAGGTTCACTCACTCCCTTTTAGGGCACAGCTTTGTCAGACTGGGAACCTGCCCAGGCGTCCTTCTGAAGGGCCCTCCCCACATTCGAGGCTGGATCTGGCAGAAAAGCTGGAGAGGCTCTGCTGCCCGCTCCAGGGATGACACGTCTCTGCTGGGTGGAGTCCACGTCCGCAGAAAAGGGGGATGCCACGTGTCCAGACCCTTCCCACAGAGCCCCTGTGCCCTGCAAGTCTGCCTCCCACCCCTCTTCTCCTCTCCCTCCTCTCCCCAGCAGCCCTGCCTGCCCCCTCCCTCTGACCTCAAGAAATAGCTGGGGGGTAGGGGGAGGGGACACTGAAGGGAAGGCCAAGCTAGGAAAAGCTCCTTTTCGCCCCCTCCCAGCATGCCTGGGCATTTCACTGCCCATCAATGAGCCTCAGTTTCCTCAGCTGGAAAATAAGGGGGATGAACAGAAAAAGTCTCCACCCATGGGTGAGTCTATGATTCTGTCTCTGCACAGTCAGTCAGACTCGGGCACTCATACCCACTCACTCAAACCCACCTCTTCTCTCACACACATTCATTCATTCACACATTCACTGATGCACACTTACACACACATCTACACGCACACGTAGCCCTTTGCCTATTTTGGGTACAGCAGATCCCCACAATTTCTGTTTCCTTCTTTCTGACAGCCCACCATTTCTTCTCTCATTCCAATCATACCTCCCCCAGCCCCCACCCCACCCGCTTTAGCCACCCACTTTACATTTTTCTACTCCTGGTTCTCCTCCTCGTGAGGTCACTGGCAGGGCAGTGAGATTTGAACTTCAGAGTATTAGACCTCTGACCTTGCCAAAGACCACTCTGACTATCCCCTGAGGCTCTTTCTGAGTTTTGGGTGGGAGGGAGTCTGAGTGGGGAGAGGGAATAGAGCTGAGAAAGGCTAGTTCTTTCCTACCCCGCTGGGGATCTGCAAAAGGGTGCCCCTCACTTGTCTTTCCTGAACATCATGAACATTCGCTTTCCAAAAAAATCTGTCCCACTGACATCCGGAGGCCTCCTCTGAAGTGTGATCATTTTAGCAGCTTGCCCTGGCTGTTGCCCCAGGTTGCACCCTTCTAGGAACTTCCGCCTGAGGGAGACTGGTCAGAGCTCAGGAGGGACTGTTCCAGGGGATGAGATATCTGCTGGCCAGGAAAGGCGTGGGAATTGGGCAGCAGAGCACACCCTCCAGACCCGGCCCAACTTCGGAATAACAACAAACGATTGTGCCAGGCTCTGCCGTAAGCACTTTACATCTTTGTACTGCTCCAAAAGCCCTCTGAGATGGGTGCTCCAATTGTCTCCAATTTCAGAGGAGGAAAGAGAGGCACAGAGAGGTTAAGTCAGTTGCCTGAAGTCACAAAGCTATCAAGTGGCTGAGCTGGAATTCAAACCCAGGCAGCCTGGCTCCAGAGCCCCCACGCTTATCTGCTACTCCCAGCTGGTCCAAGGGACCCAGGATGGTCCAAGGGATGCCCTCCCACTTCATCTAAAGCAGTGGCTGTTTGCACAAACAGGCTCCCATCTGTGTGCACTCATGGAAAGATCACAGGATGATGTGGCTGGAAACTGACCACAGGCACCACCAGTAGTTGGAAAGATCAGAACAGAGCCGCCTCCCTCCCATTTGGTGAGGAACTATTGTGAGCTGACCACACCACACACGACATCTCATTTCATCCTCACAACAGCTCTGGGACGTCAGCCTTAATACCTCTATTTTATAGCTGGAGAGTCAAACGGGCCGAGGCGTTGTGCAAGATCCCCTTTCTCAAGCTCAGAAAGAACCCAGGTGTCCCGACAGCCAGATCAGTCTTCTCTCATTGATCCATACATCCCCTATTTCCAAATCCGCACGGCTTCTAGACACACACAGTCACATACAACAGACCACATAGAACGTTGGAAAGAATTACAGTTCTTGGTAGGCCACGGTGGCTCACGCCTGTAATCCCTGCACTTTGGGAGGTCAAGGTGGGTGGATCACCTGAGGTCAGGAGTTCAAGACTAGCCTGGCCAACATGATGAAACCCCGTCTCTACTAAAAAAACAAAAAATTAGCTGGGCTTGATGGCGGATACCTGTAATCCCAGCTGCTCAGGAGGCCACGGCAGGAGAATCGCTTGAAACCAGGTGGCAGAGGTTGCAGTGAGCTGAGATCGCGCCACTGCACTCCAGCCTGGGCAACAAGAGCAAAACTCTGTCTAAAAAAAATAAATAAATAAATGACAGCTCTCGGTAGTGTTTGAAGAGGCCCTGCACACCTCCTCACTGACAATGTCCCAGGAAGGGCTTATGCCCATTCTGTTGTGAGGGGAAGCCCCTTTCTGGGGCTCCCCACCAGCTGGGAAGTGGTAAAGCTGTGACTAGATCCCACGTCTGCCTGGCCTGGCCACAAAACTAGTGCTCCTCCCACCCTACAATACCACCTGCCACTCTCACTGTCAGCAGCCCAGAAGCAGCCCCTGCGCACACCATATCCCCAGCGAGCACACATGCATGTCACAGACAGGAAAGTCGTACTCACATAGTACCTGCACGACACAGGCTAAGGGCTTTTTGGTGTTTCCTGTGTGCCAGGCCCTGTTGTAAGGTCCATGTAGGCATGAGCTAGATGCAAGGCCATAACAAGCCTATGATGAAGGTTCCTTTAATATTCTTATCCTCGGCCGGGCGCGGTGGCTCAAGCCTGTAATCCCAGCACTTTGGGAGGCCGAGACGGGTGGATCACGAGGTCAGGAGATCGAGACCATCCTGGTGAACATGGTGAAACCCCGTCTCTACTAAAAAATACAAAAAACTAGCCAGGCGAGGTGGCGGCGCCTGTAGTCCCAGCTACTCGGGAGGCTGAGGCAGGAGAATGGCGTGAACCCGGGAGGCGGAGCTTGCAGTGAGCTGAGATCCGGCCACTGCAACTCCAGCCCGGGAGACAGAGCGAGACTCCGTCTCAAAAAAAAAAAAAAAATATATATATTCTTATCCTCATTTTACAGATGAGGAAACTGAGGCTCAGAGAGATTAAGTAATTTGCCCAAGGTCACACAGCTAGGAAGCTGCAGAGCTGAGATTTGAATGTAGGCTTTAACCACTGTGCTATGGCCCATTCTCTAATATTGATTGCATGCTACTCATTCAGTCAGTCATCAACTATTACTGACTACCGTGTTGTGCCCAACTCTGCACAGGCCCCTGGGAGGGCTCTTCCCTGCCCCCTCCTCCTGACCTAGCCTGGTGTGTGCCAAATGGTAGATGGGGGCTGTGCCTGCTGTCACTCTCCTTCTTTTCCAGAGGTTCTCCTCCTCCGCAAGCTGGCACATGTGGATACTGGCTCTGTTTGCCTTTGACCCCTAGTGAAAGAAAATACTGAGGTAACACCTGAATGGGGAGCATGGAGACAAGGAGATGCAAATGGGGTGCCAGATGGGGCCAGGGCAGGGATGGGGGATAGGGTAGGGGGTGAGGGGAGGTCTGGGAGCAGGAATCTCTCTTTGCTTCTGGCTGCATTTTAATCATATACCTATTCTTTTTCTTTTCTTTCTTTCTTTTTTATTTTTATTTTTTAGATGGAGTCTCATTCTGTCACCCAGGCTGGAGTGCAGTGGCTAGATCTCGGCTCACTGCAACCTTTGCCTCCCAGGTTCAAGCAATTCTCCTGTCTCAGCCTCCAGAGTAGCTGGGACTACAGGTGCGTGCCACCATGCCCGACTAATTTTTTGTATTTTTAGTAGAGATGGGACTTCCCCATGTTGGTCAGACTGGTCTCGAACCCCTGATCTCAGGTGATCCACCGGCTTCGGCCTCCGAAAGTGCTGGGATTACAGGCATGAGCCATCGCGCCCAGCCTCATATCTATTCTTTATCACTCCATTTCAGATCTTCTTCCATATATGGCTCTGCATGTCTCTATTTTTCTGTCTCCTGTCTTTCCCTGTCTCCTCACTGCTTTTCATCTGGGTATAGACCCCTGTGGGGACAACAAATCAGAGCATGGTCACCAATATGGACATCTATGTCTGAGCAGGGCCCACTCTCCGGTGGACCACCGGTCATCCTCAAGCCTTCTTCCCAGGCTCTCCTTGTCCCTGAATACTAATATCTAAAGGTCAGCCCAGCTACCACCAGTGGGCATGTAATATGTCCTGTCTCCCCTGCAGATTGGAGGAAGAAGCCGTGTCCCTCCCATCAGACAGAGGGGCTCCTTAAAGGTAGGCATTGCATCCACTTGTTCAGACAGAGAGCTCTCTGAAATCAGGGAGTGTGTCTCCCATACCAGATTGGGGTTCCTTGAGGGTAAAACATAGGTTTCCCCATCAGACTAGGAGCAGGCCTGTGTCACCTCCTTCCTCTAGATTCTCCTGGTCTCCAGCTGGGGCTCTGCTGGAAAGTAGAGGAAGTATTTAGCAAGGATGAAGGTATGATGCCCTCCCCACCATCCATCTCTCCCTCCAAACCTGTTCAAACTGGAACTTTAACATTCACCCCCAATCCAGTAAACTCAACTTCCTTAAGTCCCTCTTCAGTCCTGTCCCCTCTTTCCCAAATGCGTTCTTACTTCCCTGAGGCAGCCAGAGATAAGGAAAGACAGGAATATGAATATCCAGCATTCCACAAAGAATCCTACAGGGAGGGATATTGCCCAATCACCAATGCCTTGCATCCCAGTTCTACCCAAGATCCAAGCTTGATCTCCTCCCCAAAGACTTCCGGAATCAGGTCACCAACATGGACATCTGAACTTCCTGAATCAGGTCACCGTCTTTCTTCTCATCTCTGAACGTATTTGGAGCTCATTTGTCTGACGGTTTTTGAATGCTATTTTTTTTTTTAAATAAACTTTTACAATTTGGATTTAATAATGTTAGATTTACAGAAAAGTTGCAAAGGAAGTAAAGAAAGCTCCCATATATCCCTTATCCAGTTTCCTTAATGTTGACATCCTACATCATCATGGAACCTTTGCCAAAATGAAGACGTCAACACTGGTGCGTTACTGTGAGCTAAACTCCAGACTTTATTGGGATTTCACAAATTTTTCTCCTAAAGTCCCTTTTCTGTTCCAGCATTCCATCCAGGATATCACATTGCATTTGGTGTTTGTGTCTCCGTGGTCTCCTCTGGTTCTTGAGAGTTTCTCAGTGTCTCCTTGTTTTTCATGACTGAAGTTTCAAGGAGTACTGGTCAGGTATTCCACAGAATGTCCTGCTGTTAGTTTTCAGCAGTAAAAGCCTTTCCTCAAAACCTTCTGCAGAGCCCTAGTCTGTGAACAGAAAACAGTGGAGTTGCCCTGGTCACAGCAGGGATGAGAAATGATCCCCTGAATATGAATCTCCATGGAACCCCCTGAGAATTACGAGAAACTCCCAGGACACCATGGAACCCAGTTTGAAAACCATTAATTTAGGCCAAGCTCTGTTCAGTACTTGGTTTTGTGCTATAAAACTCTAGACGGGGAATTATAAACTAGGTCTTACATACTTCTGGTGAGAGGGCCACCACAATTTTTTTTTTTTTTTTTTTTTTTTTTTTTTTTTTTTTTTGAGACAGAGCCTCACTCTGTTGCCCAGGCTGGAGTGCAGTGGCACAGTCTCAGCTCACTGCAACCTCCGCCTCCCAGGCTCAAGTGATTCTCCTGTCTCAGCCTCCTGAGCGGCTGGGATTACAGGCATGCGCTACCATACCCAGCTAATTTTTGTATTTTTAGTAGAGATGGGGTTTCACCCTGTTGGCCAAGCTGATCTCGAACTCCTGACTTTAGGTAATCCACTCAACTTGGTCTCCCAAAGTGCTGGGATTACAGGCGTGAGCCACCACGCCCAGCCCACACATTTTCAAGAAGGCTACAGTGGCTGGAGAGATCTGTGAAATCTGCCTTTCTTCAGCCTGTATTGTGGGTGCCCCTGCAGGATGGCAACACCCATTTCCCCAGCTGAATGCTGGAGTTCGCTGCCTTGATATTCCTCCCCAAGTTTCACCCTCAGGCAAAGGGAGTCTGCAGGTCTCGCTCCCGCCCTGGGGGGCAGTCGTCCTAGGGCTGGTTGTTGTAAGGGTATAAAACCCTCAAGGCAGGGACAACTCCCAGGGGTTACCTCAGCTCCAGAATTCCTTGTGGGGTCGACTGAGGCCTTTGTTGTGAATCCACTGCAGTGAATTATCTGTCTCTGCCCAGTCCTACAGCAGTCACTACCCCCAAAATTTCTACACATAAAACTCCACCTGAGAGTCTGTTTCCCGGGACCTCACCTAAGACAGCTGGTGCCAGGAGTGGCCTAAAGAAGCCGACTGTGGGCTGGGCGCGGTGGCTCACACCTGTAATCCCAGTGTGAGATTTTGGGAGGCCAAGGCAGAAGGATAGCTTGAGCTCAAGAGTTTGAGACCGGCCCAAACAACATAGCGAGACCTCATCTCTATTAAAAAACAAAAACAAAAACAAAAACAAAAAACTGGGCATGGTGGCTCATGCCTGTGATCACAGAACTTTGGGAGGCCAAGGCAGGCAGATCACTTGAGCTCAGGAGTTCAAGATCAGCCTGGCCAACATGGTGAAACCCCGTCTCTACTAAAAACAAAAATTAGCTGAGCATAGTGGCACACACCTATAATCCCAACTACATGGGAGGCTGAGGTATGAGAACCTCTTGACCCAAGTGGCAGAGGTTGCAGTGAGCCAAGATGGTGCCACTGCACACCAGCCTGGGCAACAGAGTGAGACGCAGTCTTAAAAAAAAAAAAAAATTAGCCAGATGTGGTGGCACACACCTGTAGTCTCAGCTACTCAGGAGGCTGACGTAGGAGGAGCTTGGGAGAGCGAGGCTGTAGTGAGCCGTGATCATGCCACTGCACTCTAGCCTGGGTGACAGAGTAAGGTGCTGTCTCAAAAAAAAAAAAAAAAAAAAGAGAGAGAGAGAGAGAGAGAGAACAGGCTCTGAATCACCCACCAGCCAGCTTTACACTAAATACAGTAGAAATTCTAGAACTGTCATAGCAGACAGTAGAAGATAGGATCAAAAAGCTCAGAGAAGTGGGCATGCTAGAGTGGATATATTATGTAAAAACCAAACAATTCACCAAATAGTTTCTAGAGGATGACGGCGGACCAGTGCAAACACAACTGAGTATTAGCCCCAATGGCGGCTGCTGGACCAGGAGTCATACCTTTGCTAAAGCAGATGAACATGTCTCAGGTGCATAGTATGTAGGCATTGATCTGAAGAATGCATTCTTTTTCATCCTTATCAGAAAGAAATAGAAACAATTTGCATTCACTTGGAAAGGACAGCAATATACATTTAAGGTCTTGTCTTAGGGTATATTAACCCTCCCACTCTGTCATAAAAGTCTGAAGGCACCTGGATCATCTGGACATTCTGCAGAATAGTGCATTGGTCTACTCTTCTTTTTCTTCTTTTTCTTTTCTTCTTCTTCTCTTTTTTTTTTTTTTAGGTGGATTTTTCCTCTTCTTGCCCATGCTGGAGTGCAATCGTGTGGTCTTGGCTCAGTGTACCTCTGCCTTCCGGGTTCAAGTGATTCTCCTGCCTCAGACTCCCAAGTAGCTGAGATTACAGGCATGCACCACCATGCTTGGCTAATTTTTTTGTATTTTTAGTAGAGACAGGGTTTCACCATGTCAGTCAGGCTGTTCTCGAACTGCTGACCTCAGGTCATCCACCTGCCTCGGCCTCCCAAAGTGCTGGGATTACAGGCGTGAGCCATGGCGCCCAGCTGCATTGGTCTACTCTTCAGATGACATCATGTTAATTGGACCAGAAAAGTGCCAAGGAGCCTTGGTAAGTGCATGCATTCCAGGGGATGGGAAGAAAAAAACCCTACAAAGATTTAGGGTCTTATTAACATCAGTGAAATCTTTAGTGGTTTGGTAGTCGGAAGCATGACTAGACATCCACTCCAAAGAAAAGGAGAAATTCTTGCCCAACAGATAAGAAAGCACATCTGGTAGGCCTCCTTCGACTCTGGAGAAAACATGTTCTACATTTGGGAATATGTTTACAGGTGACATTAAAGGCTGTCAAATGTGAATGAGATGCAGAGCAACAAAGAGTTGTTCAACAGTTCTGGGTGTAGTGCAAATGGTCCTGCCACTTGGACCCTAAGACCCACAGATCCTATGGCATTGGAGGTATTTGTGGCATCAAAAAAGGCTGACAACGCAATAGGAGAATCACAATGCAGACCTCTAGAGTTCTGGAGGGTAATTCACTAGTCAAAAACAGCTTATGGCATGCTACAAGACCCTGGTAGAAACAGAACACTTAACCAGGGGGCATCAGGGGACCAGAGCCACTCATCATAAGCTGAGTCCTGACAGACCCTGCATCTTCCCATGAGTATCCTCCAGACTGAGCTGTCCAGGTTTCTGCTCATTACATGTCCTGAGTCTCTCTTGATGCCCCTTATGTGTCTATCAAGGTCCCTCCCACTTAACATGTCACTTGGCCAAGGATGCACTCTTCCAGCTCTAGGTGGCCAGAGACCAGGGTAACAGGATGATTCCCCCCACCCCACTACATTTCATGATTCAGACAACAGTTAATGGCTATAGAATTTTCCTAAAGTGTGGTTCATGGACCACTGGAGGGTCCCTAAAGGTATACAAGTGGTCCATAGGAAACCTCTAAGGCAAAAAAGGATGGAATTGCTCTACTCATAAATCTGAAATGCAAAATTGATTAACTAATTAAGATTCTTAGCCGGGCGCGGTGGCTCACGCCTGTAATCCCAGCACTTTGGGAGGCCGAGGCGGGCGGATCACGAGGTCAGGAGATCGAGACCATCCTGGCTAACACGGTGAAACCCCGTCTCTACTAAAAATGCAAAAAATTAGCCGGGCGAGGCGGCGGGCGCCTGTAGTCCCAGCTACTCGGGAGGCTGAGGCAGGAGAATGGCGTGAACCCGGGAGGCGGAGCTTGCAGTGAGCCGATCGCGCCATTGCACTCCAGCCTGGGCGATTAAGCGAGACTCTGTCTCAAAAAAAAAAAAAAAAAAAAAAAAAAAGATTCTTGCAACAATTCCCTCTTGTACATCTATCTATCTATCTATCTATCTATCTATCTATCTATCTCAGATACAAGGTCTCACTCTGTCACTCAGAGAGTGCATGGTGTGATCACAGCTCACTACAGTCTTGAACTGTGTTCAAATTACCCTCCTGCCTCAACCTCCTGAGTAGCTGGGACTACAGGCGCAGGCCACCATGCTCAGCTAATCCTTACATTTTTTTTTTTTTTTTTTTTTTTTTTTTGGAGATGAGCTCTCACTATGTTACCCAGGCTGGTCTTGAACTCTTGGGCTCAAGTAATCCTCCCGCCTCAGCTTCCCAAAGCACTGAGATTCCAGGCGTGAGCCCCTGTGCCCAGCCCCATTTTGTTCTTAATAACTGTCACATTCTCCAACATTGTGCATCCTCCAGTTTGAATTTGGCTGATCTAGCTTGGGCAGATCATCTCCAGAGATATATTTTCATGACACTTAAGGGTTTTTGGTTATTATTTTTGTGATGTGTAATATCCTCAACCCAAATAATAAGCCAATGATTCAAAAGTGGTTAATTAAAGCCTGAGAAGAGTGATGAAAATAGTAACCCAAATACTACAACTGAGAATGGTGTTATAAAAGTAAATGCGTAGTGTCCAGGCATATGGCTGGGCTAAAAAAGAAAAGGAAGAAAGAAGAAAAGTAAACACACAATGAACAAGCATCTAGTTCAAAAATCTGTAAAATCTCTAAGAACTGGGACACGTCTGACAATTTCACACAAGCAGCTGAAAAGTGTAAATAGTGAGTACGATGTTGAAGATCTGAAACTAAACTTTACTGGACTGGTGATCTATTCCATTTTAATCCCCAGTGAGTTGTATGTTATGAAACTTTGTCAAATAGTGGCATAAAGCCATCAAGATTTTCACATCATTTTCAAACACAGCACAGTGACCTTTCTGGTAAACCATCAGAGACTTTTCTTTTTTTTCCAGAACAAGAGCAAAATAAGCTTTCCAGGACAAAATTAATGGATTTTCCCCCAGTAAAGGCAGGAAGAAAAACAAAATGACAGAGGCAGCATTTAAAAGTACACTCCTCTTAGTAAAACACAGCTACAAAGTAATACTGTCTGAGAAGATTGTAACACAGCTGTGTTATTAACGATACACATTTCTCTCACAGAGAATGAAAAACCAACTTTTGGCAAATTTCCTTTATCAAATGACAGTGTTAGATATCACACAGTATCAATTGCAAATATGAGAAAATTGTTTGATTTTAATAAATCCGGCTATCATATCCTCCTCATTTAAAAATGTAAGTTTTTGCCCAGTGATAATTTGTCTAATACCAAAATTTTAAAAAAAGATAATGACATTTTATTCCTCTAAGATGAGGTTTGAACTGTCAGTTATTACATACGTTGTCATCTGAGCAAGCTGTTTAAGATCTTAGAACTGATCTTCAGTGGCCTAGTCAATGACTTAAGGAAATGGTTTCATTTCATCTCTTTTTTCAAACATTCTTGAGGCCCCATGTGAAGTTGGCTAAAAATCAATGATGTGCTGCTGGGTCTGGTGGCTCATGCCTGAAATTCCAGCATTTGGGAGGCCAAAGCGGGTAAATTGTTTGAGTCCAGGAGTTCAAGACCAATCAGGGCAACATGGCAAAACCTTGTCTCTACAAAAAGTTCAAACAAAATTATCCAGACATGGTGGTGCATGCCTGTGGTTCCAGCTACTGGGGTGGGGTGGTGGGGAGCTGAGGTGGGAGGATCACTTGAGCCTGGGAGGCGGAGGCTGCAGTGAGCTGAGATCATGCCACTTCTCTCCAGCCTGGGCAACAGAGTGAGACTCTCAAAAAACAAAACAAAACCAAAAAACCCCCCATTTCTTCTAAGGCCACTCAAGGCCACTTCTGAGATCCTGAGTGACTTGCTCAAATGGCAATATATTCAATATCTGTATTGTCCAGACATCATCAATTACAATGTTTATTGTTGAGGAGCAAGTTAGCAGAATTTTTTTTTTTTTTTGACACCAAGTCTCAATCTGTCTCCCAAGCTGGAGTGCAGTGGCACCATCTCGGCTCACTGCAAGCTCCGCCTCCCGGGTACCAGCGATTCTCCTGTCTCGCCCTCCCGAGTAGCTGGGACTACAGGCGCATGCCACCATGCCCGGGTGATTATTTTTATTTTTAGTAGAGACGGGGTTTCACCATGTTAGCCAGGATAGTCTCGATCTACTGACTTCGTGATCTGCCCACCTCAGCCTCCCAAAGTGCTGGGATAACAGGCATGAGCCACCATGCTGGCATTAGCAGAATTTCTTAAAACCAAACAGCAGTATGACTGCTCCATTTTGATTTTGATTCTTTTTCAGCACTTGGTGATTTTTGTTTCTGAGCAGGAGAAAGGAATCGGTGACATATTATTAAGACTATTTAAAAACCACATCCAAACATTACATCAGAACTTAAAGAATTCTTTCCGGAGTCAAATTCAACCAAAGAAAGGATTATGGCTCTGCTTGCTCCCCCCAACCCCCGCCCCCCGCTCCCTCAGTGAAATACTCAGTCTTCTGGCTTTTGGAAGCTTTGTACCTGTTGACCTAACGTCCGAGAGAGGTGAGAGCAGTCTTCAGGAAGAAACAGGTCTGTGATTTCTGAATCCTTGTTTGGTCTGAATCCAGAACCATCTGTCAGAGCCACCAAACACTTGCTGCCATTTCTAATAACCTATAATTGTGGTTTAGGATTTTTCTAATTTGGTACGAATAAGGAATAAGAAAAGAAACTGACAGGATATGAAAACTCCTTATGGCTCCTACTGTCACACAGGGCGCAGACGTACTAGCAGAAATTTTCAGAAGGTATCATCACCCTCCCTGATATGTAACAATTATCCTTCATGTTACTTTTTACACAGTTGCATTTCAAAAATGATTTTAGAAATGCACTGTTGTTTTTAAACTTATTTAAAGTGGGTGGTTGACGTGTGAGCTCAATGCCCAGTAAGGGCTGCTGATGTTGAATGTGAGAAACACTCCTGTTACTGCCGAGGCTGCATTCCATGGCAGATAAAGAAATCCCACAGGGAATCCAGGGAGGCCCCTAGGATCCTGTGAGCCCTGCTTGTCCAGCGCAGCCCTGCTGTGTCAACTGAGCTGACCCTTGTCACAGCCTTCTGGTGGGTCACTAGCTCTTGCTCACACAAAAGCAATGCTCTGCTCCATGTCCAACAGCTCTGTCCCAGCTGTTCTGCTCAAAGTCCAGTGAAGGAAATGCTAGTAGCCCCATTTTACAGATGAGAACCCAGAAGCTCAGAGAGCTTCTCCCCAAAGCCACCCGGCTTGGAGGGGAGAGGCTAGGAGAGGACCCAGAAACTTTTTATGCCCCTTGCCCCAAAGACCCTTTCCCCCAGACTTAGACGTCTGCAAAACGACCTAAAGGACAGTGTCCAGAAAGCTCTGGTTTACTTAGGACTTAGGTTCAGACGCCTGCTTACATTGTCTCAATCTTTACAGCAATCTTCACAATGAGATACATGGGTCATTAGCTCTGCTTTACAGATGAGGAAGCTGAGGTTCAGAGAGGTTAAGTCACTTGCCCTTGGTCCTATTGCAAATGAGTGGCGACTTCTGCTTCAAACTGAGGTCTGGCAGCCAAGTGTGGGCTTTTAACTCCCCGCTGCAAAATGGCCATCAAATGGGGTTCTCCCTGTAAAATCTCTCCACCCATGGATTCTCCCCAAGCGCCCTCTCCTTCCTCCTGCCTTGCAGTCTCTGCGAACTCCTGCCACAGCCTCCCAGCTCCTCTCCCTGCTCCCTCCCTCCTAGGGCCCAAATCTTTCTCCGAAAGGCAGCAGCCAGAGTGGTCTTGCCACCGGGTGCCTCATCCTTCCTCCCGACTCTGCCTCCTGCGCGGTGGTCCCCTCCCACTGGGGAGGACCCGAGCTCCCCCGTCACCCCCAGGCCCTGCCGATCAGGACGCTCAGGACTAGCTAACGTGCGGGCCAGGCATCGCGGCTGATGCTCTCACTGCCCTCTGGCCTTCTAGCCACCTCCATCTGCCTGCACTCGGCTCCTGGGGCCCGAGGCTCCGGGCATCCTGCCCAGCGCGGACCCTACTCTGCTCTGCCTGGAACAGGCCCTTCTCTGCCTACCATCCCACCCCCGGCTCTCCCCTAGGCGTTTCTGGCTACCCTTCTCTTCAAGGACTCGCCTTGGGTCCCTGGCCGCCCCGCTGCGGGGTCTCTCCCAGGCTCTGCTCTGTCCCTCCCAGCGCCCCGCTCTGCCTGGCTGCCCAATCCCATCCCACCCTCCTGAGGATCCTCTCTTGGAGGACTGGGGTACAACTGTCAGATTCATCCCGGCTCCTAGCACAGTGCCTGGCGCACAGAAGGAGCAGTGCAGTCGCGCTATGAGAGCTTGGCCTGCGGGCTCAGACTTCCAGTTCAAATCCCAGCCGCTCCTTTTCCCAGCGGTGTGACTGTGGACAAGTTACTTCCCTTCTCTGTGCCTCAGTTTCCTCATCTCTAAAATGGGGATCATAGATCTTGTTCATAAGCTTGTGAGAACCTAAAGTAGGTAGAACAGTGCCTGGTAGAAGTAAGCAAGTAGCATGAATTAGATCAATTATCATTCCTCAAGTAAACTTGTTAGTTTACTTTCCTTCTCAGCCCACTTCCCTCTCCTGAGGACCTCATGTGCCTCTGAAAGTCTGCCCCTACCCCTCCCCGCTCGCTCAAGAGAGGTTTCAAAACCCAAGGGGTGGATTCTGTCTTCCACCACATCCCCCATACCAGGGAAGCTGTGCCATCTCCCAGCTCTAGTTCAGACATTCTAAAACTCAGAGAGTTCTGGAAAGAGCTGTGGACTTGGAGAGAAAAGCCCTGTCTCCTGGTCCTGGCTCTGCCCGCCAAATAGCTATGTGACTTTGGACAGGTTGCTTTACCTCTCTGAGCCTTACTTTTTACTCTTGTGAAGTGGGAATAATCCCAGCCCCACCTCCCCCATAGGGTTGTCCTGATGCTCAATTGCACAATCTGGAGACAGGGTATTTTGTCAACCAAGGCAGGGTGAAGAAATGCAGGGTCTGGTAACCACAGGGTTGGAAGGGAAGACCAGGGACAGGCCTGCAGGCGTCTCTGGTCAGGGATGTGCCAAGGGCGTGGCCACTGGGCTCCGGGCTGGGTAGCAAACTGTTATGAGGCCGTGCTGATTGGGAATAAGCCTGGGTCCAGGCTTTGTCCAAAGTCACTCAAAGACTTCTGCTTGGTCACTGTCTCCCTGCCACCTGCTCTCGCCACTTCTCCAAAGCACCTTCAAATGCTTCTCAGGTCCCCAGAACGCCCACTGGATCCTGATACCCAGAGGCCCTGCCAAGTCTGACTGTCAGCCGCAGCTCTCCCCACCCCTTTCCCACTCTCAACTCCAGCTCAGCTGAATTAGGAATTTCCTAATATTAGTCATGATTTTTTCAGTTGCAAGTGCCAACAGCTTAACTCAAAGTTGCTTAAATAGAAAATTAAAGATATTTGGCTTATTTAACCAAAAAGGTCAGTATAGTTGGATGTATGGGCTGAAATAAGATCAAGAAGATTCAGTTTCTCTACCTCTTCTTTTGCTTTTCTCTGAAAGAGCTTTTTTCTTGGACAGCTTGGCTCTGTGTGGTGGTCTCAGGCAGCTGCCTCAGGCTTATTTTCTAAAAGCTAAGCAACCCCAGGAGAAAAACAGAACCTCTTTCACAATAGTTTCAAGGAGGGGAAAAAAATCCCAAGATTTGCCAGGCATGGTGGCTCACGCTTGTAATCCCAGCACTTTGGGAGGCCGAGGTGGGAAGATCACCTTAGGTCAGGAATTCAAAATCAGCCTGGCCAACATGGCGAAACCCCATATCTGCTTAATATACAAAAGTTAGCCGGGGGTGGTGGCAGGCGCCTGTAATCCCAGCTACTCGTGAGGCTGAGGCAGGAGAATTGCTTGAACCAGGGACGTGGAGGTTGCAATGAGGCGAGATTGTGCCACTGCATTTCAGCCTGGGTGACAGAGCATCTGTCTCAAAAAAAAAAAAAAAAAAAAAAAATCCCAAGATTGGCCTGTATTGGATGGACTTAAGTCATGTACCCTTCTCTAAACCAGTGACCATGGCCGGCGGATAAAATATGCTGGTTGACTTGGGCATGTGCCTACACCAGCAATGCATCGACCAAGAGTGGGGGAAGGGCAGTTCCCTAAAATAAAGTCTGGATGCTGTTTCTGGAAGAAGCAGAAACAAATGCTAAGGCAGGTAGAAACACTCAATGTCCAAAACATTCTACCCCTTGGCTGCTAGCATATATACACACACGTGCTTTTCCCATACACGTAATTTTTGTAAACTTTTTTGTTGCCATTTTTTTTCTTTTTATTTGGAAATAATTTCAAGTTTATAGAAAGGTTCCAAGAATAGTGCAAAGCAGTTTTGTTTCCTAAAACATTTGATGGTAATTGCCAACACGATGTTCCATCACCCACGAATACTCTGGTGTGTAAATCCTACAATAATGTTCTCTTAAGTAGCCACAATGCAACCATAAAAATATAAATACTTTGCTACAATTTATTTATGTTGTGCCATTTGTCCCAAATATCCTTTGTCACAAAAAGACCCAATCCGGTATCATACAGTGCATTTGTTTTCAGTCTTTCCTTGCTGTTCATGGCCTTGTAAATTTTGAAGATCGCAGGTCGTGATTTTGTAGAGTGTCTCTTGGTTTGGGTTTGTCTGATGTTTCCTCATGATTAGATTCAAGTTATGAACTTTGGGTAGGAATATCACAGAAGTGATGCCATGTTCTTCTCACTGCATCGTATTGGGTGGTGCATGATTTCGATTTGCCCCGTTACTGATGATGTTAACTTTGAACACTTGATTAAGGTGGCATCTACAAGGTCTAGCCACTGTAAAGTTACTCCTTTTCCCATTGTTTTCTGTGGGGAGGATCTCAGACTATATAAAGTCCCATTCCTTATCCAACCTGTACCCATTAGTTTAATTTAATTTTTTTTTTTTTTTTTTTTTGAGATGCAGTCTTACTCTGTTGCCCAGGCTGGAGTGCAGTGGCATGATCTTGGCTCGCTACAACCTCCACATCTCAGGTTCAAGCAATTCTCCTGACTCAGCCTCCTAAGTAAAGTAGCTGAGATTACAGGCACATGCCACAATGCCCAGCTAATTTTTGTATTTTTAGTAAAGATGAGGTTTCACCATGTTGGCAAGGCTGGTCTCGAACTCCTGACCTCAAGTGATCTGCCCATCTTGGCTTCCCAAAGTGCTGGGATTACAGGCATGAGCCACCACATCCAGCCTGCACCCATTAATTTTAGAATCCATTGAGGGCTCTTGCCTGAAATATTTTTTAAATTATATTTGTTGCTGTCTTAGTTTGGACTGCTACAACAAAGTGCCATAGACTGGGTGGCTTATAAATAATAGACATTTATGTCTCATGGTTCTGGAGTCATGGTGCCAGCACAGTCAGGTTCTGGTGAAGGCCCTTTTCTGGGTTGCAGATGGCTTCTTATTGCATCTTCACATAACAGAAAGAGAGCTTGAGAGCTATCTGGGGTCTCTTTTGTAAGGCACTAATCCCATTAATGAGAGCTCCACCCTCATGACCTAATGTATTAGTTCATTCTCTCACTGTTAATAAAGACACACACAAGACTGTGTAATTTATAAAGAAGAAGAGCTTTAATGGACTCACAGTTTCACATGGCTGGGGAGGCCTCACAGTCTTACATGGTAGCAGGCAAGACAGCATATGCAGGGGAACTTCCCTTTATAAAACCATCAGATCTCATGAGATTTATTCACTATCATGAGAATAGCATTGGGGAAAAACCTGCCCCCATGATTCAGTTACTTCCTACCGGGTCCCTCCCACAACATGAGGGGATTATGGGAACTACACTTCAAGATGAGATTTGGGTGGGGATACAGTCAAACCATATCATTCTTCCCCTTCCCCCTCCCAAATATCATGTCTTCACATTTCAAAACACAATCGTGCCTTTCCAACAGTCCCCCAAAGTCTTAACTCATTTTAGCATTAACCCAAAAGTCCAAGTCCAAAGTCTTATCTGAGACAAGGCAAGTCCCTTCTGCCTATGAGCCTGTAAAATTGAAAGCAAGTTAGTTGCTTCCTAGATACAATAGAGATACAGGCATTGGGTAAATATACCCATTCCAAATGGGAGAAATTGGCCAAAACAAAGGGAATACAGGCCCCATCCAAGTCTGAAATCCAATAGGGCAATCATTAAACCTTAAAGTTGCAAAATTATCTCCTTTGACTTGATGTCTCACATGAGGGTGTGCTGATGCAAGGGGTGGGCTCCCATGGCTTTGGGCCACTCCACCCCTGTAGCTTTGCAGGGTACAGCTGCCCTCCCAGCTGCTTTCATGGGCTGGCATTGAGTGCCTGCAGCTTTTCCAGGTGCATGGTGCAAGCTGTCAGTGGATCTACCATTCTGGGGTCTGGAGGTTGGTGGCCCTCTTCTCACAGCTCCACTAGGCACTGCCCAAGTGGTGACTCTGTGTGTTGTCTCCAACCCCACATTTTCCTTCTGCACTGCCCTAGCAGAGGTTCTCTATGAGGGCTCTGCCCCTGCAGCAAACTTTTGCCTGGACATCCAGGCATTTCCATACATCCTCTGAAATCTAGGCAGAGGTTCCAAAACATCAGTTCTTGACTTCTGTGCACCCGCAGGCACAACACCATGTGGAAGCTGCCAAGGCTTGGGGCTTGCACCCTCTGAAGCCACAGCCTGAGCTATACTTTGGCCCCTTTTAGCCACAGCTGGAGCAGCTGAGACACAGGGCACCAAGTCCCTAGGCTGCACACAGCAGAGCATCCTGGGCCCAAGAAAAGCATTTTTTCCTCCTCAGCCTCCAGACCTGTGATGGGAGGGACTGCTGCAAAAGTCTCTGACATGCCCTGGAAGCATCTTCCCCATTGTCTTGGTGATTAACATTCAGCTCCTTGTTACTTAAGCAAATTTCTGCAGCAGGCTCGAATTTCTTCCCAGAAAATGGGTTTTTATTTTCTATTGCTTAGTCAGGTTGCAAACTTTCCAAACTTGTAAGCTCTGCTTCCTCTTCAATGCTTTGCTGTTTAATAATTTCTTCCAGTAGATTCCCTAAATCATCTCTCTCACATTCAAAGTTCCACAGATCTCTAGGGCAGGGGCAAAATGCTGCCAGTCTCTTTGCTAAAACATAACAAGAGTCACCTTTGCTCCAGTTCCCAACAAGTTCCTTATCTCCCGCCACCTCAGCCTGGATTTTATTGTCCATATCAGCATTTTGGTCAAAGCTATTTCACAATTCCCTAGTTCTGCCCGCCAAAAAGGCTTCAAAGTAGTAACATCCCAATGAGCACCTAACACTTACATTTTGATTTCTAGGTATCATTTTCCACTAAAAGGAGGCAGAACTTTTCTGAGAAATGGTTGGTTTCAAAATGACATCTTATATATTGCCTGGGACATTTTGTGACAGAAAGTAAGGA
This sequence comes from Macaca fascicularis, assembly GCF_037993035.2. Lineage (NCBI taxonomy): Eukaryota > Metazoa > Chordata > Mammalia > Primates > Cercopithecidae > Macaca > Macaca fascicularis. The sequence continues at coordinate 56,486,601 of NC_088390.1, read as the reverse complement.
ACTGCTCAAAGAATGATGGTGACTATTTAAGTCATCTTAAGCTCCCATAATAAAACACCACAGATGGAAGGCTAACATAACAGTCATTTATTTTCTCACAGTTTTGAAGGCTAGAAGTCCAAGGTGAAGACGTTGAGAGGGTTGGGTTCTCTGAGGCCTCTCTCCTTGGCTTGCAGATGGTGGTCTTCTTGCTGTGTCTGCACATGACCTGTCTCTGTGCTTACATCCTCCTGGTGTCTCTTTCTCTTCTTATAAGGACACTAGTTCTATTGGACTGAGGTCATATACTTATGGCCTCTTTTAACCTTAATTACCTCTTTAAAGGCTATATCTTCAAATATAGTCAGATTGGGGATTAATCCTTCAACATAGGAATGCTGGAGGGAGGGGACATAATTCACTTCATAGCAGGGATGAATTAAAAAACACACAGAAGCCAGCTTGAAGAGGTCTCACTGGCTGCATCTGAACAACTTGAGCATTAAAATAATAACCTTAATACTGACAGAAAGAGAGAGAAGGAAAATAAAAGAAAAGAGAAGAAAGAAGGAAGGAAGGAGAAGAAGAAAAGGAAAGAAAGAAAGAAGAAAGGAAGGAAGGAAGGGAAGAAAGAAAGAAGAAAGAGAGAGAGGAAGGAAGGAAGGAAAGAAGGAAGGAAAGAAGAAAGGAAGGAAGGAAAGAAGGAAAGACAAAGCTTTTTCAGTAAGTAGAATGACAGAAGGAATGATGGAATTAGATAATTATCATATGGGACCAGGCACAGTGGCTCATGCCTGTAATCCCAGCACTTTGGGAGGCTGAGGTGGGTGTATCACCTGAGGTCAAAAGCTAACAGCCTGGCCAACATGACGAAAACCCGTCTCTACTAAAAACACAAAAATTGGCCAGGCGTGGTGGTGAGCGCCTGTAATCCCAGCTACTTGGAAGACTGAAGCAGGAGAATCACTTGAACCTGGGAGGCAGAGGTTGCAGTGAGCCAAGACTGCACCATTGCACTCCAGCCTGGGCAACAGAGCGAGATTCTGTCTCAAAAAAAAAAAAAAAAGATAATAATCATTTGGCATCTGTCATGGATTGAATATTAGTGCCCCCCTAATATCCATCTGTTAAAATGCCAGCTCCCAAAGTGATCATATTAGGAGGTGGGGCATTTGGGAGGTTATTAGGTGATATGGTTTGTCTGTGTCCTCACCCAAATCTCATCTTGAATTGTAGTTCCCATAATCCCCACATGTCGTGGAAGGGACCCAATGGGAGGTAATTGAATCATGGGGCAGGTTTTTCCTGTGCTGTTCTCATGATAGTGAACATATCTCACAAGATGGTTTTATAAAGGGCAGTTCCCCTGAGTACACCCTCTTGCCTGCCGCCATGTGAGATGTGCCTTCATTCCTCCTTCTCCTTCCACCATGATTATGACACCTTCCCAGCCATGTGGACTCTTGGACTTATACCAGTGGTTGGCAGGGGCTCTTGGGTCTTCAGCCACAGACTGAAGGCTACATTGTTGGCTTCCCTACTTTTGAGATTTTGGGACTTAGACTGGCTTCCTTTATCCTCAGCTCTCAGACAACCTATTGTGGAACTTCACCTTATGATCACGTGAGTCAGTTTGCCTTAATAAACTCCCTTTCATATATACATCTATCCTATTTGTCCTGTCCCTCTAGAGAGCCCTGACTAATACAGGAATACACAATCATACACATATTCACAGCTACATTTCTTTATTTACCTGTATATATTGAAAACTATGGATTCCTACAGATGACTCCAAATCCAGTCCAATACCACAGGGTTCATTCTAGTTTTCTCCATTTCCCTATTTGTAACATCTTTCTCCAACAATGAGAAACCTGGCTTCTATTATCCTTAATATATACACTTATTTGATGAATCCCCCTCTTTGTAACCACTCTCTACCACTGTCCATCTCTGCTGCCACTTCCTTTTCAGGTGGATGCCCTCCTTACTCTTCTTAGGCTCTGGTACCCCCAACGTGCCCACCCCAACCCCTACATGTAGAATCCTTTTTTTTTTTTTTTAAATGAGACTGAGTCTCACTCTGTCACCCAGGCTGGAGTGCGTGGTGCAATTTCGGCTCACTGCAACCTCTGCCTCCCAGGTCCAAGTGATTCTTGTGCCTCAGCCTCCTGAGTAGCTGGAATTACAGGCACATGCCACCATGCCCAGCTAATTTTTGTATTTTTGATAGAGACAAGGTTTTGCCATGATAGCCAGGCTGGTTTTGAACTCCTGGCATCAAGAAATTCACCTGCCTTGGCTTCCCAAAGTGCTGGGATTACTGGTGTGAGCCACTGTGCCTGGCCTAGAATCCTTCTTAACTCTCCTTTGGCTCTGATTTCCCATGCCAGGCCATCCCCACGTAGGGACGCTCTCCTCAATTACAAGGGTCTGATAAACTGCATGGGACCGTTCCAATGCGTGGATGCCTTCATCGCAGTCAAGTTGACTGATCATACCAGCTATCCCCTCCCCCTCCCTCCCACTCTCTTCACCATGGGTGCCGACCTGGCTCTGGCCTACCTAATGACTTCAGGGCTGAACTGTTCCAGTAAGGAAAGATAGGAAAGAGTATGCAAAGGAAGGAAAGGGAAGGGAGGGGAAGAAGGAAGGAGAAAAAGAGAGGAAGAACAATTTTTATGTGGATATATATTATACTTACTATAAAGTATACAAATCTTAAGTGTATATTAAGTTCATACCTCAACAAACCTTTACAAAGTGAACAATCCATGTGACAGCCAACCGGATGAAGATATGGAACATTACCCACACCTCAGATGTCTCCCTCATACCCCATCCAGTTCCTGCCCTCTCCCAGATAACCAGCTTCTATCACTATGGAATACGTTGGCTTATTTTTAACTTGACATAAATGGAAACATATAGTATATTCTTGTGGCTTTGCGGTATTTGTGAGATCCATCCATGCCATTGCATGTGGCAGTGCCTTGCCCTTTGCCTTTGCCACATCCTATTCCACAGAATGAATATACCACAACTTCTATATGCCCACTCTATTACTGATGGTCCATTTGTTTGTTCGAGTTTTTGTTTTGTTTGTTTTTTGATAGACAGGGTCTTGCTCTGTGGCCAAGACTGGAGTGCAGTGGTGCAATCATATCTCACTGCAGCCTCAACCTTCCAGCCTCAAATGATCCTCCCACCTCAGCCTCCTGGGTAGAAGAGACCACAGGTGCATGCCACCACATCTGGCTAATTTTTTTTTTTTTTTTTGGTAAAAACAGGAGTCTCACTGTGTTGCCCAGGCTGGTCTCAAACTCCTGGCTCAAGTGACCTTCCCACCTCAACCTTTCAAGGTGTTGGGATTATAGGCATAAGCCACCGTGACTGGCCCTCTTCAAGTTTTTTTTTTACCATTAGAAGTAACATGGTTACAAACACACTTGCACATGCTCCTTTAATGCATATATAGGTGCACTTCTATTTGGCATATACTTGAAAGTGAAATTGCTGGGTTGCAGAGAATGCATATTCAGCTTTAGTAGTTATTGCCACAGTTTTTTCTAAAGTGGTTGCACAAATTTACACTCCTCCCATCCATATGAGAGTCCCAGTGGCCCCATCCTTATTAATAGCATTGTCTGTCTTTTAATTTTTAGCCATTCTAGTGAATATGTAGTAGTATTTCATTGTGGTATTATATTTGCATTTTCTGATAAATATGTTGAATACCTTTTCATATGTTTATTAGCCAATTAGATATCTTATTTTGTGAAAAGCATATTGAGTCTTTTGCCCATTTTCTTAAAAAATTGGATTGTCAAAGTTTTTTATTTTATAATATATTTTAAATATATTCTGGACACAAGTCCTTTGCTAAATACATACATTGAAAATATCTACAGGGCGCGGTGACTCATGTCTGTAATCCCAGTGCTTTGGGAGGCCAAGGCGGGCATATTGCTTGAGTCCAGGAGTTCAAGACCAGTCTGGGCAACACAGCGAAACCCTGTCTCTACTAAAAATAAAACAATTATTTAGGTATGGTGGTGTGTGCCTGTGGTTCCAGCTACTCAGGAGGAGACTGAGGTGGGAGAATCACCTGAGTCCAGAAAGTTGAGGCTGCAGTGAGCTGTGTACTCCAGCCTGGGCAACAGAGCGAGACCTTGTCTCAAAAAGAAAGAAGGGAGGAAGGAAGGAAGGAAGGAAGAAAGGAAGCAAAGAAGGAAGGAAGGAAGGAAGGAAGGAAGGAAGGAAGGAAGGGAGAGGAAGGAGGGAGGGGAGAGAGAGAGAAAGAAGAAAGAAAAAGATATAGAAGAAAGAAAGAAAAAGAAAGAAAAGGAAGGAAGGAAAGAAAGAAGGAAGGAAAAAAGGAAGGGAGGGAGGAAGGAAGGAGAGAAAGAAAGAAACTGAAGGAAAGAAAGAAAAAAGGAACAGAAGGAAGGATAAAAGGAAGGGAGGGAGGAAGGAAGGGAAGGAGGAAAGAAGGAAGGACAGAAAGATAAAAAGAAAGAAAAAGAAAGAAAGAAAGAAAAGAAGAAAGAGAAAGAAAGAAAGAAAGAAAAAGAAAGAAAAGAAGGAAGCAAGAAAAGAAGGAAGAAGAAATGAAGGAAGGAAGGAAGGAAGGAAACATCTTTCACTCTGTGGCTTGCCTTTTCACTCAGTGATGTCTTTTGATGAACAGATGTCCTAATTTTACAGAAATCCAATTTATTAGTGTTTTCCTTGTGGTTAGTTGTGTGTGTACGTGGGTCTTGTTTAAGAATTATGTGTCTAATACCAACATCATGAACATATTCCCCTTTGTTAGTCTCTGTATTCTTTTGCAATTCACAATTACTTTTTAAAAATGTACTTCTAATTTTTACCAAAGGTGTATGTGTGCATAATTTAATTTAGACGCCAGGAATCTATGGGGCAGGTTAAAAAAGGGCAGCTGTCCCGTTCTTCATACTGTCTCCTTCTCCCCAGTGCCAGTGATCTTCAATGCAATCAGCTATTTTTTATATAGATATTCTCTAAATAACTTGCTTTCATTATGACTTCTTGATATTTCAGTTTAGGAAATCATCTTTTGACTTCCCAGTATGGAAGATGAGGATTTAGTTCTCTCTCAATCTCTCTCTCTCTCTCTCTCTGTGTCTCTCTCTCTCTCTCTCTCTTTTTTAAGACAGAATCTTGCTCTGTCACCCAGGCTGGAATGCAGTGGCGCAATCCAGGCTCACTGCAACCTCTGCCTCCCAGGTTCAAGTGATTCTCATGTCTCAGCCTCCCAAGTAGCTGGGATTACAGGCAAATGCCACCATGCCCAGCTAATTTTTGTATTTTTAGTAGAGACGGGGTTTTGCCATGTTGGCCAGGCTGGGCTCGAACTCCCAGCCTCAGGTGATCTGCCTGCCTCAGCCTCCCAAAGTGCTGAGATTACAGGTGTGAGCCACTGTGCCTGGCCAATTTAGTTCTCTTTGACTCCTCACCTTTACCACATTCAGTCACACTTCCAGTCATACCAGCCTCCCAATGTGGTTGCATGATAATTTTGTTTAGCCAATATTCAATGTGGACCTTACTATAACTACATAATAGTCATTCTTATCTGAGCTGTGTCATGTGCTATGATCACTTTTGCTCTTTGTTCTTCTGGAGTTCATGCTTATCTTGTGTTGTTGCTGATGTTCATTTAGTCTTCCATGTAATTACCACCATGTCAATCCCAGTGGTCCAAATCCCCTGTTAGGATATTCAGACACATCAAGAATTCTGTTCGTTTCCTTTTCTTGAAATAATCTCTTCTGAAGGCTTTCCATCCATCCTAATCCCAATTGGTTGCTCTCCAGCCCAGGTGAACAGCCCTCAAGCTGTAATCTCCTGCACCATCCTTCCAAGATTGGATTCCCCCATTTCCTGAAGCCCACGTCTTCCTCTTTTGTGTTTTATTCTCTTGTTTTTTTAGGAGCTCATCTTCCAATAGATTTGTGAGAAGGTGTACATCTGAAAATGTCTTTAAGCTACCCTTACATTTGAATGATAAATTTACTGGGTATAAAAATTTAGGTGACAAATGCTTTTTTTTTCAGAATTTAGAAGTCTGTTTCCATTGTTCTTCACATTTTGATTAATAATCTACCTAGAACGAACTTTTCTATATGGTCTAAGGTAGTAGTCAAAGTTCACTTTTTCCCACATAAATATTAAATGTATGCAGTATCATTTGTTGAAAAGGTCATTCTTTCCTTATGTCATTTCACTGGACCGTATAGATGTGGGTCTGTTTCTGAACTCTTTGTTGTGTCGCATTGGTCTATTTGTCTGTAAGTTTGCCGATACCAACTGTTTTCACTACTAGAGTTTTGTAATAAGTCTCACTAACAGGTAGTTTAAGTCCTTCATTTTTGTACTTATTTATGATGATTAGTTTTGGCCTTTTGCATTTCCCTATACATTTTAGAATCAGCTTGTCGATTTCCACCAAAATGTAATCCCAGCACTTTGGGAGGCTGACGCAGGTGGATCACTTCAGGTCAGGAGTTGGAGACCAGGCTGGCCAACATGGTGAAACCCTGTCTCTACTAAAAATACAAAAACTAGCTGGGCATGGTGGTGGATGCTGGTAATCCAAGCTACACGGAAGGCTGAGGTGGGAGAATCACTTGAACCTGGCAGGTGGAGGTTGCAGTGAGCCAAGATTCTGCACTGCACTCCAGCCTGGGTGACAGAGGGAGACTCCATCTCAATAAATAAATAAACAAACAAATAAATAAATAAACAAACACAGAAAAGAAAAGAAAAGAAAAGAAAAAGAAAAGAACCTTCAAGGATTAAAAACTTTTTTACAAAATAGATTTATTGAGATGTAATTCACATACCACATAATTCACCCATGTAAATAAGTGTATAATTCAATAGATTTTTGATATATTTACAGAGTTGTACAGCTGTCACCACAATCAATTTTACAATATTTTCATCACCCTCTAAGAAAACCTCCATATCCATCAATAGTCACTCCGTTTTCTCTCCCACTCTACCCCCAAGCCTAGACAATCACTAATTCTATTTTTCTGTCTTTATAGATAAGCTTGTTCTGGATATTTCATATAAATGGAATCATAAACATGTGGTCTTTTTAAAATTTTTTTTTGGAGATGGAGTCTCACCTCGTTGCCCAGGCTGGAGTGCAGTGGTGTGATCTTGGCTCACTGCAAGCTCCGCCTACCAGGTTCACATCATTCTCCTGCCTCAGCCTCCTGAGTAGCTGGGACTACAGGCACCCGCCACCATGCCCTGCTAATGTTTTGTATTTTTAGTAGAGACGGAGTGTCACCGTGTTAGCCAGGGTGGTTTCGATCTCCTGACCTCATAATCTGCCCGCCTAGGCCTCCCAAAGTGCTGGGATTACAGGCGTGAGCCACTGCGCCCGGCCAAACATGTGGTCTTTTGTGAGTAGCTTCTTTCATGTGGCATAATGTTTGCAAAGTTGATCTATGTTGTAGCTCCTGTCAGTACTTCAATCTTGCTCACGATTGAGTAATATTTCATTCCATGGATATACCACATTTCTTTATCTATTCATCTGTTTTTTCCACATTTGGGCTATTATGCATAATGCTACTTTGAACATTCATGCACAAATTTTTGTATGAACATGTTTTCCTCGAATATATACCTAGGATTAGAATTGTTGGGCCACAAGTAACCTTATGTTTATCCTTTGTAGAAAATGTACAACTGTTTTCCAAAGAAGTTATACCATTTCACATTCCTACCAGCAGGAAATGAGGTTATATTAGGTTGTATTGAATCTGTAGGTCAATTGAGGTGAGAATTGGCCACGTTATAATATGACACTAGCAATCTATGAACACAGTGTATCTCTCTGTATTTTTTAAAAGGTCTTTGTCCTCTTTCATTAATATTCTATAGTTTTCTTATAAAATCATGAGCATAGGCCAGGTGTGGTGGGTCGTGCTTGTAATCCCGGCACTTTGGAAGGCCGAGGCTGGGAAGATTGCTTGAACCCAGGAATCTGAGATCAGCTGGGCAACATAGTGAGACCTCATCTCTAGTTAAAAAAAAAAAAAAAAATATGAGAATATTTTGTCAGATTTATTCCTAGGTGTTTGGGATTTGATTTTTTTTCATTGACTTTTTTTTCATTCTCTAATTGCTATTGCCCACTTATGGAAATTTTTCAATGTCAACCTTGTTTCCAGGAACCTTGCTAAATTTATTAACTTATAGCATATCTGTAGTTTTAGGGTTTTGTTTGTTTGTTTTTTGAGACAAAGTCTTGCTTTGTTGTCCAGGCTGGAGTTCAGTGGTGCAATCACGGCTCACTGCAGCCTCAACCTCCTGGGCCCAAGTGATCCTCCCACCTCAGTCTCCCAAGTAGCTAGGATCACAGGCATGCAACCACCACCCTTGGCGAATTTTTTAATTTTTTGTAGTCTCCCTATATTGCACAGGCTGGTCTAAAATTCCTGGCTACAAGTGATTATCCTGCCTTGGCCTCTCAAAGCACCGAGATTTCAGGCGTGAGTCACTGGACCCGGCACTTAGTTTTTAAAAATGTTCTACCTACACAATCATGTTATCAATGAAGAGCCACAGTTTTATTTTTTTCTTTTCAAACTTTACCCTTTTTACTTCTTTTTCTTGCCTTATTGCACTGGCTAGGACTCCCATACAATATGGAACAGAAATGGTGGTGGTGGACATCCTCAATTTGTTCCAGTCTCAAAGGGATCATTTTTAATACTTTATGCCATAAAATGTAAAGTTTGCTGTGTTTTTAAAATTTACTATCAGATTAAGAAAATTTCCTTTTATTCTTACCTTGCTAAGAATTCTTATCATGAATAAATGTTGAATTGTTATGAATTGCTTTTTAAACATCTACTGAAATATGATTTTGCTCCTTTATACTTTTAATGCAGTGACTTATATAACTGATTTTCAAATGTGAAGTCAACCTTACATTTCTGGAATGAATTAAAATTTGTCATGATGCATTATCATTTTTTATTTAGTACTGAATTTGATTTGCTATTATTTTTGTTTAGGATTTTGTGTCTACGTTTTGACAGAAATTGTTCCGCAATTATCATTTTGTGTAATGTCCTAGTTCAGTTTTAATATCAAGGTTATGCTGCCCTCATCCAAAAAGTTAGGAAGTGTTCTTTCTATTCTCTGAAGGAGTTTGTGTTAAACTGGTGTTATTTCTTTATTTAATGTTCGGAAGAATTAAGCAGCTAAACCATCTGGAAGTGTTTTTTGTAGGAAAATGTTTAATTGCTGATACAATTTTTCTAATAGATAGAGGATTATACATAGTGTTCCATAAGATTTGTTGTGTTTTTCAAAAATGTTGACCACTTTATCCAAAATTTCTAATTTATTAGCACAGAGTCATTATAGTGTCATAATATCTCAATTGCCTGTAGGATGTACACTGGATAGATTCACAGCAAAACTGAGCAGAAGGGTTCTTCTGCCCCTCCTGGTGCTGCTTGTGTGCTCATTTGGTGAGGATCTGGTACCTCTTTTGTGAAGCAGCAGCTGAGGACACTCCGGCGCTCGCCATGGCCGATGAAAAGCCCGAGGAAGGAGTCAAGACTGAGAACAAATGATTATATTAATTTGAAGGTGGTGGGGCAGGATGGTTCTGTGGTGAAGTTTAAGATTAAGACGCATATACCACTCAGTAAACTAATAAAAGCCTATTGTGAACGACAGGGTTTGTCAATGAGGCAGATCAGATTCTGATCTGACGGGCAACCAATCAATGAAACAGACACACCTGCACAGTTGGAACTGGAGGCTGAAGATACAGTTGATGTGTTCCAGCAGCAGACGGGAGGTATCTACTGAGAAGGGAAACTGCTTTTTTTTTTTTTTTTTTTTTGATGGAGTTTTGCTCTTATTGCTCAGGCTAGAGTGCAGTGGCGCAATCTCGGCTTACTGCAACCTCCACCTTCCAGTTTCAAGCAATTCTCCTGCCTCAGCCTCCCAAGTCGCTGGGATTACAGGCGTGTGCCACCACGCCCAGCTAATTTTTTTGTATTTTTAGTAGAGACGGGGTTTCATCATGTTGTCCAGGCTGGTCTCGAACTACTGACCTCGTGATCCACCCACCTCGGCCTCCCAAAGTGCTGGGATTACAGGCGTGAGCCACCGCACCTGGCCCGAATCTGCTTCTTTACTCCAGCACTCAGTTCTTTAAAGACCAAGATTACAAGATTACATTCTGAATTAGAAAATTGCAATTTGGTTCCACCGAATCCTGACTATTACAATACAGTTTTCTCTATTCTTTGATTTCCCCCTTCCCCATTCCTTTATGTACATAAAGTAACTGATATATGTGCACAAGCGTGCTGCATTTTAAAAAACTGAACAGCCAATGGTATGTTTTGATTGGCATCAAGTGGAGACGGGATGGGGAAAAATACGGATTCTGTGAAAATATCCCCTTTCTCCATTAGTTGCATGTTCATTCAACTTCTACCTTTATATTCCAGTAAGTTATTTTGCTCTCACTGTTTTAACAACAACAACAACAAACAAAAAAAAACACACACACACATAAAAATCCTTGCATACCTTGTTCAGTTGGAGAATTTTAATGTTTTTCATTTGTCATTATAAAGCCAAGGACAATTTTATAACTTTTTTGTACATAGCTGTTACATGTAGGGCAATCTATCTTTAAGTAGGGAGAAATTACTCTAAAAAAAAAAAAAAAAAAGGAATCCTCGATAGTTTTCCCTTCAAGTGTCTTGTTGTTTAAATAAACTTATTGTTTTTTTTAAAAAAAAACTAAGCAGAAGGCATAGAGATTTCCATAAACCCCTTGTCCCCACATAGTCTCTGCTACTATCAAAATAGTACATTTGGGCCGGGAGCAGTGGCTCACACCTGTAATCCCAGAACTTTGGGAGGCTGAGGTGTGTGGATCACCTGAGGTCGGGAGTTCAAGACCAGCCTGGCCAATGTGGTGAAACCCCATCTCTACTAATAATACAAAAATTAGCTGGGCGTAGTGGTGCATGCCCATAATCCCAGCTACTTGGGAGGCTGAGGCAGGAGAATCACTTGAACCCAGGAGACGGAGGTGGCAGCAAGCTGAGATGGTGCCGTTGCACTCCTGGGCAACAAGAGCGAAACTCTGTCTTTGAAAAAAAAAAAAAAAGGTACATTTGTTGCAACAGATGAACTTACATTGATACATTATTATCACCCAAAGACCATAGTTTACATTAGGGTTCACTCTTGGTGTTGAGTATTCTGAGTTTGGACAAATGTATATGATATAATCCACCATTGTAGCATCATACAGAATAGTGTCACTGCCCTAAAAATCCTCTGTGCTCTGCCTGTTCATCCTTCTCTCTCTCCACCCCTGGCAACCACTGATCTTTTACTATCCTCAAAGTTTTGCCTTTGCCAGAATGCCATGTAGTTGGAATCATACAGTAGGTAGCTTTTCCAGATTGGCTTCTTTCATCTAGAAATATGCATTTAAGTTTCCTTCATGTCTTTTCACGGCCTGATAGCTCATCTCTCTTTAGCACTGAATAACATTCCATTGTATGAATGCACTGCAATTTATTTATCCATTCACCTACAGAAAAACATCCTAATTGCTTCCACGTTTTGGCAATCACAAATAAAGCTGCTATAAACATTCATGTGCAGGTTTTTTCTGTGTAGACATAAGTTTTAAACTCATTTGGATAAATACCAAGGGACAAAATTGCTAGATTGCATGATAAGAATGCCTTTAGTTTTGTAAGAAACCGCCAAACTGTCTTTCAAAGTCGCTGTACCATTTTGCATTCCCATCAGCAACAAATGAAAGTTCCTGTTCCACATCCTTGCCAACATTTGGTCTTGTGAGTGTTTTGGATTTGGGCCATCCTAATATGTATGTAGTGGTATCTCATTGTTGTTTTAATTTGTAATTCCCTAATGACATATGATGTTAAGCATCTTTTCTTATATATAATTGCCATCTGTATGTCTTCTTGGTGAAGTGTGTGTTTAGATCTTTTGCCCATTTTTTAATTGGATTGTTTGTTTTCTTATGGTTGTGTGTTAAGAGTTCTTTGTGTATTTTGGATAAGTCGTTTATCAAATGTGTCTTTTGCAAATATTTTCTCCCCGTCTGTCGATTGTCTTCTCATTCTCTTAACAGTGTCTTTTGCAGAGCAGAAGTTTTTCATTTTAATTAAGTCCCTCTTATCAATCTTTTCGTCCATGAATCAAGGCTTCGGTGTTTTATCTAAAAAGTAATCCCAAGGTCATCTAGGCTTTCTCCCGTGTTATCTTCTGTGAATTGAAGATATATAGTTTTGCATTTTATTTTTTCTTCACTTTTGAAGGATAATTTCACAGGTCCCAGAATTCCAGGTAGGTGGCTTTTCCTCTCACAACACTTTTTAAATACAATCATGCATCACTTAGCAACAGGGATAATTTGAAGAAATGCATCATTGGGTGATTTCATCGTTGTGCAAACATCATAGAGGGAACTTACACAGAGCTAAATAACAGAGCCTACTATACACCCAGGCTGTGTGAGATAGCCTGTTGCTCCTGGGCTACGAACCCGTACAGCATGTTATCATACTGAATGCTGTAGGTGACTGTAACACAATGCAAGTGTTTGTGTATCTAAACATATCTCAATGTAGAATACCTACAGTGAAGGTATGGTGTGATAATCTTATGGGACCACCGTACGATTGTATGTGGTCCATCATTGACCGAAATATCTTTATGCAGTGCATGATTCTATTTTACTCCACTCTGTTCTTGCTTACGTGGTTTTTGAGGAGATGCCAGATGTAATTGTTATCTTTGCTCCTCTATGAGGAAGTTGTTTTTTTTCCTCTGGTTTCTCTCAAGATTTTGCATTTATCTTTGATTTTCTGCAGCTTGCCTAGGATATGCCTAGATGTAATTTTTTTTTTTCTTTTATCCTGCCTCGTATTCTCAAATTCTTCCCGGATCTGTAGATTGGTGTCTGACTTTAAGTTGGGAAATTCTCAGTCATTGTGGCTTCAAATATTTCTTCTGTTCCTTTATTGCTTCTCCTTCTGGTATTCCCATTATGTGTATGTTACACCCTTTGCAATTGTCCCACAGTTCTTGGATATTCTGTTATGGGCTTTTTGTGCGCGTGTGGTGTGTGTGTGTGCGCGCACGTGCATGTGTGTGTGTGTTTTCAGTCTTCAGAAAGAAGAGTGTTTTCTCTTCTGTTTTGGGGGGTTTCTGTTGACATATTCTCAAGCTCAGAGATTCTCTCCTCAGCTGTGTCCAGCCTACTGACGAGCCCATCAAAGGCATTCACCGTTTCTGTTATGGTGTTTTTGATCTCTAACATTTTCTTCTGGTTCTTTCTTAGAATTCCCATCTTTCTGTCTACATTATCCATCTGGCCTTGCATGCTGTACGCTTTATCCATTAGCACCCTTAGCATATATATATATATATATATTTTTTTTTTTTTTGAGACCAGAGTCTAGCTCTGTCGCCCAGGCTGGAGTGCAGTGGCACAATCTCATCAGCTCACTGCAACCTCTGCCTCCCAGGTTCAAGCAATTCTCCTGGCTTAGCCTCCCAAGTAGCTGGGATTACAGGTACCCACCACCACGCCCAGCTAATTTTTGTATTTTTAGTAGAGACGGGGGTTTCACTGTGTTGGGCAGGCTGGTCTCAAACTCCTGACCTCAGGTGATCCGCCTGCCTCTGCCTCCCAAAGTGCTGGGATTACAAGCGTGAGCTACCGTGCCCGACCCACTTAGCATTAATCATAGTTATTTTTAAATTCCTGGCCTGATGATTCTAACATCCCAGCCATATTTGAGCCTGGCTCTCATGCTTGCTCTGTCCTTTCAAATTACCTTCTCTTGTCCTTTAGTATGTATGTCTCATAATTTTTTTTTTTTTTTTGATAGCGAGACATGATTGATGTGCTGAACAAAAGAAACTGCAGTTTCTTTAGTAATGTGTTGGTAAAGTGTGGGAGAGGGGAAGTGCTCTCCAAACCTATGATTGTCTCAATCTTTCAAAGAGCCTGTGAAATTGTAGGCTCTGAAAACAAAACAAAACAAAACAAAACGAAACAATACTTTAGGCTCTGGTAAAATAGTTCCTCTTGAGGGCAGGCCTTGTGAAGCTGAACAGAATGCTCTGGCATATTTCATATGAGAACCTGGTTAACCTCCTGGAGGTAAGTAAAACTCACAAAAGTGTGTGTGTGTTGGGGGGGGGGTCCCTCCTGTAACTAGGTCCCCCTGGAATTTTTTTTTTCTTTGAGATGGAGTCTCACTCTGTCACCCAGGCTGGAGTGCAGTAGTGCAATCTTGGCTCACTGCAACCTCTGCCTCCTGGGTTCAAGTGATTCTCATGCCTCAGCTTCCTGAGTAGCTGGGATTACAGACATGTGCCACCACACTCAGTTAATTTTTGTGGGTTTTTTTAGTAGAAATGGGGTTTCACCATGTTGGCCAGGCTGGTCTTGAACTTCTGGCCTCAGGTGATCCACCCAGCTCAGCCTCCCAATCTGCTGGGATTACAGGCGTGAGCCACCACACCTGACCTCCACCTAGAATGTTTAACTCTCAGACTTGTTCACATTAAGCCTCCAACAATTCATCAGTTACAGTTCAGGTCTGGTTCCCAGGGATATTTTTGCTCATGGGTTTCTTCTGCTGTGGTAAATTGTGATTCTCTATATCCACCTGTCTTCTTCTCCAGTGTTGAGTACAGCAGCTTGCCCTGTGATGAATCCAAGAGGAAGCTGTTGATTTTTTCAGTTGGTTCAGCTTTTTGCTTGTTGGCAGAGTAACAACTTACTTCCAAGCTTCTTACATGTCAGAATGGAATCTTCTCCTTCTCCTTCTTAACAGAGTCTCACTATGTTGTCCAAGCTGGCTTCAAACTCTTGGGCTCAAGCAGTCCTCCTGCCTCAGCCTCCGAAGTAGCTAGAACTACAGGTACATGGCACCACGCCCAGCCTCTTCATCTTTTAGGGAATATTTTCACTTGTCTAGTTTGCCAGTTATTTTACAGCATTTCAAATATATAATTATTTTTTTAGACCGAATCTTACTCTATCACCCAGGCTGGAGTGCGGTGGTGTGATCTTGGCTCACTGCAACCCCCACCTCCCAGGTTCAAGCAATTCTTGTGCCTCAGGCTCCCAAGTAGCTGGGATTACAGGTGCCCGCCACCATGCCTGGCTAATTTTTGTATTTTTAGCAGAGTTGAAGTTTCACCATGTTGGCCAGGCTGGTCTCAAACTCCTGGCCTCATGTGATCCTCCCACCTTGGCCTCCCAAAGTCTGGGATTACAGGCATGAGCCACCGTGCCTGGCCTTCAAATACATCGTTTAATTGTCTCCTGGTTTCCATCATTTCTCTGAAATTATTAGGTGCCAATCTTACATATTAAAGATAGCATAAAGTTGAGTCTTGTTCTTTGTTTTATTTTATCCAGTTTGATAATTAGGTTTTAGAATATGTAGATTATTTACTTCTAATGTAATTGTGTCAACATCATTGGGCTCAAATCTACCATCTTGTTATTTGTTTTCTATTCTCCCCATATATACTTTATTTCTTTTTCCTATTTTCCTGCCTTCTTTTGAATTAATTGAATATTTTAAAATATTTATTTTATCTCTACTAATGTCTAATTACCTATATTGCTTTAAAATTTGTTAGTACTTGTTCTAAGGCAGTAGTAAGCATATGCCCCGTGACCTGTTTTTTATGCCCCATGAGCTATGAATGTTGGGGTTTTTTAGTTATAAACTTTATTTTTAGAACAGTTTTAGATATACAGAAAATCATGAACATAGTACAGCATTTTCATACATCTTGTATCCAGTTTTCCTTATTATTAGCATAGTACATTAGTTATAATTAATGGATCAGTGATACCTTATTATTAACTAAAGTTCATACTCTATTCAAATTTTCTTAGTACTTTGTTTGTTTGCTTTTTGAGATGGGATCTCACTCTGTCACCCAGGCTGAAGTGCAGTGCCATGATCTCAGCTTATTTGCAACCTCTGCCTCCTGGGTTCAAACGATTCTCCTTCCTCAGCCTCCTGAGTAGCTGAGATTACAGGTGCCCACCACAGTGCCTGGCTAATTTTTGTATTTTTAGTAGAGATGGTGTTTCATCATGTTGGCCAGGCTAGTCTCAAACTCCTGGCCTCAAGTGATCCACCCACCTCAGCCTTCCAAAGTGCTGGGATTACAGTCCTGAACCCCTGTGCCCAGGCGCCTTCTTAACACTGAATAACATTCCGTTGTATGGATATCACACATTTTGTTTACCCCCTCATCTGTCAATGAGTGGACACTTGGGAGATTGCCTTAGTTTTAACCTAATGTCCATTTTCTGACCCAGGATCCCATCCAAGATATCACATTTATTTAGTCATCATATCTCCTCTGGCTCCTCAAGCCTGTGACAGTTTCTCAGACTATCCTTTTTTTAATGACCTTGATGGTTTTGAGGAGTATTGGTCAGGCATTTTATAGAATGTCCCTCTATTGGGATTTACCTAATGTTTTTCTCATGGTTAAACTGAGGTTATCGGTTTTACAAAGGAAGACTACAAAGGTAAAAGTGCCGTTTTCATCACATCAGGTCAAGAATACATACCATCAGGCCGGGCACAGTGGCTCACACCTGTACTCCCAGCACTTTGGGAAGCCAAGGCGGGTGGATTACTTGAGGTCAGTAGTTTAGGACCAGCCTGGCCAACATGATGAAACTCTGTCTTCACTAAAAATACAAAATCAGCTGGGCGTGGTGGAGTTGGACTGTAGTCCCAGCTACTCAGGAGGCTGAGGCAGAAGAATCACTTGAACCTGGGAGGCAGAGGTTGCCCAGTGGTGCGATCTCGGCTCACTGCAACTTCCGTGCCCGGCCTGACTTATCATTATTGATATCGACTTTGATCACCCAGCTGAGGTTAGCATTTGCCAGGTTTCTCTAAATTTACTCATTTTTCTCCCTTTCCACACTGTAATCTTTGGAAGGAAGTCTTTATGCCAGCTCACATTTAAGGAGTGGGGAGTTATGCTCCACAGGTTGAGGGCAGACTATCTATGTAAATTACTTGAAATTCTTCTGGCTGAGAGATTTGTTAAGAATAGGTTTTATGGCCGGGCGCGGTGGCTCACGCCTGTAATCCCAGCACTTTGGGAGGCCGAGACGGGCGGATCACGAGGTCAGGAGATCGAGACCATCCTGGCTAACACGGTGAAACCCCGTCTCTACTAAAAAGAAGTACAAAAAACTAGCCGGGCGAGGTGGCGGGCGCCTGTAGTCCCAGCTACTCGGGAGGCTGCGGCGGGAGAATGGCGTAAACCCGGGAGGCGGAGCTTGCAGTGAGCGGAGATCCGGCCACTGCACTCCAGCCTGGGCGACAGAGCGAGACTCCGTCTCAAAAAAAAAAAAAAAAAAAAAAAAAAAGAATAGGTTTTATGGCCAGGCAGGGTGGCTCACGCCTGTAATCCCAGCACTTTGGGAGGCTGAGGCAGGTGGATCATGAGGTCAAAAGATCGAGACCAGCCTGGCCAACATGGTGAAGCTCTGTCTCTACTAAAAATACAAAATTTAGCCGGGCATAGTGGCTCGTGCCTGTAGTCCCAGCTACTCGGGAGGCTGAGGCAGGAGAATCGATTGAACCCAGGAGGCAGAGGTTGCAGTAAGCCAAGATCACACCACTGCACTCCAGCCTGGCGACACAGCAACATTCCATCTCTAAAAAAAAGAATAATTTTTACTTTTTTTTTTTGAGACAGAGTTTCACTCTTGTTGCCCAGGCTGGAGTGAAGTGGCACGATCTCGGCTTACTGCAACCTCCATCCCCCAGGGTTCAAGCAATTCTCCTGCCTCAGCCTCCCGAGTAGCTAGGATGACAGGCACCCGCTACCATGCCTGGCTAATTTTTTTGTATTTTTCGTAGAGACAGGGTTTCGCCATTTTGGCCAAGCTGGTCTCGAACTCCTGACCTCAGGTGATCCACCTGCCTCAGCCTCCCAAACTGCTGGGATTACAGACATGAGCCACCGCTCCCGGCCTACTTTTTACTTTTTTTCCCTCACGTCAGATCATCAAATGGGTAAAGTGCTGACATCCACATGGTAACAAGGTTGGAGGGAGGCACATCTTACACATGACCATGAATACGCAAAAGAATCTCTGTCTGTTTTTGAGACAAAGTCTTACTCTCTCACTCTGAGTGAAGTGCTGAAGAGCCATCATAACTCGCCACAGCCTCAAACTCTTGTCCTCAAGCAGTCCTTTCACCTTGGCTTCCTAAAATGCTTTACCTTTTTTAAAAGTTGAAATGGGCAGGGACACAGTGGCTCACGCCTGTAATCCCAGCACTCTGGGAGGCCAAGGCAGGCGGATCCCTTGAGGCCAGGAGTTTGAGACCATCCTGGCCAACATGGTGAAACCGTGTCTCTACTAAAAATACAAAAATTAGCAGGTATGGGGGTGCACACCTTTGTCCCAGCTACTCGGCAGGCTAAAGCATGAAAATCACTTGAAGCTGGGAGGCGGAGGTTGCAGTGAGCTGAGATTGTAGCACTGCACTCCAGCCTGGGCAACAGAGCAAGGCTCTGTCTCAAAAAAAAATTCTTTTAAGTTGAAATGATTCAAAAGAGTAATATTTTGGGGATACATGAAAATGGCATAAAATTCAAAGTTCAGAGTCCACAAATAAAGTTTTATTGGAACACAACCATGCTCACTCATTTGAATATTGTCTACAGCTGCTTTCTTGATAAAACAGCAGAGTTAATTAGTTGCAAAAGAGATTGTATGGCCTTCAACACCTGACATATTTACTATCTGGCCCTTTACAGGAAGTTTGCCAATCCCTGCTCTAAGGTTTACAATATGCATCTTTAGTTTATCAGTTTTCCTCCAAATAACCTTATATCACATCATGTAAAAGTTAGAAGCTTAAACTAGCGTATTTTCTTTTTGCCCCCATGCTTCGTGGTATTGTTATCATACATTTTATTTCTACATATGTTATAAACCCCATAATAAGTGGTTATTCTTTTTTCTTTAGGTAGTCGATGATCTTTTAAACAAAATTTTAAATGAAAAAAATATATTTTACATTTACTCACATATTTTTCATTTCTTGTTCTATTTATTCCTTTGTGTAGCTCCAAGTTTCCATCTGGTATCATGTTCCCTCTGCCTGAAAAAACTTTAACTTTTTTTGTTTTTGTTTTTGTTTTTGAGACAGAGTCTCACTCTGCACCCCAGGCTGGAATGCAGTAACGTGATATTGGCCCACTGCAACCTCCGCCTCCCAGGTTCAAGCAATTCTCCTGCCTCAGCCTCCCTAGTAGTTGGTATTACAGGCGCCTGCTACCATGCCTGGCTAATTTTTGTGTTTTAGTACAGATGGGGTTTCACCATGTTGGGCAGGCTGGTCTAGAACTCCTGACCTCAAGTGATCCACCCGCCTTGGCCTCCCAAAGTGCTGGGATTACAGGAGTGAGCCACCAGGTCTAGCCTCTTTAACATTCTTATAGTGTAGGTCGACTGATGGCGAAGTCTCTCATTCTTTTTTTTTTTTTTTTTTTTTTTTTTTTTTTTTTGAGACGGAGTCTCGCTGTGTCACCCAGGCTGGAGTGCAGTGGCGCGATCTCGGCTCACTGCAAGCTCCGCCTCCCGGGTTTACGCCATTCTCCTGCCTCAGCCTCCGAGTAGCTGGGACTACAGGCGCCCGCCACCACGCCCAGCTAGTTTTTTGTATTTTTAGTAGAGACGGGGTTTCACCATGTTAGCCAGGATGGTCTCGATCTCCTGACTTCGTGATCCACCCGCCTCGGCCTCCCAAAGTACTGGGATTACAGGCTTGAGCCACCGCGCCCGGCCTGAAGTCTCTCATTCTTTGTGCATGTGAAAAAGTCTTTATTTCACCATCATTGTAAAGATATTTTCACTTGGTTTAGAGATCTACGTTGAGAGTACTTTTTTCCTCCACAACTTAAAAAATTGTGTTCTCTTATCTTCTGGCTTATGTTGTCTCTGACAATAAGTCCATGATCATTGTTATCTTTGTCCCTCTATATGCAATGTCTCTTTTTCCCTCTGGCTTCTTTTCAGATTTTCTCATCATCTCTGATTTTCAGCAGTTTGATTATAATGAATCTTGCTGTCATTTACTATCTTTATAGTTGGTATTGAGATTCTTGGATCTTTGAGTTTCTAGTTTTCATCAAAGTTGGAAAACTTTTGGTCATTATTTCTTCAAAAAATTTTCTGTTTTCTTGTTTCTCCACTCTTTCTGGACTTCAACAACAAGTATGTCAGAGCACTTGATATTATCCCGGGATAACCATGGCTCTGTTATGTTTTTGGTTCTTTCTTTCCAGGTTCTTCCTTTCAGAAACTTTCTGCTGATAATGTCTTCATATATCTTCACGTTTACTGACCTTTTCTTCTGTGATATTTCATCTGCTGTTAATCCCATCCATTCAAAATACATTCAAATTATATTTAGGGTCAGGCACAGTGGCTCATGCCTGTAATCCCAGCATTTTGGGAGGCCAAGGCAGGTAGATCACCTGAGGTCAGGAGTTTGAGACCAGCTGGGCCAACATGGTGAAGCCCTGTCTCTACTAAAAATACAAAAATTACAAATATAAAAATTAGCCAGGCTTGGTGGCAGGCACCAGTAATCCTAGCTACTCAGGAGGCTGAGGCACGAGAATCACTTGAACCCGGGAGGTGGAAGTTTCAGTGAGCCAAGATCACACCACTGCACTTCAACCTGGCTATGTTTTTTTTAAAAAATCTATATTTAGGCCGGTGCGGTGGCTCAAGCCTGTAATCCCAGCACTTTGGGAGGCCAAGACGGGCAGATCACGAGGTCAGGAGATTGAGACCATCCTGGCTAACACGGTGAAACCCCGTCTCTACTAAAAAAATACAAAAAACTAGCCAGGTGTGGTAGCAGGTGCCTGTAGTCCCAGCTACTCAGGAGGCTGAGGCAGGAGAATGGCGTAAACCCGGGAGGCGGAGCCTGCAGTGAGCTGAGATCCGGCCATTGCACTCCAGCCTGGGCAACAGAGCGAGACTCCGTCTCAAAAAAAAAAAAAATCTATATTTAGATTTTGCGATTTTCATCTCAAATATAATTTCAATTTGTCAGTCTATGGTTGTTTCTTTGGAGGAATGTGCTTTTGTTTTCTTGGTGCTTTCTAGATTTTTCCCTTTGAATTTAACATTTTACAGTTTAAGTACAACGTGTCCAAGTATGATTTCTTTGTATTAAACCTGTTTAGCTTGATGTCTTGTGTTAGTTATAGAAAAAACACATATGACATAACTTTTTATTGTGTTGCATATAATATTAATGGCATTTTTGTGTTCTCTATCCTTTTTCTGTCTATGCTACGATCAAAGTATTTTTTACTGACCTGTCTTCCAATTCACTAATTCCCTCTTCTGCTCTATCTAATCTGCCTTTAGTCCTGTGAAATAAATTCTCAATTTCAGTTAGTATATTTTTTTCCACTCTAGGACTCCACATGATTCTTCATTTTTTATTAATTCCAATTATCTAGTGAAACTATCCTGCTATTCGTCTATTTTCTTATACAAAGTAATGATAATTAGTTCAAAACTCCAACTGATTACTCCAGTATCTGGATCTCCTGTGAGGCTGTATTTTCTATGGTTTGCTTTTCTCTTGGTTTTCAGGTATTAGTCCAGTTTCTTCCTCACATGCATGGATTTTTTTTTCAATCCCTTCCAAGCCATAGTAGAATTTTTTTTTAACTTTGAAGCAGTCTCAAATGTACAGAAAGATCACAACTATAGTACAAAGAACATTTTTCCTGAAATCATTTGAGATTAAGTTGCCATCACCACTCAAACACTTCAATGTATAATTCCTATGAACAAGGACATCCTCCTAGATAAACATAAAACCACCATCAAAATCAGGAAATTAACACTGGCAGATTACTGCCAGCTAATCCACAGCAAAGACTCTATTCAAATTTCACCAGTGTGCCCAATAATGTTTTTATGACAAAAGGATTCAGCACAGAATCACATATTCCATTTAGTTCTCAGTTATCTCTGGTCTTTTAAAATCTGACAGTTCTTCAATCTGTTCTTAATTTCAATGACATTTTTATAGATTATGAGCCAGTTATTATCTAGAACACCCCTTAAATTGGGCTCATTCAGTGTTTCTTCATTATTAGATTCAGGTTATGTATTGTGTGCAGGAATATCACAGAAGTGATCCTGTCTTTCTCACTGCATCCTATAGGTGGTACACAATTCTCATTTATCCCATTGCTGTTGATGTCCACTTTGTTCATTTGATTAAGGTGGTGTCTGCTAGTTTTCTCCACTGCAAAGTTACTGATTTTCTCTTTGTAATTAATAAGCATTTTGTGGAAAGGTGCTTTGAGAATATGTAAATAGCCCATTCCTCAACAAACATCCCACGTATTCATTTATATACAACAGTATAGAGTCATGGATTCCTATTTTATTCTGTAAGTTATAATCCATTGATATTATTACTTATTCTGATGCTCAAACTTTCCAGCTCCAGCCAGTGGAAGCCCTTTCTAGCTGGCTTCCATGTTGTTTTGACATGTCTCCATCGCTCATTTGAGCACTTTTCTTTTCTTTTCTTTTTTTTTTAAACAGCTTTACTGAGGTACAATTCACATATGTTACAACTCACCAATTTAAAGTATACAATTCAACGATTTTAAGCGTATTCACAGATATGTGCCACCGTCACCACAGTCAATTTTAGAACACTTTCATTATCTCTAAAACAAGCCTTGTAACCTTCAGCTATCATCCCCCTATCCTCACACCCACTCCAGCCCCTGGCAGCTACTAATCTGCTTTCTATCTCTGTAGATTTCCTTATTCTACATAGTTAATATAAATGGAATCATACAATATGTAGTCTTTGGTAACTGGCTTCTTTCACTGAGCATAATGTTTTTGAGGTTTATCCAGGTTGTAGCTTGTACAATTACTTCATTCTTTTTTATGGCTGAACAATATTCCATTGTAAGGCTGTACTACATTTTGTTTATCCATCCATTGCTGGGCATTTGGGTTGTTTCTAACTTGTGGGTATTATGAATAATGTTATAAAAATTCACATACAGGCATATCTCAGAGCTATTGCCAGTTCAGTTCCAGACTGCCACAATAAAGCAAACATTGCAATAATGTGAGTCACACAAACACTTTGGTTTCCCAGTGCATATAATACTTTGGTTTGCCAAGCACAGCGGCTCACTCTTGTAATCCCAGCACTTTGGGAAGCCAAGGCTGGCAGATCACTTGAGGCCAGGAGTTCGAGACCAGCCTGGCCAACATGGTGAAAACCCGTCTCTACTAAAAATAGAAAAATTAGATAGGTGTGGTGATGTGCGCCGACCATCCCAGCTACTCAGGAGGCTGAGGCTGGACAATCGCTTGAACCCAGGAGGCGAAGGTCGCAGTGAGCCGAAATCGTGACACTGCACTCCAGCCTGGGCGACAGAGTGAGACTCTGTCTCAAAAAAAAAAAAAAAGTAATGTGGGAGGATCACTTGAGCTCATGAAATCAAGACCACCCTGGGCAACATAGTGAGAACTCATCTCTATTAAAAAGAAAGAAAGAAAGAAAGGAAAGAAAGAAAGAAAGAAAGAAAGAAAGAAAGAAAGAAAGAAAGAAAGAAAGAAAGAAAGAAAGAAAGAAAGAAAGAAAGATTATTGCTAAAAATAAAAATAAAAATAAAAAAAAGTTAACAATGTTAACAATCACCTGAGCCTTCAGCAAGTCATAATCTTTTTGCTGATGAAGAGTCTTACCTCCATGGTGATAGCTGCTGGCTGGTCAGGGTGGTGGCTGCTGAAGGTTGGGGTGGCTGTGGCAATTTCTTAAAATAAAACAACAGCGAAGTTTGCTACATCGATTGACTCTTTCAAGAAAGATTTTTCTATAGCATGTGATACTATTTGAAAGCATTTTACACCAGTAGAACTTCTTTCAAAATTGTAGTCAATTCTCCAAACCCTGCTGCTGCTTTATCAGCTAAGTTTATGAAATATTCTAAATCCTTTGTTGTTGTTTCCACAATGTTCACAGCATCTTCACCAGGAATAGATTCCATCTCAAAAACCCACTTTCTTGGCTCATGCATAAGAAGCATTTCCTCATCTGTTCAAGTTTTACCATGAGATTGCAGCAATTCAGTCACATCATCAGGTTCCACTACCAATTCTAGTTCCTTGCTGTTTCTACAACTGCAGTTACTTCCTCTACTGGTGTTGAATTCCCTCAAAGTCATTCATTAGGATTGGAATCAACTTCTTCCAAACTCCTATTAATGTTAATGTTTTGACCTTGTCCCATGAATCATAAATGTTCTCAATGGTATCTAAAATGGTGAATCCTTTCCAGAAGCTTTTCAATTTACCTTGCCCAGATCCGGTAGAGGAATCAGGATCTCTGGCATTTCCTATAGCTTTAGGAAATGGGCTGCAAGATGGATGCTATGTTCGCAGGCAGGAAAACAACATTAATCTCCATGTACATCTCCATCGGAGCTCTTGGGTGATCAGGTACATTGTCAATGAGCAATAATATCTTGAAAGAAATCTTATTCTAAACAGTAGGTCTCAACAGTGGGCTTAAAATATTCAGTAAACCATTCTGTAAACAGATATGCTGTCATCCAGGCTTTGTTGTTCAATTCCTAGACCACAGGCAAAGTAGATATAGCATCATTCTTAACAAGCCTAGGGCTTGTTAAGGGTTTTTTTGTTTTTTGTTTTGAGACAAGGTCTTACTCTATTGCCCAGGCTGGTGTGATGTTGGCTTACTGCAACTTCTGCCTCTCAGGTTCAAGAGATCCTACCACCTCAACCTCCCCAGTAGCTGGGACTATAGGTGCAGGCCACCACGCCCAGCTAATTTTTGTATTTTTTGGTAGAGATGGGGTTTTACCATGTTGGCCAGGCTGGTCTCAAACTCCTGACCTCAGGCAATCCGCCTGCCTTGGCCTTTCGAAGTGCTGGGTTTACAGGCACTGCACCCAGCCAACAATCCTAGGGTTTTTGCAAAGGTTAATGAGCACTGGCTTCAACTTAAAGTCATCGGCTGCATTAGTTCCTAACAAGAGAGTCAGCCTGTCCTTTGAAGCTTTGAAACCAAGTATTGCCTTCTCCGCTCTAGCTCTGAAAGTCCTAGATGGCATCTTCTTCCAAGAGAAGGCTGTTTTATCTACATTGAAAGTCTGGAGACCAGTCGCAGTGGCTCATGCCTGTAATCGCAGCACTTTGGGAGGCTGAGGTAGGCCAATCATGAGGTCGAAAGATTGAGACTATCCTGGCCAACATGGTGAAACAAACCCCACCTCTACTAAAAATACAAAAATTAGCTGGGCGTGGTGGCGTGCACCTGTAGTCCCAGCTACTTGGGAGGCTGAGGCAGGAGAATCGCTTGAACCCAGAAGGTGGAGGTTGCAGTGAGCTGAGATCGTGCCACTGCACTCCAGCCTGACGACAGAGTGAGACTTTGTCTCAAAAAAAAAAAAGTCTGTTGTTTAGTGTAGCCACCTTCATCAATTACCTTAGCAAGATCTGAATAACTTGCTGCAGCTTCTCCATTAGCAGTTGCTACTTCACCTTGTACTTTTATGTTTTGGAGACAGCTTGTTTCCTTAAACCTCATGAACTAACCTCTGGTAACTTCTAACTTTTCTTCTGCAGCTTCCTCACTTCTCTCAGCCTTCATAGAATTGAAGAGGCCTTGCCCTGGATTAGGCTTTGGCTTAAGGGAATGTCGTGGTTGTTTGATCTATCCAGACCACTAAACCTTTCTCTATATCAGCAGCATAAGGCTATTTCAGTTTCTTATCATTCGTGTATTCACTGCAGTAGTACTTTTAATTTTCTTCAAGAACTCTTTCTTTGCATTCACAACTTAGCTAACCATTTGGCACAAGAGGCCTAGCTGTTGGCTTGTCTCGGCTTTCAACATGCCTTTCTTAATGAGTTTAATAATTTTTAACTTTGATTTAAAGTGAGAGATGTGTGATTCTTCCTTTCACTTCAACATTTACAGGTTATTGTAAGGTTATTAACTGGCCTGATTTCAAGAGTGTTATGTCTCAGGGAACAGGGAGAGAGATGGAAAAATGGCTGGTTGATGGAGCAATCAGAACACATACAACATTGATTAAGCTCACCATCTTCTATGGGCATGGTTCATGGAATTCCAAAACAATTGCAATAGTAACATCAAAGATCACTGGCCACAGATCATCATAACGGATAGATACAGTACTAATGAAAAAGTTTGAAATATTCTGAAAATTACCAGAAGTGACAGAGACACAAAGTAAGCACATGCTGTTGGAAAAACGAAGTCAATAGGCTTGCTCAAAGCAATGTTGGCACTAACCTTTGATTTGTGAAAACTGCATTATCTGTGAAGCACACTAAAATGAAGTGTAATGAAACAAAGTAAACCTGCACAAGTTTTGTACAAACATATGTTTTCATTTCTCTTGGGTATCCTTAGGAATGGAATTGCTGGTTCCTGGGATCACTCTATTTAATCATTTCTGAACTTTATTTTCTGGCACAAGAGGATTCAGGCTTATCTTGTACTTTCCCTGCCCTATCCCTATAATTAGCCGTTTCGCCAAGGAGCCCTGGTTTCTTCCAGTGGACGGTGGTATTTAGACATTAAGACTTGGGTGCTATTGGCTGGGTAAGGTGGCTCACGCCTATAATCCTAGCACTTTGGGAGGCTAAGGTAGGCAGATCACCTGAGGTCGGGAGTTCGAGACCAGCCCGACCAATATGGTGAAACCCTGTCTCTACTAAACATACAAAATTAGCCGGACGTGGTGGCGCATGCCTGTAATCCAAGCTACTCTGGATGCTGAGGCAGGAGAATCGCTTGAGCCCGGGAGGCGGAGGTTGAAGTGAGCCAAGGTCATGCCATTGCACTCCAGCCTGGGCAACAACAGTGAAACTCCTTCTCAAAAAAAAAAAAAAAAAAAAAAGACTTAGGTGCTATCAAAGCATGATGTAGGCTGATTAAAAAAAAAAAAAAAAAGGCTTGGGTGCTAGCTATACTCATTATTATTAACGTGTCATGGCTCCCAGGCCCTCTCAATGGATAAAGCCGGGAAATATCTGTATGTATACACATAAGTATACATACATTGACGCATGCACACACAACATAAACACATACATACATGCATTTGCATCAATATTTATTTCTACAACTGGCTATTTTGTTTATTCTTGTTGTGTAGAGATGGGATCTCACCATGTTACCCAAGAGGGTCTCAAATGCCTGGCCTCAAGTGATCCTCCCACCTTGGCCTCCCAAAGTGTTGGGATTATAGGCGCGAGCCACTGCACCCAACCTCTACATCTCTCCATGTATTACCTCCAATTCCAATCCAGGTGTATAGGATTACATGTGAGACCATCAGAGGATTCATTTCCCTTCCCCTTCCCCTTCCCCTTCCCCTTCCCCTTCCCTTCCTTTCCTTTCCTTTCCTTTCGAGATAGGGTCTCACTCTCTCACCCAGGATGGAATGCAGTGGCCTGATCATGCCTCACCTCAGCTTTGACCTCTTGGGCTCAAGTGATCCTCCCACCTCAGCCTTCTGAGTAGCTGAGACTACAGGCACGTACCCCTGCATCCAGCAAATTTTTTGTATTGTTTGTAGAGACGAGGTCTCACCACATTGCCCAGGCTGGTCTTGAACCCTTAGGCTCAAATGATCCGCCCATCCTGGCCTCCCACAGTGATGGGATTACAGGCACAAGCCGCTGCACCCAGGCTACTTTTGCATATTATAATCCTCTTTGCCGACAGTGAGAAACCTAGCTCACTTTTTCTCATTGGGTCAGTCCCACTGTATATAACTGTTCTGCAGTGGGCAGGTCCAGGCAAACCTATCCCCAAAGGCTGAGGAAGCTGAGAGGCTAAAGAAAGAGGCTGACAAACCCAGTTCCTCAGAAAGAAACATTTAATAAGGAATTAAAAAGAGAAATCATGTCTGACATCGGTGAGCAAAATGGCGGATCCCCACACTATTGC
Source organism: Macaca fascicularis (assembly GCF_037993035.2). NCBI lineage: Eukaryota > Metazoa > Chordata > Mammalia > Primates > Cercopithecidae > Macaca > Macaca fascicularis. The sequence goes on along the minus strand of NC_088390.1, from coordinate 56,458,450 downwards.
TCCCAACTCCAGGGCTTGTATACCCAATGTTAAGACAGTTGAAATTGGCCCCTCGGGGGAAGGCAAAAATGCTATGTAATATGCCTAAGGGCAAGATTTAGTTAACAGTAGTTAAAGTAGAAATCTTAGAGGCATCCCTGGAACTGGGGTTACTCAGAAGTCAACATGGCGGATTAGTATCCAAGATGGATTTGCTTTAACTTCCACAGCAACCGATATCCCATGCCCTCCACCTCACCCAGACCCTCCTCAGCAATCCTGGGCTCTGACACCCCGCCCTGGGCCAGCCCACCACATGGATGCCTCTTCGTCTCTCAGACTCCAGCATGCCACGTCTCTCCCCACACGGAAGCCACCCTCAGCCTTCATGGGCTCCGACACTCTGCCTGGGGCCACCCTACCCCCGCCTCCCCTCATGGACGTGCTCCTCCACTCAACAGGCTCTGAGGTCCCACATCAAGCTCCCCCTGGATGCCCTGCCCACTCCTGCAGGAATGCCCTTCTCATCCCCCCTGAATTCCCCTTCTTTGGGCTTGGTCACTACCCTGGTCAGATGCCCTCTTCACCTTTCTCATGACTTACTCTCCCTTGCTGAGCTGGGACCCAAGTGGACATCCTCCTTACCTTGCTTGAGTTTTGACATCCCACACTGGACTGCCCTCCCAGTTGGATGTCCTCCTTTGCCCCTCTTTCTCCTGCTCTGGCCACCCCCCACATCGGAAACACCCTCCTCACTTCACTTGAGCTCCAGAACCGTTTGCTGAGCCACTGCATCTCCCATCCACCCTACCCCTGGGGACCCCCGCTTGGGCCGGGAGGTCAGTTCAGTCTTCTGGACTGAATAGGAGGAAGAGGAGGAGGGGAAGAAGAGGAGGAGAAAGAAGAAGGAAAAGGAAGAAGAAATAGAGAAGAAAGCGAAGGAGGAGAGGAGGAAGAAGGTGAGGAAGAAAGAGAAGAGGAGGAGGAGGAGGAGGAAGAGGAAGAGAGCTGCCTGGCCAAATTTTGTGGAATGGCGGATGCTGCCGGTGACAGATTGTAGAGGCTGTGGCTGATATCATCTTCTTTCAGGGAGAATTTGATTGCCTTCTGGTAGCCAGACAGCGTACAGGGAAGCCATCTTGATGCAGTGAAGCTGGTCTAGGTCCAGTTTGCCCTTATTCCTGGGTGTGGCTCTTTCCAGGGTCTCACCTGTAAGCCACATTGATGGAAGTAGAGACCGTGCTTGTAAAAAAATTGAAGCTGGGGTGAGGAGGAGAGAGCCCAGAGGTGATTTGGAGGCTCAGGAGTGCAGGATGGTGGGGGACACTAGTGTGTGTTTGTGGGTGGATGGGAAGGAAGTTCAAGTCGGAGGTGAGGACAGCCCAAGGAGAACAGGGGACTGTGGGTGGTGGAGCAGGAGGGTAGGGCCCTCTGAGCCTAGGGGAGAGCAGGGGTTGCGGGTAGGGGTGCGGGGAAGCCAGCAAGCTTGCTTGTTGGGGGTATGGGATTGTGGTAGGAACCTGCCTGCCTCCCTGTGGAGTCTCTGGAGAGGGGCAGGGCAGCCGGGGTGGTGTGGGCAGATGGAGAAGGGATGTAGTGAGGGACTGGGGCTCAGGAGGAGGAGGGGGCCAAATGTGGGGAAGAGGCTTAGTGAAGGGAGGGACCCTTGGTAGGGAAAGAGTTCAGTGAGAAGAGAGGGAGGCGTCATGGAGGCCCCATCTCTTTATCTAGCTGGGGCCATCTGAGAGCAGTGACCGCACTCCCATCCAACTCTGTCCCTCCCCCGCAACATGGAGGCCCCAGCCCAGGACTTGCAGTGGGGAGTGAGGGGGCAGCCTCCAGTGCTTGTTCTTGTCCAAGGCTGGGGTGGGGAGCAATAAGCCCAGGCCCCAGACTTTCCGCCTCTTGGTGGGTGTGGGTCAGTGAGGTCCCGCACCCGCTGCCCGCCCCCCAACCCGGGGGCTGACACCTTCCCCCCTGGGTGCTGGTGCCTAGGAATGGAGGCAGGGAAGGGGCTGGGGGCTTACTCTCCCCTCCCTCCATGCACTGCAGGGGCAGGCAGCGGGACAGGCAGTCAGACTGGATTTGTTTCTCATTTGCTCTTGGCTCCTCTGGTGGAAAAATCGAAGCTCTCCCCCTGGTACTGCTGAGGCGGAGAGGGTGAGCGTGGCTGGGAGGCCGTCCTGGCAGGGAAGTCCAGGGGCAGGCGGGGCCTGGCTGGGGAGAGGCTGCCCCCTGCTCACACCCCCCTCCCAGCCCCCTTGCTTCGACGTGGCTCTCCAGGCCCAGTGGGAAGTCCTGCCTCAGCTGAGGTGGAGGGGCCAGTCCAGGGAGGAGGTCAGACTGGGCTTGGGTTCAGCTTCAGGCTTGTAACACCCTCCCTCCCTGGGCCTGTCTCTAGAGCAGTCTCCCAAGGGTGATTTAAAATCCCCCGAGGGTCCTCCAAGAAAGCGCTGTCAAGCTGCAGCAGGAGGGGGCTGAGTCAGACCTGTGACAGGCTTTCTCAGCATTCGGACTTGGCCTAAGTGGGAGGTGAGCTGTGTGCTAGGAGGGGAGGTTTCCACAGGCAGCTGCTGGATATTTCCTGAACATCCAGGGACATGAGAAGCCTTTTCTGTACTTCATCTCATGTGGCCCTCACAGACACCCCAAGGTCAGTATTAGCCATCCCATTAAAAAAAATTGTTTTAATACACAGGGTTTTGCTCTGTTGCCCAGGCTCCAGTGCAGTGGTGCAGTCATAATTCAAGGCACCCTCTAACTCCTAGGCTCAAGCAATCCTCCTGCCTCAGCCTCCCAAGTAGCTAAGACCACAGGTACAAGCCACCACACCTAGCTCATTTATTTTTGTGAAGAAGGGTCTCATTATGTCGTCCAGGCTAGTTTCAAATTCCTGGCCTCAAGTGATCCACTCACCTCGGCCTCCCAAAGTGCTGGGATTACAGGGGTGAGCCACCACACCTGGCTCCATCCCATTTTACAGGTGAGGTTCCATGAAGTCAGGTGCCCCACTCAAGGGGCTACACAGCCTCTACGTGGCAGGGCTGAGATTTGAACCCAGTTGTGTCTGGCTCTTTTCCAAACACTGGAAAAAGCAGGCCTTTTTCCCCTCCACCCCAGGGCCCAGGAGCCCCTGAACAGCTCCTGGGTGGGGCTGCCCCACAGGGAACCCAGGCGGTCTTTGGGCTGTGTGGCACAGTGGAGTGCCTCAGGAGATCTCCCCTCCACCAACCCTACTCTTGTGGAGTTGGACCCACCCCCACCCCGTTTTTTCAGAGGGCCCTCACCCCAGCCCTCTCCATCCCGGTGGAAAGAGGAGCCCAACCTCTTTCCCTCTGGAATCCGCTGCCTCGGCTCTCCGATGGAGAGACCATCTGGAGTGCATTATGGGCAGAGGAGAAAGCCGAGAGCAGGAAAATGTGAGTTGGCCCCAGCAGCTCCCGTCTGCAGGGGGGCGGCGGGGGCTCAGCACTCTTCAGGGGATGGGCCAACTGCTGCCTCCACCTCCCCAGTCCCTAGAAGGGGCAGATAAGAGATGTGCTTAGGAGAGGGTGGCCAGGAGAGGGCAGGGCCCAGGCCACCAACACCTCTGCAGAGCCCAGTTTGAACCTGCTAATCTTACCAACCTGCCCATTTCACAGAGGAGAAGACGGAGGTCCAGAGAGGGGGAGTAACTTCCCTAAGGCCACACAGCAAACCCTTTCACAAACATGCACATGTCAGCGGGCACCAAAAGTCTCCAGTGTTGGGGGCAGGCGGAGTTAGCCCTGGGAGTGGGAAAGAGGCCGGGGTCAGCCTCCAGAGTAAAGTGAAGGCGCAAAGGCCGATGCAAACATCGAGGAATGCCTTTATTGTTTCGAGGTCTCTCTTCCTGGCCTCCCAAGCCCACTCGCTGCCCCAAGCGCCACCCTTCCCTGGCGCCTGATCCCTGAGGATGTTGAGTCCTGGGGTGGGGGCCTCTGGGCTCTTCCTCTGGGCCCCAAGAGCCCCCTCCCCACTCCGTGGCCCCAGCTCCAGACGTGGCAAGGCAAGCCGGAGTGAGGTTTCTCTACTCCCTCCCAAGTGCTGCGCTGGCGGCTCCCGAAATAAAAATCAAATGTGGGCTTGGCAAAGGGAGCGGGGTGGGAGAAGCAGCGGCAGCAGGGCTGGGGCTTCATTCTTTCCATTGTAACTTCACCTCCTAACCTCTGGCATTTTAATTATGTCTCCTACCCCCCTCGCTCTGCCTGGGCCAGGGGGTGAGCTCACCCTTTCCTCTAGCCTGGGAGGGGGCAGCCGCTGCCTGGACCCCCAGTTCCCGGCCTGCTCGGGGCGGGGGGCAATCTGGGTGGGGGCCATGCTGGGGGTGTCGGCCTCAGGCTCCCTCCAGCTTCTCCAGTCTCAGAGGGGCCTGGAGAGGGCCCAGCCCCCAGGCAGCTGGGTCGACACCTCAAGTTCCATATGCGAATCATTAGTCTTCACACCCACTGCTCCATTTAATGGTGGCCACCGTCCTCAGGCGAGGCAACGGCAGGCTCACCAGCCCATTCTATGGATGACTTAGCTGGGGCAAGAATAGCTCAGGCCTGATAATTTGCCTCATCTCTTTGAGTGTCCGTTTTTTTCCAATGGTAAGTGATGGAAAGCATTATTTTGATACTAAAACATACAAGGACATAGCATGGGGTAGGAAGTAAAATGCCTGTGCATGTTCAAGGTAGAAAACAAATCCTTAAGGAAGATCAGTGGGGCTGTCTGCAGGCAGGCCCCAGGGAGTAGCATCCTTCTCCTTGGCATGGCTGTGGACTGGAGTGAGATGCAGTCATATGTGTTTGTAACCAGTTTGTGCAGACCCAAGGCTGCTGCGGAAGATGCCAGTGGGTGCTGGGTGCTGGCAGACAGCCTTGGCCCACCCCGGGATGCAGAGGCCTTCTTTGCCTCCAAGGCCTACAGTGGGAGTCCTGCCGACTCTCTCTGTCTCCTGGGGAGGAAAACCTCCACAGGACAAGCAGCCTGCGTGGGGGTGGGTGCTGCCTCCACGGATAGTGCAGGCACAGGGCAACCTTGACTGTGAGCCCAGCGCCAGCACCCCAACCACCCCAACTGAGGCTTCCTCTCCGTCCCCTGGGAGCTTCCCGACTGCACTGCCTTAGAGGCCCAGCCCCTCAAGGAAGCCCTCAGTTTTCTTCTCTCTCGCCCTCCCAGTCTCCCTGAATGCATGTTCCATCAGCAAACTCTGCCTCAGGCCTTGCTACGGCCTCTGCTGCAGTGGAACTTCCAGATGAAGAGGGGGAAGTCCTATTTACCATGCTGGGTGCTGTGATGGGGGAGATTAAGGTGACAGCAGCTCCTGGAAGGAGACTCCTGACCCAACCTCGGGTGTGAAGAGCATAGAGAAGGCTTCCCAGAGTGAGGGGTGACCAGCAGGAGCCCAGGAGGAAGAGCATGGAGGGCGGAGGGAGCAGCATCTGCAAGGCCCAGAGGTGACAGAGTGCCTAGGGCAGGGCCACGGGAGCATCAGGTCTGGAGGGAGCAGCCAGGACCCCGGGAGCTGTGCAAGCTGTTAGGGTGCATCTTAGGAAGATTTCTGGGCAGGCTGTGGAGGATGAGTTGGAAGGTGCTCAGAACGGAGGTGGGGTGGCCTCTTAGAAGGCTGCCACGGAGGCCCAGGTGAGAGGTGATGGTGGCCAGGCCCAGGACAGTGGCAGCCAGGTGGAAAGAGGTGGCCAGACTGATAAGAGATTTAAAAGGCAGAAGCCAGAGGACTTGGTGACTGATGGGCAGAAGGATGGGAGCCAGTGATCTGCTCAGGCTGGCTCCTGGGTTTCTGATGAATGAATGAATGAATGAATGGATGGATGGATGGATGGATGGATGGATGGATGGATGGATGGATGAATGAAGGAATGAATGGATGGATGGATGAATGAATGAATGAATGAATGAACGAACTGGGAAACAGCACCAGATCTGAAAGCCCCAGGTTTCAGTTTGGCCATCTGGCTAGGAGTTTGCTGCTGCACTTGCATTTGGTACACCTGCAGAGCATCCAAGTGGAGGTGCCCATGAGACGGCTGGATGCATGGCGGTGCCCTGGAGAAGGTGGAGAGAGAGGAAGCTGGCACAGCCTGCAAAGAGGCCAGAGAATGAGTAGCCAGAGCCCCTGAAGCCTCACAGTAGGAGGTCTTAGACAAAGCACAGCCAACAGTGCCAATGGCTAGAGATGAAGCAGGTGAGGCCCAAGAAGGGACATGTGTTCAAGGGACCCAGAGGCTTCTCCCTGTCCCCCAGCCTTTCCTTCTCTCTGTCCCCCAGCCTTTGCCCACCCCTCTACGCCCCCTCCCCTGGGCTTTCTCCTATAGTACTCTTCCTTTTGATCTCCTCCTCGTCTCTCAGACCAGAAGGCTCGACATCTTTCTAAGGGAAACTTCGTGCTACCCCTACCCAACTGGTTGCCCTCCCTGGATTCTCTTTTTTTTTTTTTTTTTTGAGACGGAGTCTTGCTCTGTCGCCCAGGCTAGAATGCCGGGGCGCTATCTCAGCTCACTGCAAGCTCCACCTCCTGGGCTCACGCCATTCTCCTGCCTCAGCCTCCCGAGTAGCTGGGACTGTAGGCACCTGCCACCACACCTGGCTAATTTTTTGTATTTTTAGTAGAGACAAGGTTTCACCATGTTAGCCAGGATGGTCTCAATCTCCTGACCTCATGATCCACCTGCCTCAGCCTCCCAAAGTGCTGGGATTACAAGCATGAGCCACCGTGCCCGGCCCCTCCCTGGCTTCTGAAATCACCCCCCACACCCCCCAAAACCACCACGTTCACCTTTCACCATAGAGCACTGGCTGCCCTGGTGTCAGCCCCAGTTCCCACCTCCAGCACTTCCAGAAGCTGGGGCAGAGAGGAGCACACATAACCACCTGCCTACTGGGCAGCTCACACTTCCTCCAATGGAGCCCCCTCAAGGTACTGGCCTCCAGGGCAACTGTAGGCAATCCTGGCTCCCAGGGCCTTATGGCCTAAAATGGAGAGAAGCCATGACCCCAGCAGGCCTATGCAGACAGAGTGAGAGAAGAGGCCCAGAGAAAAAGCTATGGACATTTAGATCCAGTGGAGGGACCTGAGCAGGCTTCCTGGAGGTGACTCTGTGTAGGGCCTTGAAGGACTGGCAGGATTAAGTCATGTGGCAATGGGAGCAAAGGCAGTTGCAGGAGGAGGGAGTGTAGTGAGGAAAGGGGTGGAGGTGGGAACTGGGGCTGACACTGGGGCAGCCAGTACTCATAGCAGCTGGTGGCTGAAGAGTGTGGCCAGAGGGGTGGGAGGCGGCAAGGTGGAGGGCCACATGACACAGGCTGGAATGTGGAAGAACTTTAGAGTTTGTCCACTGCTGCCTCTTGACGTGTGGCTTTCAGATCTGATGCTGTTTCCCAGTTCATTCATTCATTCATTCATTCATTCATTCATTCATTCATTCATGAAATATTGCCCGCTTGGTGCTAGGCAAGTGCCGAAGATGCTGTGAGAGGCAGCTAGAAGTCCCTGCTGTCATGGATCTTAAGTTCCAGTAAGAGACACAGATATAGAGTCAGGAACAAGTAAAAACTAAAAATTAATATCATGGTGGGGGCTGCCATCATGACTGGCCACTCTGAAGGCTGGGCTTGTGTCCTGTCTCCCCTCAGACTGAGGGCACCCTGAGGGCAGAGCCTGTGCCCCCTCCATCAGACAAAGGTAGAACCAGCTTCTCCATCGGGCTGGAAGCACCCTGAGGCTCAGGGAGAGGCATGGAGCATCTGGGAACAACAGCTGAGGTGTCCTAGAAACCTCCCAGGAACGGACCCAGGCATAGAAGTTGGCAGGCAACGGGGGAAGGACTCCCTTCCCAGCCAGGCCAAATGTGGGAGGGCTTCCCTCTCCTCCTCCCCATCCAGTCCTTGACCCTATTAAACCTTTAAATTAACTTCAGCTCCACCCCGAGCTAGAGAGAGTGCCCCAAAATAAATCCTAAATTACATGCTGCTTGGGGGCAACCACAGTTCTCCTTCCTCCCTCTCCAGCAAGCAGACCCGCCTGACACCATGCTGGGGGGGCTCCCCCAAATAGCAAAATGGGCTATTTATACAGCTCCTGCTCCCCTGTTCGCTCTCTGGCCCTGTTGTCCTTGAGTGAGGCCAAAGCAGGCTATACAGCTCTCCTAGGAGGATAAAGGGAGTGAGAGAGGCTGTGAGCTTTGCCAGGGTCTGACTGGCCATGGGGGATATAATTTCTAGTCCAAACTAGGATACTGTGGGGTGCTCGTAGCAGTTACATCCAGGCAATGGCATGGATCTGAACTGTCCTGGGCACACGGGGTAGCTGGTCACCCAGCGATGGGGCTCAGACTCCAGCCTCTCAGCCACCCAGAGCATTGCCTTCTTGGGGATGAGAGAGAGAGAGAGAAAGAAAGAGAGAAAGAGAGAAGAGAGAGAGAGATCTGCCTTCATCCCCGTTGCTGAGACAAGCAGTTCTGAATATGGGAGCACTGGGGCTCCCATACCACCTGGCAAGGCAGAATAGGCTCTGGCTTCAAGGACTCCCAGACACAGAGAGGTCCTGTAGGAGGGTCTGGGCAAAGAAGTGGGGAGCCGGATGTGGCTGTTTTGAGACCACGGGCTTGGGTCAGGGGCCTCCCTCTCCCTGGACAAAGCCACCTTCCATTCTGGGAAGCTGGCCCCAGATACTGGATCTGCTCCCCTTGGGGGAAAAGAGAGAGGGGAGGGAAACTGCAGGAGAGGAGAAAAGGGAGAAGAGAGTGGGAGATAAAGACAGGCACACTGGCCGGGCGCGGTGGCTCAAGCCTGTAATCCCAGCACTTTGGGAGGCCGAGACGGGCGGATCACGAGGTCAGGAGATCGAGACCATCCTGGCTAACACGGCGAAACCCCGTCTCTACTAAAAACACAAAAAATTAGCCGGGCGAGGTGGCGGCGCCTGTGGTCCCAGCTGCTCGGGAGGCTGAGGCAGGAGAATGGCGGGAACCCGGGAGGCGGAGCTTGCAGTGAGCTGAGATCTGGCCACTGCACTCCAGCCTGGGCGACAGAGCGAGACTCCGTCTCAAAAAAAAAAAAAAAAAAAAAAAAAAAAAAAAAAAAAAAAAAGACAGGCACACACAGAGAAGTGGCAGAGCAAAGGACAGAGACAGAAACAGAGGTGGGCAAGGACAGAGGGAGGGAGAGTGGGGAGGGGGCACTTCCAGAGCCCCAGGATGGCAGCACCCCCTTCCTACCCACAGGGCCCGCTCTTCCTGCTCTGAGCCCCAGCGCAGTGAAGTGGGGGCAGGGCCTCTGGCCTGCCAGCTGCCCAGGAGGACACCTTCCTGCTCCTCCACTGCCTCCCTCCTCAGGACCAGCAGTGGGTGGCTGGGCCCGGAGGTCTGCTCCCTGGCTGCTGGCGGGCTCAGGTGTCGGCAGAGCGTTCTCCTGCTCTCTGCCATCCCTTGCACACCCCTCTATTTCAGGCAGCCTGGCCCCTGCTCAGTGCCCTCCCCAGAAGCCTGCTCTTCGGCCTGCAGACCTGGCTCTCCCAGGTCCAGCCTCTACCTGCCCACTCCTCCCATCCTCTCAAGGGGGCTTTACTTCAAGGGGTTGGAGCTAGGGCTCCTCCTCCCTGTGAGGTTGCCCTGGGGGTAGGAGCCTAGAGGGGTGTCAGAGGCAGGGCTGAGGAATCAGAGGCTCCTCTCACTCTGAGTCAGATACAGGGAGGGGAGGGTGGAGGGGGCAGCAAGAAGGTGGACCGAGAAAGAGCCAGCCACAAAGATGTCCAGGGAATGGGGCAGGGCTGGGTGGCAGCATCGCAGTGTCTGGAGGGCCAGGTACACATCCAAGTGCACACCGTCATGCGGTGATTTAGAGATGTGGCTCAATCTTTGCGGGCTTCAGCCTTGAATTGTGAACAGAGGGGACACACAGCACAGGACCAGCTGACCAGATCCCAGCCACCGCTTGTTTGCACTCACAAGTAAATTGATGCTGAGAACCTGGTGCGGAGGGCTGGTGGTGTGTGAGTGTGAGTGTGTATGTGTGTGTTGGGCAAATAACAGAGGATTCAACCAGTGTCACCCAAGAGGGGCAAGGATCCCGCAGCACTGGGAGAGGGTCACAAAAGCCTTCCCCACCTTAGAGGAGGCAACATGCTATCTTCCCAGTCCAACTTGATTATCTGTCTGCTCAGCAGCCCCATGACCCCCACCTCCCAAGAAAACACTGTTTATGGGGCCTGGGGCATCCGGCCTGTCATTTAGCTGGAGGAGGCAACCCAAGCCGCAACTGGGAGCTGAGCCCTGTGTGGAGAAGCAGTGCCCAGCCTGAGGCAGGCACCAGCCCAGACACTTAGTGTCCTGTTTACCCTGGCAAGGGTGGCTGGCACAGGTGGGCCTCTCCAGGGAGCAGCTGGTGGCCCTGCCAGCAGACCCCCCTGCAGGCCAGAGAGGAGGCCAGGACAGCAGCTCTCCGGGGTGGGGAGGGAAGCACCTTGCCCGCTGCACACCCTGCGCTGCAGTTTGCAGGGTGCCAGCCTCTGAAGCTCAGGAGTCTCCCAGCTGCCCTGCAAGGGAGACCATATGGCCCAGGGCCCAGCAGGAGAAACCACAGCTCCAGGATGCTGGACACTGGTCCCCAGGGCTCCCCAGAGGAGGCTGAAGGAAGCCCCAGGTCTTTGGGGTCCTGGTCTGGTAGGCCCAGATGCCACTCAACTCCCCAGGTTTGTGGGACCCACCTTCTGCCTCCAAGGGCACATGTAACTTGGCATAAACATACACTCTTTCCCCGCCACAGCCCATCACTACACAGTCGCTGTCCCCACAGTCCTTCTCTATCACACAGATGGTATAGAACATGCTCTTGCACCCTGCCACACCCAACATACACATCATCATTCAGCACCCAGCTCACCAACACAGCTGACACCAGACACACAGTGCTCACCCAACACAGCTCCTTCCCCACCCGTGTAACCTCCACTCCAGCAGCGAGGTCACATTTGCTTGCACACACGTGCACCCACACATACACACACACACTCACAGTCCTCTGAACCAATACACTCTTCTCCCAGTGACACACTTGAAAGTGGGCCCAAGTAGGGGGCACCATTTTAGTCCTGGGCTTCTCCCTGCCCCTCCCACTCTCCGTCCTCCCTCCCACTCTCGGTCCTCCTCCAACTTCCTCTGCCTGCCTTCCACCCTCCTCTGCCTGCCTTCCACTTTCTCCCTTTCTCTCTCTCCTAGCTGAGCCCCTGGCCCTGAGGTCTCTTTCCCAGCACATATGGTGGGACACTTGAGGCCACACATCTGGGCAGCTCCCAGCAGCTATTAAATACCATTTTGCCTGCCTTTGGGGTTTTGAGGGGCTGCAGGTTCCGGAGGACAGGAGGCAGCAGCTGGCAGCTGCTCAGGGCCTCACATCCCCCTGCTTACCATCTCCCCATGCACCGCCCACCCCTCCCCATTCTGGGTTGAATCATCCCCACATCTGGAACCTCTGCACATCTGGAAGAGCTGAAGCCTGTGCAAGCAGCTCCACGTAGACACCCCCTCCCCCCTGCTCCATCTCATCCCCATCCCTGCTAGCAGTTGGGGTCCAGCATCCCCCACCTGGAGCAGGACCTCGGTCACCTAGCAGCAGGCACCCCCGGGCCAGCCTTGGGAACCAGGATTGCCCACAGGCCTCTCCCCAGTAGCAGTAACAGTGGCATCTTGGTGCCCACCGCAGTAAGCAGGCAGGGCAGTGCTGGCCTTGGAGGAGGCCAGGCCCAAGGCTGGGGGAGGCAGGAGAGCCGAGCGGGGAGGAGGCAGTGGTTTGGCCCAGCAGGCAGAGGGAGTTTATCCTGGCACCGGGCCCTGAAGCCAAACATCCTCCACAAACCTCGCAGACACATCAAAGCCCGCATGGAAGGGGCCCTTCCGTAGAGGAAACCTACAATCCTGGAGGCCTGACAACCTGACTGCAGGCACAGGACCACCCTGTCCCACTCGGCAACCCAGGCTCAGGCTGGGCACAGCTGCCTGGAGGCGACAGGCAGAAGAGGACATTTCTACCCAGAGGCCCTGCCCCCTCACCCCACCCGTTGAGTGCTGCCACAGAGTGGGGTTTTGCCCCCAGGAGGGGGCAGAGTTGGCACCAGATTTAGCTTTAGCCCCTAGTACAGTGGTCCCTCCCAAACTGCCCCCTCCCCACCCTCCAGGCAGGGCAGGCTGATGGGGAGGGGCTCACTTTGTGCGCCAGCCTTTCAGCCCCAGCCTGGAAGAGAAGTCGTGCTCAGTTGTGGGGGGAGCCAGCTTCCTCCCCCAGGCTCTGATGTCCTGCAAAAGACCCCTCCACATGGACAAGAGGGAAATGGAGAGGGCAGGGGGTTAGGGTTTGGGAGAAAAACCAAGCTTGGAAAAGTAGAAGCTGAAGTGGAATCAGAATGCAAGAACTGGGCTGCAAGCCACAGGGCCTCTCTCTGGGGGAACAGCTGGGGCTGGAGGAGGAAGAGGGGTTGTGAGGCGCTAACAAGGGAGAGAGGAGGTGCTAACAGGGCCACTGGGGTGAGGGGATCCTGAAGCCAGCCCCCTAAAGGCTGGCCCAGAGATAAGGAAGCCAGGCACTGGCAGTGGGGTAAGGGGTGTAAGTGGGAGCTGCCAATCAACACAGGAGGCTGGGATGCTCTGCATACACACACGTGCACATAATATACATACATGCACACATGCAGCTCCCATACAACCAAAGCCAAGTCTGTCTTCAGCTGGGAGCCAGATGATGTGGCTGCTTAGAGGAGCTATGATTTGAGGAAGGATGTGATCTCTGCCTGCCTGAATCCCTCCCCACTGCTCACACTCATTCTCTGCCTTTACAGCTTCAGGGGTCTTCTCAGGCTGTGCCTGTGCCCCACTCTAGTCTGAGCCCCCAGACCATGAAAGGGCTTCCCTTCCCATGGCTGTCCTGAATCCGCAGCTCCTTTGGATCTGAAAAGTTCTTCTAGGTCTAACTACAGCCCCAGTAACATTTGGGTCAGAAACAAAGGAACCCACAAACAGGGTACAGTAGAACCCTCTTTTCAGGAGCCAACAAGAACAGAGCTAGAAAGCGAGGATCCCAAATTCCTTTCTTCCCTCTGGTTACAGGATCTGGTCTCAGGTAGACAGTGAGGGTAGGTGTCAGATTGGGGCTGCAGACTGAAGGAGGGGGCCCCAGAGGAAGGAAGCCAGGCATGGGGGCTCTCAAGACCCTCGCCCTAGTCTTAGCTCAGCCTCTCCTGCCCAAGCCTTCATGGCTCTGCTCCATCTGCCACCCCGGAAGCCAAAGCTCATCAGCTCAACCTTCCCCTGACCCTCCCCACCCGACACCCATCCCGGCTCTTTGAGGTGCTTTCCTTTCCACCCCGGCCTGCACCCCAGAAACCTACACTTTGGAAGGATAATGGCTCCCAAATGGCGTTTTTGTCTCTGCTAAGCCTCCAGGAAAGTGAGCATCAGTGAGTCCCTCCAACCTGCTCATTGGGATAATGAGCGCCCTGTACTGTTAATTCTCAGGTGGTTTGCCCTCCCTCCACCCTCCGGGCCCACAGGTTCACGGCTCAAACTTGGAGCTGACTCCAGAAGTGGTCTCCTCCACTCCCATGCCCATCACCCCAAGAATGGGAAAGGGGCTGGTGGGCTTCAATTTCCAAAAAAAAAAAATGTTGGAAAGGGAACTGAGGTCCCCTTCCCATGGCCAAGAAGTCCTATTATTGGACTCTGCCTCCTCCAGGAAGGCGGACTGTAAGCCAAGCATTCTTTGCTACACCCCCTTAGGAGTTGTTCAATCCCTAGGGAGCCATCGTCCTCACTTGCTGAGTGGGGAGTCACAAATTTGAACACACCCTTTGGAGGGGGTGCAGGAAGCAGAAGAGGTGGATTCCCCAAACCACTGAGGAGTCAGTCTGGACTCCTCCCACCCCATCCACGAGTCCTTCACCAAGGACTTTGGAAATGCATTCCCTATCCACTTGGAGAAATCTGGCCCCTGACCCAGGAAGGCCCCTAACCAGCTTGGATTCAATGACAACAGAGCCAGTGTTTACTTGGAACAAAGCACCAGGGGGAAATGCATGCTGAATCAGAGCTGGCCAGCCCCCGCAGCAGCCGGGTAGGAGCATTAGGACATGTCCACACATCTTCAATGGAAAAAGGCCAAGGGCTGTCAGAGAGGCCCAGGGAAGAGGCCTGGGTAGGGGCAAGCAGGGAGCAGACAATCACTTGTTGAAGGAAAATCCAAGTCCAGGTAGGCTTTCTGGAGGAAGTGGCATTTGGGCTGAGCTTTAAAGGATGGGGAAGAATGTGTTCGGTTTCTGGGAGGGATTTGGGGAAGGAACTAGGTGGAAAAAACTGCCTGGGCAGAGGCAAGGAGAGAAGCAGAAAGAGTAAGAGGAGGGGTTGGAGAACACAGCGGGGGTGGGGGTCAGGTAGGGACTGGTTATGGGGGACCCTGAAGGTCTCTCTGGGATGGGACTTTATTCAGGTGGCAGTAGTGAGCCTCTGAAGATTGGGGAGCAAGAGAGCGACATGCCCAACATGGTCTGTCCCTCCTTGGCAATGAGGAGACCAAGTTAGAGGCCTTGTTGAATGTGGCTATGAAAGTCCTGATGAGCCAGGCTGCACGGGGGGCCAATGGCAGTGGGGATAAAGGGAGAGGACGCCTGTGACAGGCACAGCTCCACTCTCCATGGGCTCTCAGCCCATGTGGAGAGGCGGGCCTCCTCTGTGAAGTAGACCCAGGCAGTGCTCAGTGGGCCGTGCGGGAGTAGAAAGGGGGAACAAACTGGGAGTGGAGGGAATCACATCTCCAGTCCCGGCGCCACGGTCAGGAGTGGTCGGCACCTGGGCATCCTCTGGGATCTGTCACCAGCCCCACCTTCTCAGGCCTGACTGGCCCTTAGTGGGGCCCAGTGGACAGCAGGGGGGTTTAGTGAGCAAGGTGTCCTGGGGAAACGGGCTGGATGCTGCAGCCCGTCCAGGGGAGTGAGCAGTCTGAGAGCAGCGAGACCCTGCACTCCTTGGCACCCAATTCTGCCTCCATGTGAAATGCAGAGAAGGAAGTGTGGGCCCCTTGTCTCTGCCAGGAATGACAGCTAGCATTTATTTGCCATTACTGAATGCCAGACACTGAGCGGCCTATTTCATCCTTATCATGGCCTGTATGATGAAGGAGGTGCTGTTATCCAGCTCCTCCCTCTCCTCCCTGTTGAGAGAGACCCAGAGAAGTTCCATTTCTCGTCTAAGGTCACACAGCACAATATATTCAGTGGCACACACTGACTAACACGACACAATACTGCCCCTACAGGCAGAGCCGGGCTAGAGCACAGCATTCTGCTGGCTTTGAAAAGAGATCCCAGCCCAGTGCCATCAGCCATTACAGATATTAGTGTCCACCAAAGTATGGGAGTGGGGGAGACTGCCAAGTGAAACAGAATTCAGCCTGTCTCTTCCCCTTCACCCAGGCCTGGCCCCCTGGGCTGTGCTAAGCCAGGCTGGGCAAGGCCACCCACCCTGAGTGATCCTCCATCCGGAGCAGTGGAGCAGGGCTCCCCAGGCCCGAGGTGAGTCCCACCTGTGCTGGGCGTGGCGTCTCGAGCACTGCTTCATTCTTTTTTTTTTTTTTTGAGGCGGAGTCTCGCTCTGTCGACCGGGCTGGAGTGCAGTGGCCGGATCTCAGCTCACTGCAAGCTCCGCCTCCCGGGTTCACGCCATTCTCCTGCCTCAGCCTCTCGAGTAGCTGGGACTACAGGCGCCCGCCACCTTGTCCGGCTAGTTTTTTGTATTTTTTTTTTTTTAGTAGAGATGGGATTTCACCGTGTTAGCCAGGATGGTCTCGATCTCCTGCCCTCGTGATCCGCTCGTCTTGGCCTCCCAAAGTGCTGGGATTACAGGCTTGAGCCACCACACTCGGCCCACTGTTTCATTCTGATCCTGACTCAGCCCCTCCTGTCCTGTGCGACCTGGCCTTCCCGCCCTCGGGGGCCCCAGTTGCCTCCTCTGAGAAGGGCATAAGTGGGCCGGCTGGCCTCAGAGGCCCTCCTTCCAGCTGGGCCCCGGGAGGATGCACAATCAGCTCATTCTTTAGCGAATGCACTGGGGGGCCCAGCGAGCGCTTATGAAGACATTTCGAAGTGGCTGCTCTTGGGAAACCCCAGATGGAATTTGGCATTGAATTTAGGGGGCCGCTGACTGCATGAGGCCTCTGGGTTTCCATGCTCGTGTATGCCTGAGCACCTGCATACACTGCCCTGCTGGTGCCAGATGACGCACCGAACAGAAGATGCTGGCCTTGTCCAGGACCCTCCTTCCTCCTGCATACACTGCCCTCCTGGTGCCAGATGACGCACCGAACAGAAGATGCTGGCCTTGTCCAGGACCCTCCTTCCTCTAGAACAGCCCCTCCCTCTCTGCTCAGTCTAGGGGGGTCCATGGTGCTCCCACCCCCTTCTGATCTCACCCACCAAGAATCCTAGGCCCCTGCGGCCATGATGAATGCTAACAGGCCCTGGTGTTCTTGGCCTGGCCTGGGGCCACCCACCTTCAGGCTCCTCGTCTTGTCCCCATCTGCAGGAAGGAACACAGGGCCTTTGGTGTCATGGAAGGACCTGGGGGCCCAGCCAACGGGCTCGAGAGCCCTTCAGACTCTGCCTGGTGAGTCAAGTGCTAGGGACCTCACTTCTCCATTGGAAGATGTGGGGTGGGGGTGGAGTTTGTTCCTATGACATTGTAGGGATGTGGATAGCATTACCAGATTTTGTTTTGTTTTGTTTTTCTTTTTAGAGCAAGGGTGGTGCTCTGTCACCCAGGCTGGAATGTAGTGGTATGATCTCAGCTCACTGCAGCTTTGGACTCCTAGGCTCAAGTGATCCTCCCAACTCAACCTCCAGAGTAACTGGGACTGCAGGTACATGCCACCACACTGGCTTAATTGCTGTTCTTTTCTTTGTTTGCAGAGACAGGGTCTCGCTATGTTGCCCAGATTGGTCTCAAACTCCTGGGCTCAAGTGATCTTCCCACCTCGGCCTCTCAAAGTGCTGGGGTTATAGACGTGAGCCACTGTGCCTGGCCTGGTTGCTAGTTTTAACAAAGAAAAATACAGAACATCCAGTTAAATGTGAATTTCAGATAGAAAAGTAAATTTTAGCGTAAGTATGTCTCAAATATCGCTCGGGCCCAGGCTGGGCATAGTGGCACATGCCTGTAATCCCAGCTACTTGAGAGGCTGAAGCGTGAGAATAGCTTGAATCTGGGAGGTGGAGGTTGCAGTGAGCTCACACCACTCCATTCCACTCCAGTCTTGGTTCTCAAAAAAAAAAAAAAAATATATATATATATATATACACACACACACACACACACACACACACACACACACACACACATATATATAGCATGGAGCATAATTATACTAAAAGAAAATTATTCATTGTTTATCTGAAATTTGGATTTACCTAGGCCTCCTGTCTCTTGTCCGGCAACCCTAGATCTGGGTCAGGTTGATGCCAGAGACCCAGAGAGCAGCCATGCCAGCCTCCTCCCCCTCCTCCTGCCCCTCTTCAGGGTACTGGTGCCTGCCTAGTTCCCTCATCCCCACCCTGCTGGCCCCCCATATCTGTCCCATGAGTTCCCTCATGCCCTTTTCAGCACCCTCATCACCCCCCAGGGTATCTTCCTGCTCTGAGCTCAACCATTTTCTCATTTTCTTCTCCCATAAGGGCCACACCTCTGTAGGGCTCCCGGCCTGGGCAGGATAGCCGGGAGTGTGGGGTAGAGACCCCAACCCTTACTGGTGCAGTGGGGCCTGGGTGGGAACAAGAAGAACCCTAGAAGCCCAAGTTGGCAACGACTCAAGAGGTGGAGGCTCCAGCACTCTCAGGACTAGGTCCCCCTGCCAAGGTCTACCTGCAGGGGCGGAGGGGAGAGGGCGGCCCCTTCCCTTCTCCAAGCTCACAGTCACTTCAAATACAGAGGGGCCAGATCACAATACCCCTCGGATCAGGAGACTGGAAGATTATCTTCGTAAGGGCCGACAAGGGCAAGGAGGTAATGGGAAATAGAGACAGGGAAAGGGAGAGAGAGAGCAGGGAGAGAGCATAAGAAACAGACCGAGAGATTAGGGGTGCAGGACCAAACCACGGACAAGGAGAAGGGACCAGAGAAACCGAGAAAAAACAGACGCCTCCGCCGAGGCAGACAGAGGTGAACACAGAGAGGAGAAACAGGAGAACAGAGGGAAAGGCTGGGAACTCGAGAGAAACTGGGTGCAGACAGATGGGGAGAAACCGAAGCAGAAAAACAGAGACTGGGAGAAACGGTGAGAGACACAGAGGGGTTAAATGTAAGACAGAGAACATGACTGAGAGAGATGAGGGAGAAGGGTGAGATGCAGACACAAGGAAAGAGAAGAAATGTCCCCGACGTCGGGGGTGTTTTTCAGGGGTCAGGACAGGTGGGCGACACAGCAGGAGGCGCCCAAGGACATGACGTTGAGCCTCTCAGGGTCCCCCTTCCCCGGGCCAGGGAGCAGCGCCCCACGTTCCATCGCCCTCTCGCCCTCTCCTGCGGTCCTGGCTGCACCGCTCCTGTCCCGCCCCCGCCCAGCGTCCCCAGCCCACTAGCCCCGGCCGCGCCCCTCCCGGCTCCCGGGGACACCCGCGCTGGGCGACGCTGCCACCTGCCGGCCCCTCCCGGAAGTTCTGCGCCTGGAGTGCTGGAGGCGGCGGTCTCAGGGGGCTCGGACTCTGGCTCCTCCGCACTGGGGCGGCCTCCGCGGGGTCTTTCCAGGAATCTGGATGGGTCTGCTCGCCCGCGCCCCGGCGGGCCTGGCAAAGGACCAGCCCCAGCAGCGGATCCCGGGGCAGTCTAAACCCTGGGACCTTAAGTTCCCGTTTTGTCAATGGGAGGAAATGCACCAACACCTCCCGAAGGATTTCAAGAAGGAGGGCACATGAAGGTACCCATGTTGTGCTCCTGGTCTTGCTTCCTCGACCTGGAAATCTCAGGTCACTCTGAAATCAGCCAGGCTGCCTCCTCCCTCCTTTTTTGGCCAAAACGCAATGGGGTGATATCCCCCAACCATAACACCTCGAAATCTACCCTAGAACCTTCGCCTTCCCCTCCCTCAACCTCTGCCCCCATGACTTCTCACCAGACCCAGCAGTCCAGATGAGAAGGGGCTTCCACGTCCCCCTCCCACTCCTGCCGGTCCCGGCACCCCTCCCTGGAGTCTGGGGCACTTAGGAGTGGAGGAGCTGGGGGTTAGGAAGGCCCAGCTCAGCGGTGTGGAGTTGACCCCACCTCTTTTTAAATTTAGGTTATTTATCTATTTATTTATCTATTTTGAGATGGAGTCTCACTCGGTCGCCCAGGCTGGAGTGCACTGGCGCGATATCGGCTCACTGCAACCTCTGCTTCCCGGGTTCAAGCGATTCTCCTGCCTCAGTCTCCTGAGTAGCTGGGATTACAGGCACCCGCCACCACGCCTGGCTAAATTTTTTATTTTTAGTGGAAATGGGATTTCATCGCGTAGGCCAAGCTGGCCGCGAACTCCTGACCTGAAGTGATCTGCCCGCCTCGGCCTCCCAAGGCGAGTATTACCTGGCATTACCAGCGTGAGCCGCGCCCGGAGGTAGAAGAGATTAACAGAAAAGTCTGTTAATCTCTTCTACCTCCCAATTCCCAAAACCCAACCGAGACCTCTGCGCCTCCCTTCCTCCTCCCAGCCCCTCCCTGCCCCGAGTCCGCCTCTCCCGGTGCAGCTCCGCCCCCATCCCGAGGCGGGGCCCCATAGATGGAGAGAAGTGGGAGAGGTCGGAGCCCCGCCTTCGCTACACGGGAAAGCTCAGTGGCCCCCAAGCCAGGATGTCCCAAGCTTGGGTCACCGGCCTCGCGCCCACCTTGCTGCTCAGCCTGCTGGCTAGCCCCCAAAAGGTGAGACTTGGGAGGTAAGGTTGTGGAACTTTCGGGCCCTACCCTTGTAGGTCAGGAGCCTACTTCTGGAGCCTGGTGCCACCCTCTATAATCAGGATTTCCTCCTGACCACACACAATTAGCAACTTCCTTTCTCTCTTTGCTGTGGAGGTGGACGTGGAGGTGGAGGTGGGGGCAGCAGAGGAGGCTCTGGGAGAGCCTGGGTTCTCCCACCTCAGAGGGGAATCCTGTGGTGGGAACTGGCCACCACCCGCCACCTATCTGACACCTGGCACCTCTCTGTGAATAGGGACTTTGGACCTCGTTATTAGCCTCAGCTTATCCTTCCAGCTCCTTCCTGCCTGAGGTCTGGACACCTGGGCCAGCACTTAGCCCCAGCTCTGTTCCTCCAGTGCTGGGGGACCCTGGAATGTCCCCCACCCTCTTTGGGACTGTGTCTCTGCTTGTTCTCTAGGGGAGAGAAGGCTCCCTCGTCCCCTTCTAGGGGTGAGTAATCCCAGCCTGTGGTGGGATTTGACCTGGCTGCCTAACCAAGGCTGGGGAGACCTCTGAAATCTGTGATTTTGAGAGGGAGGTGTAGGGTTCTAGTGCTCCCTCGGCCCTTCTGTTCCTCCCAGGTAAACTCTACAGGTGATGGGGGAAGACTGTCTGGTCCTGGGGTGGGTGATTATCCTGGGAACAGAGAAGGGTCTAGAACATGCATTTGTGACTTATTTCCATTTAAGAACCAGAGGGAAGTCAGGGCCTGCTCCCGGAACGGGGTACCTTCACACATCTGGGCTGAGCTTTCAGAGTGGCTCTGCCAAAACCCTTCCATGGACCCGGGTTAGTGAGCAAGGTGTTCCTTCTAAATCACTGGGCAGTCGGTTTGTGTCAATGCTGGGCTGGGCATCCTCTGGTTTACCCCTCCCACCAACCCCAGGGGTGAGGTGCTGTTAATGCCTTCAATTCTGGAGTTAAGTAAGCTGAGATTTACTTACTCCCAGCCCAAGACCACCCTGATGCTCCATAAAACTCAGCCTCTGAACCACCCCAGACAAGACTACCCCCTGGTTAAAATGTGGGGAGACAATCTGGGAGAAGAGCTCCTCCCCCTCCCAAACCGGAACTTGAGACTAATTTACTAAACCTGTTAATTACCCATTTCTTCTTAGTTGGGGTCCAGGAAAAGGACAAGGGCCAGAGTGGGGTCTGAGGGGGAAGGGGTGCTGCTGAGTGCCTGGATGGACCCCTCCATTTCTCTCTCTCTCTCTCTCTATATATATATATATATTTTTTTTTTTTTTTTTAATTTAAAAAATAGAGGCTGGGCGCAGTGGCTCACACCTGTAATCCCAGCACTTTGGGAGGCCGAGGCAGGCCGATCATGAGGTTAGGAGTTTGAGACCAGCCAGACCAACAACCCCATCTCTACTAAAAATACAAAAATTAGCCGGGTATGGTGGCACGTGCCTGTAATCCCAGCCACTCGGGAGGCTGAGGCAGAAGAATCACTTGAACCTGGGAGGCGGAGGTTGCAGTGAGCTGAGATCGCACCACTGCACTCCAGTCTGGGCAACAGTCTGAGACTCCGTCTCAGAAAAAAAAAAAAAAATAGAGATAGGGTCTCGCTATGTTGGCCAGGTTGCTCTTAAACTCCTGGCCTCAAGCAATCCACCCACCTCAGCCTCCCCAAGTACTTAGGATTGCAGAGATGAGGCACGGCGCCCAGCTTGTCTCCAATTCTATAGTCATTCCTGTGTGCTGTGTGATTTGGATTCACAGACTCACCCTCCCTGGGCCAACCTGCAGGGGTTCCTTCCTGTTCCTGTCCCCACAAAGGGACAAAACCTGTGAGATGGTACTCAGCCTGGGACTGAGCATGGAAAAGGGGAATTACCCCAACTATTATCGGCTATCACTGGTATTCTTATCTTTACTGTTGTGATTTGCAGTTGAAATATTTCAAGTAAAGGTATACAGATAAAGATAATGGTGGTTTTGCCAAAGCTGGCGTCCTATTTTTAGCCTTGGTTGTTTGTCCCAGGAGGCTAGGGTGAGGTGACAGATGCCCTCCCCCACCACCCATTTCCTATGTTCTGGCACCTACATCCCTCCCCCACAGTCTGGGAGCAGCAAGGATGAAATGAAACCAGGTAATTGATGAATGCACGTTCATTCATTCTGCAATTATTTTGACTATTGAGTTTTCAACAATGATGTAGCAAAAATCCCTGCCCTCGCGGAGTTTGCCTTTGACACAACTGAAGGACAATTAACAAGATAAAGTAAATATATAGTATGTTAGATGTTGATAAGAGATGTGGAGAAAAATTAAGCACACTAAGGGGAAGGAGAGTGGTTGTAATTTTAAATAAGGTAACCAGAGAGGGAGGGGCTGGAGCCAGCCTTGCAGCCACCTAGAAGAGTATTCCAAATCAGTGCAGCTTTGACACGCAATTGCTATCAATGGAGTGAAATTCTGTAAGATGCCCTGGCTGCTCTGCAGACCTAGTATAGAAGAGGGAGAAGCTGATTTGGGAGGCGGGGTCCTGGCAGCTTTGCAGAGCATGGAATCCCCTAGGCAGGGATCTGAAGGATGAATGGAGGCTCAGACAGGTGTAAAACAGACAGGTATGTTCAGGGAACTCCCAGTGGGTGTGTGTGAGAGGAAGAGAAAGAACTAGGGGAAGCGAAAGGGGAGGGAGTGCAGCTGCCCACTGGGGGGTCTCTACCCCAGGGAGCCACCGAAGGCGGCTTCCAGCAAGATGCAAGATTTTTCGGTGATGAGATTTGCATTATAGGAAGAGTGCACCTGCCCACAGTGTCTGCAGTGACAGGGTGGGAGAAAGAAAGTGCCCTGAGCCATGGGTGTCACGGCAGAAGCCGGGTTGGAAGGGTGGTCAGAAGGGATGAGCTTACAAACCAGGGGGTGATGGAATGTGCTGAGAGAGTAAGGGCAGCTGGGGCCAGCCAGGGGTCAGCTGGGCTCCAAGCACTGACCTGGGACCATAGTAGAGAGTGAGGTGGGGAGTGACTTGCAGGAAGAGGCTGAGTCTACTGGGGACCTGCTGCCTGTGAGGTACCTGGGTAGCATCTGAATGGAGACCCCACTCCCACTATCCCCAGTTTATGATCCCGACCTCTCTCTTTTCTTCCACAGGTTGCAGCCAAATGTGGTTTCATCTTGTAAGTCTGGAAGCCATAATTTCCAATCTGGGGAGTGGGGAGGAGCAACCCAAATCACGCCCTGCATGCCTTGTAGGGTATGGGGGGCCAGAAACCCCATCCATCCTCACCCACTCCCAATCCAGCTAGAAACTGTCCCCCCACTTTCCCAGCCAAAGAGGGAGACCCCACCCTCTCCCTCCACCAACGAACCCAGGGACTTCCACACTTGGGGGCAGGTCTGTAGCTGGATCCCGGTCCTTCCTACTGCAGTGCCAGGCCATCTCCCCTCTGAGGGTCCCCTGGGTAGAAGGCAGGGGGCTAACCCTCATAGAGAAATCCCAGAAGCCTGAGCACAGGGGTGGGGCTTGGTAAGGGTCACTGGGCAGAAAAGTGTTTCCATTAGGTCAGCACTGGGTGTTCTGAAAGCACCCATTCTCTGACCCCTCATACTCCATGGGCGCCATCGAGGACTTTCTTCCTGGACATGCCATGTGGCCCTTTCCCCTCACCTCCTGAGAGTTGGATGAGCGGTGTCATGGCCACTGCAATGTCCCATCCCCACACCTGCCTGCTGAGGTCAACAGGATACTTCTCCCACCCATGTTACAGATGAGGGGCGTGGGGCCCAATAGGGAGCCCTTTGCCAGAGTCCTCCTACTGAGCTCAGAGGGAGGCCGTACCCCCCACCCCGCTAAGGGGTGGCTTGGTGCCATGAGCATATTGGGTGTGTTTTGGGGAGGCTGGGATCCTTCTGCATCTCCATTCTGGTGCCAACAGCTTCTCCTTGCCCTTTTCTGTGCCCTCCGTCCAGCAACTGCCCCAAAGGATTCAAATGCTGTGGTGACAGCTGCTGCCAGGAGAACGAACTCTTCCCTGGCCCCGTGAGGTGAGCCCAGGGCCAGCTCCTCTGGGCGCAGTCCTTGGAGGGACCTGGTCCACACAGGGCAAGGCCAGGCACCTGCCGAGGGGGCAGTGTGGGCGGCGGGAGCGGGGAGGTGTGGGGAGTACCCAGGGTGGCCTGGGGACTCAGGGTGCTCTTGGTGGTCCCCACCCCAGGATCTTCGTCATCATCTTCCTGGTCATCCTGTCCTTCTTTTGCATCTGTGGCCTGGCTAAGTGCTTCTGTCGCAACTGCAGAGAGCTGGAGCCAGACACCCCAATGGATTGCCCGGGGCCCCTGGAACTGCCCTCCATCATCCCTCCAGAGAGGGTCAGAGTATCCCCCTCTGCACCCCCACCCCCCTACAGTGAGGTGGGTGTCTCATCCCCATCCCTACCTTGCTTCTGGCCGGCTGTGCAGCAGGGACAGTGGAGGGCCCTTCGACCCTGGAGGGCACTCTGCACCCAGCATTGGGTCACCCCTCTCCCTGGTAACCATGCCTCAGCTGGCAGCGGGGAGTGGTGGCCAGGGCCAGGACCCAGAAGACTGAATTCCCTCTTTTCCCTGCAGGTGATTCTGAAGCCCAGCCTGGGCCCAACTCCCACAGAGCCACCCCCTCCCTACAGCTTCAGGCCTGAAGAATATACCGGGGATCGGAGGGGCATTGACAACCCGGCCTTCTGAGTCACCTCCTGCCTGGAAGCTTGCGATCAGCAGCCTCCTTCCCAGTGCCTCCTGGATCAAGCTAGAGACTGCTGGCACCCCAGGAATGTCCCTGCCCATCCTGCCATGACTCTGTTCTTTCTTGGATTTAACTTATTACTTTTTCTGCCTCTGTTTCCACCCCAGCTACCTCTCTTGTCCTGAGGGTTAGGCTGGAGTGACAGTATCTGCCCCCCAACCAACCCAAGAAAGAGGATGCCAGAAGGAAAATGCCGACCATTGGAGGTGCCCAACAGCAGAATGGGCTACTCTGAGGGGTAGTGAGAGCCCCATTTCTGGAGGTATGCAAATCTTGACTGGACAGCCAGCTCTGAGATTTTATCAGGGCACTTCTACACCTGTGGGACATTGGACTGGATGAGCTCTGAGCCAGCTTCCACTCCTACCTGAATAGAGAACTCACTGTACCCACCCACAACACAGGATAAACACATGTCCTCACTGCATGTTACTGATCGCAGCTGAGGGCCTGCCTCTGGCTGTGTGGGGAGGTGGGCGGAGAGGTGAGTCCAGACACTGCTGGGGGTGTGGTGATGGGGTCGCGGTGCCACAGTCCCACCACTGATGAGCCATCTGGGAGGACAGTCCATCTGTGGGCCGCTCTTGGTGCTTGTTCTAGGTGCTTTGGCTGTCTGTTTTTTTATGTCTCTGTGTGCCAAAGAGCCTGGAAATGGGGTGCGCATGTCCCTTGTGTGGATTTCCCAATCCCTTCTGCCCACAGCTTTCCTGGGACACATGGAGCCCAGCTCTCTGGCTGTCTTACCATGTGAGAAGTTGGCTGCGAGGAGTTGGATCCAGGAAGCAGCCCTGGGACAGCCCCTGGGACAGCCCATTCTGCTGTTGATAGCAGGAAACCACCTGCTGGGAGACGACGGGGGTGGGGAGAAGCCCAGGAGAGCAGTGGGTGGGGCTGGGCATCTGTGGAGTGGGGCTTTAGGAGACCTTGAACGGCCCCACCCTGGAATCTCCTACAGGGAGGGGAGGAGGTGGCAGGTTCCACCCTTCTCTACCAGCCCCACCCGTGGGAGTTAAGCCCTAGGGGAAGAGAGTCTTCACATGGGGGCCTGGCATAGTCATGCAGAATGGGGCAGGACAGTGCCAGTGCCTTGGGACTCAGATGGGACTGGGTGCCTCTACCCTGATTTTTGCCTTTGCACTGCGCCGCCACAGTCCACTTAATGCCAGCCTCCTTCTCCAGGCAGAGGACCCCGTGTCAGTGCTGGCCAAAGCTCCCAGGAGGATTGGAGGTAGAACTGGCCCTCGTGTGCCAGCAGGGGTGCCTCCTTTAGTGCTCTCCCAATAATGCCCATCCTGGGGGCATCAGTACGCAGGCAGGTGGCAGAGTTGGGGGCAGTTTGATGGCACAGGCAGCCCCAAAGATGTCAGGAACAGGGACTGTCCGGGTGTGGGTTCCCAGTGGAGATAGGGCCCTAGAAGGAGTGCAGCAGTTACTGACAAGATAGTGCCAGGGTTGGCTGTAGGAGAATGAGCCCAAGCGTAAGTGGAAGTTTCCCGTTACTTTCAGGGATTGGTCAGGGGTGGCAGAAAGCATGTGGGTTCTTGGTGTAGATGTGGCTAGTTCCAATGAGAGAAGTCCTGGAGCTGATGTTACCCTCACCGTGATAGCAGGAGGATGTTGAGAAATGGGCTTGGCAGACCTGGAGGAGAAGTTACTCGGCCCAGACGTTGTCTTCCTTTCATCACAGGGCCTTTAACTCCTAAGGAGCAGCAGAGTGGCCCGAGGGAAAGTGGCCGTCCTGAAACCTAGTGTTGCTGTGACCTGGTGACAGAAATGGAAACCTCTGTGGCTCTGGTCATCCTTGGTGGGAGTGGAAATGGTGTCACCTTTCTAGAGGGCCATCTGGCACCATGCAATCATGCCACAGATGTTTACAAGGCTCCTGCTATCTAGGAAGCACTATACCTGGCACTGGGTATCCATTAAAATGTAAATTGCACGTGACCTGGCAATTCCACTTCTAGAAATGAGCCTTCAGAAGTGCTCATACAAAAGAGCTCAATATAAGTACCAGGCACTAACCCATTGTGCCACCAGAGCTCCCTATGTAGCCTTTTAAAAGAATAAATAGGTTCTGTAGCACCAACCCTGCAAAGCATCCATCACTTATTGTTACAGAGAAAAGGCAAGTTGCGGAACTGCCTATGATCTCAGTTTGTAAGGATATAACCCATACATATTTTATTTTATATATGTATATTTTTCCTTTGCAAATATGTAGATAAGATCTAGAAGGATATAAAGCAATCACTCACCACACTTCCAATAGTTGTTGGCCCCAGGAGTGGGAGGTAGGTAGAGAATTGCAAGCGGGGCTTCTTCCTTTCTATGCTTTGGCACTGTGTGTTTTTTACAATCAGCAAGTATTGCTTTCGTAAATTTAAAGAGATTTGTTTACTGGAAACTGTAGGCAGCTTTAGAAGTTTATGAAAATTCACCTTGTGAACTTTGATCAATGGCAGCTAATAAATTATCAGCCCTGGTATGTGGAAGAGAATACAAGGACTTTAGACTGTGGTACCCACCTGACATGGATGTGACCCAGGAGATAGATACATGATGGGAAAGCCTGGACGCCTGCCAGACATGTGTGAAGCCCAGGTCTCAGACCTACGCAGGATTTATGAGGTGAAGGGGTGGTCTGCCCCTCCACACCTGTGGGCGTTTCTCGTTAGGTGGAACAAGAGACTTGAGAAAAGAAATGAGACACAGAGACAAAGTATAGAGAAAGAAAAAGTGGGCCCAGGGGACCGGTGCTCAGCATACAGAGGACCCGTGCCGGCACCGGTCTCTGAGTTCCCTCAGTATTTATTGATCATTATCTTCATCATCTTAGAAAAAGGGAAGTGGCAGGATAATAGGATCATCGTAGGGAGAAGGTCAGCAGTAAGACATGAATAAAGATCTCTGTGACATGAATAAGTTTAAGGAAAAGTGCTGTGCCTTGATATGCATATGCAAATATCTCCATAAACCTTTTTAGCGCACAAAGAGCAGCATTGCCACTAGCACGTCCCGCCTTCAGCCCTAAGGCGGTTTTGTCCTTTCTCAGTAAATAGAACATACAATTGGGTTTTACACCGAGATGTTCCATTGCCCAGGGACGGGCAGGAGACAGATGCTTTTCTCTATCTCAACTGCCAAGAGGCCTTCTTTCCTCTTAATACTAGTCCTCCTCAGCACAGACCCTTCACGGGTGTCAGGCTGGGGGACGATTAGGTCTTTCCCTTCCCATGAGGCCATATTTCAGCCTATCACATGGGGAGAAACCTTGGACAATACCTAGCTTTCCTAGGCAGAGGTCCCTGCAACCTTCTGCAGTGTACGTGTCCCTGGGTACTTGAGATTAAGAGAATGGTGATGACTTTTAACCAGCAGGCTGCTTTCAGGCACTTGTTTAACAAAGCACATTCTGCATAGCCCAAAATCCGTTAAACCTTGAGTCACCACAGCACGTGTCTCTTGCAAGGACAAAGTTGGGGGTAGGGTCACAGATTAACAGCATCTCAAATACAGAACAAAATGGAGCCTCTTATGTCTACTTCTTTCTATATAGACACAGTAACAGGCTGATCTCTCTTTCTTTTCCCCACAATGAGGTGAATAATGAATGAGAGAAACAGTGAGCTGGTTGGTTGGGTGAGTGAGCAGTGTCACAGTGGCGGAGAACTCATCCCTCATGGCTGGTTTAGTCACTCAAAGCCAGTAAGTGAATAATGAAAGATGGAATGAATGAATGAAGATTAAATGAGTGCATCAATGAATGAATGAATAAGATCTGCCACCAGATATTTGTAAAGAAACACAGTCTAGGCCAGGCGCGGTGGCTCACGCCTGTAACCCCAGCACTTTGGGAGGCCGAGGCAGGCAGATCACAAGGTCAGGAGATCGAGACCACAGTGAAACCGTCTCTACCAAAAATACAAAAAATTAGGCGGGCGCGGTGTCAGGTGCCTGTAGTCGCAGTTACTCAGGAGGCTGAGGCAGGAGGATGGCGTGAACCCGGGAGGCGGAGCTTGCAGTGAGCCGAAATTGTGCCACTGCACTCAAGCCTGGGCGACACAGCGAGACTCTGTCTCAAAAAAAAAAAAAGAAACACAGTCTAGTTAACAGCAAGGAGATGTTCCTCGTGGCTGTGCACTTGAATTTCTATCTGCAGGGACTCCCCAGAGGAATGGGAAATGCAGGAAAGGCTGTAGGGTGGGGGGCATGTTGAAGGGGGAGAGCCTTAAGGCACTTGCTCCAGGGATGCAGAAGGGGAGGAGAAGGGCTGCTGCTGAGGGAAGTGAGGAGGGGGATAAACACCAGCAGGAATCTTACCTCACCCTCCAGCTGAGATGCAGAACTCCAGCTTCTGACATTTCGCCTTCTACATCCAACATCTCCAGGCGTTGGTGTGACCATTTGTACAGTGAAGAGGGTGGGCCCTTCTGGCTCTGGTAGGATGTAGCTCTGAATCCAAAGTTGGGAAGGGGCCTGGCACGGTCGCTCATGCCTGTAATCCCAGCACTTTGGGAGGCTGAGGTGGGTGGATCACTTGAGGTCAGGAATTCGAGACCAGCCTGGCCAACATGGTGAAACCCTCTCTACTAAAAACACAAAAATTCGCTGGGTTTGCTGGTGGGCACCTGTAATCCCAGCTACTTGGGAAGCTAAGGCACGAAAACCCCTTGAACCTGGGTGGCGGAGGTTGCAGTGACCTGAGATCACGCCACTGTACTCCAGCCTGGGCGACAGAGTGAGACTCCGTCTCAAAAACAAAAACAAAACAAAACAAAAAAAACAAAAAAACAAAAAAACAAAAAAAAAAACAAACCAAAGTTGGGAAGGACCAAGTAAGAACAGGCAGAGAAGCTGCTCAACACCAGCAGACTTTCCTCCACTCTGCCTTGGCCACACTCTCAAGTGGACATACCTTATCTTGTCAGTCCTGATCACCTCCAGCCTCCCACTCTGAACATCACCTCCTGCACTGGCAGTTCAGGTAGGTCCTGTATTACCACCACACCATGCCAGCAATTCTCTGAGCCCACCCAGCCCTCCGAGCCAGCGATCTTTGCCTGTTGGCAGCGCCATCACCATGTCCTTAAGCCATCCTTACAGTCACTGCCCTGCATCCTTTACCCCTTTTCCCCCATTCACTGTGCCCACCCAGAGCAACTCCAGACTCCAGTTGGACCCAACTATGGCTCAAGAACCAGCACCCGTGTGTGACCAGACTCATTTTCCAAATCACAACCAAGCGTCTCACGCGGGCCCTCGGTTCCTCTAATGCGCTTTCACAGCTTCACTTCCTCGCTCTTGAAATGACTAATTTCAAATCCCCCACACCCCCAACCTCAATTTCTCCTGGCAATGCCACCACAGGCTTCAGAGAAAAGAAGGGATGCAACCACACCCGCATACCTCACCTCTGTGCCCCACACCTGCCGCCCAGTATCCACGCGTGCTCCCTTCCCCCGCCGTATCGCGCTCCTCCAGCCTGCACAGGACCCCAGCCCCCCTGCTCCTTAGGGCGTGGCCCCCACAGTTGTCTCTGCAGAGCCTTTCTCCCCTTCCCCAGATCATTATCATCCGCTTATAACATGCCCTGCCCTCCATCCTTCAGAAACTCTCCCTGGAGGCCCCCAGCTCCTCCGGCATCTGCTGTTCCACCTCCCCCCTCCCCACTTTCATTCTGTGCTGCTCCTATCAGCCTTTTGTCCCCACCGTTACAGGAGATGACTCTCGTCCAGATCATCAGTGACCTACATATCACTGAGGCCAAAGGTCCCTTCTCCGGCTTCTCAGTGGCTTTTGACATGCTTGGCCACGGCCTCCTTACGTGCTTTTCCAATGTCTCTGACTCCAACTTCCCCCGGTTTCCCTCCTCCACATGGCCTTCTCCTTCTCAGGAGCCTTCACTTCCCTGCTCCTCCTCTGCCCTCTTTTGGTGATGGCTGCCCCGGAGGTCTGTCTTGGGGTCTCCCGTCTTCGTCTTTGTTCATTCCCGTAGTGGCTGTCATCCCGATCTGCGGCTTCACAGACCCACAGACCATCTCCGGTCTGATGAATCTCAAGGCTTTATCTCCCGCCAAGACTTCTCCTTAGGACTCAGACTCACATATTTAACTACCTCACACCTCCTCTTGGATGCCTAATGAGCATCTCCCAGCCAAAAGCAGGCTCGAATTTCCCTCCACCACCCCCTCAAACCCCGTCCTTCCCAAGGTCTCCCACCATAAATAGATGGTGCTCCCCATTCGCCCAGTTGTGTAGGCTAAAACACTAAGAAGTTACTGTGATTTCTCTTTCCCTCACCCCATCATCCTGACAGTGCTGCCTCCAAGATAGACCTAGGCCCACTTATTACCATTTCACGGTTACAGACCTCGACCAAGTCACCTTCATCCCTAGCCCAGCCTATCCTAATGACCTTCTTCTACCTGATTTCTGCCTCCAGGTTTGTCTCCATCTCGCCCCCTGCAGTTTATCCCACACACTGCACTTAGGGAGATCTTTCTAAAGTGCAAACAAGACATGCTATTCCTGTGCTTAAAATCCTCCAATGAGGTGGAGGTTATAGTGAACCGAGATCATGCCACTGCACTGCAGCCTGGGTGACAGAGCGAGACTGTCTAAAAAAAAAAAAAATCCTCCAATGGGCCAGGCGCAGTGGCTCACTCCTATAACACCAGCACTTCAGGAGGCCATGGTGGGAGGGAGGATCACTTGAGCCCAGAAGTTCAAGACCAGCCTGGGCAACATAGAGAGACCCCCCGTCTCTACACAAAATATTTTTGTATTTTTTGGCTTCACTCCTGGTGGTGCGAGCCTGTGGTCCCAGCTATTCGATGGCAGGGCAGGGTTGGGGGGAGATGGGGCAGGGGGAGACTGAGGTGGGAGGATTGCTTAAGAGATCAAGAGGTTGAGGCTGCAGTGAGCTGTGATCCCACCACCGCACTCCAGCCTGGGTGACAGAGCGAGACCTTATTTCAAAAAAAAAGAAAAAGAAAAAATTTGCCCATTGCACTTAGAATAAACTTCAAACCCCTGACTGTAGCTGGCAGGACTTAGGCGGTGTGGCCCCTCCCTTGCCCTCCAGCATCTTCTCCTACTTCTCTCTCCCTTCTCACGGTATCGCAGCCACAGTTGCCTTCTCTCTGGGACTTGACTGTCCCAAATCTTAGCCTGGCCCAGGGCCTTTGATGGCTTTTCTGCTTAGAACTTCCCTCCCTCCCAACTCCCTCCTCCCAGTCTTCACAGGGCTGCTGTATTTTCACCGTTCAAGTTCCCAGAGGGGCCAGCATGTGCAAAGGCCTGAGGAGGGAAGGAGATTGGGGGCTGGAGAAACTTAAAAGAGACCCCTTCCTTCCTTCAAAACCCCCTAAAATTTTGCAGAGTTCGGTGGCATGTACCCGTAGTCCCAGTTACTCTGCAGGCTGAAGCGGGAGGATCAAGTGAGCCCAGGAGTTCAAGGTTGCAGGACACCATGACTGCACTTGTGAGCAGCCACTGCACTCCAGCCTCGGCAACCTAAAAAATAAAAACCCCTTGTGGGGGCACGGTGGCTCAGGCCTGTAATCCCAGCCCTTTGGGAGGTCTAGGCGGGAGGGTAGCTTAAGCCCAGAAGTTCGAGACTAGCCTGGGCAACAAAGTGAAACCCCATCTCTACAAAAAATAAATAAAAATAAAATACCCCAAGAGTATGAAAAGAGGGTTTTGTGTTTCCTCAGGCTGCTGTAGCAAAGAACCACAGAGTAGGTGGCTTAAAAGAGAAGAAATTTATTATCTCAGTTCTGGAGGCCAGAAGTCTGAAATCCAAGCATGGTTAGGGTTGCCCTTGCCTATCTTTTGGCGGCTGCTGGCAACCCTGGGTGGCCCTTGGCTTGTGGCTGCCCTCTAGACTCTGCCTCTGCAGCACAGAGCATTCCTTCCCTTCCTCCCTCCCTTCCTCCCTCCCTTCCTTCCTTCTTCCTTCCCTCCTTGCTTCCTTCCATCCCCTCCCTGCCTTCCCTGTCTTCCTCTCTCCCTCTCTTTCCCTCTCCTTTCCTTCCTTCCTTTCCTTTCCTTCTTTCCTTCCTTTCTTTCTCTTTCTCTCTCTTTCTCTTTTTCTTTCTTTTTTTCCTCCCTCCCTCCTCCCTTCCCTTCCCTTCCCTTCCCTTCCCTTCCTTCCCCTTCCCTTCCCCTCCCCTCCCCTCCCCTTCCCTCCTTCCTTCCTTCTTTCTTTTTTCAGAGACAGCGTCTCGCTCTGTCACCCAGGCTGGAGTGCAGTGGGATGATTATAACTCACTGCAGCCTGGAACTCCTGGGCTTGAGCAATCTTCCTGCCTCAGCCTCCCGAAGCACTGGGATTACAGGTGCAAGCCATCACGCCCAGCCTATCATTTTTTTCTGTGTCTATGCATAAGGACACTCTTCCTTGGATTTAGACTTCACCCTAATCTAGAATGATCTCATCTCAAGATCCTTATCTTAATTACCCCTGAAAAGACCCTGATTTCAAATAAGGTCACACTCTTAGGTTTTGGCTGAAGAGACATAATTTAACCCACGAGAGAGGATATATTTCTAGGCATTTTAATCTGGGTGGGATTGCTGAGGCAGGAGGACCTCAGAGGTTACCTGAAAAAGCATATCTGTAAGCACATTCCCTGAAAAACTAGCTATAGGTGATTTTCTTTTTTCTAGAGGATATGTTTTTTTAAAGGGTTGGGGGAGCATCTGTGTTCAGATAAATTTGGAAAATGCTGCATACAACTCCCACACTAGAGTCACAGTTCACCTTAGTATATTAAAGGGCTGAGAATTCACGGTAAAGAAGCACTATGTATTTATGTAAAGCATCATTTCCCTAGTTTATTTCACCATAAAACCCCATTTTCTTTCTCATAATCTCTGTAGCATTTTCAGATCCTATCAGCCTGTGGAAATTCAAGAGGAATGTTGATGTGACCCAACCATGTCTTACTATAACTGAGAAGATCAACATCCAGAAAAGGACAAGTGACTCATCCAAGTGCACACTGCTGAGAGGGTTGGAAGTTGATTTAAAACTCAGCCTCCTCAAAATGATAGCGATGGAGACACATTAGTTGTTGATGGGGAGAGAGTGCGTGTGGCTACACAGAGGTCTCACCAGAGAGATCTATTTGATGAGAGAACAGTTCTGCCTTTTACTTGAAGTGGTAGTATTACACAAATTTGCATGTGATAAAAACAACACAGAACTAGGCACACACGTTATACGCATGTCAGTTTTCCTGGCTTTGATACTTTACATAAGATGCAACCTTTGGAGGTCCAGACACAGTGGCTTACCCCTGTAATCCCAGCACTTTGGGAGGCTGAAGTAGGCAGACCCCCTGAGGTCAGGAGTTCCAGACCAACCTGGCCAACATAGTGAGACTCCATCTTTACTAAAAATACAAAAAGTAGCCAGGAGTGGTGGCACACACCTATAGTGCCAGCTACTCTAGAGGGTGAAGCAAGAGAATTGCTCAAACCCAGGAGGCGGCGGTTGTAGTGAGCTGAGATCACACCACTGCATTCTAGCCTCGAGGACAAGAGCGAAACTCCGTCTCGGAAAAAAAAAAGAGATGTAACCCTTGGAGGACAGTGCCTCACACCTGTAATCCCAGTGCTTTGGGAGGCTGAGGCAGGAGAATTGCTTGAGCCCAGGAGTTCGAGACCAGTCTGCGCAATATAGTGAGGCCCCCTCTCTAAAAAAATTAGCCAGGCATGGTGGCACATACCTGTAGTCCCAGCTCACGGGCTGGGACTATGGGACTACTTGGGAGGCTGAGGTGGGAGGATCGCTGAAGCTCAGGAGTTCGAGGTTGCAGTGAACTATGATCATGCCACTGCACAGCAGCTTGGGCAACAGAGCAAGGACCTGTCTGGAAAAAAAAAAATTGAGATAAATTTGGCAAAGAAAATTGGGACCTCTTTGTACTATCTTTGCAACTTCCTGTGAATCTATAATGATTTCAAAATAAAAAGTATGAAAAATCGGTTTCCTGCCTCCAGGTTCCAGAGCTTTTGACACTGTCAAAGGTCATTAGATCAAGATTAGGTGTATGCTATGCTATTCATATGCTTCTAGTACCCAATAAAAAGCACAGTTTATGGGCTGGGTGCAGTGGCTCACGCCTGTAATCCCAGCACTTTGGGAGGTTGAGGCAGGCAGATTACCTGAGGCCAGGATTTCGAGACTAGCCTGGCCAACATGGTGAAACCCCATCTGTACTAAAAATACAAAAATTGGCTAGGCATGGTGGCACACACCTGTAGTCCCAGCTACTCGGGAGGCTGAGGCAGGAAGATCACTTGAGCCCAGGAGGTTGAGACTGCAGTGAGCGGTGATCACTTTGGAGGCTCAAGAAGACAATTTTGTGTTTTGACACAGCAATAGCAGAACTTTCATCACCAATTAGATTCAGAACAGGTTATAATGCACACATTTTTGCCACATGCCCAGTCGTCTGGCTTCTCTTGGAATTGTCTCCATTTGCCCCCACTCCCACCCTCATTCACATAATGACTGTGGAACTGGGGGCAGCCATTTCCTTTCCACACAATGTGATTCTGCTTCTCTGGCTACAGTTGACTGGTTCAGGGGTGGGCACTGATCCAATCTGGGCCAATCAGAGCCCTTCCCTGAGAATTTTCGATTTGGAGCTCAGGGAATCTGTCCAAACCTAGATTGCTCAGGTAGTGAAAGTGTGAGATGGAGATGGGGTCACTGGTGGCCATGTTAGCCCCTTATGTGAAAAAACCTAGTTGAGTGGGAAGAAATGAAGCCAACATTCAAAGCAAAGTAAAGACAGGAGACAGAGAGAAAGTCCTATTAACCTTGCGATGCCTGTTTCTGTTTGTTTCTGAAATCTAGTTGCCTTACTATGGCCTGGCTACTCTTCCCTTCCTTGGCAACCACAAGCTAACACATCCCTCATTTGGGGGTGTGTGTGTGTGTGTTGTTTTGTTTTGTTTTTTGTCTTCATTTTCATTGTTTCAGACAGGGTCTTTCTCTGTCACCTAGGCTGGAGTGCAGTGGTGTGAACACAGCTCACTGCAGCCTTGACCTTCCAGGCTCAAGTGAACCTCCTGCCTCCACCTCCCCAGTAGCTGGGATGACAGACACATGCCACCAAGCCTGGATAATTTTTAAATTTTTTTGTAGAGATGAGGTCTCACTATGTTGCTGATTGGCCTAGAACTCCTGGGCTCAAGCAATCCTCCTTCCTCACCCTCCCAAAGTGCTGGGATTACAGGTGTGAACCACAGCACCCAGCAACATATCTTATTTTGCTCAAGCTAGTTTGAGTTGTTTTATCGTCACTTGCAATCTAAAGAGCCTAAAGTAGCCTATAGATCAACTCCTTCACTTTACAGATGAAGAAATGAATTCCAAGAAAGTCCATGACCTCCCTACGGCTGAGGTCAGTGGGTAGCTAGGCTAGAATTAAATCGCAAACATCCTGATGGGAACGCTCATTTGTTTTTGCACAGCTGCTGCTCCTGCCACGCCATGTGACATTTCCAAAGCCTGTCAAGATTTCCAAAGTCCTCAGTTGGAGAGAAATGCACCTGAACCTCCTCTTATCTACAAAACAAAGGGGAAAGGATAAAAATAGAAGACCCCCTGAAATATAACTGGAGATCTGGGACCTGGGGGATTGGTGCAGGAAGCTGAGAATGGAGAGAACAAAGTCAGATTTGTTAGAGGTGAAAACCGAAAGGACCCTACACTCTATTTGTGGCTGAGCTCTCACACAAGGAAGACAGGATCAAAGGAAGTCTTCATCTCTTTGCAAAACTCTCATGCAGGATTCAGATTAAACTGAGCCAACAAATATCCTCCTAACCAAGGCTAAAAAGAGATCAGAGACCTACTCCAGTGTTGGCTGCCTGTGAATCCCCAAAACTCCCAGCCTTCCGAGGTCACCCTTACCTTTAATATAAAGTCGGGTGGCTCAAAGGAGGATCCAGATGCTTTTCCTGCGTGGTTGCACAGTTTCTTGCCAGTCCCCTTGGCTCCTACAGCTGACATTCTCCTCCTATCCCCAGACCCCAGCCTAGACACAGCGTTCTTCCTGCTCCGCCCACCCCCGACAAGCACTGCTAATCAAGCTGCTGTGTGGACCTGACTTTTCCTGAAGTTTCAGGGTAACAGAGGGGTGTGATGGGCCCTGGCAGGTTTTCAGGAGTTTTAGTTCCTCCTGGGCCACGTAATATATGAGGCTGACAGAGTAAGCCTGAATCAGACTGGTCCCTGCTAAACAAATGACTCAGCATCCTGGAAATGTGTAGCAAGATGGTGTCTGGAGCCAGCCAAGAACTTGTCCCCAGAACCCACAGTGTTTGTTAGTTCCCAGTGGCTTGCTACAGGCAGATTTTACAACTCCATGAGGCACTTATGCTGGGGTTTCAGGAAGAAGTGGGTGAGGGGCAAGTGGGTTGGTG
This sequence comes from Macaca fascicularis, assembly GCF_037993035.2. NCBI lineage: Eukaryota > Metazoa > Chordata > Mammalia > Primates > Cercopithecidae > Macaca > Macaca fascicularis. The sequence goes on along the minus strand of NC_088390.1, from coordinate 56,421,309 downwards.
AGCCTCACTTTGAGCTATCTAAGACTTGCCAGATCTTCATCCAGGACAGGCAGAAGCTTTTGCTGCCTGTCCCAGGAACCCTCCTGGGGGGGACTGAGAGAGCCACAATCGCTGACATCATCCAGCCCATTGGCCCCCAGTGTCCCCTGAGCCTCCCACAGTCAAATGGTATTTCGTTAGGGATCCTGGGGCAGAGGGCAGCTTCTAGGCGGCTTCAAACCCCATCCTCTGCAGAACCTGCCAAGAGGGTAACATCTCAAAACACATACGTGTTGTGTGCTGCTCATCCCTGACCCCGCTCGGGTGTCCTCACCTGATGTTCCCTGGCCCTGCCTGTGGCTGGGGCTCCCTTCCTCTCCTTGTGTCCACAAAACAACCCCAAGCAGCCTGCAGCCCACTCTGAAGAGCAGTTTCATGTTTTTTATCTAAGACTTTCCATTTTCAGGCGGTCTGGCCTTCCATGAACAAACACGTTTATCAAGGTGCTTTTTCTAACCCAAAGAGTAACTGGCTCTCTAAAAGCAATTCTGTTTGATTCCGGACCAACAAATGCAATTCACAAACCCTAGCAAAAGTTATTAAATTGTGAGAAATATTCCCCCATCTCCAAAACATGAACCTGATTCATACATATAATTACTGTAGTTCTCATACTCCACATTGGGACAATATGATCTGACAGTGACACAGAGGTCAGAACTATCCTAGAAAATCCAAGATGTACTGTCGCCAAATCTATTTTCCATATATGCACCACTCACATTGAAATGGATCCCTTCCTTGACTTTTACCTGGAAAGCATCAGAGCTCCTCAGTAGCTTCTCAGAGTCTCAGTTACAGGACAAGCCCTGGGGAGTCTTTAAAATCCTAGGAATAGGCCGGGCACCGTGGCTCATGCCTGTAATCCCAGCACTTTGGGAGGCTGAGGCGGGCGGATCCCCTGAGGTTGGGAGTTCGAGAGCAGCCTGACCAACGTGAAGAAACCCCGTCTCTACTAAAAATACAAAATTAGCTGGGTGTGGTGGCACATGCCTGTAATCCCAGCTACTAGGGAGGCTGAGGCAGGAGAATCGCTTGAACCTGGGAGGCAGAGGTTGTGGTGAGCCGAGATCATGCCATTGCACTCCGGCCTGGGCAACAAGAGCTAAACTCTGTCACAAATAAAGAAATAAAATAAAACAAAATAAAATCCTAGGAACAAGCCGTGAGAACTAGACGGGTTTAATTTCAAGAATTTTTTTTTTTTTTTTTGGCAAGGTCTTGCTTTGTTGCTCAGGCTGGAGTGCAGTGGTGCAATCATGGCTTACTGTAGCCTTGACCTCCTGGGCTCAAGAAATCCTCCCGCCTCAGCCTCCCAATTAGCTAGAACTATAGGCACATGCCACCATTCCTGGCTAGTTTTCTGTTTGGTTTTTGTTTTTTGTAGAGACAGTGTCTTGCTCTGTTGCCCAGGGTGGTCCTGAACCCCTGGGCTCCATTTATCCTTCCTCCTCGGCCCCCTGAAGTGCTGGAATTACAGGCACGAGCCACCACACCCAGCTAATTGCAAGAATTCCTAGCAGCCCCTCTGACAGTTAGCTGCTCCAAACAGCTTCCTCAGGGACAGCCTGAGCCAGTGCCTCCTCCCAGGAGGTTGAACTCCCAGACACAAACCCAATGACCCACCACCGTTCCTTTTCACAGTGTCCCTCCTTTTTAGTTCCCATTTGGTTTCTGTTCCACCAGGCCCTCTACAAAGGATGCACAGGGCTCGTGGAGGACTCCAGCTCAACTTCACTGGGAGCTTTACTAAGATTTCAACATTTTACACCTTTGGCTGGGAGCGGTGGTTCACACCTGTAATCCCAGCTACTAGGGAGGCTGAGGTGGGAGTATCGCTTGCACCTGGGAGGTGGAGGTTGCAGTGAGCCGAGATTTTGGCAGTGCACTCCAGCCTGGGGGACAGAGCAACACCCCGTCTCAAAAAAACAAAAATTTACGCCTTTGATGGAAAAGAGTCTTAAAGCTTAATTGCTGGGTTGGGCATGGTGGTTCATATCTATAATCCCAACACTTTGGGAGACCGAGGCGAGAGAATCACTTGAGGCCAGGAGTTTGAGACCGGCATGGGAACATAGCGAGACCCCCTATTCCTAGCTATTTGGGAGACTGAGTCAGGAGCAGCGTTTGAGCGTTCCACTGCATTCCAGCCTGGTTGAGAGAGTGAGACTTAATTTCTTGAGGGAAAAAAAAAAAAAAAGTTGAATTCCTGTAGCCAGAACACACTATTTTCATAAACCTGCCTGCAGTTCTAGAGTGTGGCTCAAGGGCACAGTCTAAATGTCAGGTCCATGGGCCCCAATAGCTTCCTGGATAGAATTCAGGGAGTTATGAACTGAAGTGGAAAAAACATTACATCTTGATTTTCACAAACCTCTAACTGAAATTTATCATTTCCTTCAGTATGAGGGTAAGCAACAAGCCACAGCAATGTTAGGAGTGCCTGTGGATTTATCACATAGAAACCACAACTACTTTAAACAAGTGTTTATATTATTATTTATTAGAGATGAGGTTTTGCTCTGTCACTCAGGCTGGAGTATGGCGGTGTGATCATAGCTCACTGCCGCCTCAAACTCCTGGGTTCAAGTGATCCTCCCACTTCAGCCTCTTGAGTAGCTGGGATTATAGGTGCAAATCACTACACCCAGCAAAACCACAGATTTTTTTTGGTCACCTTATAGTTGTTGCAAGTATCTTAAAATATTATTCACATTCCAAACTCGGCTGGGTGCGGTGTCTCACACCTGTAATCGCAGCACTTTGGGAGGCCAAGACAGGCAAATTGGTTGAGGTCAGGAGTTAGATACCAGCCTGGCCAATATGGCGAAACCCAGTCTCTACTAAAAATACAAAAATTAGCTGGGTATGGTGGCGGGCACCTGTAACCCCAGCTACTCTCGAGGCTGAGGCATGAGAATTGCTCGAGCCGGGGAGGTGGAGTTTGCAGTGAGCCAAGATTGTGCCACTGCACTCCAGCCTGGGAATAGAGCGAGACTGTCTCCAAAATAAATAAATAAATAAATAAATAAATAAATAAATAAATAAATAAAATGTATTTAGGTATTATTCTGAGAAGGGGTTCATGGGTTTCACCAGCTTGCCAAAGGAGTCCAGGGCAAAATAAATAAATAAAAATTTTAAAAATTAAGTATTCTTGTAATCTGAGGAGAGGCTCCAGGCATAAGAATATTATGAGGAGGAAATCCACTTTTTTTTTTTCAAGAAAAGCAAAGCTGAATGAGTAAAAAAGAAGACACAATTACATACTGCCTACAAGAGACCCGCTCCACCTTTAAGGAGACACGTAGACCGAAAGTTAAGGGATAGAAAAGATATTCCACGCAAATGAAAGCCAAAAGAGGGCAGGAATAGCTATATTTATAACAGACGAAATAGATTTTAAGTCAAAAATGGTAAAAAGTGACAAGAAGGTCATTATATAATGATAAAAGACTCAATTCATCAAGAGGCTATAAAATTGTAAATTATATGCACCCTACATCAGATCACCTAGGTATATAAAGCAAATATTAATAGATCTTAAGGGAGGGATAGACTAATACAATAATAGCAAGGGATTTAACACCTCACTTTCAGCAACAGACAGATGGTCCAGGCAGATAATCAATAAGAAAACATTAGACTGAAATTACACTTTAGACCAAACAGACCTAATAGACAAATACAGAACATTCCATCCGACAGCAGCAGAATGCACATTCTTCTCAAGAGCACATAGAACATTCTCCAGGATAGATCACACGTTAGGCACAAGACATGTCTTAACAAATTTAAGATTAATATCATATCAAGTATCTTCTCAACCACAACGGTATGAAACTGGAAATCAATAACGAGAGAAACTTCAGGAAATTCAAAAATATATGGAAATTATACAACGTGATGTTGAACCACCAATGGGTTAAAGAAGAAATGTAAAAATATCTTGAGACAAATGAAATGGACCCACAAGATACTAAAACTTATGGGATGCGGCAAAAGCAGTTCTAAGAGAGAAGTTTATAGCTATAAATGCCTGTATCACAAAATAAGAAGGATCTCAAATAATCATCATAACATCACGCTTCAAGAAGCTAGAAAACTAGAAAATGAAAAACAGGCCAGGCACAGTGGTTCACGCCTGTAATCATGCCACTCTAGTCCAGCCCGGGTGACAGAGCACGAGATTCCCTCTCAAAAAAAAAAGAAAAGAAAAAAGAGAAACAAACAGAAGCAGAAGGAAGTAAATGATAAAGATCAGAGCAGAAATAAAGACTAGAAAAGATCAAGGAAGGCCTGGCACAGTGGCTCACGCCTGTAATCCCAGCACTTTGGGAGGCCGAGGCGGGTGGATAACGAGGTCACGAGTTCAAGACCAACCTGGCCAACATGGTGAAACCCCATCTCTACTGAAAATACAAAAATTAGACGGATGTGGTGTGGTGGGTGCCTGTAATCCCAGCTACTCAGGAGGCTGAGGCAGGAGAATCGCTTGAACCCAGGAAGCAGAAGTTGCAGTGAGCCAAGATCGTGCCATTGCACTCCAACCTGGGCGACAAGAGCAAGACTCCGTCTCAAAAAAAAAAAAGAAAAAAAAAAAAGAAAAAAAAAAGAAAAGAAAAGAAAAAAAATCAATGAAACTGAGTTGGTTTTGTTTTTTGTGACAGAATCTCAAATAAGAGTGCAGTGGTATAATTACGGCTCACTGCAACCTCCACCTTCTGGGTTCAAGGGATTCTCCTGCCTCAGCCTCCCAAGTAGCTGGGATTACAGGCACCTCCCAAGTAGCTGGGATTACAGGCACCTCCCAAGTAGCTGGAATTACAGATTTTAGTAGAGACAAGGTGTCGCCATGTTGGCCAGGCTGGTCTCAAACTCCTGACCTCAAGTGATCTGCCCACCTTTGCCTCCCAAAGTGCTGGGATTACAGGCGTGAACCACCCCTCCTGGCCAAGTTGCGTGTTTGAAACAGTAAACAAAATGGACATATTCTAAGCTACACTAACTAAGGAAAGCAAAAGTGATTTGTCTGGGAGAGGCATTGGTGTATGCGACTAGATCTCTGCATTGTAATGCAGACGGCCCTGGAAGTCTAAGCACTCCTAAGGAGTTGTGAGGAGCCTGTCTTTCCATTTGCCTGCCACCTGTCCTGCCTGGGTCCATCACGTGTCTGTCAGTGGACTCACCTTATGCCTTCACATTCCCATGGCATGTCTGTCACTTAGTCTATGTGTGTCTACATGTGACATCACATGTTCCCCTCAAAGTTCTGCTATGTTTCTGTCTAGTGCCTGCCACATGTCCCCCACATGTCAGCTGTATGTTCACATATGAATTCCACGTGTATTTCATTTATCCATGGGGTAATATTGCTGTCATAGGTCCTGCACGTTTTTGACATGTAACCGTCAAGTTAACTCATGTATCCGTTCATTCATTCATTCATTATTGAGTTCCTAGTATGTGGTGATCACTGTTTTCGGCTCTGTGGATACAATAGTGAATAAAACAGACAAAAATACTGTCTTTACAGAGCCTGTATTCAAGACAATAAATGTAATAACAATAACAACATAGTAGAGGCCAGTAATCCCACACTTTGGGAGGCTGAGGTAGGCAGATTGCTTGAGTTCAGGAGTTTGAGACCAGCCTGGGCAACGTGGCAAAACCCTGTCTCTACCAAAAACACAAAAAAAGTAACCGGGCGTGGTGGGGTGTGTCTGTGGTCCCAGCTACTTGGGGGGCTGAGTTGGGACGATCACTTGAACCTGGGAGATGGAGGTTGCAGTGAGCCAAGATCATGCCACTGCACTCCAGCCTGGGCAACAGAGTGAGACTTCTGTCTCAAAACAAAACAAAACAATATAGTAAACGTAGAAATAAATCAACAAGCATAATAAACAAATTATATAGTATGTTAGAAGGTGATGAGTGCTACGGAAAAAAACGGAGGAAAACAAGGGAGATCAGAGGTGCGGGACATATATTACAGTGCCCTTGTGAAAATGTAAAAGAAACAAAAAGAGCAGCAGGCAGAGTGGATACAGTTGTAAACAGGAGTCCAGGGTAGTCCCCTTGAAAAGTTGTCTGAGAGTAGACTTGAAGGCAGTAGATGAAGTGAGCCTTGAAGATATGGAGGAAACGCATCTAGGCAGAGCAACAGCAGGAGTGGAAGCCTGAAGCAGCAGCTTGTCTGGTATTTTGGAAGAACGTGGAAGCCAGTGTGGCTGGAGTGGAGTAAATTGTAAGAAGTCAAACAGGGCCTGGTGCGGTGGCTCACACCTGTAATATCAGCAATTTGGAAGGCCGAGGTGGGTGGATTGCTTGAGCACAGGAGTTCAAGAGCAGCTTGGGCAACACAGTGAAACCTCAACTCTACAGACAGTAGAAAACTTAGCCAGTGTAGTGGCGTGCACCTGTAGTCCCAGCTACCCAGGAGGGTGAGGTGGGAAGATTGCTTGAACCTAAAAGGCAGAGGTTGCAGTGAGCCAAGATCACGCCACTGCACTCCAGCCTGGGCAACAGAGTGAGACCCTGTCCAAAAATAAGTAAATAAAAGAAGACAAACAGGATTTGAATCAGTTTAATCTTGGCCTCAATGAATTTCAAGCTTCCAGTTTTCCTCCACCTTTAATATGGTTTAGCATAAACCCATCTGTGGACAACTGTCCTGGAAACCATTGACCACTGTGGTCTCAGGCCATTTTCAAATACTCTGAGTTTAATCTCAAGAAAAACAAAAACAAACCCATCTCAATGTAAATAGGAGCAGGGCAGCTGGGTCAGAAAAGGAAAATTTTCTCCCAGGGGAGGGAGAAGAGTAGGGGAAAGAATTCAGGCTTTGAGTCCCAGCTCTGCCACTCAACCAGCTGAGTGAGAGTGGTCACTGTGCCAGCGTGGCTGAATCTGTTCCTAAGTATGGAAAATGGGGTGAGATCCCCACAGGGATGTGATCATAGAATGTAAAATAAACATTCAGCCCCCAGCCCAAGCCTGACTCTCAGGCCAGCTCAGTCCACAGCCACTGCCTCCCTTCTTGGGCCCAAATGCCCAATGTGCTTCCCCTTTGACCTTCATTGTCTTGAAACTATACATTTAGCACCTGAGGGTCAGCTCAGGTGGCAGGTAAAATCTTTGCATAGTTTCTGATGGTTTTTTTTGTTTTGTTTTTTGTTTTTTTGCTTTTTTTTTTTTTTTTTTTTTTTGAGACAGAGTCTCGCTCTGTCACCAGGCTGGAGTGCAGTGGCGCGATCTCAGTTCACTGCAACTTCCACACTTCCACCTCCTGGGTTCGAGTGATTCTCCTGCCTTAGCCTCCCGACTAGCTGGGACTACAGGCATGCTCCACCAAGCCCAGCTAATTCTTGTATTTTTAGTAGAGACAGGATTTCACCATGTTGGCCAGGATGGTCTCGATCTCTTGACCTCGTGATCCACCTCCCTCAGCCTCCCAAAGTGTTGAGATTACAGGCCGGAGCCACCGTGCCCGGCCTCTGATGTACTTTTTATCCTGAATTCTCCCATATAGCATAGGGCTTCAATTCTTGGGGGGAAAAAGCTGGAATTTAAATTCTAAAGAAATAAGAATGTGAATCTGAATTGGCATAGTTCCTCTTGTAACTGATTAAATGGACACTGGAAATGTTTACAAGGGCCCACCTGTCACCCCAAGTTCGTGGGTGGCCGCCCTCTGGGACTCCTTGTCTTCTGCTGCCATCGCCTGGAGGCAAGAGGGACTGCATGGACACAGAGGGACAGAGGCCCACAAAGGTAGGAGCAGCATGGGCTCAGACCCCTGGGACAGCTAAGGCCACCCTAGGGAGGCCAGTGGCTCACCTCTCATGAAAAGGCAGGTGGAGTGACTTGAAAAGCTGGTTTCCTGGCTGAGCATGGTGGATCACGCCTGTAATCCCAGCACTTTGGGGGACTGAGATGGGAGGATCGCTTAAGCCCCATAGTTCGAGACCAGCCTGGGCAGCAAAGCAAGATCCCCATCTCCACTAAAAATTAGCCAGGCATAGTGGTGTGCACCTTTGGTCTTAGCTACGTGAAAGGCTAAGGCAGGAGGATCGCTTGTGTCCAGGAGGTTGAGGGTGCAGAGCTGTGTTTAAGCCACTGCACTCTAGCCTGGGTGACATTGAGACCCTGCCTCAAAAAAAAAAAAAAAAAAAAAAAAAGAAATGCTGGTTTCCTGGCATATTAGTGGCCAAGAAGCCTCAATGACAAAGAGGGGAATTTTAATGACTACAGCTCTAGTCTCACCTCCTTCTACAAAAGAGAAAACTAAGACCCCTGCACTGCGGTGGAGTGCTTTTCCCAAGGCAGAGCTACACTGCTTCCTAAGGCAGGATGTGACTTAGGGACAAAGTCACATTCGAAGGTGGCCCTGAGGCCTGATCCAGGGTTGCTTTACAGTCCCGCTAACAGTGTTGTCCTTGGACCAGCAGCCTCAGGTCAGCTGGGAGCTTGTTAGAAATGCAGGATCGCAGACTCCACCGGCAACGGGCCCAGACTCTGCACTTTACCAGATCCCCCAGGAAATCCGGACGCCAGTCAAAGCCGGTGCCAGGGACTGGTTTAGAACACGCTGCCTCAACGTTTTTAGGAGGGCACATGAAGATGGTTTTATTTCCCCAAATAGAAATTATAGTATTGTTTGTTCCTTTTTTTTTTTTTTTTTTTTTGAGATGGAGCTCTGTTGCCCAGGCTGGAGTGCAGTGGTACAATCTCTGCTCACTGCGACCTCCACCTCCCAGGTTCAAGGGATTCTCCTGCCTCAGCCTCCCAAGTAGCTGGGAATACAGGCACCTGCCACCACACCTGGCTAAATTTTCTTTTTTTTTTTTTTCACTAGAGATGAGGTTTCACTATGTTTGGCCAGGCTGGTCTCAAACTCCTGACCTCAGGTGCTCTGCCCACCTCAGCCTCCCAAAGTGCTGGGATTACAGGCGTGAGCCACCGCCCTCGGCCAGCATTGTTTTTCCTTGGTTATAATAGTTCTACATGCTCACTATAAAAAAAATTCAGACAACATAGGATAATTTCAAAAAGAAAGCAATAAATATTGTGTTGTGTAAATATCCTTCTGGACATTTTCTATACACACACACTTTTTTTTTTTTTTTAAAGATGGAATCTCACTCTATTGCCCAGGCTGGGATGCAGTGGCGTGATCTTGGCTCACTGCAACTTCTGCCTTCTAGATTGAAGCAAGTCTCCTGCCTCACCCTCCCAAGTAGCTGGGATTACAGGCATGCACCACCACACCCAGCTAATTTTTGTATTTTTAGTAGAGACGGGGTTTCTCCATGTTGGCCAGGCTGGTCTCAAACTCCTGACTTCAGATGATCTGCCCACCTTGGCCTCCCAAAGTACTAGGATTATAGGCGCGAGCCACTGTGCCTGGCCCACAACATTTTTACAAAAATCAGATTATGTGTGTATCCTCTATACTGTCTTGTTGCCTTTTCTTTTCTTTTTCTCTTTCTTTCTTTCTTTTTTTTTTTTTTTTGAGACAGGGTCTTGCTCTGTTGCCCAGGCTGGAGTGCAGTGGCATGATCACAGCTCACTGCAGATTCAGCTTCCTGGTCTCAAGCTATCCTCCCATCTCAGGCTCCCAAGTAGTGGGGACTACCAGGAGATGTGTGTGTGTGTACATATATATTATATGTATATATCTGTGTATATATACACACACATGAATATATATGTATATACATTGTATATATATGTATATATTTTTTTATTTTGTAGAGATGAGGGTCTCACTATGTTGCCTAGGTTAGTCTTGAACCCCTGGGCTCAAGTGATCCTCCCACCTTGACCTCCCAAAGTGATGGGATTTCTGGCATGAGCCACCACACCTGGCCAGCCTTGAATGTTATTTCTTTTTCTTTTTTTTTTTTTTTATTGAGACGGAGTCTTTGCTCTGTCGCTCAGGCTGGAGTGCAGTGGTGCAATCTTGTCTCATTGCAACCTGTGCTTCCTGGGTCAAGTGATTCTCCTGCCTCAGCCTCCTGAGTAGCTGGGATCACAGGTGCATGACAACACCCCTGGCTAATTTGTTCTGTTTGTTTGTTTTGTTTTTGTTTTTTGTATTTTTAGTAGAGACTCATGCAACTGCAGCTGCTTGGGTCACTCAGGAGCCCTTGGGACCATCACCCACCCCTTTTCCCTGCCTGGAATGCTCCTCTGCTCACCCACTCCACCCATCCCTACACCCTCACCCAGTAATTCCAATCCGCGTTTAGGCTTGGCCTGAAATGTCAGCTCCTGGAGGGGACTGGGAACACCGAGGCTGGATCCCCTTGGTATTCGCTCCTCTAGTGCCCTTTCTTTTCTCCTTTGGAGACATTTATCACAAATTCATGAAGTTTCCACTTGAATAAGAATTTGTTTATGTCATTCTTGTCCATGAAAGCAGGGCGTGTGTGTCTCTGGGCTTAGGGACCCCTCTGTGCCTTGCACTTTGCACGGGGCCTGGCACATAGCAGATGCTCAGAACATGCTTGTGACAGGATGAAATGAAGGGGTGGATGTTGCGGGTCATCAGTGTGCACATGGCTAGGGTTTCTATTTGATCGTGTCAATCAAGCTCAGATTCAGAGCTGCTGGGGAACTGAAGGTCTCTTTGCGGGCACTGCCTCTCTGCAACACTGTTGCACAGAGGGATATTCTGATTAGAGCACCAGAAAAAGCTCACCCCAGGGTCTGGTACACAGAAAGCACTCTGCAGGCTGGGCGTGGTGGCTCATGCTTGTAATTCCAGCACTTTGGGGGATTGAGGTGGGCAGATCACCTGAGGTCAGGAGTTGGAGACCAGCCTGGCCAACATGGTGAAATCTCCTCTCTACTTAAATACAAAAAATTAGCCAGGTGTGGTGGCATGCGCCTGTAGTCCTACCTGCTTTGGAGGCTGAGGCAGGAGAATTGCTTCAACCTGGGAGGCAGAAGTTGCAGTGAACCGAGATCACACCACTGCACTTCAACCTGGGCAACAGAGCAAGACTGTCTCAAAAAACAAAAAAGAAGAAAGAAAGAGAGAAAGAAAAAAAAGAAGAAGAGAAGGAAAGAAAGAAAGAGAGAGAGAGAAAGAAAGAAAAAGAAAGAAAGGAAAGAAAGAAAGAAAGAAAGAAAAGAAGGAAGGAAGGAAGGAAGGAAGGAAGGAAGAAAGAAAGAAAGAAAGAAAGAAAGAAAGAAAGAAAGAAAGAAAGAAAGAAAGAAAGAAAGAAAGAAAGAAAGAAAGAAAGAAAAAGGAGAAGAGAAGAGGAGAGAGAGAGAAAGCAAGAACGCACTCTCTGGAATGGCAGCTCCTTGGTGGTGGTGAGGAGGTGGCATGGGTGTGCCCCTGCTTGCTCCAGCTTGTAACACCCTCAAGTTTCCATGTTTCTTTACCTCTTTCCAGACAGGCCACACTGAACAGCACATAACAGCACATATTCCAAACACAAGCAGGGAGATGGTGCTGTAGGGTGACTTCATGGTTTACTAAACATGGACTGAGAACTACTAATGTGCCAGGTACTGTTCTGACCCTAGGTCCACAGAGATGGTGAAGACAGAAACTCTGTCACAGTCGCTCACAGTCTAGAAGCAAGGAGGCCAGTCATTACAATGCAGTGGAATGCCTGCCATGGTAGAGGTGAGTTCAATGCCGGGAGCGGGGGGACCACAGAGGCAGTGAGTGTCTCTATAGTGAGCAGAGGCCACACCCTTCCAATGTTTTTTTGTTGTTGTTTTGTTTTTTTGAGACAGAGTCTCACTCTCTTACCCAGACTGCTGGAATGCAGTGGTGCGATCTTCGCTCACTGCAGCCTCCGCCTCCTGAGTTCAAGCAATTCTCCTGCCTCAGCCTCTCGAGTAGCTGGGATTACAGGTGTGTGCCACCATGCTCAGCTAATTTTTATATTTTTAGCAGAAACAGGGTTTCACCATGTTGGCCAGGCTGGTCTCGAACTCCTGACCTTGGGTGATCTGCCCATCTTGGCCTCCCAAAGTGTTGGGATTACAGGCGTGAGCCACTGCGCCCAGCCAGTCCTCTCTTAAAATCCATCCATGCATTTTCATATCTCTTCAAATAAAATAATTTTTATTATTTTATTTTATTTTTTATTTTTAGTAGAGACGGGATTTCTCCGTGTTGATCGATCTACTGACCTCAGGTGATCTGCCCGCCTCAACTTCACAAAGTGCTGGGATTACAGGCGTGAGCCACCGCACACGGCATAAAATAATAATATTTAAAAAGGTATCCAAGGTCGAGGATGGTCTGGCCTCTCCGGACACCCGCACCCTCACCTCCCAGCCTTGTCCTCTTGCTCTCTGTGTCCAGCCACATCATCATTCTCTCAGCCCCTCCCATGTGCCAAGCTCTGTCCCACCTGGAGGTCCTCACAGATACTGGTTCCTCTGGTTGGAACCCTTCCCATGAACACATTTTTGTGACTGGGCATGTGCATACACGAGGCTACTGAACAAACTGCTTTACTCGAGCCTTCAGTTCCGTTCCCAGTGCCCCGTGAAGGGTAGGCCTTGAATAAATATTTGCCGAGCAGACTGTCTTTTATTCCTCATATTCATGGCAAACAGTTTCCCTAGATTGTGGCGTGCCCTTAAATTTGTTTTTTCTTTAACCTTCAGAAGTTTTACATTTTGATGTCGTCAAATCATCCAATCTCTCTTTTGGAGTTTCTCTGTTGCTTTGCACACAGAAAGTTTCAGAGGTTTCATAAGGGCTCGTACCCGAGCAAAGGCCCAAGTCTGAGGGATTTGAATCAGAAGGAACAGGAAGCTGATAACCTTGGTGGAAGCTGACGGAGGGAGTTGTGTGGCAATACCAGATGCAACGGCGATAGGGGGTTAGCATGTCTTGAGTGGGCGTTCTTGGTCTAGCATTTTCCTCACGGTGCTCACTACCTCCTTAATGGGTCAGGAAAGTATTAACACCCTGGTACATGTTAAGGAAAAGCAGATCAGAGCCCACTGTTTGCTAGGCATTGTGTTAAGCACTGGGGAACTGACTTTTTTTTTTTTTTTTTTTTTTTTGAGACAGGGTCTTGCTCTGTCACCCAGGCTGGAGTGCAGTGGCCCAATCACAGCTCACTGTAGCCTCCGACTCCTGGGCTCAAGCAATCCTCCCACCTCAGCCTTCCAGGTAGCTAGAACTACAGGTGTGTGCCACCACACCTGGCTAATTTTTTTATTTTTTGCAGAGATGGAATCTTGCTATGTTGCCCATGCTGGGAACTGACTTTAAAAGTAAGAATTGAAGAATAGAGCAGTAGTTTATTATGTGCAGGCTGTGTGTGTGTGTGTGTGTGTGTGTATGAATGTGTCTGGCAGGGATTCCAGACAGACGGAAAAATATCTGTGAGGAGTCCAAGGTGGGATATAGTCAGATGGTCCTCATTAAATCCCAAAGGAGGCTGCACTTGCCAGCTCTCTCATTCAAAACTCGAAGTTTCGAGGCAAGGCAAGGAGAGGACGTTATTGACCATGATGTGTAGCCATGTTCTTGAGGATCTCAGCCCAGCCCCAGTTGCCATAGAGGACAGGACCAGACTGCTTTTAGACTACAGCCACCGTGACTCTCCACACACTGCTGCAAGAGTTAAGGCAAAGCCATGATGAGTACGACACAGCAGTTGTCCCAGGTGAAGCCCTTGTCAACAGGCGTCCTGCGGCTTTGTGGCTGATTGTTCTAGCCTTGGCTCTGAGAAGGGGCAGTCGTTTGATGTTCAAAAATACCTGTAAGCAGCTGAGCTTAGTGGCTCCCGCCTGAAATCCCAGCACTTTGGGAGGCTGAAGCTGGCGGATCACTTGAGACCAGGAGTTTAAGACCAGCCCGGCCAGCATGGCGAAATCCTGTCTCTATCAAAAATGTAAAAATTAGCCCGGTATGGTAGTGCACTACTATAATCCCAGCTACTCGGGAGGCAGAGGCAGGAAAATCGCTTGAACTTGGGAGGCAAAGGTTTCAGTGAGCCGAGATCGCGCCACTGCACTCCAGCCTGGATGACAGAGTGAGACCCTGTCTGAAAACAACAAGAAAAAAGCCCTGTAACCCACAGCCATTTAGGGGTAGGGTGAGCATTTCACCTCATGGGGTAGATAAATCAACAGAAGTGCCGTTCAGGCCTCCCCAGTCCTTAGTCCAGCAAGGTACATTGGGAGAGGGTCTCTGACTGCCCGCTGGAGACGAGTGAGAATAAATGACATTATGACTCCCAATTGTGGGCATTTAAGCAGGAGCCAAGCCTTGTGCTAAACAAGCATTTTCCTTGTGTATAACCTTAGATGGTGGGTGTGGCTGTTTATTTTCATTTTTTACAACTTTTTTTAAATCTTTGTGTGTGTGTGTGTGTGTGTGAGAGCCTTGCTTTGTAGCCCAGGCTGGAGTGCAGTGGAGCTATCTTGGCTCACTGCAACCTCCACCTCCTGGGTTCAGCAATTCTCCTGCCTCAGCCTCCTGAGTAGTTGAGACTACAGGTGCCCACTACCACACCTGGCTAATTTTTGTATTTTTATTAGAGACGGGGTTTCATCATATTGGTCAGGCTGGTCTCAAACTCCTGACCTTGTAATCTGCCCGCCTCAGCCTCCCAAAGTGCTGGGATTACAGGCATGAGCCACTGCGCCCAACCAATTTTTGTATTTTTAGTAGAGACAGGGTTTCACTATGTTGGCCAGGCTCGTCTTGAACTCCTGACCTCAGGTGATCTGCCTGCCTCGGTCTCCCAAAGTGTTGGGATTACAGGCATGAGCCGCCGCACCCAGTCTCCAAAAAATCATGTATTTTGAATCATAAGGCGTGACTCTTATCCCTACTTTACAGATAAGAATGGGATGCTTAGAGAGGTTTGCCCCAAGTCGCTTAGCTCTAACTGCAAAAGTCCAGGATTCAGACCCAGATTGCCTGCCTCTATGGCCGTGCGAGGAACTGCGATGCCCTGTGGTCTCCCAGATCGTGGTGGAGGAAGGAACATGTGTGAGGACCAGAAGTGGACAAGACTGGGAACTCAATGGCGGGTGTCTCTCCAGGAGGAACATGACTTCTGAGACTTTGGCTCAGAAAAGGAAGGGCTTCATGGGGATGCTGGGATGCTGCTATGCAAGCATTTCTTATGAACATCTCCTCTGTCCTGTTGCAGGGCTGGAAGAGAATGATTTCAGTAGCATTAGGACTGTGTAGGCTGCAAATGAATGGCAGGAACTGGCTAGTCATGTACGGACAGAACTGGGGAAACACTGGAATGGTGGCTGTTAAGAAATATGGGGAGAAGGCTGATGTTACATGCTGTTATATATAATGTCACATGCTGTTATATGTGATGTTACATGCAGTTATATGCAACATTACATACAATGTTCCATGCTGATGTTACATAATGTTACATCATCTTACATGCACTGTTACAGGCTGATGTTACATAGTATTATGTGCACGGCTACATGCTGATGCTACATGATATTACATGTTGTTACATGAGAGGAAGCCTGTTGGGCTGTCTGCTGTGTGACAACTGGCAGAGGGAGGCTGTCCCCAAGGAGTATACAGGGCAGGGTGCCCATCCAGGCTGCGAGAGGCACAGGCATCCAGCCCTCACAAAGAACGGAGAGGGGCCACCTCCCCTTGCAGCAGGCCCTGGGCTGCCTGCCTGGAGGAGGGGAACCCCGAAATGTGGGCTGGAGACAAGTGAGTGGGAAAGGAATGTGTTGAAGCAACTCAGGTAGCAATCTGGGAACAGAGGCGAGCAACATAGACTTATTCACTGAACTGTGAGACTCCAGGAAGCCTTTGTGTGTCTCTGTGCCTGTGTGTTTATAAACTTCCTCCCTTCCAAGTTAAAATCAAGACTTGTTTGGCAAAGAATGTTGTCCTTGGGGAGGGAGACTGCCCAGAGGTGGAAAACGTGTAGATAAATTTGTTTCTCCGAGTTCTAGATATGGCTTATCTGTCCAAGGCTCTGGTATTTTTCCAGTTGAATTATTGAAACTGTGAAAATGAACATAGTGAAAACTTTAGAAGACTCTTAGCGTATGAATCTGAAGAGTCTGTGTCCGTTAAAATTTGTGTACATGTAACTGATTTGAAGTGTGACAAAATTGGGGCTTCCATCATTTTTTCTGTGCGTTGAACGGTTTTCTTGTTTGTTTGTTTGTTTTGTTTTTGAGATGGAGTCTTGCTCCTGTCTCCCAAGCTGGAGTGCAGTGGCCCGATCTTGGCTCACTATAACCTCTGCCTCCTGGGTTCAAGCAATTCTCCTGCCTCAGCCTCCTGAATAGCTGGGATTATAGGTGCCCGCCACCACACCTGGCTAATTTTAGTATTTTTAGTAGAGAAAGGGTTTCACCATGTTGGCCAGCCTGGTAGAGACAGGATTTCACCACGTTGGCCAGGCTGGTCTCAAACTCTTGACCCCAAGTGATCTGCCCTCCTCAGCCTCCCAAAGTGCTAGGATTACAGGCGTGAGACACTGCGCCTGGCCTGAATGGTTTTCTTTGCAGAAAATACAGTTGTAATCCCACACTATAATTTTTTATTGGATGAGACTAGAAATACGACCTTATATTATTAGCTTTGTTTTAATTCATTGGTAGACTCTTGAGAGTAGTTTTAGGCTGATGGAAACACTGAGTGGGAAGTAGAGATAGTCCCTCGTACTTCTCTACCCCCTATGCCCACGGTTTCTCCTATATTAATATCTTGCATTAGGATGGTGTATTTGTTACAACTGAGCCAATATTGATGCATTATTATTAATCAAAGCCTAACATTTACATGAGGGTTCACTCTTCACATTGTACATTCTATAGCTTTCGACAAATATATAATGACACGTATCCACCATTCTAGTATCATATAGAATAGTTTCACTGCCCTAAACATTCCCTGTGCCCCACCTGTTATTAATAGCTTTTTCAAGGGAAGATTTAGATTTCAGTGTTTTTCCCTTTCACTTTCTTTTAGAAAGTCGAAGTTCTGTTGCAACCTTCCCAGCCACATTTCTACCTTGGTCAGCACTGCTCTCCCACACACACATTCTAAGAAGCTGGTCAAAATGATTCCTCACTGACAACCTCCAAAGGGATGGCCAGGAGATGCTCAGCACCTCAATTTGACATGACAGGCCCTTTAGGAATTGAGATGTTTACATGACTGTCCCCTTACATTGTAATGGGAGGTCGCTTCCCATGGTCCCAACTCAGGAGTCCTGGGTGGTTTTCATTCAGCTCATCCACATACGGGTAGCGCTCTCGGTCAGAAGCAACAGAAATCCAACTCAGGCTGGGCACGGTGGCTCACGCCTGTAATGCCAGCACTTTGGGAGGCTGAAGCAGGTGGATCACGAGGTCAGGAGTTCGAGACCAACATGGTGAACATGGTGAACCCTGGCCAACATGGTGAAACCCTGTCTCTACTAAAAATACAAAAAATTAGCTGAGTGTGGTGGTGCATGCCTGTAAACCCAGCTACTCGGGAGGCTGAGGTGGGAAAACTGCTTGAACTGCAAGAGAGTGAGACTCCAAAAAAAAAAAAAAAAAAAAAGAAAGAAACCCAACTCAAACTAACTTAGTCAGCAGGAGAAATTTAAATAACATAACAAAGACACTACTCAGAACTGGCCCTGCAAAAGGTAAACTCTCCACGGCGTCTAATGGGGCTGGGTTAGCATCAATCCCCAAAGGACCCCTTGATTTTTTTTTTTTTTTTATTGAGACAGAGTTTCGCTCTGGTTGCCCAGGCTGGAGTGCAATGGCGCAATCTAGGCTCACTGCAACCTCCGCCTCCCGGGTTCAAGCCATTCTCTTGCCTCAGTCTCCTGAGTAGCTGGGATTACAGGCGCCCGCCACTTTGTATTTCTAGTAGAAACGGGGTTTCACCACGTTGGCCAGGCTGATCTCGAGCTCCTGACCTCAGGTGATCCACCCGCCTCAGCCTCCCAAAGTGCTGGGATTACAGGCGTGAGCCACTGTGCCCAGCTTTTTTTTTTTTTTAATATATAAATAAAGTCTGGGTCTCACTCTCATTTTGTTGCCCAGGCTGGTCTCGAACTCCTGGGCTCCTGGCCTCAGGCCATCATGCTGCTTCTGTTCCCCAAAGTGCTGGGATTGGGTCTTTTTTTAATCTTGATGAGATGATAGAGATGACAATGCCTTTTATCTTTCTTGTTTGTTTTGAGACAGGTTCTTGCTCTGTCACCCAGGATGGAGTGCAGTGGTGCCATCACAGCTCACTGCAGCTTTAACTTCCTAGGCTCAGGCCATCTTCCCACCTCAGCCTCTGGAATAGCTGGGACCACAGGCATGTGCCACCATGCCCAGCGAATTTTTATATTTTTGGTAGAGATGGGGGGTGTCTCACAATGTTGCCCAGGTTGGTCTTGAACTCGTGAGCTCAAGCAGTCCACCTGCCTCAGCCTCCGAGAGTGCTAGGATTTCAGGTGTGAGCCACCGCATCCAGTCCTTTTATTTGTTTTGTTGTGCCCGGGCCTTTAATCTCTTTCATTGTTTGAGGGGTTTGGTCTTAATCTAGGAGGGCTGCATATCTCCCCAGGTGCACAAATACAAAGTCAGGTTATTTCCTTCTCCTCTGGCCTTTTGTGCCTTTCCTTGTTAAAGATCCAGTTCATTTACCTCACCTTTGTGAAGCTGCCCAACTCGGGCAGTTGAGTTGACTTGTAGGGAGGGTGAGTTTGATCCCCCACACTTGCCACAGGGAGACGGTAACTGCCTCTCAATCCTGCCAGGCTAGTTCTTCCCCTCCATGGCTGGCAACCCGGGCAGGCCCCCTGACAACTCTGGCCATCTTTTCTCCAGTCCCTTCAGGTCACAGAACAGTATCAAGTGGCCGGGCGCGGTGGCTCAAGCCTGTAATCCCAGCACTTTGGGAGGCCGAGGCGGGCGGATCACAAGGTCAGGAGATCGAGACCACAGTGAAACCCCGTCTCTACTAAAAATACAAAAAATTAGCCGGGCGCGGTGGTGGGCGCCTGTAGTCCCAGCTACTCAGGAGGCTGAGGCAGGAGAATGGCGGGAACCCGGGAGGCGGAGCTTGCAGTGAGCCGAGATCGCGCCACTGCACTCCAGCCTGGGCAACAGCGTGAGACTCCGTCTCAAAAAAAAAAAAAAAAAAAAAAAGAACAGTATCAAGTTCGTCGTTAAAAGGTCTCTTTCTGCAAAAGAGTGAAAACATCAGTTCCCCTTGCAGAGAGATGTAGGAGACCAGAATATGCCACCCCAAAGTATGCCCCTTTGGCACAAGGATTGTTTTGAGTTTAAGACAAATGAGATGAAGCAGATATAAGGAGGCCTCTGCTCTCCCACTATTTGCCTAGAAGTAGGACATAAACTTACAAAGGCGCGCTCCCCGCCTCTACCAGGAAGGACAAAGCTTGGCCACCAGAGACAGCTGTAGACCCTTATCAGCAACAGAAGAATCTCCATAACAAACCTTACGAGCTAGCCTCTATATACCATGTATTTGCCTTCTCACAATCTGCCACCCCTAGAGATTCCAAGTCCTTTCCCCCCTGGTCTTGTTATTTGTCTAAAAATGTATTGTGGCTGGGCGTGGTGGCTCACACCTGTAATCCCAGTACTTTGGGAGGCTGAGGTGGGTGGATCACTTGAGGTCAGGAGTTCAAGACCAGCCTGGCCAACATGGAAAACCTCGTCTCTACTAAAAATACAAAAATTAGCCGGGTGAGATGATGGATGCCTGTAGTCCCAGCTACTCTGAAGGCTGAGGTGCAAGAATTGCTTGAACCTGGGAGGCAGAGGCTGCAGTGAGCTGAGATCGCACCACAGCACTCCAGCCTGAGCAACAGAGTGAGACACCATCTCAAAACAATAATAATATTAAATAAAAATAAAAAATAAAATAAAATTTAAAATGCACTGTTCTTTGTTGAAGACGCTGTAAGCCCCTTCTGTGGGATTTACTCATTCCCTGGGCGTTTCCCATGTTTATCTAAGATATGCACGTTAATAACCTCCTGTTTTTTTTTTTTTTTTCCTCTTATTGATCTGTCTTTTGGTATAGGAGCCCCAGCTAATAAACCTAAGGTGAGTAGAAGGAAAAATTATTTTTTTCTTCCCCTACAAACTCTTCTGTCCAAGTTAGGACCCGTGTCAGGGAGAAGCTGGTGTCTGGACAGAAGCAGGGCCATCAGTTTTGCTTGCTTTCTGCTCAGTGGTGGGACAGAAAAGTGCCACCCCATACTCCTCCAAGCAAGGACTTATCCCAGCTCCAGGAGTTTGCCTCAGCTGCAAAGTGCTGCCTCACCCAAGAGCATGCCTTTTGTTTTGTGGGGGGCCCATGTACAATGACTGATGGAGGTGGGGGTTGAAGGGCTGGCCATTTAAGTTATTAAAATAATTATCTGGGAGGCTGTTAGGCTGGAACAGTTCCGGTGCCTTGGTTTTCTACGTAAGCAAACTGAAACGCAACTCAACATAAACTCAAGCTTAAGCAATCAGTAACAGCCAACTAACCTCAAATGAGAGTCTTTACCAATTAAAAAGCACTAACTAACTTCTAACTAGGGACTTCCTACTTTAACCAATAGAAAATGTTATTTGTCTTTGCTTTCATTAACATTTCTCTACTCTTCTGGGACTGTCCTGCTCAAGCAAATGGTTTGCTGTTCATTGCAGAACTTCCAGAAAGACCTTATCAGCTCTTCAATGGAAAGCATGAAACATTATTTGTTATTTGTTATTTGTCTTATTTGTTAATTGTTTTTAACAAATAACATTGTTATTTGTTATTTGTCTTATTTATCGTTCTGCAACCACATTATAAAAGTCTCCATTCTTGCCTGCTCTGGGGAGCACTGAACCACTTGTGGTCTGGTGCTGCCTAATTCATAAATTGTTGAATGGTCAAATAAACTCACTTAAAAAAAATTTTTTTTGAGATGGAGTCTCACTCTGTTGCCCAGGCTGGAGTGCCTGGAGTGCAGAGGTCTCAGCTCACTGAAACCTCTGCCTCCCAGGTTCAAGGGATTCTCCTGTCTAAGCTTCTTGAGTAGCTGGGATTACAGGTATGTGCCACCACGCCCAGCTAATTTTTTTGTATTTTTAATAGAAATGGGGTTTCACCATGTTGGCCAGGCTCGTCTCGAACTCCTGACCTCAGGTGACCTTAGGTGATCCATCCACCTTGGCCTCCCAAAGTGCTGGGATTTCAGGTGTGAGCCACCGTGCCTGGCCTCATTAACATTTTAATATGCCAGAGTTTATCCTTTAATTAGGCTCCCTGCAAGTCACCACACCTCACCTTGCCCCTGCCCACACCTGCTCCATCCTCTTCCCTTACTCAGGTATTGTTTCCTAAGAAATAAGCCTCCTGCAGGCCAAACTCCACCTCTGCATCTGCTTCCAGAGAAGTCCACCTGTGAAGCCCTCCCAGCCTTTCACTCCTCTCCTTTTCTGTTAACAGAGGTTTCTGACTCATCCAGGGCTGAAGTTTAAGGACAGAGATGATAGAAGGAGAGGCAGGAAAGCTCTTACTTCACTGATGCTGTCATGCAGCCCCAGCCTCTGTGCCCTCTGGACTTGGGACATATTTGAAGCTGACCCTGTCGTTGGCACTTACAAGAGTTCTTCGTGGGCTCAGCCCCCTTCCCATTGGGGGATTCTACCATCTTCGTGTCAGAAGTGGGCTCCCCAGACATTACCATCACGACCAGTGGATAAGACAAAGCTGAGCTTATTGCTTCCAGCAGAAGTGAAAGATAAGCTCGGGATGTATGGAGAACTGGAAGTTTGGTTTAAAGCGAGTCTGTGGGAGGAAGAGTTGGTTTGCTTCAGACAGGGCAGAGATCACAGTACAACAGTCCTGGATTGGTGGGAAAAGCAGGCTAGGATTTTGAACCACAACATTCAAAGAATCTTAGGGTTCAAACTGTTGATGCTTTCCACTGAAGAGCTGATAGATCTTCCTGGAAGTTGCGGCAATGAACGGTTGAACCATTTGCTTGGGCAGGACAGTCCCAGCAGAGTAGAGAAATGCAAATGAAGACAGTGACATAAGCAGGTCATGTTACTCTAGACCGTGAGGTGTCATTTCCATTCTCAGTGCCCAGGACAAGTATGGGGAAGATGGTTTTGGTTCTGATTAATCTTTGGTTCAGGAGACAGACACACCCCAGGCCATAGAATCACAGCACTGCTGGGATGCTTAGAAAAAAAGACTCCCTGCTGTTCTCAGTAGGATTTCAACTTGTAATATAGAGTCTGGTTGCTGCTGGCAGCCACTCTAAGGGGAGAGCCTGCCTGAGGGTGTGGTCAACACAGAAGAAAGAAACCAAGCAATGGGAAGAGAGGAACTGGTCCTGAGCGAATCATCTGAGCCCCTGCGTTCAGCACCACCTATGCTGGTCAGACACCTGAGCCAACACTCTGCTGCCTCCACCTAAGGCGGCTAGGGCCATTTTCTCCTAGCAGGTGTAAATGGGGAGTCCCCGTGCACTAACAATGGGCCAGTGCTCCTAATCCCAGTGCCCTACTGCGTGTTTGCCTGGACTAGCCTGAGGCAGAGAGGGAGGTTCCAGTGATATTAAAGTGACTGTTGGCATTGAAGAGTCCCATGAAGAGTCCCAGTGAATTACACTTTATGATGTTCTCTCCTGCAGCTCTGAACCAGATGAGAGATTGGCAAATAAGCTAGGTAGATGACAACCAAAATGTCAGCTTTGGCTGGATGCGGTAGCTAACGTCTATATTCCTAGTGCTTTCGGAGGCTGAGGGCAGAAGGATCACTTGAGGTCAGGAGTTTGAGACCAGCCTGGGCAATATAGCAAGATCCCATCTCTATGAAAAAATTTTAAAGGTAGCTAGGCATGGTGGTGCACACCTATAGTCCCAGCTACTTGGGAGGCTGAAGTGGGAGATCTGCTTAAGCCCAGGAGTTTGAGGTTACAGTGAGCTACAGTCACGCCACTGCACTCCAGCCTGGGTGACAGAGCAAGAGTCTCTCTCAAAAAAAAAAAAAATTTAATAAAGTCAGCTTTATTACTGTCATAGCTGGAAAAGAGCATGGCTTAGCTGAGCAACAACAACGGATTTCCCAACATTGTACCCCGGAACCAGGCTGTGCTGGGCAAATGGTCCTCTGTAGCCTGCTACGCTAAATGTGGGTTTCCCGTAGGCACCCAGCTCCCACACAGAAGGAAGGAGCTGGAAGGGCCTGCCTGGCTCCTCCGTGGAAACTCAGAAACTTGAGAATCAGATGTCACACCTCCTGCCATGGGGAGGAATGAGGGAGAGGGTGGAGCAAGGCCAGGAGCTTAGTTTAACAAAGCTGCTTTCACAGGCAGCATGAAGCAAGATCTCAGGGGGTCTTCTGCCACCTCCCCAAGAACCAATCAAAAGCCCAGGAAAGGATGAAATCTAAAGTCCAAGTGGTTTTGTGTTAACTCAGAGCCGCTCCACTTCAGCGCTGCTGACATTCAGGACCAGATACTTCTTTGCCATGGAGGGGCTGTCCTGTGCTTTGGAGGAATGGATTGAGCAGCATCCCTGGCCTCTACCCACTGGATACCCATAGCATCTCACCACCCCCACCCCCAGTCATGACCAGCAAAAATGTCCCCAGACATTGCCACATGTCCCATGGGGCTGACATCACACCTGGCTGAGAACTGCTGGCTCAGGTGATTAGAAAGACAGAGATGGTCCCCTCTCCCAGATGTCGCGGCTGCAGGAGTTAGGGGAATGCACCCCACCTGGAAAGGAAAGGACCAGAGGTGGAAAGAAGAGTGAGCTGTTTCTCCCGGAGATAGGTGTGGTGGCGGGGAGTTAGTGGCAATGCAGGAGTCTACCACTGGGTGGGCAAAGAGGAACACACATGGCAAATCCATGCTGAATAAATCTGACTCTGCAGGACGACTGAGAAGAGCTCCATGATGGAATAACGTATATGGTGTGGGTGGCGTTTAGGGATACCAACAAGAGGCAGGGAAGCACCCTCAGACCAGCATCCATGGGGGGCTCTTGCCTCCACCCTGCCTGAGGGTAAGGGCAGGAGGTGGTCCCCAGGCTGTAGGAGAGAGCCTCCGGGCAGGAGCTGCAGCTCTTGGGAGAAGAATGCCACCACTGCTATG
This sequence comes from Macaca fascicularis, assembly GCF_037993035.2. NCBI lineage: Eukaryota > Metazoa > Chordata > Mammalia > Primates > Cercopithecidae > Macaca > Macaca fascicularis. The sequence goes on along the minus strand of NC_088390.1, from coordinate 56,397,157 downwards.
CCCAGCCTGTCTAGTCAAATCAATATCCCACCCTACTTCCACCTACCCTCTGATCTCTTGGGGGTGCCTTTCAAAGACCAAACCCAACTGGAAGGTGGGAAATGGGCCCTGGAGGCAGATGAAGATTACTAAGCACACACACCATGGAGTACTTTGCAAAGTTAGAAGCAATGGGTTAGATGCACCCAGGGCCACGTGGACAGATCCCAGAAATATAAGAATGGGTGAAACAAACAAGCAACAGAATGAGATATATAAGCCGATAACATTTGTGAACATTTAAAATGTATGCATAGAAAAAATACAAAACATCAATACTCCCTTTACAAGAATACATGCAAATGAAAGTTACAGAATACTAGCCGATAGCCAGGCGCGGTGGCTCACATCTGTAATCCCAGCACTTCGGGAGGCTGAGGCAGACAGATCACTTGAGCCCAGGAATTTGAGACCATCCTGGCCAACATGGCAAAACCCTGTCTGTACAAAAAATACAAAAATTAGCTGGCATTGGTGGCATATGCCTGTAGTCCCAGCTACGTGGTAGGCTGAGGCCAGAGGATCACTTGAGCCTGGGAGGTAGAGATTGCAGGGGCTGTGATCATGCCACTGAACTCCGGCCTGGGCAACAGAGCAAGACCCTGCCTCAAAAACAAAAAAAGAACATATGCCTATGATGGGGGAGGGGCTGGAGACTTCGATAGGATATGTGGATAAAAGAGAATAATTACAAACAAGAGAGGGGACTTACATGGGCTAGTGATGAGAAAATGCCATGAACTAAGGCATATGATTAACTAACTCAAATGTCTGCACGTGAAGTTTAAAAACATCAGGGAAAGAAAAGGAAGGGAGGAAGGAAGAGGGAAGATAGCCCACCAGCCCTGTCCAGCATGTCTCGGGGGAGAGGAGTGGGGGTGGGAGCCCCTCAGGGGCGCTCAGTCTCTGGTCTGGAGGGGTGCAATCCCAGATGGGGAAGGAGTTGCTTCAGGGGGCCTCTCAGAACCTCCTTTTCATTTTTATAAAAATGGGAGACACATCAAGGGATTGTACAAGGGCAAATGCCGTCCTCATTTCCCAAAATGATTCTAGAATTTTAAACCACCAATCTTGACACCTTTGATTTTGGAATGAATTCAAGTCCAAAGACCCGAATGGAGCCCCGACTTTGTATCCAGCCGGGTATGAATCATCCAACAGATGGTGGGTGCACATTTAGAAACCAGCCCGGTGAGCCCTCAGAGACAGGCTCCTGAGACAGCCCTGCCAAGCTAAGCTGATGTTCTCTTCTGACACCAGAGGATTTGTGGGTTCTGCTCTTTCTGGCTTCAGGGATTAGCTGTGACTCCGTAAATTCAAGTCATGGGAAATGGGGAGGTGGCAACTGTCAGAACAGGAAAGCAGGTGCTAGGAGCTAGCTCAGCCTGAGTCACATGTCCACACACTGGAGCAGAAGCCAAGTGGGCACTGTGATTGACAGCACCCTCACCAGGACTCCAGGGAGGTGGGTGCACTTTCTCCAAAAAAGGGGTGCTAATACCGGAAGAAGCCTGATGAGCACACAAAACCAATAACTATGACAGCCCTCTAGGATCCCCTTGGAAGTGGGGATGAGATATGGGGAAGGGGAGGAAGAATTTCATCTTTTCTTTTTTTTTGAGACAGGGTCTTGCTCTGTCTCCCAGGCTGGAGTGCAGTGGTGTGACCTCCCAGGCTCAACTGACCCTCCCACCTCAGCCTCCTAAATCGCTGGGACTACAGGCACTCACCACCGCACCCAGCTAATTTTTTTTATTTTCATAGAGATGGGGTTGTTCTTGAACTCCTGGACTCAAGTGATCTGCCCACCTTGGCCTCCCAAAGTGCTGGGATTGCAGGAGTGAGCCATAATGCCCGGTCCCTATTCTTACTTTGTAACAAAACAAGCATTTTTGGTTATTTTAATCAGCTATTGCCTTTTATACTGGATTTCTGTCACTCGCAATCAAAAGAATCCTGACTGTTATAGAAGCAGTATGGGGGGAAAATCATTTTTGCATTTAATTTCAGTATCCATGTGCTTTGCCATAAATGTTTTTAAGAATTTTAAACTATTTTAGCCGGGCGCGGTGGCTCACGCCTGTAATCCCAGCACTTTGGGAGGCCAAGGCAGGGGGATCATTAAGTCAGGAGATTGAGACCATCCTGGCTAACACGGTGAAACCCTGTCTCTACTAAAAATACAAAAAAATTAGCCAGGCGTGGCGGCGTGCTCCTGTAGTCCCAGCTGCTGGGGAGGCTGAGGCAGGAGAATGGTGTAAACCCAGGAGGCGGAGCTTGCAGTGAGCCGAGATCACGCCACTGCACTCCAGCCTGGGTGACAGAGCAAGACTCTGTCTCAAAAAAAAAAAAAAAAATTAAACTATTTTAAGGTTTTTGTTTTTGTTTTTTTCAAAATGTTGGTGGTTAATTTTTAATTATGACATGCATTTTAAAGATATGCTTTCAGTGGTTTATCATATTTTCTCTTTTCCACGTACAACTTTTTTTTTTTTTTTTTTGAGACTGAGTCTTGCTCTGCCGCCCAGGCTGGAGTGCAGCGACCGCATCTCAGCTCACTGCAAGCTCCGCCTCCCGGGTTTAGGCCATTCTCCTGTCTCAGCCTCCCGAGTAGCTGGGACTACAGGCCCCGCCACCACGCCTGGGTAGTTTATTTTGTATTTTTTAGTAGAGACGGGGTTTCACCGTGTTAGCCAGGATGGTCTCGATCTGCTGACCTCGTGATCCGCCCGTCTCGGGCTCCCAAAGTGCTGGGATTACAGGCTTGAGCCACCGCGCCCGGCCTCCACGTACAACTTTTGAATTATTTATTGGCAAATGTAACTTGTTTAAAGTGTTATTTTCATGCTTTTGCAGGTGTACATTTAGAAATGAGCACGGTGAGCCTGCAGAGACAGGCTCCTAAGACAGCCCTGCCAAGTTAAGCTGATGTTCTTTTCTGAGACCAGGGCATTTGTGGGTTCCACTCTTTCTGGCTTTGGGGGGACAGTCTGACTACAGAAATATTGGTCACCTGAAGAATTTAGGTCCTTGCCACTCGGACAAGCATGACCGGCCCCAGTTCCCACGAAGAAACATCTGTCTTGCTTCATGTCATGGACTTGCTTTATAGTTTCATTTTAGTTTCAAGGACTTGTCTGAGCAAGTCTGTCTTTTCATGGATGGCTGAAAACGCTTTATGAAGATGTACACTTCACAAGAGTTAATAACAGAAAGCACTGTGTCAAAACCCAAGACATAAATATAATTAAAATCACATTGTATTTCCTGTTGGTTGCTGAAGCAGACATTAAGAAAGTCTTATCTTTGGGCCGGGCGCGGTGGCTCAAGCCTGTAATCCCAGCACTTTGGGAGGCCGAGACGGGCGGATCACGAGGTCAGGAGATCGAGACCATCCTGGCTAACACAGTGAAACCCCGTCTCTACTAAAAATACAAAAACTTAGCCGGGCGAGGTGGCGGGCGCCTGTAGTCCCAGCTACTCAGGAGGCTGAGGCAGGAGAATGGCGTGAACCCGGGAGGCGGAGCTTGCAGTGAGCTGAGATCCGGCCACTGCACTCCAGCCTGGGTGACAGAGCGAGACTCTGTCTCAAAAAAAAAAAAAAAAAAAAAAAAAAGAAAGTCTTATCTTTAATAGTACATTTAGAATTCCCTGTCATAGAAAATTATCTTTAAATGATAGCTCAGAAAAGAAATACGGCCGGGCACGGTGGCTCAAGCCTGTAATCCCAGCACTTTGGGAGGCCGAGACGGGCGGATCACAAGGTCAGGAGATCGATACCATCCTGGCTAACACGGTGAAACCCCGTCTCTACTAAAAAATACAAAAAACTAGCCGGGCACAGTGGCGGGCGCCTGTAGTCCCAGCTACTCGGGAGGCTGAGGCAGGAGAATGGCGTGAACCCGGGAGGCGGAGCTTGCAGTGAGCTGAGATCCAGCCACTGCACTCCAGCCTGGGCAACAGAGCCAGACTCCGTCTCAAAAAAAAAAAAAAAAAAAGAAAAGAAATACAAAAAGCTCTCATGCCATTTATTATTAATGTGATTTATGTTAAGTCTCTCAGTGGAATGCTGAAAATGTGCCAATAAATTAGTTCAAGAAATGATACAAAATTAAATATTAATGAAGCACTCAAACAAGCACCAATTATACTGCAATATAAGCTTGTAAATATTCCCATAAGTAATTTTCAGTCCGTATTCAGGTAGCACTATGGAGCAAGAAAAGAACCATCATTAATTTATGCAGAAATCTTTTTTACTAATAAATTTTCCAAATCACAAATTTAATTTTAGCTTCTGATTTTTAAAAAGGCAATAAACTGTTAGTTTGTACTTGGATTCATGGATATTCTTTTTTTTTTTTTTTTTTTTGGAGATGGGGTCTCATTATGCTGCCCAGGCTAGTCTTGAACTCCTGGGTTCAAGTAATCCTCCCACGTGGGCCTCCCAAAGTGCTGAGATTACAAGCATGAGCCACTGTGTCTGGCCTTTTTTTTTTTTCTTTTTTCTGAGACAGGATCTCACTCTGTTACCCAGGCTGGAGTACAGGAGTACAATCATGGTTCACTGAAGCTTTGATCTCCTGGGCTCAAGTGATCCTTCCACGTCAGTCTCCTGAGTAGCAGGGACTACACGCATGCACCATTATGTCCAGCTGATTTTTTAAAATTTATAGTAGAGATGAGGTCTCGCTATGTTGCCCAGATTGGTCTTGAACTCCTGAGCTCAAGCAATCCTCCCTTGTCGTCCTCCCAAAGTGTTGGGATAACAGGCCTGAGTCACCATGCCCAGCCCATGGAGAGTCTTTATGTTACAAGTGATAGAAAGCCCAATTCACATGGTTTAAACAAGGAGAATTTGACTGCATGCTTTAGAGAAAAGTGCAAATAAAATGCCGCTTCAGGCAAGATTTTATCCAGCAGCAGAAATCCCAACTCACGTGGCTTAAACAAAGAGAACCTGCCTTCATGCTTACCTGAAACGTATACTTGAAATGTGGCTTCAGGCACGGTTTCATCCTGTAGCTCAAAGGATGTCACCAAGAACCTGGTGTCTTTATGCCCTTCCTCTCTGCCTTCTGCTGGGTCAACCCCTTCTTCAGGTCAGTGGCTCCTAGTGCACTACCTCTCTCTCTCCCCTTCAAAACCAGACCGCTTATTCCGCAGCTGTAGGGAGGATTGGCTGCTGATGGCTCACAGCTCTCGCAGCTGAGCCTCCAGGCATTGTTTCATGTTCATAAATGCCCAGGCTTTATTTATTCCCATCCAAAGACTATCCTCTGCCTAGCCCAAGCTTTATGTGGTCTGCCAATGATTGGTCAGGGCAGAAGTACAAAAGCATAGTCCTCCTACCTAGATCTGAGACAACTCCGAAGGGCCACCTCAGGTTCAAACTTCCCTGTAGCATCGGTTGAGGCTCTGATGCAACTACAACCCGGTTCCACTTCTCCCTCTGCTCAACCTGCTTCATTTACTCCCTTGCAAGTATTGTTTCTGAGACCATGGGCCAGTAAACCTCCAGCATGTAAATATCCATCACAAATCTGTTGGCAGGCAGGGACCCAGACATGAGGCAGCTGAGGCCAGGAGTAATTTTTAGGAAGCAGATTCTAAAATAGGTCTTTGGAGCTGGAAGGTAGAGCACTAATAGCCCCTGGCATTCTAGTGTGCTGCACTTGTTTAAACTTTCACTGGGGATGTACAGGAATGATGGGAAACTGATGGAAGGGAGGCACTGGTGGAAGCAAATTCCCAGGCATTTGAGAGGTTTGAGTGAACTGGTAATATAAGGACTGTGAAATCAGATGGCTCTGGGGCTAGCAATGCTTAAAGGAAGACAATGGAAGTTTGAGAGTACTTAATCATCAGTTTGAGACAAAGTGTGAAAGTCTCTTGGCAGCATATGGGACTCTGTAGCTGGAGGGCAGAAAAAGCTAAGGATCATCCCCAGAATTCATTATAAGGGTAATGCAGCTTCAGAGAGGTCAGAGGGGTTGGATTCTCAATCAGAGCTCATCTGCTCTGTCAGGTCATACTCCTGTAGAGAAGGATCAGAACTCAGAGACTTGGGATGGCACATCTGGGTCAATGCATTAAAAAAATCTTGAATCTCCAGATTCCACTGAACCCACTGGGCCTGCAGAAGCAGCCCCCTGCCCACTGTTAAGGGCTAAAGCTCCCCTCATGGTTGAAGAGGGTGCAGGGCCTCTGCTTTGCAAGATGATATGCACCTCCCTCCTGGCCACCAGACAAATAGCTATCAAGTCACAACAAAACCGGCCAGGGATGCGCCGGGCCTGCTGCTGAGGAATGAGACTGTACCCTGGAGGAGCTGCAGGAACTTGCCAGCGTGTGCTGGCAGGATTCAGGAGAGTAGAGATGTGACTGGATTCTGAGGATGAGGATCAAAACATAAAACTCGATGGGAAAGAATTTATTGAATAGGAGTGTGCTCCTGCGATGCAGGATTTTACCCCCTGGCAAAGACCCCAGAAGAAGGTGCTAGAATGGCTCTTGGAAGCCTGGAAACAGCACTGGCCCAAACTAAGTTAAGGAGAAAAATCCAAACAGCATGGCAGATGGCAGAAGGGATCAAATGGATCAAAGGAGAAGGCTTGCTTGACCGGATCAGCCTGTGTGGGGCCTGCAAATTCCCCAGCTGACTATGTTCCCTGGGAGAGCCCATAAAACACTCTTTTATCAAAGCAATAAAGGAGGTGCTGGTGGAGGAGGAACAGCAGCATTGAGAAGTCTATCGTTGACCACCCTGGGGTGGGGGGTGGGGGGTCGTGAAGGTGGGAGATGCTGTTATGGGGGAGGGGGTGGTGAAGGGGGTGGGGGCTGATAGTAATGGGGATAAGAGGAGCTCAAAATAATCAAGGCCAAGTGGCAGTGCTACAGGAAAGGGGTCCCGATCCAGACCCCAAGAGAGGGTACTTGGACCTCACACAAGAAAGAATTCAGGACGAGTCCATAGAGTAAAGTGAAAGCAAGTTTATTATGAAAGTAGAAGAATAAAAGAATGGTTACTCCACAGACAGAGCAGCCCCAAGGGTTGCTGGTTGCCCATTCGTATGGTTATTTCTTGATGATATGCTAAACAGGGGGTGGATTATTCATGCCTCCCCTTTTTAGACCATATAGGGTAACTTCCTGACATTACCATGGCATTTGTAAACTATCATGGCACTGATGGAAGTGTAGCAGTGAGGACAACCAGAGGACACTTTCATCACCATCTTGGTTTTGGTGGGATTTAGCCGGCTTCTTTACTGCAAACTGTTTTATCAGCAAAGTCTTTATGACCTGTATCTTGTGCCGACCTCCTATCTCATCCTGTGACTTAGAATGCCTAACTGAGAATGCAGCCCAGTGGGTCTCAGCGTCATTTTACCCAGCCCCTATTCAAGATGGAGTTGCTCTGGTTTCAACTCCTCTGATAGCAGCACTTATCTGTCAGAAGGTGGGCATGGTATACATATATTTTTTTGTTTTGTTTCGTTTTGTTTTTGGAGACCGAGTCTTGCTCTGTCACTTAGGCTGGAGTGCGGTGGCACGAACTCGGCTCACTGCAACCTCTGCCTCCTGGGTTCAAGCAATTCTCCTGCTTCAGCCTCCCAAGTAGCTGGGACTACAGGTGCATGCCGCAACACCTGGCTAATTTTTGTATTTTCAGTAGAGATGGGGTTTCATTATGTTGGCCAGGCTGGTCTTGAACTCCTGACCTCATGATCCACCTGCCTCAGCCTCCCAAAGTGCTGGGATTACAAGCGTGAGCCACCACGCCCAGCCTAAGATATATTTTTAATAGTAAAGATGGGGTTTCACCATGTTGCCCAGGCTGGTCTTGAACTCCTGCACTCAAGTGATCTGCCCGCCTTGGCCTCCCAAAGTGTTGGGATTACAAGTATGAGCTACCGTGCCAAGCCGGAAATGGTTAATAGAACATAATATTCCTAGTGGTAAGATAGATGGGCAGTCAAAGAGAGCTTATTTTATTTTATTTTATTTTATTTTATTTTTTTGAGACAGAGTTTCACTCTTGTTGCCCAGGCTGGAGTGCAGTGGTGCGATCTTGGATCACCACAACCTCCACCTCCTGGGTTCAAGCGATTCTCCTGCCTCAGTCTCCTGAGCAGCTGAGATTACAGGCATGCACCACCACGCCCAGCTGATTTTGTATTTTTAGTAGAGATGGGGGCTTCTCCTCATTGGTCAGGCTGGTCTGGAACTCCTGACCTAAGGTGATCCGCCTGCCTCAGCCTCCCAAAGTATTGGGATTACAGGCATGAGCCACCGTGCCTGGCCCAAGAGCTTATTTTAAAACATCAACCACCCAATAAAAAGTCATGATCCTTTGTCCAGTTTCCAGCCTAAGTTAAGATCTAGAACCTACTGAATGAAGAAGGACGCTGCATCAGCTGGCACATGGACAGGATAAGGTTCCACCAGCCCTTCTACAGGGAGAACTTGAGTAATCAGACACTGGGGAAAGAATGCAGGTATTTTGAGAACAGTTGAACATAGAGTCCACATTGACATTGATACCAAGGAAACTCAAGCATCATCATGGTGCCTTGCTAGGGTGGTGGAATATGGGGTCAAGTAATAAGTATAGTTAGTCCCAGCCATGACCAGCTTCACAGTATGTCCATTAGGTCCACAGACCCTCCTGGTAGTCATTTTCCTGGTTTCTCTCTCTTTCTCTCTTTCTCTCTCTCTTTTTTTTTAGACAGAGTTTTGCTCTGTAGCCCAGGCTAGAGTGCAGAGGTGCGATCTCAGCTTACTGCAACCTCTGCCTTTCGGGTTCAAGCGATTCTCCTGCCTCAGCTACCAGAGTAACAGATTACAGGCAGGCGCCACCACGCCCGGCTAATTTTTGTACTTTTAGTAGAGATGCGGTTTCACCATGTTGCCCAGGCTGGTCTCAAACTCCTGGCCTCAAGTGATCCACCCACCTCGGGCTCCCAAACTGCTGGGATATAGGTGTGAGCCCACCGTGCCCGATCCTGGTCTCTTACTATATAGCTAGAATCAACATAACCAGTATTGCCAGAACTCTTCCAGTGGTTTCTTGGCCTGTGGGGTAAGAGCCATCATAGTGAGGCAGGTGAAATGGAAGCCTTTCAAACGGCCTCCTACCCCAGCCAACTGAAAACTGTATCACATCTTGGGGGATGGCAGAGATTAATGCCACTCTTACAGATGTAAAATGTGGCCTCCATAATTTCCTCCATTTAATTCCTCAGTCTGGCCCCTACAAAAACCAGAGAGATCCTGCAGGATGGCAGTAGGCTACCACAAGCTCAGGCAGGTGGTGGCCTCAGTGGCTGCTGCTGTGCTGGCCGTGATTTTGCCAAAGCAGATTCACGTTAACTCAGTGCATGGCGTGTAGCTACTGACCTGGCAAGCACATTCTTTCCCATCTCTATAAAGGAGGATTAGGAACTGTTTCATACTGCCTGGGATGATCAATAGTACAGTTGTCCCTTGATATTCACAGGGGATTGGTGTAGGACCCCCACCCCTCCACATACCAAAATCTGAGGATGCTCAAGTCCCTTATATATAATGGCATAGTATTTGTATGTAGCCTACATATAGCTTCCCATATACTTTAGATCATCTCTAGATTACTTATAATACCTAATACAATGTAAATGCTACTTAAGTAGTTTTTTTCCTTTATTTGAGACGGAGTGTCACCCTGTTGCCCAGGCTAGAGTGCAGTGGCATGATCTCGGCTCACTGCAACATCCACCTCCTGAGTTTGAGCAATTCTCCTGCTTCAGCCTCCCGAGCAGCTGGGACTACAGGTGTGCGCCACTGCACCCAGCTGATTTTTGTATTTTTATTTTGTATTTTGTATTTTGTATTTTGCCATTTTGGCCAGGCTGGTCTCAAATTCCTGACCTCAGGTGACCCACTTGGCTTGGCCTCCCAAAGTGCTGGCGTTACAGGTATAAGCCACCATACCCAGCCTGTAAGTAGTTTTTATACTGTATTTTTTATTTATATTATTTTTTTTTGTTGTGATTTTTTACTGGTTTTTTTTTCTCATATTTTAAATCCATGACTGTGGAACCCATGGATATGGAGGCCAACTGTACACATTTACAGTCCTGACCTTAGGCATGCGAACTCTCCCACTGTCTGTTATAACATAGTCCAAAGGGACCAGCATCTTCTGGGCTTTCTGTACTACATTACAAGTGCACAACTGTATTGATTACATCATGTTAATCCAATCAAATGAGTAAAGAATGGCAAACGCCGGGCGCGGTGGCTCAAGCCTGTAATCCCAGCACTCTGGGAGGCCGAGACGGGTGGATCACGAGGTCAGGAGATCGAGACTATCCTGGCTAACACGGTGAAACCCCGTCTCTACTAAAAAAAATACAAAAAACTAGCCGGGCGATGTGGCGGACGCCTGTAGTCCCAGCTACTCGGGAGGCTGAGGCAGGAGAATGGTGTGAACCCGGGAGGCGGAGCTTGCAGTGAGCTGAGATCCGGCCACTGCACTCCAGCCTGGGCGGCACAGCGAGACTCCGTCTCAAAAAAAAAAAAAAAAAAAAATGGCAAACATGTTAAAGCCCTGGTTAAAACATGCTCTGGATGGTGGGAGATAAACCCTACAAAGGTTCAGGAAACCATCACATCGTGAAGTTCTTAGGAGTCCGGTGGAGATATTCCCTAGGAAGTCAAAGGAAAATTATTTCATCTTTTTTTTTTTTTGAGACGGAGTCTCTCTCTGTCGCCCAGGCTGGAGTGCAGTGGCACAATCTCGGCTCACTGCAACCTCCACCTCCTGGGTTCACGCCATTCTCCTGCCTCAGCCTCCCGAGTAGCTGGGACTACGGGCACCCGCCACCACGCCCGTCTAATGTTTTGTATTTTTAGTAGAAACAGGGTTTCATCGTGTTAGCCAGGATGGTCTCCATCTCCTGACCTTGTGATCTGCCCGCCTCAGCCTCCCAAAGAAATTATTTCATCTTATAGCTCCCATTATTAAGAAGGAAGCTCGGCCGGGCACGGTGGCTCACGCCTGTAATCCCAGCGCTTTGGGAGGCCGAGGCGGGTGGATCACAAGGTCAGGAGATCGAGACCACGGTGAAACCCCGTCTCTACTAAAAATACAAAAAATTAGCCGGGCGCGGTTGTGGGCGCCTGTAGTCCCAGCTACTCCGGAGGCTGAGGCAGGAGAATGGCGTGAACCCGGGAGGCGGAGCTTGCAGTGAGCCGAGATCGCGCCACTGCACTCCAGCCTGGGTGACAGAGCGAGACTCCCTCTCAAAAAAAAAAAAAAAAAAAAAAGAAGGAAGCTCAAGGCCTGTTAGGCCTCTTCAGGTACTGGTGGCACTTGGAATTCTGTTCCGATCTAATTACTGAGTGAACTGGAAGACTACCATCTTTAAGCAGAGCTTGAGGAGGAAAATGGTTTACAGCAAGTCCAGTCTGTAATATGAAGGAGCACAGGGAACTTCACCCCAAAATATGGCTCTCTGGTATGATGAGTATTTAAATTAAAGGCCATTAGGGATCAATAGATGCTAGAAGACACTTCTGCCATACATACATAAAGACCAGACAGACCCACCTAGGAGAACAATTATTTTCCTCCCCCCTCCCACATTTCTTAATCGTCTGAGAACTTCATGGTTTCCTGAGTCTTTGTAGGGTTTGTCTCCCACCCTCCAGAGCACGTTTTAACCAGGGCTTTAACGTGTTTGCCATTTTTTACTCAATTGATTGGATTAACATGATGTAATCAATACAGACTTGTAATATTGTGCAAAGCCCAGAAGATGCTGGTCTCTTTTCTTAATCCTCTATTTCAAGCTTGTCCAACCCATGGCCCCCAGGCAGCATGCAGCCTAGGACAGCTTTGAATGTGGCCCAACACAAATTCATAAACTTTCTTTTTTTTTTTTTTTTTTGAGAGGGAGTCTCGCTCTGTCGCCCAGGCTGGGGTGCAGTGGCCGGATCTCAGCTCACTGCAAGCTCCGCCTCCCGGGTTTACGCCATTCTCCTGCTTCAGCCTCCCGAGTAGCTGGGACTACAGGCACCCGCCATTCGCCCGGCTGGTTTTTTTTTGTATTTTTTAGTAGAGATGGGGTTTCACCGTGTTAGCCAGGATGGTCTCGATCTCCTGACCTCGTGATCCGCCCGTCTCGGCCTCCCAAAGTGCTGGGATTACAGGCTTGAGCCACCGCACCCGGCCAAATTCATAAACTTTCTTAAAACACTATGAGATCTTGGCCGGGCGTGCTGGCTCACACCTGTAATCCCAGCACTTTGGGAGGCCCAGGCGGGCAGATCACCTGAGGTCACGAGTTCAAGACCAGCCTGGCCAACATAGGAAACCGTGTCTTTACTGAAAATACAAAAATTAGACTGGCGTGGTGGCAAGAGCCTGTAATTCCAGCTACTTGGGAGGCTGAGGCAGGAGAATTGCTTGAATTTGGGAGGTGGAGGTTGCAATGAGCCAAGATCATGCTGTAGCACTCCAGCCTGGCAACAGAGCAAGACTCTGTCTCAAAAAAATTATGAGATCTTTCTGTGAATTTTTTTTTTTTTTTTTTTTTTTTTTTTTTTTTTTTGAGACGGAGTCTCGCTCTGTCACCCAGGCTGGAGTGCAGTGGCATGATCTCGGCTCACTGCAAGCTCCGCCTCCTGGGTTCACACCATTCTCCAGCCTCAGCCTCCCGAGTAGCTGGGACTACAGGCGCCCGCCACCACGCCCGGCTATTTTTTGTATTTTTAGAAGAGATGGGGTTTCACCGTGTTAGCCTCGGCCTGCCTTGGCCTCCCAAAGTGCTGGGATTACAGGTGTGAGCCATCGCGCCCAGCTGATTTTTTTTTAGCTCATCAGCTACTGTTAGTGTTAGTGTATTTTATATGTGACCCAAGACAATTCTTCTTCCAATGTGGCCCAGGGAAGCCAAAAGATTGGACACCCTGCCCAATTTATTTCAAAACACAGGCTGAAGTTCCCTTATCTGCCTAAAGTCTGGATCTACCAAAGAAGAAAACAATTACCTCCATTCCCTTCTCTGAGTTGGTATTAACTGAACCCATATCACAGGAAGTAAGACTAAAGCCTGTCAGCAAACCAGGACAGACTTTTGTCAAAAACCATTGTCCCCTCTGTGGGCCCAATGGACTTTGCCCCACACCATTGTATATTCTTCAACCCCACTGAATTCCCCTAAAAATCATTTACCATCCCCCTAAAATCACCCACACTTCCCCATCCCCCCTTTCCCTAAGAAGTAGGATATACAAGCATCTGTACCCCATTAGGATACAGGGCACGGTAGTAATGCATTATTTTCTCTTATTAATCTGCCTTATTGTGAGTTAAGTTTTCAGTGAATCTTTGAGGGCGAGGGAGAAATTTTCCCTTTGTCCCTATAAGTACAAGCAGCTCTGCCATTTGGACCCTATGACTCAAAGTACTCTATGGTACTACGGATATCTGTGGGAGGAAAAGATTCTGCGTGAAGTTTACAGAAAGCACCAGTGGGAGAATCACAGCTTAGATCCCTAGGGTTCTGGAGCAAGGCTATACCATCCACAGTGGAGAACACCACGTCAGTTGAAAACCAGGTCCCAAGATGCTTCTGGGTCTTGGAAACAGAGCATCTGTATTAGTCAGGGTTCTCCAGAGAAACAGAAGTGATAGGCTATATAGAGATACAGAAGAGGAGACTTCTATGGGAATTGGCTCATGCAATTAGGGAAGCTGAGAAGTCCGCAATGCTGTCTGCAAGCTGGAGAATTAGGAGAGCCAGTGCTATAACTGGCTGAAAGTTACACCATTGGCTACTCTGCTTCTCAGGCCTTCAAACACAGTCAGAGTTACAATAGTGTAACTTCCAGTCCAAGGCCAAAGAAGTGAAAACCAGGGAGGCTGCTGGTATCAGTCCTGGAGTGCAAAGGCGCAAGAACCAGGATCTTCAGTGTCCAAGGGCAAAGGAAGATGGATGTTCTAGCTCAAGAAAAGGGATGTTGGGTGTGATGGCTTGTGCCTGTAATCCCAGCACGTCCAGGTGGGAGGACTGCTTGAGACCAGAAGCTGGAGACCAGTGTGAGCAACATTGTAAGACATGCCTTTAAAAAAAAAAAAAAAAACAAAAAAAAAAACATGGCCAGGTGTGGTGGTGCAAACCTGTAATCCCAGCACTTTGGGAGGCCGAGACCAATGGATTGCCTGATCTCAGGAGTTTAAGACCAGTCTGGGCAACATGGTGAAGCCTCCTCTCTACCAAAAAATACCAAAAAATTAGCCAGGTATGGTGGTGCAAGCCTGTGGTCTCAGCTACTTGAGAGACTGAGGTGGGAGAATTGCTTGAGCCTGGGATGTGGAGGTTGCAGTGAGCTGAGATCAAGCCACTGCACTCCAATTTGGGTGACAGAGTGACACCCTGTCTCAAAAAAATTATATATATTATTAGATATAATTTTATGCATAACTGTTTAATATGTATTATTACACAGTTTCAGTACTCCCTCCAGGACTGGACACAAACAGGACCAGCAGACTCAAGTAAACTGCATGAGCAGATGACCACGCCCCTCTGTCATCCACCACTGTTGAATCCCTGCCTCCTCCTTCGATCACACCTATAGCCACCTTGGGGTAAAAGGTCAGGGGCCTAGAACCAGCTGATGGAGGACAAAAACCAACCAGGTTTGCTTCCTGGATGAGTTGGATGGGAAGTAGGGGTGAAAGGCACAAATGGGTTTCTGCTGCTCTGTGGCTGTACTCAGGGCTGGCCCTGGAAGCACAGGCAGAGCTTCAGGTGGTATGTGTGGTTGTCCACTTTGTGTGCACAGAGAATGGCCAGTGGTGAGAAAGGCCGTGGACTCAGGGGTAGTGATAAGCAGCTTGGCTGTCCCTCGAGTTGCTCGGGGACCTAGAAGGAGACACATCAGATTAGGGAAAAGGATGTCTGGGGAAAGACACGTGGATGGGCCCACGGGGGTGGGCACAGAGCGTGAAGGTTCGTATCACATGTTAATGTGATCAATGAAGACCACCCAGGGGCTGGAACGAAGCCAGTCCCACCCAGGCCAGAGAGAAATAAAGAAACAGTTTTGACAGAAGGAATAAAGTATTCTTGGAGGTGGAAACAGCAGATGTCCATTACAGTGACAAATTCTTTTTTGGAACAAGTAGCCAAGAAAAATTTCCCTAGATCCTTACTTCTAGATAGAGTCGATCGGTCCAGTCTCTCACCAAAAAGGTAATTAACCAGCCTCTGTGTGAACACTTTCAAAACAGGATCCTTATTACCTGTAGAGGCAATGTGCATCCCTTGAGGACATTCGCCCTTGAGGACATTCGCCCTTGAGGCAGGCTGGGGTTTTCTCTCCTACCCTCCAGAGAGGTGCTCTTACCCTCCCCCATCTCAGGCTCACACCAAGCTAGGATATGGAAGAAGGTATTCTTTCTTTTTTTTTTTTTAACTTTAAATTTTTTTTTTTTTTTTTTGAGATAGAGTCTCTGTCTGTCACCCAGGCTGGAGTGCAGTGGCGCGATCTCGGCTCACTACAACCTCTGCCTCCCGGGTTCAAGCGATTCTCTCGCCTCAGCCTCCTGAGCAGCTGGGACTACAGGCACGCCACCACACCTGGCTAAGGTTTGTGTTTTTACTAGAAACGAGGTTTCACTATGTTGACCATGGTCTCCAACTCCTGGGCTCAGGTGATCCGCCCACCTTGGTCTCCCAAAGTGCTGGGATTACAGGCATGAGCCGCTGCACCTGGCTGAAAGAAGGTATTCTGATAAGATGAAGAAAAGTGACAGATGCTTTGTTAGCAGAACAATCTAGTGAAGTTATGCTGCAGGAAATGATACATTTTAGTAAGAGAATGAATGGTTTGGTAAATGTTTCACTCTTGAGTGGATGGGGGGCACTAAAACCGTCTCCCTAACACACAAACCATGTCCACTTTCACTGAAAGAAAAACCAGAAAGGATCATTTAGTGAGAGCCTGGAACAGGGATGCAAATGGAAAAAAGGCCTCGGGGACTGGGGTGGGAGTTGGGCGCGGGGTGTTATCAGGGAGAGGAGAGAACAAGGAGAAGGAGAGGGGGATTTGCTGAGCTGGTCTCTATACCATGCTTGAGGCTCTGACTGTAGTTGATTGTCTAATGATGAGGCTTCCTCTTCCTGCCTTTATTTATTTATTTATTTATTTATTTATTTAAGACAGAGTCTTGCGCTGTCACCCAGGCTGGAGGACAGTGGTGCGATCTGGGCTCACTGCAACCTCTACCTCCTGGATTCAAGTGATTCTCCTGCCTCAGCTTTCGGAGCAGCTGGGACTACAGACGTTCGCCACCACACCTGGGTAATTTTTGTCCTTTAAGTAGACAAGGGTTTCACCATGTTGTCCAGGCTGGTCTGGAACTCCTGACCTCAAGCGATCCACCCACCTCGGCCTCCCAGTGTTCTGGGATTACAGGTGTAAGCCACCACACCGGGCCCGCCCTTTTAAATAGTAAGGGTTATACTTACTTGTAGCTTAAACCGGTGCTAATTGCTTCTTTTTCATTTTTATTTTTTTCTTGTTAGATTAAAACAGAAGGGATGATTTATTTGAATGGGAAATAAATAGAATAATAGACACTTTTATTATCACCATGACCATATAGAAGGAAGATATATTTTTAAATAATACGAGTGGAGCCAGTTAAGAAGCAACCTTTCTTCTAGCAGATTTACTAATACCTGCCTCCCCCAAATTGTCTTCCCACGTTAGGCCCAAAACTCTATTTAGACTGGCTTTACATTCCATTTAGTCCTGAGGTAATGTCTCCAAAAGTGTACTGAATTTTGAATTTAGAGAAAACGATAACAGACATGGATGTCTTCATTTTTATTTATTTTTTTGGAGATGGAGTTTTATTCTTTGCCCCGGCTAGAGTGCAGTGGCAGGAACGCAGCTCACTCTGCCTCAAACTCCTGGGCTCTAATTACTTCTGAGTATGATCCAGATGTCTCTTGGTGGAGCCACATTAAGAGGCAAGCCACAGGCCGGGCGCGGTGGCTCAAGCCTGTAATCCCAGCACTTTGGGAGGCCGAGACGGGTGGATCACGAGGTCAGGAGATCGAGACCATCCTGGCTAACACGGTGAAACCCCGTCTCTACTAAAAATACAAAAAAAAAAAAAACTTGCCGGGCGAGGTGGCGGGCGCCTGTAGTCCCAGCTACTCGGGAGGCTGAGGCAGGAGAATGGCGTGAACCCGGGAGGCGGAGCTTGCAGTGAGCTGAGATCCGGCCACTGCACTTCAGCCTGGGCGACAGAGCGAGACTCCGTCTCAAAAAAAAAAAAAAAAAAAAAAAAAAGAGGCAAGCCACAGACTCTGCAGTGAGCCGAGATCGCGCCACTGCACTCCGGCTTGGGCGGAGCAAGATTCTTATCTCTAAAAAAAAGAAAGGCAGGCCAGTGTGGCAGCCACCTGGGGCGAGCCCTTGGGGTTCATCAGAAAGGTGTTGCCAGTGACCTCAGGTTTCCACCTGGGCTTCCTCACATGAGGGGTGAGATGTAAATGATCCCTATCCCACCGGAGTGGGCAATGCCCTCTAGTAGAAATTTTAAAATACTGTTCGCTGGCCCCAGAGGGTTTCTGTGGAGTGTTTTCACAGAAAACACGTACATCACAAAGTGCGGCCATGGGCCTGGCAGCAACTTCAACACAGCCGGCAACTCTGATGTTCTTCCCTGAAGTCAGCAGCTGCAGTCAGCTGAAATTACAAAAGCAAATCACACCAGGGGATGCTGCTCACACCAGAAGCAGAGATTTATTTTGTTGCCTAATATTTAAACAGTTTAAAATCCTCACGATAAACTGTAGTTCAGAAAAGAAGATGTAACAAATGCATGCAATAAATCCCTCATTTTTAATGAAAAGGAATATATTTAGTTTTTATTAACAGAACATCTGTTTCTCTCCATCGCCACTTAATAAGTGTTTAAAGAATGTTGGTTTGAAGGGGCACCCGCATCTCCCAGTCCTCCAGCCCTGGCCTTAATAGCCTGTGAGTGCAAAGGAGGCCAAGTTATCACTGACGCTCAACCACAAAGTGCTTTGCAGCGCCCCAGGCGCACAGCCGCCCCCTCCCCAACATGTCTGCACTGGCCTCCCTGTGCCCAACAAGCCTCCCTGTCCAAGCCTCCTCCACAGTCAGCCGCTTCCCACATGCTCCCTCATAAGGGGCCCAGCACTGCTGTGGATTCTGGAACCATGCAGCACCCAGGCCTCTGCTGATGCCACGGACCAGCTAGTCCGTGCTGGGGGCACCCAGAGCCCTTGGGCCTTGAAACAGCTTTCTGTAGAGATCTGGAGGTAGAGGAACAGAGGGACAGGGGCCCCGGGCAGCTCCATACCACCCACTGTCACTTGGACTTTGAGGGGCAGAGAGGTGTCCAGAGTGTCCCCACATCCTTCAGCTTCTGGCCTGACGCCTGTCTTCATGAGGATCCTCAACCTGTTCCCCAGGCTGGGCCACAAGACAGCCCCTCCATTCCCTCCCTTCTCCTCTCCCACTTCCTCTCTCTCCTTTCTGGATTTTCCTCTTTGCTGGTGTGTGGGTGTGTGTGCACACACACACACACACACACTTATGCATGCACACACACTACAGGCACGCCACCACACCCGGCTAATTTTTGTATTTTTAGTAGAGACGGGGTTTCACCATGTTGACCAGGCTGGTCTCGAACTCCTGGGCTCAAATGATCTGCCCACCTTGGCCTCCCAAGCCAGAGGTTTTTTGCCCATTTAATTCACTATTATATCCTTAGTGCCCATGACAGTGCTAGCACATAATAGATGCTCAGTAAGTTTTGTAGACCGATTGAACAAAAAGTGAATAGAGGAAATGCTCGTGCCTCCTCCTTCCACATAAGAGCCCAAGCCCCTCTATGTATCATTTCAGATAAACAGAACCCATGGGGTCCACAGTCCATCAGCTCTGCAGTTTGGGCTCAGCTAGGAAACCTGCTATATGGGATACTGCTGTTATCAGCACGCCGTAGCCTCACCAGCTGGGCACAAGTCCGAGGGCTCCAACTCCCATTCCGCTCAACTCTAGGAAGCCCAGCCTTCCCCAGTACTCCTGGGACCCACTGGGCACTACTGACCTGTTTCCTCTGTTCCCTTGCATCACTCTTGTGCCCTGTGCCTCTGCCCCTACTGCCCACTCGGCTCTCTCCTCCTACTGCCCCCTCTGTCGCAACCCATCCCAGCCTCCTACAGTCCCACCCTCTTCCTCCCTGGCACTGGCTCAGACCCTTCCACAGTAGGAGGAGACGAGGTTCTAACTACTAAGGACTACTGTAAATTTGAGGCTAGAGGAAGAAAACAGAAGATAGAAAAACGCATGTGACAGCCTCTCAATGAACCTGGGCTCATCCTCCAGGGCTGCCAACATCTCCTTAACCACCACAGCCAGCTGTTATGGGCAGGGCGGCCACCCTCAAGTACAGGATTTCTCCTTTGCCATCACTCTTCCCTCAAGTCCTACTGCTCCCCTCAGCCCCTCCATCTGCAGCCCCTTGAGCCTTCCTTCTCTTTCAACAGTGCACCAAACTCACTCCGATGCAGGACCTGGGCTTGTTCTGGGATACACACCCCCAGAACCTGGGACTGGCCGGCTCCTGGTCGTGTCTTTCTGTCCTCCTGTTGCCACAGGGGAGCTTCTCTGAGCACACCATCTACAATGACCACCGAGCCCTTCTCCATCGTTTCAGCCTCTTTATGATCCTCACAGAGCCTGCCACTATCTGCATCTCTCTGACTCATTCATTTCTACTTATCTCCTTCTCTCTTTGGTAGACTATTCTGTCCTATATCCCAGATATTAGAATAGTGCCTGGCCCAGGCGCAGTGGCTCAGGTGTATAATCTCAGCACTTTGGGAGACTAAGATGGGAGGATCTCTTAAGGCCAGGAGTTCAAGACCACCCTGGTCAAAATAGTGAAACTCTGTCTCCACAAACAAATGTTTTAATGAGCTGGGCCAGTGGCGTGTACCCGTAGTCCTAGCTACACAGGAGCTGAGGTAGGATTGCTTAAGCCCAGGAGTTTAAGACTGCAGTGATCTATAATTGTTGCACTGCATTCCAGCCTGGGTGACAGAGACCTTGTCTCAAAAAAATTAATTGTTTTAAAAGAATAGTAACTGGTACATAGTAGGTGCTCAGTTCAAATCCACTGGGTGATGAAAGCTGAATATCCTCCCTACTTGGAGTCCTGGGCCAACAACAACCCAGTCCAGAGAGAGGAGAGGCCTTCCCTCCTCCTAGCTTTAGGTTCACCTCCCAGTTTCTGATAGTTCATGATGGGACCTAGCTCTTCCCAGCATGCCTAGTGGTGGAACTGCTGCCCTCAAGGGTGAATAGGGATGTGGCCCTGAGCCCCAGTCAACCTGGGCAGAACTCCCCAACATCAAGACGTTTCGTGGCGATGGTCATTCAGGGTTGAAGACCGCTCCGTGGAGCACATCAGCTGTCCAATCAAAGTCAATCCCTGGCCAATCCAGGCCAGTTTCTTTTCAGTGAGTCAAAGTGTAAACTGAGTCAGGCCTATGTGGGCTTCCTCAGAGCCCCAGCAATTCTGAGAAGCGAATAATTAGTGTGGAGGACCAGTTCTGCACAGCATGACCCCTTTCCATGGGGGAACAGACCACTTACTTCATCACAGGATGACACTGGATGGTCAATGACTCAAGGGTACCCTCCAGGAAGGATGGGGGGAACTTGCTTCTCACCCATGTAACTCGTCCCCTCCTGGTGCTTTGCCCAGAATATGAATCAGCCTTGGTACAAGGTGAATTCAAGAGTCCACTGCAGTTGCTTACACTTTTTTTTTTTTTCCCCAGAGACAGGCTGTCGCTCTGTCACCCAGGCTGGAGTGCAGTGGCATGGTCATAGCTCACTGCAGCCTCAAACTCCTAGGTCGAAGCGATCCTCCTGTGGCAGCCTGAGAAGCTGGAACTATAGGTACCCACACCACGCCCAGCTAACTTTGTTTTCTTTTTTGGTAGATACAAGGTCTTGCTATGTTGCCCAGACTAGTCTCGAACTCTTGGCTTCAAGCAATCTTCCCACCTTTGCCTCCCAAAGTGTTGAGATTATAGGCATAAGCAACTGCGCTGGGCCTGCTTCCACTTTTCAAAAGGCAATGTTTCCAGATCTAGCCCTTGAGGTTTCCAAAGCCCCCCAGGCCCTGGGCATTCTGTTCTCAGAGTGCTTTCTCCTGCATTATCTCCTCTAATGCACAAACACCAGGGAGGCTTGATTAACTGGGAATGGCTTTAGTTGTTTTAGCCTCTCTCTGATAATTTTTAAAATGTTAAAAGCACAAAAGATGACTCTTGAAGTGTTTCACAATCAGAAATCAAAGTAGGGGGGAACCTTTTAGAATCAGAACAGACCAAGAGTGGAACACGTGCCTCACGTATGGGTAAGCGCGCTGGTGGGGAAGGAGGGAGCACACATACTGGGAATCGGGCACGTGTGGTCAGCCCTGCCTGGAGGAGCGAAGGAACCTTGAGCTGCACTCAAATGAGATTGTGCATGCCAGGTAACAGCTGGTGAGTGGTTCAGAGGTTATCTAGGTCTATGCTCTGCCACGTGATGCTATTTTCATGCAGAAGTTTCTGTCTTCAGAGCCTTTGATCTCAGAATATTGTATCACAGTAACCAGGAAAAAAGGAGCCAAAAAGCGTGGAATGTAGAACATTAAGAATAGGAAGCTCCAACGTGGCCAACGTGGCAAAACCCCATCTCTACAAAAAATACAAACGTTAGCCAAGCGGGGTAGCACACACCTGTAACTCCAGCTACTTGGGAGGCTGAGGTGGGAGGATCGTCTCAGCCTGGGAGGTGGAGGTTGCAGTGAACTGAGATCGTGCCACTGCACTCCAGCCTGAGCGACGGAGCGAGACCTTGTCTCAAAAAACAAACAAAAAAAAAACAACAACAAAAAAGGAAGTAATTAAGTTTTCTCCTTTTCAAAGTTTCAAGTAGACATGATAATTGTGAATATGTAACGCTTGGCTGGGAGTGCCTGGCAGACAGGTGGCACAGACAGGCTCTCTGGATATTGTTCTTGGTCTCCCCTGACTCCTATCCCTGAATGGCCATCCAGAAATGGGGAATACTTGCAACAGAACTGAAAACTAGCCATCCACACCAAGGAAACTGGAGGAACTTTGACTGGGCTGTGACTATGAGGCCAAATGGAAGGCATCATTGAGAGAAAACAAGCTGTCACCCTGTGTGTTCAGGTCAAAGCAGAAAGGCCGGGCACAGGGGCTCATGCCTGTAATCCCAGCACTTTGGGAGGCCATGGTGGGCAGATCACCTGAGGTCAGGAGTTCGAGACCAGCCTGGCCAATATGGTGAAACTCCATCTCTACAAAAATACAAAAATTAGCCAGGCATGATGGCAGGTGCCTGTAATCCCAGCTATTCAGGAGGTTGAGGTGGGAGAATCACTTGAACCTGGGAGGCGGAGGTTGCAGTGAGCTGAGATTGCACCATCGCACTCCAGCCTGGGCGATAGAGTGAGATTTCGTCTCGAAACAAACAAATGTACAAAAACCAGGAGATGCCAGCTACCCTAGGGAGTCCCCCGCACTCAAGGGCAAGGACTAGAGGCCACGGTGGCTGGAGGGATGATGAGGCAAGGGCACACCCCAAGCTTCCTTCCACTCCATATCCCTGCAGTTTTCAGTCCGCCCCACGTGCACCGTGGGTGCACTTTTCTCTTTGAGAACGAGGCAAAGCAAAGCTCACAGGATCTGGGGAAAGATTCTGCAGCTTGAAAGATAAACATCCCTGAAGGTTTGGAGGAAGCTGCCTCTCTGTGGGGGAGCGGATTTATTACAGCCCAAGTTAAAAAAAAATCTGAATATTTAATTCGCATTCTCAATAAGATTCCATGGGGTGCTGGAAAGGATCTAGAAACTAGAAAAGATCCTAATAAAGAGGAGACATCTGAGAGCAGGAAGTGTAGCAAGGAGACAGAAACCACAATAGCCTGGTAGGAAACCATGATGGAGGCTGTAAATAGCAGACAAGACACGGAGAAAATAAAATTAACATGATCAGGGGCAAAATGATAAAAAGACGAAAAGAAAGAGGCAGGCGGTCAGACACGGTGGATATAACCTGGGAATAATCGGAATTCTGGAGAGAACAAAATGGACATAGGGAAAGCAGTATTCAAAGAAATGGGTGGAGAAAACTTTCCTGCTGTAAAGAAAGAACTCAGCTGGAAACTGAGAGCATGTTCTGACTTCCCAGCAAAGTTAATGAAAAGAGGGCCCCACTTAGACACACTATGATGGAATTCTCAAAGTTAAAAAAGTTAAGAAAATTGCCGGAACATACACACAGACACACAGACACACACTTGAAATTGAAATAGGAAACTGAAAGGGAAGAGAAATTTTACTTTACTTCTTCTTCTTTTTTTTTTTTTTTGAGACAGGATCTTGCTCTGTTGCCCAGGCTGGAATGCAAAGGTGCGATCTCGGCTCACTGCAACCTCTGCCTCCCAGGTTCAAGTGATTCTCGTGCCTCCCCAGTAGCTGGGATTACAGTGATGTGCCACAAGATGCAGCTAATTTTCGTATGTTTTTGTAGAGAAAAGAGTTTGCCATGTTGCCCAGGCTGGCCTCGGACTCCTGGCCTCAAGTGACCTACCTGTAAAGTGCTGGGATTACAGGCATGAGCCACCATGGCTGACCAGAGATTTTACTTTTCTATCTTTTGTTCTGCTGGGTTTTTTTTTTTTCCATGTACAAATTTTTTTAATAGCTTTTCTTTTCTTTTCTTTTCTTTTTTTTAGTAGAGACATCCAGCTGGCCTCAAAATCCTGAGCTAAAGTGATCCATCTGCCTTGGCCTCCCGAAGTGCTGGAATTATAGGTGTAAGTCACCGTGTCCCATCTCCATTCTACGTTTTTAAAACTGTAGCCATAATTCATTGAATTGAGTGGATTGTGACCTATAGTTTGAACTACACTGATCTAGAAAAACCTAAAGGAGAGGCCATGCGGTCATTCATGTATGAAGGCAACAAAAAGACCTCAGGTGTGGAAGTTATTTTAAAAAGAATCCCTCCTGAATACTCTTCTTGAATAAATCACGTGAAGATGTATGCCACGACGGTAGGGAAAAAAAATCAGACGTAAATACTCAAGAATGAGAAAAAAAATCTAGCTTGAAGCACCTGCTTAGAAGTTTAGAGGAAGGAGAGTTTTCATGTCTTCTTAAGACTACAAATTGCTAGCACCTTTTTGCAATGTTCTGGCCATATCTTTTAAAAGTGTAATGTACATACCCATCTTACCCTTGGAAATCTATCATACAAAAATAAAGACACCAGGCCGGGCGCGGTGGCTCAAGCCTGTAATCCCAGCACTTTGGGAGGCCGAGATGGGCGGATCACGAGGTCAGGAGATCGAGACCATCCTGGCTAACACGGTGAAACCCCATCTCTACTAAAAAATACAAAAAAAACTAGCCGGGCGAGGTGGCGGGCGCCTGTAATCCCAGCTACTCGGGAGGCTGAGGCAGGAGAATGGCGTAAACCCAGGAGGCGGAGCTTGCAGTGAGCTGAGATCCAGCCACTGCACTCCAGCTCGGGCAACAGAGCGAGACTCCGTCTCAAAAAAAAAATAATAAAATAAAAATAAATAAATAAATAAAGACACCAGTATATCAGGTGATATGAACTAAGATGCTTCTTGAAGCCGTACGTGTAGGGGCAAAATAACTAGCAATGACCTCAATGCCCAATACAGGTGAATGGCTTAATAAATTATGGTGTATCTATACTAAAGTAATAAACATCATGTAGCTATTATGTATTAACCTGGAGGGGTATCCATGATAAAATGGTGATTTATTTTAAAATGCAGTGTCGGGTGATTTCTGTATGATCTTACTTCTGTAAAACATGGAGTGGAAACCTACCAAAGGGTTGACGTCTGCATATATTTATATGAGCAGAGAGAAGAATGTGGAAGCAACAAAGCAATCGGGCCAGACTGGTTAATTCTAAGTAGGGAGCAGAGGGGAAAGAAAGGGAGATCATTGGCTGTTTTGAAACAGTTTTGAATTAACTGTAGAAACTAATTTTCCTTTTTTTTTTTTTTTTTCTGAGATGGAGTCTGGCTCTGTGGCCCAGGCTGGAGTGCAGTGGCTGGATCTCAGCTCACTGCAAGCTCTGCCTCCCGGGTTTACGCCATTCTCCTGCCTCAGCCTCCCGGGTAGCTGGGACTACAGGCGCCCGCCATCTCGCCCGGCTAGTTTTTTGTATTTTTTTTAGTAGAGACGAGGTTTCACCGTGTTAGCCAGGATGGTCTCGATCTCCTGACCTCGTGATCCGCCCGTCTCGGCCTCCCAAAGTGCTGGGATTACAGGCTTGAGCCACCGTGCCCGGCGAAACTAATTTTCTACAAGGGAAATAAAAATTATAGTTCTATATGGACTGTGATAATTGAATATCTGTGAAGGCTAAAGCAACTCCACACTGGATGCTAAACCTCCATGATGACTTCCGATAAGCCCCAGTTCTGGGACTTCCTCTAAGCTTTCCAGTCTATCTATTGTTACCTGTGTAAGAATAGGTACTTATCTCCCTTAGGTCAAAACAACTTTGATGTTGTCATACTTCAATTGTCCTTCACCTGCCTTCTGGATCACATATACTCCTTCCCTGCGGTAGATAAGCCCTGGGTCTTAGGGGGTAACATCTTGTCTCCCTGTTAGCCACTGCAGAAGACACAGACCTGGCTTCTGTTTCTAATTTCCTATTGTTTCTTTCTAAGAAACTGAATTTGTCAGCCTTTTTCTTCAGTCTTTCAGTTTCCTTGGCCTTTGGGGACAGGTTTGCACAGGCCTACCCACTGAGGAACAATGTCACATTAAAATTATCTGAAAAGTTGTGGGTAAACACAAGTAGAATTTTAAAAAGAATTATAGAGCTAGGCACAGTGGTGTACACCTGTAGTCCCAGCTACTTGGGTGACTGAAGAGGGAGAATCACTTGAGTCCAGGAGTTCAAGGCCAGCCTGGGCAATATAGTAAGAAGGCCCTTGTCTAAAAAAAAAAAAAAAGAAAGAAAAAAATTTTTAAAAAAGAATTCTAATTCTTGCTTTCTAAATTATTGAAGAAGATTATAACAGATGAATATATAGCCCTAAAAGGAAAATTAACAGCAAAATGCATTTAAGGCCTAAAACTCAGGCCCAATATTAAATGCTGACTTTATACGCAGTGAAATTGGGAGGCTTTGACTGACCT
The DNA here is from genome assembly GCF_037993035.2 of Macaca fascicularis. Classification (NCBI taxonomy): domain Eukaryota; kingdom Metazoa; phylum Chordata; class Mammalia; order Primates; family Cercopithecidae; genus Macaca; species Macaca fascicularis. Next base: position 56,370,785 of record NC_088390.1, on the reverse strand, counting down.
AGCCACAAGTTCACCTCCTCACTCTGCTCCCTTGGATAAGGTCCCCCAGTCAAACAACCTCGCTTATCAAGGGGACCAGGAGCATTTCCTGCTTATTCCTGAGTAGTGGGTTTCAGTTTCCTGCCAGCCTGCAGCCTGCATAATTATCCACATAAGCCAGTCACATCCTCCTGCAGAAACTAGGATACATCTCATCCTCTTGATACTACAAAGCCTGCCTCCCACAGCCCGTAGTTGCTCACTGTCTCTGAGTGCAACCCCTGTGTGGCCTTGCATGGTGTGTGATATCCTGCCCTGGGCTATGAGTGTATGTGACTAATACACTGCTGTCAACCTCATCCGCCCAGAATCAAATGTCGTGTGTTTGGCCATCTCTGTAAACCTAGGATGGGAATCCCTCTCATCAATGGAATGAATAGCACAGAAAATATTAAGCAAAGCCATTAAATAAGTTGATAAAAGCAGTACTAACCCTGGTACTGCTGGAAGAAAAAAAGGAGAATAGAAGATTTTACCAATTCAGCAGAATATAGTAAAGGGAAAGAAAGTGGAGAAAGAAGGCAGTGAGCAGAAAATGTGGAATAATCATAATCAAAGAAAATCCAAATAATCCATTAATGGCACTAAATGTAAACTGATTAAAGAAACAGTAAAACATAGAGTATCAGATTAAGTTTAAAAAATCAAAATCCTCCTTTATGTTACTAATATTTTCCTTGAATTCTGAAATAATTTCAGCTATCATAGCTTCAATATTATTTCCTTCCCATTTTCCTTATTTAATTACTCTGCAAATCCTGTTATACATAGTTTGAGTCTCTCAATCTATTCTCCTACTCTTCAAACTGTTCTTACTTTTAATCAAAGTACCTATTTGCGCTGCATTCACTGTCGGTTCTTTAGAGCTATCTTCCAATTTACTAATTTTATCTTCAACTATATCCAGTCTAAAGTTCACCCCATCTTTTGGGATATTTTTATTGCTTTACTACATTTTTATTTCTGAGATGTATAATTATTTATATTTCATATGTATATGTTCATTTCATTTTCATCTACATTTGTTTCCTAATTTCTTGTTTGTCAGATGATTTCATCATTTATTTCTTTGAGCATCCTTATTTTCAAGTCTGTCATATGAGTCCAAGAGATGAATTTCATGTGGAGAAAATTCATATACCAGTTGTTGAATTGCTTGGCTATCTTTTTTGGCATTCCATTTCTTCATGTCCTTTGAAATTTGGGTTTACAGGCTCATTGTAGCCGAGAATTTTTGGTTTTGCTTTGTGCTTTTTACTCTCTCCTTTTTTGACTGGTGGGTTTAGTTTCGTCATGGTGTCCACTGTGCCCTAGTCCAGTAATAGTTTTGTGATGGCGGTTGGGAACTCATGCTCTTCACTGATATTGGGAGATGTGCAGACCCAGAATTAGAGGATGGCTTGACCTAAGTCTTTGTTGTGAGACTGTTTTTGTTCTGCATCATTCCTAGGTCCACGGTTTGGGCTATAGCTCCTGAAATCTGGTCAGCTGCACTTTTTTATTTTTATTTATTTATTTTTTTTAAAGTCTCCTTCCACAAGCAGAGTAGCCTCACTCCAGTCTGTGGCTGCTGCCAGAGTCTGGTTCCATCCCCCATTCCCTGTGCAACATTTTAGCTCCCATTACCCCATAGGCCCTTGGCTTTGGTCCCACTCACCACTTTGCTTTCCAGTTTGTTCTCTTTCTGATACACTTAATGTTTATCCTGTTTTTAAGCCTGTATATATCTTATCAATGCCTTTAAAAACTTTATCTCTCATTGTTATGAATTTGGAGAATAGAGAGTGGGTCAAAGTATCAACTTTCCAACCTTCCTCTCATTATTTTATTTATTAATATTTTTTTAAACAGAATCTCACTCTGTTGCCCAGGCTGGACTGCAGCAGCATGATCTTGGCTCACTGCAACCTCCACTGCTCAGGTTCGATTCTCCTACCTCAGCCTCCTGAGTAGCTGGGATTACAGGCAAGTGCCACCATGGCCGGCTAATTTTTGAATTTTTAGTAGAGATGGGGTTTCACCATGTTGGCCAGGCTGGTCTCGAACGCCTGACCTCAAATGATCCACCCCCACTTGGCCTCCCAGAGTGCTGGGATTACAGGTGTGAGCCACCACGCCTGGCCTCATTAATGTTTCAGTCACTTGGAATGGAGTGGAGACAGAGTTTCTACTTCTCACAGTGGAAATATACTAGCCAATAGAATCTGGGGGTGAAAGAGCTGAGCACTGAGACTGCAACCCTGGGAGTCCAAGTAATGGGCACTTTGTCTAGACTCAGCAAGCAGGTCAAGGATGTGGATCAGAGGAGGAGTGAAATCCCATATGGGCAACTTCTAATTATGGACCAGCTTCCTATAGTGACCCCATGTAGCAGTAAGATGATTTACAGGAGCAGAATGTTCCATCACCAGTGCTCTTCAGCTTGGGTGTGGAAGCTCAGTTCATATCCCCGTGTGAATTACATGTGCCCACCACAGGCTTTTTGGACAATTAGAGGACCAAAGAGGAAGCAAATATTGCATATGGGCTCTCAGCTGGCTAAACAGAAAAATGAAAGAAATGTGGACCTTTCATTTTTGGAACACTTCATACTGTTGACATACAATACAAATAAAGTAACTGCAAAAGAAAAATAAGAGAGATGCAGTGGAGTGTTTACATTTTTGTCTAGAATAACATTCATAATGACAATGTTGATTCTGTTAAATAAAAATTATAGGAGGCCATTGTTTTGGACTGAGCTCTTGCACTAGGCTCCAACAGACCAGACTAAAAATCAAAATGGATTCACTCATGCTGGGGTTCCAAATTGATATTTTGTCCTTTAATACTTCTGTTTTTTCCCCTATTGGTTATTGGTCCATTCAGAATTTTGTGCTTTTTTTTGGGCAGGAGATCGGGGGGATGGTCAAAAGTCAAAATTACAACAAACATAGTTTAAAGATCTTAATTGGCTTTATTTGTGATTCTAGAATCAGGCAACACTTCATCCATAAAATAGAAAAGTGTTCCAGGGAGTCCAGCAGAGGAGGTTGGGCTTACAGAGGGAGAAGGGCTGAAAAAAGCAGATGCAATGAGCAAAGAGCATCTTCATTAATTTTCAAAGTTACTTTTTTGTGGTAAGGCAGGAACACAGAGACAGAACAATAGAAAATAACTGATGAGTGAACATGAGGTTACTTCAGGCTACCTTTGTACTGTAAGGATTAAAGCAGAAGGAACTTATGCCAATTAAAATTTTAAACTGGCCTGTTTGGGAAATTGGCCATTATTTCTCTCTCTTGATTTCTCACAAGGTCAGATAGTGACTCCATTTTGATTTTTAGTCTGGTCTGTTGGGGTCTAGCACAGGAAATTAGCCATATATATATATATATATATATACACACACACACACACACACACACACACACATATATATATATATCCACTGTTTTTTGTTTTTTTTTTTTAGACAGGGTCTCCTTTTGTTGCCCAGGCTGGAGTGCAGTGGCACAATCATAGCTCACTACAGCCTCAACCTTCTGGGCTCAAGTGATCCTACTGCCTCAGCCTCCCTAGTAGCTAGGACTATAGGCATGCACCACCATGCCCGGCTAATTTTTTTTTATTTTCATAGAGACAGGGTCTCACTATGTTGCCCAGGCTAGTCTCAAACTCCTAGGCTCAAGCGAGCCTCCTGCCTCAGTTTCCCAAAGTGCTGGGATTGCAGGTGAGAGTCACCATGCCTGGCCCTCCTATAATTTTTATTTAACAGAAGTTACCAAAGAATTAGCTCTCTAAAGGGCTGCTGTTAGATGCTTTTGCTAGCAAGACTTTTCAAATGCTTAAGGAATAGCAGTGTCTATTGTTACATAAATTAGTTCAAAAACAGAATTTTAAAAATGCTCCTCAACTTATGTTATAGACTGGAATAACTGATTCCCAAATCTACCAAAGCTTTAACAATGAGAAAAGAAAACCACAAACTAGGGGTGTCTACAAGAGCCAGAAAATAACATAAATGGGTGCAGCTGATTGGGTATGAAATGAACGGAAAAGGTGGGAGCTGCAGGCACTGGTAAGTGTGCACCCCTTCTTCAGGAATTCAAACTCAAATGCTTCAAAATTCTGTGCTGGTCAAATAAACGAGTCCTACAAGTCACCTCGGATTTTGCAGCCTCTGGTATATCTCCATTACAAACACAGATGTAACGATTCTTAGGCCGGGCATGGTGACTCAAGCCTGTAATCGCAGCACTTTGGGAGGTTGAGGTGGATCCCCTGAGCCCAGGAGTTCAAGACCAGTCTGTGCAACATAGTGAGACCCTGTCTCTACAAAAATTTTCTTAAAAATTAGCTGGGCATGGTGGCGCACCTGTGGTCTCAGCTTCTCAGGAAGCTGAGGCAGGAGGATCACTTGAGTCCAGGAGTTCAAGGTCACAGTGAGCTATAATCATGCCGCTGTACTCCAGCCCAAGTGACACAGTGAGACCCTGTCTCAAAATAAATAAATAGATAAATAAATAAATAAATAAATAAAGCCAGGTGCAGTGGCTCACAACTGTAATCCCAGCACTTTGAGAGGCCGAGGTGGGTGGATCATGAGGTCAAGAGATTGAGACCATCCTGGCTAACATGGTGAATCCCCATCTCTACTAAAAATAAAAAAATTAGCTGGGTGTGGTGGCGCGTACCTGTAGTCCCAGCTACTCAGGAGGCTGAGGCAGAAGAATCGCTTGAACCCGGGAGGCAGAGGTTGCAGTGAGCCAAGATCGTGCCACTGCACTCCAGCCTGGCAACAGAGCGAGATTCCATCTTAAATAAATAAATAAATAAATAAAATATTAGTAAATCCAATTGAACTTATACTACAACTTAAAGAAAAAAAAACAGCTACTAAAACCAAGTAACGTTCATTCTAGGGATGCAAAAATGTTTTAATATGTGGAAATTATTTTTTAAATACTTCATAATCTCAATACGTCATGCTAGAAAAACCCATATGATCCTTTCACTAGGTGTTAGAACTTTCTGACAAGCAGGGACCCAGGCATCCAGAGCTGGCGTGGGTGTGGGCTGGCAGAGGTTACCTGCAAAGGTAGCATCCAAAGGGAAAGCCAGGATCAGGGCTAGCAGACAGCCTAGTAAAGTGTCAATCAGAAGGAAGTGAATGGATAAGCAGGAAGCAGATAAAGGCCACGGGACAGAGCCCGAGGAGACGCTTAGAGGCACAGCCTGGAGGTTTTCCTGCAGGGACCTCCATGCCTGCTGGTGTTGGACCAAATTCAGACTCTAGCTGCTGCAAGTGCATTTGAAAACATTCAGCATACATGCCTTATAAAATAGCTCTAAAAGTGAAGACTATAAGAATCATTTCTTCACATGAGAAAGAATATATCATGCAGGCAACCCAATTACAACTAAAGACTGCTTTCCTATTCTGCTTTTCGGAAAACCATTTTGTCTTTTCAAGACTTTTTACAGTAAAAGAAAAAAGCACAATGGAACCTATCAGAGAACCCGAAGAGGAGACAGAGGGGAACAATGATTCTTGCATTTTATATGGTCAAATCAAAGCCAGTCTATGCATGCTATACCTCAATAACAAATTTGGGGTTTTATTTTTATTTATTTTTTAGAGACATCTTGCCATGTTGCCCAGGTTGGTCTCAAATTCCTGGGCTCAAGCGATCCTCCTATCTCAGCCTCCTGAGTAGCTGAGAATTACAGGCACCACAATAACCAGATAACAAATTTGTTAAAAAACAAAACAAAAAAACAGTGGGCTGGGCGCGGTGGCTCACGCCTGTAATCCCAGCACTTTGGGAGGCTGAGACGGGTAGTTCACAAAGTCAGGAGTTTGAGACCAGCCTGGCCAACATGGTGAAACCCTGTTTCTACTAAAACAAAAATAAGCCGGGCATGGTAGCAGGCACCTACAACCCCAGCTACTCAGGAGGCCGAGGCAGGAGAATTGCTTAAATCCAGGAGGCAGAGGTTGCAGTGAGCCGAGATTGTGTCACTGCACTCCAGTCTGGGTGGCAGAGTAAGACTCAAAAAAAAAAAAAAAAAAAAAAAAAAAAATCAGTGAAGGCGGGCCAGGCCCAGTGGCTCATGCCTGTAATCCCAGCACTTTGGGAAGCCAAGATGGCAGGATCTCTCGAGCCCAGGAGCTTGAGACCAGCCTGGGCAACATAAGGAGACCCCATCTCTACAAAAAATAAATGAAAAAAAAAATCACGAGGCAGTCCCAGCTACTCAAGAGGTTGAGGTGGGCAGATTGCTGGAGCCGGGGAGGTCAAGGTTGCAGTGAGCCGTAATTGTGTCACTGCACTCCAGCCTGGGCAACAGAGTGAGATCCACACAAAACAAAACAAAAAAATAATAAAGGCCAAGTGCAGTGGCTCACACTTGTAATCTCAGCACTTTGGGAGGCCTAGGTGGGAGGACTGCTTGAGGTCAGGAGTTTGAGACCAGCCTGGGCAACACAGGGAGACTCTGTCTCTACAAAAATAACAAAAATAGTGTGGTGGCATGCGCCTGTAGTACCAGCTACTCAGGAGGCTGAGACAGGAGGATCACCTGAGCCCAGGAGTTCGAGGCTGCAATGAGCCCCATTGTGCCACTGTACTCCAGCCTTGGTGACACAGAAGGACCCTGCCTTAAAAATAATAATAATAAATAAAAAGTCTGAGTAGGTACTGATAGAATGACTGGTAATAAATGTTAAATAAGGACTCCCTACCCCCATTGCATATCATATACAAAAACAAATTCCAGCTGGATTAAAAACTTAAATGTTAAGAATGGAAAATAAAATTTATAGGAGAGAATACCTGAGACTATACACATCACAGAGAACTGAAGAGATTTACTAAACCCAAATGAGAAGCCATGAAAGAGAGGAGGAACATATTGGATTACAAAAAAGTTCAAAATTTTAGAATGGTCTTAAACACTCAAAGTGCAGTGGGTTGAGGGAAATTTTGAATAGATAAAAACTCTAAAAATTGATAAGACAAATAATATAACAGCAATAGATTAATTTGTGGAGAATATGAAGAGGCACTTCCAGGTGAGCAAATCCAGTCAATAAACCAATTAACAGACACTGCCCAGTAGAGAACTACAAACTAAAAAATAATAAGGCCACTCCTCACCTATCAGATTAGCAAACATCAAAAACAGAATAACACCTGCTGCTGGAAGAGATGCAGGAAAACAAAACCCTTAAATACTATTGCTGGAAACTTGAATTCTCTTTGGGAAGCAATCTGACAATATCAAAATTAAAGATTCCCTTTTCCTCATTCCCGGGAAACTCTGCCACAGAAATAAAAGCATCAGTGCAGGCCAGGCGCGGTGGCTCACGCCTGTAATCCCAGTACTTTGGGAGGCCGAGGTGGGTGGATCACAAGGTCAGGAGATCGAGACCGTCCTGGCTAACACAGTGAAACCCCATCTCTACTAAAAATACAAAAAATTAGCCGGGCGTGGTGGCAGGCGCCTGTAGTCCCAGCCACTCGGGAGGCTGAGGCAGGAGATGGCGTGAACCTGGGAAGTGGAGTTTGCAGTGAGCCAAGATCGCGCCACTGCACTCCAGTCTGGGCAACAGAGCAAAAAACTCCGTCTCAGAAAAAAAAAAAAAAAAAAAAAAAACACCCAGCATCAGTGCATAGGGATAAGCATGGAAGCATGTTTATTAACAGCTATGTGGCAGTGGCAAAATCCCAGAAACCAAGTGAGTGTCTATTCAAGAAGGGAGTGGAATATTACGCAGCCATGAAAAAGAATGAGTGAGACCCATCCCATCCAATTTAGAGGAATTTCTGTTATGTATTTACAGTTAAGGGAGAAAAGCAAGCAGCAGAAAAATGTATGGAATATGATTCAACTTTTAAAATATAACACCCTCAAAATTTAAATATAATGACTCCTTCCAAAAATTTAAAAAATAAACCTGTGTGTGTGTGAATTGTTAGGGAGAAATGTGGAAGGAAGGAAGTTGGGAAGAAACCAAGTGAGCCATGCCAGGCTGTTAACATAGAGGAGGAAGAGAGAGAAATACTTAAAAATAAGTTTCTGTATTTAAAAACCATGTGTGTGATGTGACCCCATCCATGCAAAATTATGTACACATAAAGAAATAGGTGAAAGCGCCAGGCGCGGTGGCTTACGCCTGTAATCCCAGTACTTTGGGAGGCCACAGCGGGTGGGTCACGAGGTCAGGAGTTTGAGACCAGCCTGGCCAATGTGGTGAAATACATCTCTACTAAAAACACAAAAATTAGCCGGATGTCATGGCACGTGCCTGTAATCCCAGCTACTCTGGAGGCTGAGGCAGGAGAATCGCTTGAACCTGAGAGACAGAGGTTGCAGTAAGCTGAGATTGTGCCACTGCACTCCATCCTGGGCGACAGAGCGAGACTCCATTTCAAAAAAAAAAAAAAAAACCAAAACAAAACAAAAAGAGAAATGGGGGAAAGGATAGCCACCAAAATGTTAATGATGATTATCTTAAGGGGTGGGACTGTAGGTGACTTTTACTTTTTTTCTCATTTGTTTAGTGTTTACATGTTATATAATGGGTATTTGTTACTTATATAATCAGTGAAAAATAAAGCTATTTTCATTGTTGTGGGGGGAATTATTGGCAGGTAGAAGTCCCTAGAGGATCTGATTTAATGAGCACACAAGATCAATATTTAATTAACATATCAATTGCTGGCACGTCAACTGATGTTTTCCAAAATCTTTGAAGTGCAGGCTCTCTTAAGTAGCCAAACTGTCGTTGGAAACATTGTTTACAATTCTCCCATTTAACAAATGCGGAGGAACAGAATGATTACAAATGCTAAAGCACATAAGACGATTAAAGGAGGTTTATTTATGTACCATCAAATGCTTGTGTATCCTGTACACATCAGTTTAGAATTCTCTCATCAACCCAACCTTCTGGCAACTTCCAAACCCCTCCATCATTGCCTTCTAACTTTTCAAACTTTTTTTTTCTTTTTTGTAAGCCACTTCTCTTTCCAGACCTCTCTGTAGTGGTTCCTAAAGTCTTCCCTTTAAACCTTCTAACTTGTGTTTGCTATTTTTATGACTTCCTCCTCCCAGTGCCTGGCTTCCCCAGCTGGGGATTCACCTTGCTTTGGTGGTCACTCTTTTGCTCTTCTCGCCTTCCCTCTCTCCATGGGCCTGCCAGGCTCAGGGGAGGCCACAGGTGCTTAGACTTTGTCCAAAGTGGTGCTCATTGAACACGCTGGGTTCTCAAACAAATGTTAGGGCCAGCTGGTTAGACGGGAAGCTGGGCCTCGCCTGCTTGCTCTCTGCAACATTTCTTGAGCATTGCTGGGTGTCCAAAGCAGGGTGAGATTCCAGAGCAGTCACGACAGGATGTGTGATTGGTGCTCACTGCACAGTGCTGGGGACGCACAGGGAGGATGCCACTGATGGCGTAGGGGGTGGCGGTGGGGGTGGGGGGAAAGTTGCTAAGACTTGGCAGAGGGAGCAGCACGTGTCCAGGTCTACTGGTTCTCCAAGTTTGGTCCTAGAGCAAAGGCATCAGCATCACCTGGGAACTTGCTGAAAATTCTACTGTTTAGGCCCCACTACTGACCTACCAAAGCAGACACTCTGGGGGAGGGAGGAGGGACACCAAAAATCTGTTTTATCAAGACCTCCAAGAGACTCCGAGTAGTTTGAGAACCACGACTCTGGGAGCGGCCTGAGGATGCTTAGGATGAGCGCAGAGCAGAAAGGATTCGTGAAGGCTCTCTGATGCCCGTCAAAGGGTTAGACTTTGACCCGCAGGTGCGGCCTCCAGGTTTTTAAGCAGAAGCCTGTGGCTCTCACACGCCCTCTTCCAAGGCGGGGTCTCTGGGAGCCCTGGCTTTCCCAGGGCCCCCGGGACAGAGAGCTTACCGGCGTGGGACTGAACTCGCCCACGACCCCCGATACCAGGCAAGAGAGGTTGTGCCACAGACCCTCCACTCCCCAGCACCAGGCGCTCGCCGTCCAGGTGGAGGGGAGCACACGTGGGAGCCAGGGGCACCAGCGGAGACAAGAGCGCAGAAGGCAGGCGCTCAGGCCCACGCCCGCGGCTGCCGGGGAGGTAGGCGCTGCGAGCCCTGGCTCCACCCCTAGCCTGCGGGGCGCGGTGCTTTGGCCCCGCAGGCCCCGCCCCGGCGCGCGCCCGGCCCGCCTCCCTGGGCGTGCGGGCGGGGGGGAGACTCAGCCCCGCGCCCGTGCGCGCGCCCGCGGCCGGGTTGCAGGGCTGGGCGCGCGCCCCGCGTCCCGGGCAGGAAGATGGTGGCGAGCGCGCGAGTGCAGAAGCTGGTGCGGCGCTACAAGCTGGCGATTGCCACGGCGCTGGCCATCCTGCTGCTGCAGGGCCTGGTGGTGTGGAGCTTCAGCGGCCTGGAGGAGGACGAGGCGGGCGAGGTGCTGCGACAACCAGGCGGGCGGGCAGGCCGGGCGCGGGGGCGCGCGGGGTCCTGGCGGGGCTGCGGGCGGCCCCAGCTGGGGAAGTGGGGCACGGGCCGCGTGCGTGCGTGCAGGGCGCCGGCGGTCGCCTGGAGCGGAGCATCGGGCCCCCGGCACTCCCTTACCCCGCAGGCCTAGGGAGCCGCGCTCGGGGACAGTGCGTGACCTGGAGACCCGGGCCCTGGTGCATTGGGGGCCGGGGCGGGAGGAGCAGGTCATGCTGGGGTGGTCTCCGGCCAAGGGAGCGATGAAGGTCAGGCGCGGCGAGCGGGGCTGGGAGGCGGGGCTGGGCCCGAACCTGCTCGGAGGTGGGGAGCCCCAGGCCAAACTTTCTGAAGTTGGGAGGGGGCGGGGATGTGCGCGCCGTGGGCGGAGGAGTGGGGCCAAGGGACCCAGAGCGTCCTTCCCCAGCTGAGCCCAAGGGGGCAGCGGCCGGTGAGCAAGTGGAGCTCGGGGGTGGAATTCGGGCCTGGGACAAAGTGTGTACCTGGGAACTGAAGGAACAAGGAGTGACCCCGAGGGAGAGAACTGGAGTCTTCCCGAGGTGTGGCTTCCTCAGCCAGAGGTTTGAAGAACCTGGATGGGTCTCCGGAGGGCAGGGGGAGGAGGAACTGAGCTGGTGAGTTGGCCTCAGGACCTTAGGGAATTAGGGAGGGGCCCTCTGGCTCTAAGGGAATGGGGACTGTAACAGTCCCAGCCGTAGAGCAGGGGCAACCAACAGCCGTCTCAGCCCCCAGGTCCCTGCCTCGAGGGTCTTTCTCTCTCTTCCCTGATGTGGTTTCAGCTGGAGGCTCAGACACCTCAGCGGTGTGGTGAGGAAGGGTCCATTGGGTCTGGGTTCATGCTGCGGAGATGGAGAGGACAGGCCACACCACAGTCCTAAGCTGAGGCCCAGAGGTCAGGGCCTCCCTGTCCCCAGCGCCCCTGTTCTGCTGCCTCCAGGGCTCCGGGTCAGAGACTCTGTGTGCTGCTGTCCTCGGGCAAGCCCCGATACCCACAACCCCTTACGGCATCTCACCAGCCTGGAAGGCCTGGTGTGGAGACAGAAGAGCTGCCCTTGCCTTTTTTTGGAGAACCCAGAGGGTGGGATGGTGGTGGGGGCTGGAACAGAGTCACATGAGACCATAACTCCAAAAGGAGGTGGGGGCAGGGGCAGCTGGCTCCGTGACATCCGTGGGGATGTGGACCTACAAGTAGGACAAGCAAGTAGGAGAGTGTTTCGGGCCCAGTGTAAGAAGACTCTTTGGGCAGATGGGACATTCCAAGATGGAATGGGCTGCCAAGGCAGTTAGGGAGCCCTCTGACACTGGAATATGGGACCACTCTGGGCTACCGCCCCCATCCCCCACCACCTCCTCCTCCAGCTTACTGGCTGAATGAATAGGGGAATCCTGGATTGGAATGTTTGAAAAAGCTTGTGCGGTCCAGGCACCCATTGCTGCTTGGACCCCCTCAGCTGCTCCCTCACCTGACTCTGGGGTTGCCAGGCAGCATAACGGGGTGCATGGGAAGGTGAGTGCTGAAGCTGGACCGCCCACTTCACCACTCTCTTCCAGCTCTGACCCTGAGAAGACCACCAGCAAATCACTTTGCCTCCTCCCTTATCCTCATCAGTATCCCTCCTCAAGATGGGGATAATATTGGCACCTCCTATGTTGGGCGATTATAAAGATTAAGTGAAAATGATGCCTGTGAAGCACTTGCAGGAGTTCCTGGCACACGCTCAGCTGTCAGCAAATAAATAACTCTTATTATCCCAGCACTGTGCATTGGGAATACGATTCATTCATTCATTCATTCATTCATTCATTCATTCCATAAATAGGTATGAAGTCCTACTTTGTACCTGACACTGTGCTAACACTGGAGATACAAAAATAAAATAGATGAGGTCTCTGCCCTCATGGACAGGTAATCTACAGGAAGAAACAGACAGTGAAAAGGAACTCAATAGAATTACAAAGGGGTTGGGTTAGATCAGGGGGTCAGGAAAGGCTTCTCAGAGGAAGAGGTGGGCAGGAGAGTTCAGGTAGAAGGCCTGAGGAGAATGGGCTTAGCTGGGCACCCTTGAGGAATGGACAGGAGGGTGTGGTGCTTTCCCTGGAAGAAGGTTCCATCCTGTGCAGCTGAAAGGACCACAGCAAGGGGCAAGGGTTTTATTCTGAGTGCAGCGGGAGAGCACCGAAGGGGTTTAAGCAGCATAGGATTCAGTGTGCATTTAAGACGTGCGCTCTGCCCATCTATGGAGAGGCTGTGAATCCCAGGGATGGTCACTAACCTCCAGAGAGCCGCTCGATAGTTTCCAAAGCTTTCACAAACACCATCTCACCACTTGTTTTCAATGCAGCCTGAGGAGTCAAAGGAGGTGGGGATGGGGGGAGCATTTCTGTGTTCACCCTCTCTGTGACTCAGAGAAAGATTCTAAGGTGGGGCTGCAGAGCCAGGAAGTGGCAGAGGATTTTAATTGCCTCCTTGGAGGAGAGGAAGGAGCCTCTGAGGCCAGAATGCATCCAGGCCAGAGGTCAGAGGACCATTCCCCACCCTGTCATCAGAAGGGCTCCCGGCCTCAGGGCTGCTGGGGGCAGCCTGTGAGGGGCACAAGGCTGGGGCTGTGATGATGCTCTTTGGACATGCCTGGAAGGGACGGAGGTGGGGGCTAACTGCCCACCAGGGCCTCTCTGATTCCTCACTGCTGCCTCCTTGTCCCCCAGCCTTCTCTGGGATTGTCCTTCTCAGGGTCAGCCAGCTCCCACTGCAGTGCGGGGACCAACATGCCCATCTCCTCCCACATCCTGGCCCCCACCACAGCCAACCTGGCCCCGTGCCTCATGCCCTACCCTCCTGACCAGCTTCCTGACTCACTGATACTGGCTTCCACTCGGAGAGCCTACAGCTGTCTGCCATCTCTACCCACCTAAGCTTGGGAATGTCTTTCTCTGCTTGCTGTGTGGCCAGGTCACGTGTCACCAGGCTGATACACACTCAGCCCGGTGGGGCTGCATTTACCTTTCCTAGGGATTCCCCAGCCTGTGGCGCCCTCCCCAGTGTGGGTACAGAATAGGGTCTGCTGCCTCTTCTTGCAGGTATCTCTTCTCGGATGGGAATGGCCGCCCCCAGCTCCCACTGGCCATCTTTAAGAGATCAGAGGGCAACCAAGCACTGTGGCTCATGCCTGTGATCCCAGCACTTTAGGAGGCCAAGGTGGGAGAAGCGCTTGAGCCCAGGAGTTCGAGACCAGCTTGGATAACATAACGAGATTGCATCTCTATTAAAATAAATAAAATCAGAAGATCAGAAGGCTGGCTGGGTGCTAGGCACAGAGGGCATGGGTGTAGGGATGGGGCTCTGGCCTGAAGGTGGCTGTCATCCTGACAGCATGAGGTTCCTGATGTGCTCAGAAGGCCTGAGGAGAATGGTAGTGGGTAGGGTATGCAGGGGTTGGGGGAAGCCCTGGGGAGGTGAGGAGCACAGAGAACCCAACCCAGCCGAGTCCAAGATGTTGAGGATCTTGGGCCTCTCTTGACTTCACGTTTGACTATTTCCTTCTCCCATCTGAGTAATCATAATGATAAAGATGGCAGCATTGGGCTGGGTATGGTGGCTCACGCCTGTAATCCCAGTACTTTGGGAGGCTGAGGCGAGCTGATCACTTGAGGTCACGAGTTCGAGACTAGCCTGGCCAATACGGTGAAGCCCAGTATTAACTAAAAATACAAAAAGTTGCCGGGCATGGTGGCACACGCCTGTAATCCCAGCTACTTGGGAGACTGAGGCACGAGAATTGCTTGAACCCAGGAGGTGAAGGTTGCAGTAAGCTGAGATCATGCCACTGCACTCCAGCCTGGGCAACAGAGTGAGACTCTGTCTCAAAAAAAAAAAAAAAAAAAAGTAGCAGTACTTACTGAATGCTGTGCCTATGCCAAAGCTTTGCATTCATTCATTCATTCAACAAATACTAAGGCCAGGCACAGTGGCTCAGGCCTGTAATCCCAGCACTTTGGGAGGCCAAGGTTGGTGGATCACTTGAGATCAGGAGTTCAAGACCAGCCTGGCCAACATGGTGAAACCCTGTCTCTACTAAAAATGCAAAAAATTAGCTGGGCATGGTGGTGCGCACCTGTAATCCCAGCTACATGGGAGGCTGAGGCAGGAGAATCGCTTGAACCCAGGAGGCGGAGGTTGGAGTGAGCCGAGATTGCACCACTGCACTCCAGCCTGGGCAATGAGAGCAAGACTGTCTCAAAAAAACAAACACTTACTGAGTATGTACTACAGCCAGACACTCTCCTAGGCGCTAGGACTATGTCAGTACATACAGCAAAAAGCCCTGCCCTTGGGGAACTTACAATCTTCTGAGGAGGAAGACAAATTAAAAAAAAAATCAAAACAGTATAAATAAATAGTAGGGTGAGAGGAAATATTGTGCTATGGGAAAAAGCAGAGGAGGAGGAGGGAGGGCTGGCACTGTAAATCCAGTAGTCAGGATGGCCCTACTGAGAAGATGGCATCTGAACAAAGAATTGAAGGAGGCAAGGAGTGAGCAGTGGGGCTATCTGGGTGAGGGTGTGCCAGGCACAGGGGATAGTGGGTGCAAGGGCTGGAGCCAGGAGTGCCAGGGGGGATGAGGGGACGCAGAGAAAGCCACTGTGGCTGCAGGAGAGTGAGCATGACAAATTCCCAGATGAGGTCAGAGAGGCCTGGGTGGAGAAGGGGGCATCCAGAGAGCTCACGGAGCCTCTGTAGGCTCCTGTAAGGGCCTTGGGGTTTTTTTTGTTTTTTTTGTTTGTTTGTTTGTTTGTTTTTGAGACAGAGTCTCGCTCTGTCACCCAGGCTGGAATGCAGTGGCCGGATCTCAGCTCACTACAAGCTCCGCCTCCCAGGTTTACGCCATTCTCCTGCCTCAGCCTCCCAAATAGCTGGGACTACAGGCGCCCGCCACCTCGCCCGGCTAGTTTTTTTGTATTTTTAGTAGAGACGGGGTTTCACTCTGTTAGCCAGGATGGTCTCGATCTCCTGACCTCGTGATCCGCCCGTCTCGGCCTCCCAAAGTGCTGGGATTACAGGCTTGAGCCACCGTGCCCGGCCAGGGCCTTGGTTTTTATCCTAAGAGGGGCCACTGGAGGTTTGGAGCAGGGGAGTGGTGAAATGGGATTTTAAGAGTTGTAACAGAAACACCGGCTGCTGTGATGAGAATGGAATTTAGGGGAACAAGAGTAGGAGCTGGAAGACCAGGGAATCCAGGCAGGGATAGTAAGGGAGGTGTTGAGAAGAGATCGGATTCCAGATATATTCTGAAGGTGGCCCCGACGGGATGTACTGATGGAGTGGATGTGGGGTGTAAGGGAAAGAGAGTCAAAGATGACTCCTGACTGGGCGCGGTGGCTCACATCTGTAATCCTAGCACTTTGGGAGGCCAAGGCAGGTGGATCATGAGGTCAGGAGTTCGAGACCAGCCTGGCCAACTTGGTGAAACCCCGTCTGTATTAAAAATACAAAAATTAGCCAGGCGTGGTGGCATGTGCCTGTAGTCCCAGATACTCAGGAGGCTGAGGCAGGAGAATCGCTTGAACCCAGGAGGCAGAGGTTGCAGTGAGCCAAGATTGTACCACTGCACTGCAGCCTGGGCAACAGAGTAAGACTCTGTTTCAAAACAAAAAATTGATTCCCAAAAGTTTTTGGCCTGAGCATCTTGAAGGATGGAGATATCATTAACTGAGATGGGGAAGATGAAGTAGGAGCAGGTTGGGGATGAAGAGCGGGAGGTACTTTTGGGCTTGTGGCCTTGAGAGGTCTATCAAGCTCCCACGTGAGATGTCAAGGAAGCTGGTAGTTAAATGCCTGAAGGTTCAAGGGAGCTATCCAGGCCAGAGAGATCAATTTGGGAGTGGGGATGGAGTTTAGAAACCCAGAGACTGAAGATCACTTAGGAAGTGAAGGTGCTAGGACAGGAAGGGCCCTCAGATGTGCCCTGGGAGACAAGGAAGCACCAAGAAGACCATAAGGAGTGGCAGTGGAAAGAGGAGAAAAGCCAGGTGGGTATCCTGGAAAGCAAATGCGGAGGGTGCTTCAAGCAAGACAGAGTGGTCCATTAAGTTCTTGGCTGCTGAAAGGCCAAGAAAGAAGAGGACTTAGTCTTGGAGAGCTTGTGAACATGGAGGGGAAGGCCGGTGGGAAAGGGTTTATGAGGCTGGAGACGGCTCTCCCTAGCTGCAGTGTCTCATGCTCATTTGTTATTCTTCTTTACAGCTAAGGGAGCATGCTCAGAGAAGTTAGGGAACTGCTGGTGAGTTGGCAGAGCTAGGCCCAGAGCCCTGGAGACTCTAGAGTGTTCACCCGGTGGCCCCTGTTCCTCCGTCCATTCTGCATCTCATCCACCAGACACCAGCTAGGTGTCTGTGTGTGCCAGCTGCTCTGCTGGGCCCTGGGGAGATGGAGCTGACATGTCTCTTGTCAAGGAGTTCACTACTAGAGGAACATCCAGGGCCTTGGAGCTCAGCCCATTCCACTGCAGGGCAAATGGAATGGCTGCATGCCAGGGGCCTTGGAGCTGGATCTGAAAGGATGGATGGGATTTGATCAGGCAGGGCAGGTAGGATGGGGGAACGGAGGAGGAGGTGGCTGGACATGCTGTTCAGTCACCACCAGGCCATCTAGGGAAGTGCCTGGATTTGAGGAGAGGCAGCAGGTACCAGAGCACTTAGAGCCAGGAAGCAGGGGCGCGGCAGCGGTAGCGGTGCCCTGCTGCACGTGCAGCGAGGTGACAGCCTCCAGCTGCGGGCACCTTCAGGCCCTGCC
Source organism: Macaca fascicularis (assembly GCF_037993035.2). Lineage (NCBI taxonomy): Eukaryota > Metazoa > Chordata > Mammalia > Primates > Cercopithecidae > Macaca > Macaca fascicularis. The sequence goes on along the minus strand of NC_088390.1, from coordinate 56,353,481 downwards.
TCAGCTTTCCAGCCACAGACTGAGTGTGGAGGTGGCTCAGGACTCACCAGCTCCAGGCAGTACATGTGCTAGAGTTTTCCCGGGAGCCAGCCAGGACTTCCTCGAGGCTGTGCTGGAGAGAGAAGCTCTTCTTGCCCCTCTCCTTGCATGGTCATCTCCTTTGTGGTCCAAAGCCTTTCCCTGCCAGCCCCTGCCCCATCGCTCACGGGGGTACCCGCAGTGAATCTCACGCACTCTGACTCTCTCTTGATCTGCTTCCTAAAGGACCCAAGCAGTATTGGGGTCTCAGACTTCACCTCCGTCATCCCCCATGGGCACTCCTCCTTCACTGTGAAATGGCCTCAGTCTTCCCACATGGAAATGCTTTGGATTCATCTGGAAGTTAGAGTCCCCTGAAGACCACTGTCTCCTCCCAGCCCTCGGTGGGAGTGCTGGGTCTTAGGTGGACATTTGTACCCTTGGTGGGGTCTTTGCACCCTTCCCTTGGGACACGTGGATATTTATTTTAACATCTGCTGAAAAAGAAAGTGGTATCTGAGTCCAGAACAGAAAACCAAGCACAGTGCCATGTAATCTGAGAGCCAGTGGGGGACAGGGGTGTTGGTATGATGGAGGGAGGACCAGTGCTCCCTCAGTGGCTGACTAGGGAGGCGCTCCCGCGGTGGTGCTGATTGTGTGGAGTCCTTAGGTGAAAAGCACTTCTCTGGGTAAAAAGTGAGCAGGATTGTCTAGGTCTGAGGGTGCCCCCAACCAAGATGGAACTCAAGGAGCAGGAGGAGGTGAGGGGCTGCCCCAGTGATGTGTCTGCATATCTTTTACAGAAAGGAAGACAGAGGAAGCCACGGCCACTGGACCCTGGCGAGGGTTCCAAGGACACAGACAGTTCAGCAGGACGACGGGGCAGCGCAGGCAGAAGGCATGGGCGCTGGCGGGGCCGTGCTGAGAGCCCAGGAGTGCCCGTGGCCAAGGTGGTACGGGCAGTAACCAGCCGGCAGAGGGCCAGCCGGCGGGTCCCACCTGCCCCACCCCCAGAGGCCCCAGGCCGCCAGAACCTGAGTGGGGCAGCAGCTGGGGAGGCGCTGGTAGGGGCAGCCGGCTTCCCACCACACGGAGATACAGGGAGCGTGGAGGGCGCCCCCCAGCCTACGGACAACGGCTTCACCCCCAAGTGCGAGATCGTGGGCAAGGACGCGCTGTCTGCACTGGCCCGGGCCAGCACCAAGCAGTGCCAGCAGGAGATCGCCAATGTGGTGTGCCTGCACCAGGCTGGGAGCCTCATGCCCAAGGCTGTGCCCCGGCACTGTCAGCTGACTGGTGAGGGACAGGGGTGCTCCAGCCCTTCCCAGGCTAGGGCAGGGAGGTGGCATGGCCCGGATCCACACTCCCATCTCTCTGAGGAAGAAAGAGCCAAGGGGGGCCTACCTCCCTGCCTAAGTCTTCATCCAGTTACTTACTAAGTGGCAGGGGCAGAGTGAGGACCCAGGAGCATGGGGCTCCAAGTCTAGGCTTCTTTGGAAGGCAGGCAACTCCCTCTTCCCATCTCACCCTGACCCTATGACCCTGGGGGTCCTCGCCAACGCCTGTCCTCTGCTCTCAGGGAAGATGAGCCCCGGCATCCAGTGGGATGACAGCCGAGCCCAGCAGCCTGTGGATGGCCCCCCGGTGCGAATCGCCTATATGCTGGTGGTTCACGGCCGCGCCATCCGCCAGCTGAAGCGTCTCCTCAAGGCCGTCTATCACGAGCAGCACTTCTTTTACATCCATGTGGACAAGGTATTGTGGTGGGGAGAGGCCAAGGGGTCTGGGGTGAGCAGAGCAGAAGCAGAAGGTTGCCGACAGACAGGGTCTCTGACCTGGTCCAGGTAGCCTAGAGAGAGAAACTGAGGCCCTGAACAGGGAGGTGGCAGCACGAGCCAGCTCAGCTGCTTAGGGGCTGGAGCCCTGCCCTGTGCTTTCCCTGTCTTGTGTCCCTTCACTCTGTCCTGGGGTGGGAGTGGGGATGGCGATAACACTGGGGGCTAGCTGAGTGTCTCCTCCCCACCAGCGTTCCGACTACCTGCACCGGGAGGTGGTGGAGCTGGCCCAGCGCTATGATAATGTGCAGGTGACGCCCTGGCGCATGGTCACCATCTGGGGCGGGGCCAGCCTCCTAAGGATGTACCTGCGGAGCATGCGGGACCTGCTAGAGGTGCCTGGCTGGGCCTGGGACTTCTTCATCAACCTCAGTGCCACTGACTACCCAACCAGGTGTGGGGATGGGGCTCTGAGTCCTCTGGATGGGAGGGGATGCCTGTCTGGGCACCTGGGGTTGCAGGGCCTTGGTGGACCTTCTCTGCCCCATAAGCCTAACTCTGGGATCCGCCCTGCTCAGACATGGGCCCCTGGGCCCCAGCCATGTTTTAGGGGAGGGGTTGGTGTAAGATGAACTGAGAGTTGAGCATGATAGGAGATGGGGAGGAGGAGGAGGAGCCAGAGGTCTGTACCTGGTGTGCTGGATCAGACAGCAAGGGGCAGAGGAAGGATGGGGTGGTCTTCCTCAGGGGCCTCTGGTGCTCACCACCCCAGACATCAGCCAGGGGTAGGGCACATGGCCAGACAGCAGTCAGGGAGAGAGAAAAGCCAGAAGGTCTGCTCTGTGCCAGTGACTGCACAACTATCTCACTTGGCTGCCTGTCACCCCATTCCTTCACCAGGACCAATGAGGAACTGGTGGCATTCCTATCCAAGAACCGGGACAAGAATTTCCTCAAGTCACATGGCCGGGACAACTCCAGGTGAGGGGGTGGGAAAGGAGGCCCTGGCCCCAGAGTCTTGTCCCAACACCCCCAACACAGTTGGGCTCAGTGGCTCCAGTCCTGGGTTTCAAAGTCTCCACACCAGTCACAGGTTGAGGAATGTTGGTTGCCAGGCAGATGAAAGAGCTTAGACCCCACCCTGCAGGATCCCCAGCCATGGCCTCTCTGCCGCCGGCAGGTTCATCAAGAAACAGGGCCTGGACCGGCTCTTCCATGAGTGTGACTCGCACATGTGGCGCCTGGGTGAGCGGCAGATCCCGGCAGGCATCGTGGTGGATGGCGGTTCTGACTGGTTTGTGCTGACACGCAGCTTTGTGGAGTATGTGGTGTACACAGATGACCTGCTTGTGGCCCAGCTACGCCAGTTCTACACATACACACTGCTCCCAGCAGAGGTGGGTGGCCCAGCAGGCATGAAGGCCGGGGAGGGCATGGGTTGGGCTGCCTACAGCTCACCTTCCACCCTCCCTTGCTGCTTGAAGTCCTTCTTCCACACGGTGCTGGAGAACAGCCTGGCCTGTGAGACCCTCGTGGACAACAATCTGCGGGTCACCAACTGGAACCGCAAGCTGGGCTGCAAGTGCCAGTACAAGCACATCGTGGACTGGTGCGGCTGCTCCCCCAACGACTTCAAGCCACAGGACTTCCTCCGGCTGCAGGTGCTTGTCCGAGGCCCCAAGGCTGCCCCTGGCTAGTTCTTCTCCCCTGGCTTTTCACCAGGAGAACAGCAGGGTGGGCCAGTCAGAAAATCTGGGAGGCCTTGGCCTGGAGCAGCCCTCAGGGGTCTGGGACTACAACAGCAGCAGGAAAAGCCGCAGGAGGCTGAGCTCTAGGCAGTGCTGAGGGGCCGGCCCTGCCATGCCCTCTGGGGCTTCCAGAGCCCTTCACCCTCCTTGCCTCTCCTGCTCTAGCAAGTCTCCAGACCCACCTTCTTCGCCCGGAAGTTCGAGTCGACTGTGAACCAGGAGGTGCTGGAAATCCTGGACTTCCACCTGTACGGCAGCTATCCCCCCGGCACGCCAGCCCTCAAGGCCTACTGGGAGAGCACCTACGACATGGCGGATGGCCCCAGTGGGCTCAGTGATGTCATGCTCACCGCTTACACGGCCTTCGCCCGCCTCAGCCTGCACCATGCCGCCACTGCTGCATCCCCACTGGGCACCCCACTCTGCAGGTGAGACCCCCTTCTGACATACAGCAGGCACTTGGGGTGTGGTGCCCTAGGGAGAGGCCAACCAGAGAGTGACGTCCCCTGCCCACAACAAGGCCCCAGTCTGAGGCAGGGAAAAATGCAAATACCGAAAACAAGGCTAGAGCCAGGCATGCAGGTGCTGTGGGGGTGAGATCTGGGGGAAGGAAGTACCTGGGGAGGGGACTCCAGGCCAAGTCAGGTGTGCTGATGGCATCTCCCTTTCTCCCTGCTGGCACCTTAGGTTTGAGCCCAGGGGCTTGCCGTCCAGCGTGCACCTGTATTTCTATGACGACCATTTCCAGGGCTACCTGGTGACGCAGGCGGTGCAGCCCTCAGCCCAGGGGCCGGCAGAGACGCTTGAGATGTGGCTGATGCCCCAGGGGTCGCTGAAGCTGTTGGGGCGCAGTGACCAGGCCAGCCGGCTCCAGAGTCTGGAGGTGGGACAGGTCTCCCCACCCCCTTGCTTTCTCCCAACCCCTAGCCAGACTTGGGGTAGTGGGAAGAGACCAAGGGAGACAGACACCAAGGGAGGGGTAAAGTTCTTTTTCCCAGTCATGGCAGGCATGGTGGTGCCCCTATGCAGACATCCTGTGTCAGCCCCCAGCCTGTGCACACTGAGGAGCACTTCCTGGTTGGGTATGCAGAGGACATTCAGGGAGCAGGGAGGGAATTATCATTTCCACTACAACACAAGCCCAATCTTCCAGACTACAGCGATTTCTCCTAGAGGGGCAGGGACATTCGAATTGGGCCATGAAAGTACGCTTCTAAGTGGCTCCTCATCGCCTTTTTGTTTTGTTTTTTTGAGACAGTCTCGCTCTGTCACAGTGGTGCGATCTTGGCTCACTGCACCTCTGCCTCCCAGGTTCAAGCGATTCTCCTACCTCAGCCTCCCGAGTAGCTGGGACTATAGGCACACGCCATCACGCCCAGCTATTTTTTTTTTTTTTGTATTTTTAGTAGAGACAGGGTTTCACCTGACCTCGTTATCCACCTGCCTCGACCTCCCAAAATGCTGAGATTACAGGCGTGAGCCACCATGCCTGGCCCCTCCTCATTGTCTCTTTCTTAGAGACTTTGCCTTCATGTGGGAATGGTCTCTGGGTGGGACTTTGAACCTCATCCCTGCAGTATGGTCCCCAGTAACGGCGACTGACCTCCACTGCCTAGCAGTCAGAATGGAAGCCTAGAACGAATCTCAGAGCTAGGAGAGATATTAAAGATCTCCTAGTCTGACCCCTTCATTTTGCAGATGGGGAAACTGAGGCCCAGAAAGAGACAGTGACTGGCCTGAGATTACACAGTGAGAGGCAGCCTCAGAGGAGGGAGAAGGACCTTTCCCCCACACTCCTGCCCAGCTGCCTCTCTCTTTACAGGTTGGCACTGACTGGGACCCCAAAGAGCGTCTTTTCCGGAACTTTGGGGGGTTATTGGGGCCGCTGGACGAGCCTGTGGCCGTGCAGCGCTGGGTCCGGGGCCCCAACCTCACAGCCACAGTGGTCTGGATCGACCCAACCTATGTGGTGGCCACATCTTATGACATCACAGTAGATACGGAGACCGAGGTCACGCAATACAAGCCCCCACTGAGCCGGCCCCTGCGGCCAGGGCCCTGGACTGTTCGACTCCTTCAGTTCTGGGAACCGCTGGGTGAGACCCGCTTCCTTGTGCTGCCCTTGACCTTCAACCGCAAACTACCTCTCAGGAAAGGTAAGACTGCAGTTCTCAAATGAGGCCCAGAAGCCAGACAGAATAGGACTTGCCAGAGAGGTGACCCCAAGAAGCCAACCATCAGAGCTGATTTCCATCCCTAGAGTAAGGGAAGCATGGAAAGGCTGAGGCCTTGATCTTCTTTCCTGTAGCGTGCAGGGTCCTGCACTGCAGTGTGGTGGAAAGGGGAGCTTTACAGTCATGCACACTTGGTTTGGAACATAACTCTGACGGGTTCATTGGCCTTTTGTCCTTGGAAGTTACTTGGCCTTCCTGGGCCTCAGTCTTAGCACGTGAAGCAGGAATAGTACACCTATCAGGGACCTTGTGGTACATGCGACACAAATCCACTCAAGCGAGCTTGAGTTAAAAAGGGGAGAAGAAAGCCGGGCGCGGTGGCTCAAGCCTGTAATCCCAGCACTTTGGGAGGCTGAGACGGGCGGATCACAAGGTCAGGAGATCAAGACCATCCTGGCTAACACGGTGAAACCCCGTCTCTACTAAAAAATACAAAAAAAAGCTAGCTGGGCGAGGTGGCGGGCGCCTGTAGTCCCAGCTACTCGGGAGGCTGAGGCAGGAGAATGGCGTGAACCTGGGAGGCGGAGCTTGCAGTGAGCTGAGATCCGGCCACTGCACTCCAGCCCGGGTGACAGAGCGAGACTCCGTCTCAAAAAAAAAAAAAAAAAAAAAAAAAAAAAGGGGAGAAGACTGGAAGAATGCAGAGGTCTCCTTCACAAAGCTAGGAAATGTCTCAGGCCTTACTATGAACCAGAGGTGCTTTCTCCATCTCTCTGGGGCCATCTTGCTCCTCATCCTGTCGTGTCTCTATGCATCGACCTCAGACTCTGGCTCCCCATCCATGGCATCTCAGTGCAACAGACACTGACCAGGGACTTTTAGTTCCCAGCTTCCACATTCTTGGGACAGAAAATCTGACTGGCTGTCCCAGTCCATTCTCTGGCCAGGTAGGCAGGGTCATGTGGCTCTCTGCCCACTTGGCTGAGGCTAAAGGAGTAGGCTCTGAACAGAGACAAAGGCTGGGCAAATTTCCTGCAAGGAAGGGCCTAGTACAAGTAACTCCCCTGGAAGATAGGAGGGATGAGCCTCTGGAGGGAAAGTGGCCAGTATGCAGGAGGTGATAATTGTAGGTGTTTCTTTCCCCCACCCCGTCCTATCACAAGAAGGTGGGTAAGAGGGGGGGTACCCTAGAGGAGGAGGGGGTGCTGGTGGGGCTGCAGCAGATCCAGGATCCAGGGCAGGCAAGCTGTGTCCCCCACACACCTGGACCTCCCAGTCAAGGGAAGAATGGCAGCAATGCACAGCAGGTAGGGACAGGGGCTGTGCCTCAAGGACAAAGTCAGAGAAGGTGCTCTAAGCTGAGGGGACAGAGCTGGCCAGTGTCTGTGCATGAAGGGCTGAAGTGCCCGAATACAGGCTTCTGAGGGCTCCGGGAGCCCCCGATGATGGTCAGGAAAGGGTGTGGGACACAAACCAGACTGTTCCCTTCTTTCCTAAAGTGCCTTGAACCCACTGCTTTATTGCATCCTAAAGTTGGGAGTCTAGAGCTTACTGCCTTGATTTTATAAAACTCAGTTTTATAGGCACAGAAAGTCCCTTGGATTAGCCCAAGGTCACTCAGCAAGCTGTGACTCAGAAGTAGGGCTGTGACAGGAACTGAGGTACCCAACTCCTGGGTCTGGCCTCCACAGAGTCTGTGTGTGTGTGTGGGGGTGCTTACTGCCTGCTCTGCACCCACAGATGATGCCAGCTGGCTGCATGCGGGACCCCCCCACAATGAGTACATGGAGCAGAGTTTCCAGGGCCTGAGTAGCATCCTGAACCTGCCTCAGCCGGAGCTCACAGAGGAGGCTGCCCAGCGGCACACACAGCTCACAGGCCCTGCACTCGAGGCCTGGACAGACAGGGAACTGAGCAGCTTCTGGTCTGTGGCCGGACTGTGTGCCATAGGCCCCTCTGCTTGCCCCTCCCTGGAGCCCTGCAGACTGACCAGCTGGAGCTCTCTGTCCCCCGACCCCAAATCAGAGCTGGGACCTGTCAAAGCAGACGGGCGACTCAGGTAGCAGGGCCCCAGCCAGTACCCGTGGAGAACCCGGGGAATTGCACCTTACAGACAATGGAGGGGTGTCCCCTCCCACAGGCAAGAACCAGAGGCCCAGGCTGCACACCCATTCAGCCATCAAGAACCCACACAGATGACAGGGTGGACACAGTATGAACTACTGCTGATGTCTCTGCTGGGGATCAGAGGGCTGGCGGGAACGTGAGAAGGGTGCCAGCAGCATTCCACACCCAGCTCTTCCTTGCCTTCCTCTCTAGTTTTTTTTTTTTTTTTTTTTTAACTTAAAAAGGAAAATGGGTGGTGGGGGGAGAAACTAGAACAGAAGATGTGCAATAGGGCTCAGAGCAGCCCCAGGAAGTGGGCCGTGTCTATGGGGAGCAGGGGCCTGCCGAGCCCACCTGCTATTGTTCTGGATGAGGCTGGGCCTGCCTCACTCTCCAGGGCCTCATCCCCCAGCGTGGGCCTGTGGTGCTCGTGGCTGAGGCTCCACGAGGGTGCAAGTGCCCTGCCAGGCTCTAAGGCCTGAAGAATCGGTGATATGGGGGGCACTGCAGAGCTGGGCTCTAGCAGGACAGTTATATTGTAGCCAGGGGACCCTGGAAGTGGGGTGGGGCTGGCTCCAGGGCTTTCCAGCATACCCTGCCCCTGGATGGGAAAGGCAGGGTCAGGGCCCACTGAGAGCCATGCAGAGTTTCCCAGGTGAGCACTGGAAGTGTGAGGTCACACGAGCAGCGTGGGAAGAAGACTCTGTCAAGACTCTCAGAAGAATCTGGAGTAATTGTGCCTGAAGCTCAGCGTGAAGTCTGAAATATGCAACAGAAGAAATATATCTCTATCTCTCTACTCTGGGCTCTGTGTTTTTCCTCCTGGGTGTCAGGAAGCCATCACCATTCATTGGGTCTTCTCCAGAAGTCTTAGCTGGTAGCCTTGATAAGGTAAAGATCTCATTCCCTCAGATGGAGAACACTTTAGAATACACCCAAGAGGGACTCAAGAACTCATCTAGCCTGGGTGCAGGGGTTCACGCCTGTAATCCCAACGCTGGGAGGCTGAGGCAGGAAGATTGCTTCAGCCCAGGAGTTTGGGACCAGCCTGGGCAACACAGTGAGACCTCGTCTCTATGAAAAAAATTTTTTTAATTAGCCAGGCCTGGTGGCGCACATCTGTAGTCACAGCTACTCAGGAGGCTGAGGCAGGAGGTTGAAGCTGCAGTAAGCCAAAATTGTACCACTGCACTCCAGCCTGGGTGATAGAGTCTCAAAAAACAAACATCTAATCCAACTCCTTTTTTCTGAGGGGTAAACAGGCCCAGAGAGGCTCGAAGACTTCTTCTTTGCCACCCAGCAGGCCAGGGGACCAGCAGGACCTGAGCTTAGTTTGAGAGCCCTGACCCAGCACTTCCGCCCCCACCACCGGGCCAGGCTGCAGCAGATGCTGGTTCCTCTATCCTTGGCCTTAGCAGGGCCCATCCTAGAAGCCTGGCCCTGCCATGCGGGGTACCTTCAACAGAGGCAATCCCAGCCATGGCCTGGTGGTTATGATTGGGGCGCTTTTCTTTTAGGGGCAGGAACAGCAGCAGCCTAGGTCCCTGGTCACTGTCCTAGGACCCATGTTGAAAAGGGTTGTCCATCCTCCCTCCCTTTCCCAAGCCTCCTCTCCCCCTCCCACTCTCCTACCGTTGTCAGCCAGGGCTTGGTATCAGTCCTTCACACCTTACTTAATGTGGGAGCAAGGGTGAAGGTTTCTAGACCTCTAAAGTCACCCTATCAGCCAGCCACACTGATCTCAGCTCAGGTTGGGGAACAAATTCCCACCCAGGCTGCCACATGTCAAGTTCTCCTAGTTGCCAGGACGGGGCAGTGCTGACAACCAACTGATAACAGCATTGGGGTTTTTATCGGCTGATCATGCCTGCAGTATCTCAATCCTTACAGCTCTTGGAGGGAGAAGGGAGGCATTTTTATTATCGTCATTTAGCAGATCAGAAAACTGAGGCTGTGAAATGACGAGCCCAAAGTCACAGCTAACTATTAGATGATGGCAGCAGCCTTCAGAAAGAGGCAGGAAGCCTCCAGAGCCACTCAGTCACTACACTCTCCTGCTCACATAAGAGCCTGGCCGGGCAGGTAAGTAGGAAGGAACTAATGGCAAGAATTCAAAGGAAAGAGTGCTTAGGTTCGGAGGCTAAGATTATTCATTTTCTTCTGGCTCCTATTTTAGTGAACATCTGAAGCTATACCCTGGTTCTCTAGAATGTTGGGGTTTTTGTTTCCCAGTATCAACTCTCAGGTCAATAAAGAGGAAAAATTAACAACTAGGTTCAGCATTTTAGGCACGGGCAGTAAATATTAGAACACTTAGACTTTGCTGCCCAAGAGCTCACAAACTAGCCGGTGGGTTTAACCTGGGCTATGGCTGTGCTGTGTTAGGCTAGCACAACAGTTTTCAAAGTAGTAGTAGTATTTTTAGAGACAGGGTCTGGCTCTGTTGTTCAGGCACGATCATGATCATAGCTCACTGTAGCCTTGACCTCCTGAGCTCAAGCGATCCTCCTAGGTAGCTAGGGCCACAGGTGTGCACCACCATGCCTGGCTTTTTTTTTCCTTTTTTTTTTTTTGTTTTGGTAGAACAGGGGTCTCTCTCATGTTGCCCAGGCTAGTCTCAAACTCCTGGCCTCAAGCAATCCTCCTGCTCCAACCTCCCAAAGCATTGGGATGACAGGCATCAGCCACTACTCCTGGCCTCAAAGTACTATTAAAAACAAAAAACAAAAAACAAAAAAACCTTAGGTAGGACATGCACTTGCTGCATCCCTGTCCTTCACCATATTAGATCAGGTCGTAGTTAGCCATTATTGTCACCTGCTGTAAACATTTTGAGTTTACATTCTTCAACTCAAGTGAGTCGTGATCCTGACAGAGGATTCTGATTTAATGGGTCTGAGGTGACAACCCACAATGGTATGCTTTTAAAGCTTCTCAGGCCTTTCTAACAAGCAGGCAGGCAGAACCAGGGAAGCGTAGCCCCACCCCTGCTGCTCTGGCAGGCCTGTCTTGGCCCCACTGAGTTCGAAGCACTGCAGGACCCAGGACCAGGCCCCAGGACTCCTCCTGAGAGGTTCAGAGGGCAGGCTTGGGGGTGGAGGCACTCCTCTCCCATTCTCTCCCCTGTTCAGGTCACTGAGGTGAGTGGGAGCCCAGCTTTGCTGCCCAAGTTCCTAGCAGACAGTGTTCTCTACCCCCCCACCTTTCTGTAGGGTTAGCTCAGCCTGGAGGCTTGGGTTTTTTGAGGTTTTGAAATCCACTCCAGGCTGGGCCCCTGGGTTCAAATTCAGGATTTGGGCCAGGCAGGACACAGAGTGGGGGTAGGGAGCAGGTGCAGGCAGGCTGGGCACCCAGAGCTACACAATAACTGCTTTGGAGGGAGGAGAAGAGCCTGGACAGAGGCTTTTGTATTTCATGGCCTGGCGTACCCAGTTTCCAGGGCAACCATGGACACCACGGTTCTGTTAGAGGTGGAAGCCAAGACCAGAAGACAGCCAATTGACATTCAGAGCCCAGTTACCTGGGCCAATGGGAAGTGGAGGTGGGCAGTGGAGCTGGGAGGGATCTGGAACTGAGAAGTGCGGAGATCTGAGCGAGTTGGAGTCCCACTGGCTGTCAGGTTCAGCAGAAGCAGGGCCTGTTCCTCCCAACCCCTGCTCTGAAGGTTGTAGCGGGACCCTCATAGATGCCAGGCCTACAGAGGCAGGAGAGGCCGAGAGCCTGGAAAACTGCTTACAGATGCCCCTGCTCTGAATGAAGCTGTTCTTCCAAGCCAGGGTTCCCAGGGAGGGGTGTGGCACCTGGGGGGAGGGTCAGCCCTGTGGCCCTGCTGGCTGCCCTCAAGGCTGATGCCCTTTCCTGGCATCCCCTGCCACTGCTTCTCCGTGTGCAGACATCACCATGGACAACAGCCTCCTAGCCATAGTCATGGCCACCGGTGAGTACCTACTGCCATTCCGTGTCCCAGGGGTGGGGCAGAGGCACCGTAGGCAAAGCCCAGCTTCTTCATCTATAGGGTCACCTCAAGCAACAGCCCTCCCCAGCTAAGACTTGAGAAGTATGCTGTGCACGGCTGGCCTTTGATCCCTCTGGTCCCTTCCCTGTGCCAGGTCCTATGATGCCACAATCTTTGGTAACGAGAGGAGCTGGGCACCAGGGGCTGTTGAGCTGGGCTCTTGGGTCCTCTCCTGCCTCCTCAGATCCACTGTTTCTCAGGGTATCTGCTCCATCCCCTCCCTTTGTGTCTCTGTAAAATCTCCCTTACACACATCACCCCCTGGGCTGCAGGCAGGGAAGGGACAGGGCTACTCTGCTCCCCCTCACAAATCTCTGCCCCAAGGACTTGATGCTGTAGCAAAAAGGAAGCTGCCTGCACCTCAGTTTGCCTTGCTAAGCTGGTATCAGTCCCAGGCAGGTCATTCCTACACCAGCTTGTGGAGTGAATTCCAATCTGGTGAGGAAATGGGCCTGCATGTGCTGGGTCCAGGCTGCCCCTTGATGGTGCCTCTGGGGGGAGGGCAGCCTCATCTGCGGTGTTCATCATGGCCATCCTGCTGCTGCTGCTGCTGCTGCACCAGCGCGACCCCCAGTGCTGCCAGGTCCTCTGCACCTGCCACTTCTTCCGGAGTCCCAGCCAATACGTAAGCACCCTGACCCACCAACCCCTTGCCTTCATGGCCCCCACCCTGACCCAAATCCTGACAAAAGGGCACCTGTCCTCTGACCAAGGAGAAACAATTGTTCAGTATGGAAAGGGCCTTTGGAATCTTTCTCTGCAGCATCCAGCCTGGGTTCCCTCTGAGTCAGGGGAGCAGTGTGGAAAGGGTTAATAACAGCTAGGCCCCTCCCTGACCATTGTTAAACATAACTCAGTGCAAGGAGCTGCTCAGTGAAGACAAGGTCTTTTTCCAGCTCCCAAGGGAAAGTACAGAACCCCGACTTCTGGGGGAGGGGGTAAGTGGCAACAACAGCACTGTCAGTCCTCTCCCCAGGGACAGCGTGCCATATGGCATCCTGTACAGAAAGGAAACAAAATCTTCTGAGCTGCAGCCCCCCAGGCTCTGACACCATATCCCAACACTGAGCACCAGACAGGATGGAGGGGTAGGGACAGGAGGTGGTTTTCTCTGACTCCCCACCAAAGGTCATCAGACCTGGCTACCAGACGGTGGCAGAATGAGCTAGTGGCCAGAAAGGAGTGGATTATCTTTACACCCTAGTCCTTTCCAGAAATGCTGAGGGTCTGAGCTTTGTGACTTGGCCCAGGTGGAGAGGATTAAAGGGATGGAGAAAGGGGCATGGAGGGAAATAAAGGGTTTGGAATCTGCTGTCTTGCACACTGACCCTGAGCTTCACCTTGAGTTGTGCTTCATGATCCCAGGACTGCCCACCTCCCTACTTCAGCACCATGGGATGCCACACCGAGGTCCAGCCAGTGGAAAGGAGCCGAGAGTCCCAGGGGATACAGGTGAGGACCCCTGGACCTGCCACCTGGGATGGAGGAAGAAGTGCGTGCTGGGGTTGTGAAGCCAGGCAAGGGACCTAGTGTGGTTAAGGGGACTAAAAAGAATGCAGGGCAGGGCAAGGATGGGATAAGACTGGAGGGGCTTCTTGGAGGAGAGGGAGGAGTGCAATACCCCGAACTCAGGCTTGCTCTGGGGAAGAGGACCCAGACCGAAGCTGGATAACGCTGGTGCATGCCTCCCTGGCTCCCTTGGCTTTTCTTGGTCACAGGGCCACTCCCAGGTGGCTGAGGTATTCTGTGTGGGGCTGCCCAGGAGCCACCAGCTGCCCCTGTGGCAGCCAGCTTGTCTGCCCAGCTATGAGAGTGTTCAAAAGAAGGACCGGCAGCAACAGATTCACCAGCTGATTGCACAACGCTTCGGGCTCCGGGCCTGCAGAGAGGTGAATGTCCAGCCTTCTCAGCCCTGGGTGCCCTGGCTAACCCACCTTTTCACTTACTGCATTTTAACACACAATACCCAATTAGAGGCCCTGGGGTCAGGAAAAGGGCCACTAGTGGAGAACTCAAGGATATGAGTAGAGGCCCCAGTTCACTTCTTGTGTAGATGGTGCAGACCCCAGCCCAGGGAGGGCTAACCAGAGGGGTTTCCATGGAGCCAACATCTCCAGGGGAGATGCAGAAAGCAACAATCCAAAGAAAGGGTGTTACATATATGGGAGGAGAGCAAGAAAGTGGCTAACACCTTTGTTCTCCCATTTCTTCAGCTGCCACCAAGCTATGAGGACGCCATAAGGTCACTGCCTCCACCGCAGGCCTGCTGTGGCTCTACTCAGCCATCCTGGGAAGCAACCACCTGCCCTGATCAGGGGAACACCACAGTGTAGGAGGGAGCAACCACTTCTGTCCGGCTCTTCCCCTTTCTCCAGGGGACTGGAAGGGAGAACACTGAGCCTGTGGAGACAGCCCCCATCAATCTCCCCTGCCTAAAGACTACTCCAGCTGGGCCTTGGTACCTGATGCCCCCACACATGGTGCCAAAGTAAATCCCAGGTCACCTCTGCCAAGGATGTGCAGGAGATGAGGAATCCAGGGTAATGTTCTGGGAAAGCAAGATGACATGTTCAAGGCAGAACTCCAGAACTGGGAGGCTTCTCTGACCTCAATCCCTGGAGTGCCTGCCTTCAAGGCAGAGTAGAGTCCCTGAAAGGAAGCCACTGGACCCAACAGGCCCCTCTCTGGGACCGTAGCCAACACCACCTACCTCCAACAGCCAGGAATGATCATCCAAAATGAGATTTTCTTCCTGGCTCCTCCACTCAAAGGCAAGCCTCTAAAGGTCCTGGCTGGGATGACAATAGAGTAGCCTGACCCCTGCCCACTCTAAGCCCTCACTGAGTATTCCTGAAGCCAGATTCTTTGCTACTGTTTATCGTTTGAGATAAATCAAGAACCAGAAGAGAATGTGGGCCTGGTAGGCCTAGCTCTTCAGGTGAGCAGGAAGAAGCCATTTGTTACCTACTCTGCCCTACCACTGGAAAGACCTCGGCAGTCCAGGGCAGATGAGGCCTGACGGAGCCTCCCAGAAGCATATCCTGCCATCCCACAAGCTCTCTCTCTGCCCTAGACCTGGAGAGGTAGGGAAGAGGCTTTCCTGTGGCTATCTCTGGGGCTACAGCCCCAGCTCCCTTTGCATGTGGCTACGGGAGAAGAACATGACTGTGTTGCTTCCTTTACTGGCTGCCTCCACCCCTCCTCCCAGGGCCCAGCCCCTGGCCTTTCCTGGGATCTAAGAGGGGAAGCAGCAATGACACCCTCAAGCACGAGCTCCCCTCCTTCCCCTCTGGAGGACAGTGCCAAAGCAAGTCCCCCTTCTCATTTCCTCACTCAGATACGTTCTTTCTTGCTTTGAGGCTCCCCCTTGGTGTGCACTAGAGAACCTGGGTAAGGACCAACAAATCACTAGGCAGTTCCATCCAGGTGTGTCCCTAAATAGCATGCGTTCATGACTCTGGCTCACTTTATTTTTGGCCCCAGGTCAGGTCTCCCAAAGGGTTTCCCAGCAGTCACTTCAGAGTCTCCTGCAGAGTCACCATCAAGCAGACCTCTTCCTTGGGAGGCCGTGTCGTCGCCCCAACCCTTGACTTCTGGTATCACCATCTCCTGTCACCTGGGCTCCAGTCTCTGTCTGATGGCCTCAAACAGGACATCAAAGCATAGCTACCAGTTTGAAGGTGCCCTCCGGCTTGGCAGGAACCACGTGGACAAAAGTCTTGTAGAGTACAGCACCCTTGGGCAGCCTGGTGATCAGATCCACAGCCTCCGTGTTTCTGGGATGAGGCACGTAGACCTCCTTAGTGTAGCGGACTATCCCCTCTTCCAGGGCATACAGACATTTATTCTTCCCAAGACCCACCTGCAACACACAGACCCGGTCAGCTGGTCAGCGAGGTGGCCCGTCCCAGAATTTTGGGACAGACTTCTCACACAGAGCCACGCCCTGGGGCCGAAGAGGGGGATCAGAGAATGCCATCTCAGGTTCCCTTTCCCACTGGCTGGCACTTCCAAACCTTCTGCTTCTTTACTGACTCATAACAAATGAGGGAAAAGAAAGCTCCAACAGCCAACGTGGGTCACTGTTCAGTCCCAGGGGGCTGTTACCTGGAGCCATGTCTATGTAACTGGTCAGAAGCCACAGTGGACAGATCCCAAAACCCAGGAAGATGCCCTAAATCTTCACTTAAGACTTAAACAACACTAGAACCGTCATATGTCATATTAAAACACTAGTTTGATGTAAATTTTCATCTAGGTAGTGATTTATAAAGTTTAGGCTCTATGGAAAATATAGACCAAAGCTATATGTATAATGCATATGCCAATAAAACAATCATACTATTGCATCAGCTAATACCCATGTAAGCCCTTTAATACCCATTAAGTCATTTAATCCTCACCTTGTAAAAGAGGTATTATCTCCAATGCCATTTTTCAGATGAGAAATATGAAGCAGAGAGGTTAAACTATGTTGGATGTACAGTTTTTAACCATATTTTTTAGCTTTTTCTTTTAGAACTTCAGGCTGGGTGTGTGGCAGATGTTACCCAGGTAGTCCAGCACTATTCTGTCTCTCTGATTAAAAGAATGGGCTCTGGAGCCAGGATGTCTGGTTCAAATACCAGCACTGCTACTTACTCCTGTGTGGTCTTAGGCAAGTTTACTTCACTGTGCCTCCATTTTTTTTCATCTGTCAAATGGGAATAATATTAGCTACTTTACAGGATCAATTTGAGGATTCACAGTCAACAATCATAAAGGGCTTAGAATACCGTCCAGCTCAAAATATGTTAGCTTTGATTGTTGTTGACATAGCTACACATCTAATGTCTTAAGTTCTAAAAGGTAAAGCTACTACATATGAAATTATCCAAAAAGGGGTGAGGGAAGGGAAACTGTTTACAAAGGAAACTAATATTTAAAATAATGTGAAGAGTAGAGTATCGTTCTGTCTCTGTAACAAAGAACTGTCCTACCCTATAAAAATGATGCCAACTTGCTGAAACTGAAATCCCCACCTGGTATGAACCTAATTTCTGGCACACTGAATTCTATTTCATTAAATTCAAGCTATCTTTCAACCATCTACAAGTAAGTCTATGCAAAGGGAGAGGTCTTAGACATAATGAAAAACTAATAAATTGAAATTAGTTTCCCAAGACTAAAATAATATTTTAGATATCTTGTCCTCCAAGAACTGAGGGTTAGAAAGAAGAACCAAGAATACCAGGCCAATGCAACACCAAAGCAAAACATAGTGATCTGGGAGTTAGGCAGACCTGGTGCAAATCCCAGCAGTCACTTGCTCCTTCCACCCCCTCTAAGTCTCTGGCATTTCACCTGTAAAATAGAGACAATACCCACCTCACAGGGATGCAGTAAGGAAGAAATGAGATCATGTAGGCATGGGAATCAGCAAAATGCTTGCCATTTGGTAAGCACCCAATACATGCAACTGTTACTACCATGCTTAGGGGCAAGGAGAGGTCATCCTAGAAAGGAAAAAGGGGGCAGCAACAGAGCAACTCACATGGGCACCTGGGTGCCAGCGGAAATGGCGCTGTGTTCCAATGATGTTCCCAGCATGAACATAGTGACCTAGAAGAGAAGTCCACAGTGATTGGGGCAGCATAGCAAACTACCAAGAAAACACGATGGCCTA
Organism: Macaca fascicularis; assembly: GCF_037993035.2. Taxonomy (NCBI): domain Eukaryota; kingdom Metazoa; phylum Chordata; class Mammalia; order Primates; family Cercopithecidae; genus Macaca; species Macaca fascicularis. The sequence continues at coordinate 56,335,980 of NC_088390.1, read as the reverse complement.
AATGCTGCATACCAACTTCCAAGCCTGCCCCTGGCCAAAAACAACTCCCAGACAGTCCAACACAAGCACTGCAGGATCTGCCACCCAGCAGCTCTTATCTCTAATTGCATGGTTATGGCTCACACCCACCCACCCTATGACCCTTCCTCAGGTCTTATCTGTTCCTTTAATCTGGAGCCAATTATGATGGTGAGGAAGAATAGGGCCAGGAACATGCAGCGTTCTTCTGCTCTCCTAAGGAACACCAGGACAGGGTGCAGCTGGGAAGGGGAAGCCAAGGCACATCCTCACCTTCCATTTTCTTAATGCCTAGGCGTTTGCCTGATGACTTTCCACCAAGGTTTCTGGAGCTACCACCCGACTTCTTGGATGCATATCTGACAGCAAGAGCTGTAGCAGGAGTGGAGCTCAGCAAGGATGTAACTGCAAAGAAAACAGAAACATTGTTCAGACAGACAGGCTCAAACTATTTCTGCCTCAATGGGGCACATGCTGAGAGGTGAGAGGTGGTGGGGAGATGAGAAAGATGTGTCAGGGGAGCAGAAGTGCCACTGAGTGTATTAGTTCTCAGGGAATACCTGAAGGTCCTTGGCTTTCTTCTTTTGGGGGAGGGGGCGGGGGAGCAGTGAAACATAAATGGAAAAAAATAAACATCATGTGTTCTGGGTCCTGACACATTTAGTCTAAATGTGCTGAGGAGAAATGGACACCACAAAGCTGCCTGCTTCAGAGGCTCACTCACCCTCATGCACCATGGAGGGGCCAGAACAGACTTGGGAAGCCCAGCACATCCAGAGAGGCTTCTGTTTCAGGCTCACTCACGACTTTTTCTTTTTTTTTAAGACGGAGTTTCACTCTTGTTGCCCAAGCTGGAGTGCAATGGGCGCAGTCTTGGCTCACTGCAACCTCTGCCTCCCGGGTTCAAGCGATTCTCCTGCCTCAGCCTCCCAAGTAGCTGGGATTACAGGTGTGTGCCACCACGCCCGGCTAATTTTTTGTATTTTTAGTAGAAACGGGGTTTCACCATGTTAGCCAGGCTGGTCTGGAACTCCTGACCTCAGGTGATCCCAAATTGTTGGGATTACAGGCCTCACCCATGACCTTCTCAGCTATTCACTCATCCACTGCTCACCAAATACTAGTAAACTAAAAGGGTAGCTGGTCTGAAGGTGGCTCCCACAGGGTCCTGGCCATTTCAGAAGGCTGGGCCCTTTCTTCTCAAAGCACATCAAGCAGAGGTCCAACCATGACCCACAGACTGCCCTTGTTAATATGACCCCTCCATACTCATTCCAAAGTGCTCAATAGCAACATTTGAAAAAGTAAAACAAACTAAAATTCATACTAAGATGGTAGTCCCTTGCTGTATGACAAGCTTAGGGGTGCAACTCCTTGCCTGCAGGTCTCCAGACACAGCCATGATTTAAGGCCCATGCCAGTGTCTTTAGAGAAGCTTTGTGGGTCTCTGGAGCCTGTAAGTTCAGAGTGTCTGAAGCCTGGGTTTCTGACATTTCCATGACAACATAGACTAACTGCGGCAAAGGACCAGAGATAAGGACTCAGAAAGACAACATGTTAAATGCCCAGCACCAGGATCTACCTACCTTTAAACATCTATTCATTCATTTACATACTTACTAAGCTCAGGAGCTGGGCTTTTACTTTACTTACATTATCTCATTCACAAATATTTGCTCTTCACCCTACTCCCCATCCTCCTCCTCAAAGTAAATGGTGCTACCATTCAGCCAGTTGCTTAGGCAGAAACCACAGTCACTGCGGATTCCTTCTCTTTGGTGACCTCACATATTCAGTTCACCAGCAAGCTCTGTGGATGCTAACTCCAGAACAGATCTCAAATTCATCCATTTTCCTCCAAGTTCACTGCCACCACAAACGTCTTGGCTAAATCATCTCAGCTCAGGGATATTATGGCTTTCCGTCTGATTTCCTCATTTCCACTCCTATCCCCTTTAAATTTACATTACAGGAATAGTTTGCTTCTCAAAATGTAGAACTGGCTCAAGTCACTCTCCTGTCCCTCACTCTACACAGGGCTAGGTCTCCTGTCATTCCTTTTTTTTTGGGGGGGGGGGGGTGAGGATAGGGCCCCATTCTGTCACCCAGGCTGGAGTGCAGTGGTATGTACATGGCTCACTGCAGGCTCGACCTCCTGAGCTCAGGTGATCCTCCCACCTCAGCCTCCTGGGTATCTGAGACCACAGGCAAGCGCCACCACACTGGGCTAATTTTTGTATTTTTTGTAGAGATGGGGTTTTGCCATGTGGCCCAGTTGGTCTTGAACTCCTGGGCTCAAGCGATCCGCCCGCCTCGGCCTCCCAGTGTTGGGACTACAGGCATGAGCCATCATACCCCGCCTCCTGTCATTCTTTAGTTCTTAAATGTTATCTCCTCAGAAGACTTCCTTCACCGTTCAATCTAAGAAAACACACACACAAACACACACACACACACTCATTTTCTTTCTTCACGGCACTTGCCAGTTTGCAACTACTTTATGTGTTCATTTATTGGCTTATGCACCAGAGAACACCGTTCGGGGGCTAGAAGCCATGTCTTCACGTTTTCTGCTGATTTTCTGAACACCTGCCGCCGTGTCTACCACAAAGTAAGACCTCAATTTGTTGAATGAATAGATTAATTTTTTCATCACCAATGTGCCATTGTCACTAATACTCATACAGAGAAAGGATCCACCCAAACCCCCAACCGCCAAGGAAGCCGTCCGTGCTCCTGAGGCAGGGGAAGGCCAAGTGCTCCTCCAACTCCCCCACTCATGGTTCTACCCAGGATGTGTCACGTGACCAGCGACAGCGTCCCTCAAACCTGGAGTGGCCCACACACTTCCCCTCGCATCCAGGGTCCTCCGCGGGGATCAGTATCACCTCCTTCCCTCCCTGCTGGAGCTCCACTCTGCCTCCCCGCCTCGCCCCGCTCTGACTACTGCGTCCCATTACCAGCTGTTCGGGTCCTCAGCGCCAGCACCACAGACGCCATGTTTGCGTTCACTCACTTCCGGTCTCGAAAAGGTTCTACTTCCGCTATCAGGAGATCTACTTCCGGGCCCTGCGTGGCAGTTGAAAGAGTGGCGGGAGAAGTTGCAGGTGAGTGTACCCCGCTGCAGGCCAGCGGATTAGGCGGGACTTCCCTCCTGAGCACCTATCTGCAGAGTCTTGGTGGCTAGGGCGTCCAGGAGCCTCTGCAGCGGACCGCCAGCCTGAGAGGCGCAGAGCTTGTCGGACAGGGGCCCGCTTGTCTCACTCCCCTCGTTTGCAGATGTCAACGGAGGCCCAGCGAAGGGTCAGAGATGAGGCCCCCTCCCTAGTCATTCAACTTACTTTATTCAGCCAGCTGTGTGCTAGATGCTGTACTAAGCGCGGTGGATGCATTATTTTATTTAATTTTCACCACCTTATAAAATGGGTGCTGTTATCATCCCTGTTTTACTAAGGAAGAAACTGAGGCCTAGGCAGGTTACATGTCTCCTCCTGGGTCATACCTACAGTGTTAGTAAATGTTCCAGGAATGATTAGCTTTGCATATGACCCAGCAGTTTTACTCCTAAGTATATACACGAAAGGGATTTGAAAACATACCTCCACAAAAAGTAGTACATCAGTGTTCATAGCAGCATTATTCATAATAGCCAAAAAAATGGAAACAAATTAAATGTCCAAGTGATGAATGGATAAACAAAATGTAGCATATCCGTACAATGGAATATTATTAAGTCATGAAAAGTAATTAAGTACTGATACAGGCTACATCACAGATAAACCTTGAAAACATGCTGAGTGAAAAAAGGCACAAAAGGCCACATATTGTATGATTCTATTTATATGAAATATTCAGAATAGGCAAATGCATAGAGACAGATGTATGGTTGCCAGGAGCTGGGGAGAGGGAGGGAATGGATAGTGACTGCTTAATGGCTGCAGGAATTCTTTTTGAGGTGATGAAAATAGTGATGATGGTTGCACAACATTGTGAATATACTAAAAAACTACTGAATGTACACTTTTAAAAGGATATTGTGCTGTGCAAATTATATCTCTATTTTTATTTTTATTTTTATTTTTATTTAAAGCAGGGTCTCACTCTGTCACCCAGGCTGGAGTGCAGTGGTACAATCACAGCTCATTGCAGCCTTGACCTCCCAGGCGCAAGCGATCCTCCCACCTCAGCCTCCTCAGTATCTGGGACTACAGGTGTGAGCTACCATACCCAGCTAATGTTTGTATTTTTTTGTAGAGACGAGTTCTCACTATGTTGCCCAGGCTGTTCTTGAACTCCTGGACTCAAGTGATCCTTCTGCTTTGGCCTCCCAAAGTGCTGGGATTATAGGCATGAGCTACCATGCCCAGCCTATGTCTCAATTTTTAAAAAGAACAGTTTTTGACCAGCTGTGGTGGTTCATGCCTGTAATCTCAGCACTTTGGGAGGCCAAGGCGGGCAGATTACTTGAGTTCAGGAGTTCAAGACTAGCCTGGCCAGCATAATGAAAACCCGTCTCTACTAAAAATACAAAAATTAGCCAGGCATGATGGTGGGCGCCTGTAATCCCAGCTAGGCTGAGGCAGGAGAATCGCTTGAACCTGGGAGTGAGGTTGCAATGAGCCAAGATTGTGCCACTGCACTCCAACCTGAGTGCCAGAGCGAGACTCCATCTCAAAAAAGAATAACTTTTGACATCTCCATTTCAAATGTGAAGATCAACAAGGGGGTGGAGGTGTTAAATCTTGTTACCACCTCCCCCCATTAAAATTTTGTAATGGTAACTCTACTTTGTTTATACCTCAACTTGACCTGGAAAGAATTTGAGGAAGATTCCTGTTAGATTACCAAGAGTTAGAGTTCCAGACTGAATGTGTTGGGACCATGTCATATTTCTCTGTTTCTGTATTCTCTGTATCTTATATTTACGTCATAAAGCCTGGCTATGGAACACAGCTGGTGGACTGAATTGAATGCTCTAGTCTGTGTTGTATGTCTCTTTTCCTTTTAGGGAATTATTTGATAGCACATACTGATGGCTCTAAGGAAGTCATCACCCTCACGAGATTCTGGTGATAGTGACTCTGAGGAGTTGCCAACATTTGCCTTTCTGAAGAAGGAACCATCTTCAACAAAGAGGAGACAGCCTGAGAGGGAGGAGAAGATTGTAGTGGTTGACATCTCAGATTCTGAAGCCTCCTGTCCTCCAACACCAGGGTTACTTTCACCACCTGTGTCAGACACAGCTGAAACTGTCACACAAACGCCGCCAGTCAGGTTGCTAAGCAGTGAAAGTGAAGATGAAGAAGAATTTATTCCTCTGGCTCAAAGGCTTACATGTAAGTTTCTGACCTACAAGCAACCGAGCCCTGAGGACTCTAGCTCCCCAATTAAAAGTGTTTTGGATCATCAAAATAATGAAGGTGTATCATGTGACTGGAAAAAGCAGCCCTTTCCAAAGATCCCTGAAGTTCCTCTCCATGATACCCCAGAGAGGAGTGCAGCAGATAACAAGGACCTGATCTTAGATCCATGCCGTCAGCTTCCAGCCTACCCCTCTACCTGCCCTGGCCAGAGCAGCAGCTTGGTAGTAACCAAAGCAAATTCTGATATCCTCCCACCACAGAAGAAAACCAAGCAGAGTCAGAAGGTCCAGGGAAGAGGCTCACAGGGATGCCGGCAGCAGAGACAAGCAAGGCAGAAGGAAAGCACCCTGAGACGACAGGAAAGAAAGAATGCAGCACTGGTTACCAGGATGAAAGCCCAGAGGCCAGAGGAATGCTTAAAACACGTCATTGTGGTGCTGGATCCAGGTCCTCACATGTATCTTTGTCCTGTGCTGAGTTATCTGCTTTCTGGACCACCCACTGACAGTCCCTTTTCTATCTGTTGCAGTGCTTTTACAGATGGAAGGTGGGGGCCAGCTCCTGGGAGCACTGCAGTCCATGCAGTGCCGCTGTGTGATTGAGGTGCAGGCCGTGCCTTGCAGTGTCACTTGGAGGAGAAGGGCTGGGCCGTCTGAGGTAGGGATTTTCTGGCTGACATTTCCTCCTCCTTCCCTTGCAGTTACAGGATAAATATGTTTTTATTTTAAAGGATACTTAGCAGTCAGGGCCCCAGCAGGAAGAGAGATGGCACATTCAACTCAGGGTAATTGAAGGAAGATTGAATAAAGGGACTGTTTGCCAAGGCATGGGCAGCGTACGAGGAAACTACTAGTGACAGCATGGTACCTCACAGTAATAACAGCACAACTTACGGTTTTTCAACCTCAGAATTATTGACATTTTAGATTGGAGAATTCTTTGTTTTGGGAGCTGTCCTGTGATGTGCAAAATGTTTAGCAGCATTCCTGGCCGCTCTCTACTAATGTACCCCTCTCAGTCATGACAATAAAAAATGTCTGCAGACATTGCCAGATGTCATTTGTGGGGAAAAATCACCCCCGGTTGAGAACCATTGGCATAGCTGTTACCATCCCTATGCCTGAAGGGATGAGGGGAAGGAGTGGTTAACAGAATCCAGGAGAGAGACATGGAGAGAGGATCACCTTGAGCGAAGCTATGAGCTGCCATAGAGGGGGACGGCAAACCCTAGGGGACCCCGCTGGGAGGGAGCCAGGGGAAAAATACCGACTTCACTTTCCTCCTTCCCACTAGTCCTCTCCTCGGGTTCCCCGCTGGTGACACCCAGCTGGGAGCCAGAAGACATGGGCCCTGTGTTTTTTGTAGAGATCGTAGTGTGGAGCTTGTATATTTGGTAGAGACGCGGTTTTGCCATGTTACCCAGGCTGGTCTTGAACTCCTGAGCTCAAGCAATCTGCCTGCCTTGGCCTCTCAAAATGCTGTGATTACAAGTGTGAGCCACCTTGTCTGGCACTAAGATTCTTTATCTCACCAGAAGCATCTTGTATGAAAAAAGAAAAAAAAAAGTATTTTTTCCTCTCTTTGATTTCTTTTTTGGATCTGATAACTTTCTCAGTAACACAGGACAGTTCCCCACACGTTTTACTCTGGGGGTATTAGTAAGCCTTTATATTCATAGAGCAGCTTACCCTCTCAAGGCACTCCCACATTCTCTCTTGTGTTTCTGTCAGTCATCCTATAGGGTAGGACTTCTCCCCACATCACAGGTGGGGAAACTGGGGCCCAGAAAAGTTAAAAGCCTTATTGAGGATCACAACGGGAATGAGAACCCAGAGCTCCCCCGACCTATAGGTCTTGCTTTGCTTATAGGGACCCAATCAGAAAACTTTCTATAAAAGTCCTGCTCCCCAATTACTCCATAATACTGTACTGCTGGAGGATTGTTGGCCTTGAGGCATTCTTGACTTTGATTATGCCCTACCTGTGACAAACAGGAGGTGCTCTCATAGACTGAAGTTTCCCTTGTGATTCTTGTCTTTGTCACAAAAGAACTTACATGTTTGTAAGGGCCACTCAGCTCACAGCATCTGCCTTCAAAGCCAGAGTCATTTACTTGTACTAAATCCTTTGGAAGAGTTTCCCTTTCCTCCATTCCCCTATTCAAAATGTACAGAACAAATTGGCCCCAGCCCCTTTCAACTTGCTATGTTCCTTTCTCCTTTTTTTTTTTTTTTTTTTTTTTTTTGAGACAGAGTTTCACCCTGCTGCCCAGGCTAGGGTGTAATGGCGTGGTCTCGGCTCACTGCAACCTCCACCATCTGGGTTCAAGTGATTCTCCTGCCTCAGCCTCCCGAGTACCTGAGATTACAGGCATGCACCACCACGCCTAGCTAAATTTTTTGTATTTTTAGTAGAGACAGGGTTTCACCATGTTGGCCAAGCTGGTCTCAAACTCCTGACCTCAGGTGATCCGCCCACCTAGCCCTCCCGAAGTGCTGGGATTACAGGTGTGAACCACTGTGCCTGGCCTGCTGTGTTTTTTTTTTTTTTTTTTTTTTTTAAGACGGAGTCTAGCTCTGTTGCCAGGTTGGAGTGCAATAGTGTGATCTCGGCTCACTGCAACCTCCGCCTCCCAGTTTCAAGCAATTATCCTGCCTCAGCCTCCCGAATAGCTGGGATTATAGGCATGTGCCACCACACCCAGCTAATCTTTGTATTTTTAGTAGAGATGGGATTTCACCGTGTTGGTCAGGCTGGTCTCGAACTCCTGACCTCATGATCCGCCCACCTCGGCCTCCCAAAGTGCTGGGATTACAGGCGTGAGCCACCACGCCTGGCTGCTATGTTCTATTCTTATTCACTGTCTCTGAGATGCAGGGCACCAAGACTGAACAATTGAGGGCTGGGAGGGATAGCAACACTGTTTCTTGCCACAGTGACTTCATTCCAGAGGGATAATGCATAAGGGGTGGGAGTTAGTTCATTCACCCAGAAGACCTGGGCCACTCTCACAGGTGCTCATTACCTGCTGACCTCCTTCCCTGGGCTGTGTTCCGGGTACTTTGGCAGGACGGAGAGGACTGGGTAGAGGAGCCAACAGTCCTGGTGCTGCTCCGGGCAGAGACATTTGTGTCCATGATCTACAATGGAAAGCAGGTGGGCCAAGCCAGAGGGTGGGAGGACATGGAACAGAGGGCTGACTCTTACTAGGAAGCAAGTATTAATGCAGTTTCTGCCCCTTCATGCAGGGAAGCCTGGACAGCACTATGAAAGGGAAGGAAACGTTTCAGGGCTTTGTAACTGACATCACAGCAAGGACAGCAGGGAAAGCTCTGTCACTGGTGATTGTGGATCAGGAGAAATGCTTCAGGTTTGGATTTGCCCTGGTGATTTCATGTTAAAAGGGGCAGCTCTTGGGCCAAGGGGGTGAGTTTATTCTTCGCAGATGTAGGTCACTCTGCAAGGTAGTCTGTCTCTAACAAGCCCGGGGGGATGCTCTGGTCCAGTCTTCTTCCGCATCTTCTGCCTGACTTCAGCCTGGAGCTGCTGTCCTTTGATTTCCTCCCCTGCACCAGCACTCGGAATCCTCCAAGCAGAGGGAAACAGGGAACAAATAAACAGACCAAGGAGAAGCAACAGAAACAACCAGAGGCCAGCATAGGGTCCATGGTATCCAGGGTAGACGCTGAAGAGGTAAGAACGTCCTGTTGCCTGAATCGGGCTGGGTACTCACTGGTCACCTGAGACTTCCTATTGATAAAGAATAAAATGCCTGCTGCATACTGCTTTCTCTCTTGGCACTGAGAAAGAGAGAAGGTGCCAAACAGGGAGCCAAGGGGCTGTGGTGTGGCTTTAGTGGACAGTGACTTGCAGCTAGTCTCTCTCTACCCCTCCCGTCCATCGTTGCTTTTGGGTTTCTAGGCATTGGTGGATCTGCAGCTACACACAGAAGCCCAGGCTCAAATTGTGCAGAGCTGGAAAGAACTGGCTGACTTCACATGTGCATTCACAAAGGCTGTGGCTGAGACGCCCTTCAAGTGAGTAACCCCAGCAAGTCCAGCCTCCACGCTGGGCCTTGTCCTTTACCATGCTCTTGCAGTCAAAGCAAATGTCCCTTTCCCCTCATCTCTGCAGTCAGCCCATTGTCTCTCAAGCTGGAGGCAGAAGGAGCTGACCTCATGCTGGGGATTCTTGGGAAGAGTCCTCAAGCCTAGCCCCTTTTCAAATATTCTGCTTTCGCTTATGTGTAAGTATGTGTTCTACAGGCTGACATCATAGGCCAGGTTACCATAGGCCAAGTTACCAGGATTCATTACAGGTCAGATCACAATGTAATAAGCACTCAGAAAGGAAATTTTTAGCCTTAGTTCAAGGAGTGTTCATTGTCAGAATTTAAAATAAGTAAATGACCTCAGAGACAATCCAGTCCAAGTCCCTTATTTTATACTTGAGGGGATGGAGGCCTGAAGAGATTGACTTGTCTAAGGTCCTAGCAGTGAGAAGAACCAGAAATAGACTCCAGATTTCCAAATATTGAAGAATCTGGTACCTTTTCTTCTACCAAAATGGACTAGACGTAGTTTTTAAATTAATTAGCAACTGGCACTATACCTGGGAACAAAGTGAGCAAATTGTCAAAGGCACAAAAAGGCCAGATGTAACATGGTGCCCACCTCTTCCAACGTCAGTGGGTGGGTTTTTCAGTTGCCACTTGAGAGAACAGATGTAAGAGAGTAATGAGCAACTTGCAGCTCTCCAACTATGCTGTTGCAGGAAACTCCGAGATGAAACTACCTTCTCCTTCTGTGTGGAGAGTGACTGGGCTGGAGGGGTGAAGGTGGACCGTGCTGGCAGGGGTCTCGCACTGGTCTGGAGGAGACAGATTCAGCAGCTGAACCGAGTCAGCCTGGAAACGGCCAGTGCAGTTGTGGATGCCTATCCCTCCCCACAGCTCCTGGTACAGGTATGCCACTCCAGGGCTCAGGGGTCACTGCCCATTGCCTGCGCATTCAGTGAGCCTCCGGATTTCCATGGACAACTGTTGAGGGCCCACAAAGGCCTCACAGGTCAGCATTGCAGGTCTGCTAAGATCAGAGTTGCTAATGCTGACCCAGGGAGGGAGGACAGGTTCTCATGCCCCAAGCCAAGCATAGAACCCTCTATGCTCATGGAGAAGGGATCACTGTGGATGGTACCATATTAAGAGGTCATGTACCACTTCCAGGCTTATCGGCAGTGTTTTTCGGAGCAAGAATGCCAGAATTTGCTCGCAGACATACAGGTGCGCCGTGGGGAAGGTGTGACATCCACTTCTCGCCGCGTTGGACCAGAGCTATCGAGGCGTATCTACCTTCAGATGACCACTTTACAGCCACATCTCTCTTTAGATAGTGCTGACTGATTCTAGCCCTCAGGGATGGGATGAAAAGCTGGAAACTTCCACCTTCCCAACCTCAGAGCCTGACTGCAATGAAGAGACTGGCAGCACCTCCTGAAATACAAGCCTAGGTGAGGCCGAGTCTTTCCTGGGTCTTGTTATTTGTGAAGGTCTGCCTGTCAGCTGGGGCAGAGACTGAAATACTGCCACCTACCTTTGGCATTTAATGTTCCTCTCCTGGCAAAAATTCACTGTCACAAACCACCCCCACTCCTACCCAGCCAACCCTCAAAACACAAAGGAACAAAGACAGTCCACTCAGACACGTATTTAATAACTGTAGAAATCCAAAAGAATTAGCATCAAATCTTGGAAGTCGTGAATGAAGCTGTGGGTTGGCTTGACTGGGCTCAGCCACTGAGCTGCCTCAACCGGCCAAGGAACGGGATTATGATGACTATGCAGACTTCTATATTGTCTTCATCTCATTGTATGTATTATGTATTTAGTTTCAATAAAGCATTTGTACCAATGGCTCTGGAGCTTGGAGGAAGACTAGAGGAATGTGTAGTGAGTCTGAGTAAGGTGTAGACCTACGCAGCAGAGCTATGGGGGAGAAGATTAACAAAGTCCTTTCTTCCAATATCAGGACAGTCATGAGTGGCAGTCCCATGCAAAAGGTCATTAGGGCTAAAAGGCCCTCTGTCTCTGAATTATGACAGATTCTTGCTCCCTCCGGGGGGAGCCAAGGAGCTTGCAACTGGGAGGCTGCAGTGAATGAGCACCATGACACAGTCATTTCTGATCCCTCTATCCAGCTGTTGTGAAAAGATGAAGCAAAGGAGGCAAGAAAATGCTTACTCTAGCAGACAAGAGAATGGACAGCGCGATCCTTGTTTGTGCTAGTCATTGGGTGATGCACCACTTTTCAGCTCCATGATGCTACTTGTTTCCCTTCATTTCCTGTTTCCATTTATTCCCTTCAGTTATGGTCTAGAATCAAACAATTCTAAACCTCAGTGTCTTATGAAGCTGACACTTCAAAACCTGCAAAAGCAGGTTGCCTTTGAGGTATTTAGTCACACCAAATACAACTAGAGCTGTCATAGACAGTGTAGGTTTGCAGAGATCCACCTCCTTGCTTACTGGCAATTAGGGAATTAATGCTCTAAAATTGAGGCAAGGAGCCTGGACTGTTGCCATTTTATGGAAGCCACATAAGTTGGGCAGGACTCCACAGGAGCTGCCATGACCTGATGATAGCAAGAGATTTCTATCTCTGAGTCATGAAATCTGTCTACCATGAAAGATTCTATGCTTCGCCTGAGGAATCAATTCTGGTGTGAGTTCTAGTCTCTCAGGACATTATAAAGGAGGGAAAATGATGTAAAGGGAAAAAAGAATACCAGAGTGGGAATCCAGTTTTGCCTCAAACTAGCTGGGAGACTAGGCAAGTCATGGAAGCCCTGTTTCTCTGTCTGCAAGTGTTATATTGGACTGGATGGTCATGAAGTCCCTTTCATAGCCACAGATTTTGTGTGGCTGCTAAAATGCTTATATCTCTGAGGTCCTGAAGAAAACAGGAATACCCCTACCCCCTAATTTAGACTGGATTTACTGAGTGTGGTGTTTTAGTCCCCAAAAACTTCCTCCTGATCTGCCCTGATTCCCCAGGGAGGCATGAAAGAAAGGGTTTGTGGCATACAAAAGTATAAATGTAGTGACAGCTGACCATTTAGTAGAAACGAGCCTTGCCTTTACATAGCTTTGTATAACAACTAGAAAAGGCTATGTTTTCTCTCTCCCCACCCCCAAGCCTACTCCTTTAGGCATGCAGGTAACTGCTCCCCCCGCCGCCACCTCCCATTTCTCCTCATTCCACCAGGGAACCCTGACTAAGGAACGAAGAAGTCCTACAAAGAGGAGGTCTCATGTACCCAATCTGCAGCCATTTGATGATGGCAGGTAGGTCTGATGCTAAAAAGAGGTTGTGTCCAGCAGAACCCAATTCCATAGGAATCCAAACTCCAAGGCTGGGAGGCAGCAGGTGCTGGGGACAAGCTCACTGCTGAGAGTCGGTCTGGAGGACCCACTGGAGGATCTCATGGCGGCGTAGACCCTGGACTGCATTGTCATAGATGGTGTTCACGCTGGTGCAGAGGGGCTGCTGCTGTAGCTCTGTCACCCGACAAGCAACCAGCCCTCCCGCCACACCAAATAGCAGCAGCAGCAGCAGCAGCTTCAGCACAGCCCAGGAACGAGTGTGCTTCCGGGGTGGTGGCTTGCGGGGACGGGAGCCGGACTTAGATTCTGGAGGAACAGTAACAGTAGACAAAACAAGTTCAGTCAGAGGAGACCCACTCTATACCAATCTCTGCTAGTCTCCTCCGTACAGATCTACCTACATCCCTTCCTCAAGCAAAAACTCTCCAGGACTTGAAGACAAAAAATGTCTCCAGAGACCGAAACAGAAACACCTTTTCCCTTGGATCTTGAGGGGGTGGATTTGAAACTGGGACTCATTCTGTGTGTCTCGTGTAGCTCACAGCCCTCAGGGTCCTAAGTTCTCCTTGGTAACATGGTGATCCACACCTCTTGGGATCACAGAGGGAGGGGCTTATCAGAAGGCACCCAGCGCTGACAGAGTACTGTCCACTTGGGGAAGCAGGGTCAGGATTTATCATTATTGTCATTATGATATAATGTATATATAAAAGAAAGCCCAAAAGGTAATACACCATATTGTAAGCAGTGATGATTGCTAGGAATGGGGGAGTACAGGTGGTTGCCATTTTCTGATATATGTATCTAGATAGATATCTTTTCTCAATTCTTTGCAATGAACATATATTACATTTTTAATTAGAAAAAATTGGTTTTGAGATTTTTAGACAAAATTTTAAAAAACTTGACTGAGCATCCACAATGCCAGGAACTGCATGACCCTGCTTCCTCATTTAATCCTTATTACTACCCTGTATGATCTTCGATTTCAACAAGGAAATTAAAAACCAGTGAGATCAGGAGGGTGGAGGCCTGTGGTCCTGTGCTGTTCAAGACAAGGGTGAGTAGGGGTAGGGCCACAGGCCTCCACTCTCTGTACAGAGCTCCTTCCCTCACCTGCCTCTCCCTCAGGGGTCCCTTTTCACCCAGAAGGTATCTGATCCTCTGCAGCATATGGAGCCACATCACTAACGAAATTCAACCAGACATATTCAGGTAAAACACAAAGATGTGTTTTCTATACAATATGCCTCCCTGAATGCAGGGAAAATGACACCTCTCGTGTTCAAGCAGAGAGGGGTCTCACTGTCGCCCAGGCTGGTTTTGAAAGATCCTCCTGCTTCAGCCTCCCAAGTAGCTGGGACCACAGGTGTGTGCCACTACACTTGGCTAATTTTTAAATTTATGTAGAGACAGAGTCTCTCTGTGTTGCCCAGGCTGGTCTCAAACTCCTGGGCTCAAGTGATCTCACCTTAGCCTCCCAAAGCACTGGGATTAAAGGCCTGAGCCACAGAACCTGACTGTAAGGCACTTTTAAGAGTAAACTTGCTGGGCACAGTGGTTCACACCTGTAATCCCAGCACTTGGGGAGGCCGCCTGAGGTTGGGAGTTTGAGACCAGCCTGACCAACATGGAGAAACCCCATCGCTACTAAAAATACAAAATTAGCCAGGTGTGGTGGTGCACGCCTGTAATCCCAGCTACTTGGGAGGCTGAGGCAGGAGAATCTCTTGAACCTGGGAGGCGGAGGTTGCAGTGAGCCGAGATCATGCCATTGCACTCCAGCCTGGGCAACAAGAGTGAAACTCTTGTCTCGAAAAAAAAAAAAAGTAAACTTGACCGTGTGTGATTTTTGCATTTCTTAATGATTTTAGAACCTCACCTCTAAAAAAAGGTGAGACTCTGTTCCGGGAATGCTCCAAGACATATCTGATCAAAACACCCGCACAGAAGTATGTGGGCACTGGAGAAACAAGCAAGCTGGGCACTAGCTCCCTAGGAGAGCCCCCCATTCCCTGGCACCAAACCTCTCATCCACTCCCAAGCTTTAGAGAGTAATGTATCTGACTAAGGTGTGCAGGCCTGCTCACCCAGTCATCTATGCCTAGAAACATGAGTGTCTCCACTGTACCCCTGCTGGAACCTCACAACAGGCAGAAAACTTACTCGGGGCCTGATTTGCTTCCTTCTTAGGTTTCTTCTCCTGCTCCCGCTTGGCTGCTTTAAGGGCATCATACTCCTTTCTCCGGCGCTCCTTCTCTTCCGCCTTCTCCCGCTTCCGCAGTTCCCGCTCCTGAGCTTCCTTAGCTCGCTGCTTGGCCTCACGCTTCTTCTCCGCCTCTACAACAAAATATACCAAAATTTCACTTTTCTCTCTCAAACACTCCAGCAGTTTGCTTTCCCAAGTGATTAAAAGTACAGATTCTGCCACCTTTACCCTGGTGCCATGGTTCACATAAGAAATATTCAAAGGAAACAGTTATCTTTCTGCTCCTGGAAGTAGCCCTCCCCAAAAGCAGCTGCTCTCAGGGTTTGCTGAATGGATTCTGATTACAAGGTTCCTCTCCTCAAGCAGCAGAGAAATTAGGGTAAAATAACAAGGAGGACCTAAGCAAAGTGTGAGGGATAAGTGGTGCTCCTCTAGAATTAGGTACTAACTCAGAAGGCATAGCAACTGATAGCCTTCTAGCACTCAGCCATGCAGAGAAAAAGCCATGGCAGTTTTCTATGGGACTCCCATCTTCCCAAGCTTCAGAAATGAATGTGGCATGGGGGGACAAGTGAGAACAGAAAATGAGCACTCAAGTTTGGGGTTAGAAACAATGAGGCCAGGAACAGTAGCTCATGCCTATAACCCTAGCACTTTGGGAGGTGAAGCTGGGAGTATCACTTGAGGCCAGGAGTTCGAGACCAGCCTGGGCAACATAGCAAGACTGTCTCTACAAAAGAAAAAAGAAAAAATTAGCTGGGTGTGCTGGCGCAAGCCTGTAGTCCCAGCTACCTGGGAGGCTGAGGTGGGAGGATTGATTGAGCTCAGGAGGTAGAGGTTGCAGTGAACCATGATCGTGCCACTGTACTCCAGCCTGGGTGACACAGTGAGACCATGCCTCAAAGAAAATAAAAAAAGTAACAATGGCAATGTTGTTCTTAAAAAGTGAACCTACCTTCTTACTATTGCACTGACTGCTTTCTGTTTTTTTTTTTTTTTTAAGGCTAGTCAAGTGAAGAAGTGGGAGTGGAGAAGGAAGAAAGAAATCTCTAACTGGTTGTGATCAGTTAGTTGTAAACACCACTGCACTAGGACCAGCCTGCACTTGACTAGTCTTAAAAAACAAATAAGCCTAAGAGTTTGTCAGAGTAGCCTCTAGACTTGAACTCATGAATCTGAGAACTGAACACAGGAACACACTCAGATTTACTCAACAGTTCAAGCATGTTTACACACTTCCAAATTACAACCTCCAAATTATTGGGTTCTAAAAATGCATTTCCAAATTAGTTATTTGGAAGGCTGAAATACATTTTTCCAAAGCCAGAATGCCACAAATGATGGTTAAATGTCCTTTTAGGGCTTAAAAGCCCATGTTAGCCATAATGTAGCTGAATAGTACTACTGTAAATACTGTAGCTTTCCACTGCTTCTCCATGTAGAAACAAGCTCCAAGTTCCAGCTGGGCACCAGAATGCCAAGAACACACTCCACCCAGCCTCTAGGGAACACGGGCCACTGAGAGGTGAAGGCAGCAGGGCTCAGAGTAAACATGGGCCTGCCTTGCCACAGTGGCCATGCGTAATAAGGGATGGCTGTAACTTGGCATGGTGTTCTCAGGGACTGCCTGTAATCACTACTGTACATATCCTTTCTTGAACCACAGGAGTCCTCCAGCGAGGGGCTCAGAAATCAGCCAGCCAGTCACCTACTATGTGCCAGGGGTTATTCTAAGTGCTTGAGATGCAGCAATGAAGAAAACAGGCCACGTTCCAGTGCCTATATCATTTACTTTCTAAAGGAGACAATAAACAGGTGAACATAAAGAGGACAGTCATCTGTGCCCTAAAGAAACTAGCAGAGGGGCACCTGTAGTCCCAGCTACTCAGGAGGCTGAGGCAGGAGAATGGCTTGAAGCCAGGAGGCAGAGGTTGCAGTGAGCCGAGATCGTGCCACCGCACTCCAGCCTGGGCAACAGAGTGAGACTCCATCTCAAAAAATAATTAAAAAAAAAAAGAGAAGAAACTAGCACAGGGTATGACAAAGTGAAGGTAGAATGGCTACTCTAGTCTGGTGGTTCTAAAAGGGTTACAGTTAACCTAAGGCAACATTTGAGCAGAGATGTGGGATTATGAAGCCAGCACATAGAGACTAAGGGAAAAGGAAACCCAGGAAAGCCCCTGAGTGAGACTGCAGTTGGTGTATTCAAGCTCAAATTAATGGCACAGTCTCATTTGTGTGTGCAACAAGGCCGGTGGAGAGCAGGCAAGCAAGCTTGAGCCAAGGTGGGTTTTGCTGGCCTTCCTTGTCAATGAGTTTGGATTTCATTCTAAGTTCAGAGGGTTTTAAGCGAGCAGCAGCATAATTATTTATGTTTTAAAAAGATCTCCCGGACTCTTGTGAAGAGACTGAGTTTAAGGAGATGGCAGCATCATGGAGATATGCTGGAAGGCATTGTGGTGGTCCCAGAATGGTGGCTGGTTACAGAGATGGCACCGAAGCTGGAGAAACAGTCCCACATAGGACTTGCTGACAGACTGGATGTGGGAATTACAGAAAAAAAGGAGTCATTAACATCTTTCCTATTTCAGGCTTGAATAACTACAGGGAAAGTGATTTCCTATTATAGGGAACACTAGGAGGGACTGAAGGGCCATCAGGAATCTCTTTTAGCCACACTTCATATGAGTGCCTATTAACCCTCCAAGCAGAGATGAAATATAAGCAGTTGACTGCCTCTAGAGCTCAGCAGAGAAGCCAGGACTGAAGAGAGATTCATCAGATGAAGATGATACCATCCACCACAATACTGTCCCCCCACCACCCAATTACTGCTCTTCATGACTATTCTACTGGATCCCAGCTCCTGAAGCATGAGAATTCACTGGCTGGGATGAGGACCTGAAAGACAACTACAAGAGGGACAGCCACCTACCACGTTCTACTTCCAGCCGCCGCTGCCTCTCCCGCTCCTGATCCGCCTGCACGGCCTTCATGTGCTGTAACACCTGCAAAGGGAAAGGAGGAAAAGTAGTGCTCTTCACAGTCACGTTTGCTCAGGGAAGTCTCAAAACAGACTGTTTTCAGGCTCCCAGATTATCATGATAGCAATGTAGAACTAAAAGAGTTAGGCTGAATGTGGTGGCTCACACCTGTAACTCCAACACTTTGGGAAACCAAGGTGGAAGGATTGCTTGAGCCCAGGAGTTCAAGACAAGCCTCGGCAACATAATGAGACCCTGTCTCTACAGAAAAATGTAAAAAATTTGCCAGGCGCAGTGGCACATGCCTGTAGTCTCAGCTACTTAGGAGGCCGAGGAGAGAGGATCACTTGAACCCAAAAGGTCAAGGCTGCAGTGAGCTGTGGTCACGCCATGGCACTCCAGCCTGGGTGAAGAGTGAGACCCTATCTCAAAACAATCACCACCACCACCACCAAACTAATGGAGTTAATTGTATCTTTGTATCCTAAAATTACTGTGCCAACCTTAGTTGGAGAAGAGTGATATGAGCCCAGGTCATTAAAACTGCCAGAAAAAAGTGAAAGACAATGCCAACTTGAATCTGTAAAAAGTTCTGCCATTTACACTCACTCTCACATGCATGATTCCATATGACCCTCAACAACAACTTGGGGGCAGCATTTCCTCCAACACGCCTTCCTGACTGCCCCTGCTTTGGCTACCTTAAGTCCCACTCCATCTACTCCTGTGGAATTCAACACAGGACACTGTAACCACTTGCTACCTATCTGGCTTGGTCATAAGATGGCAGATTCCTTAATGGCAGGAACCGCTGTATGATCTGTAGGTATCCCACAGGGCATGCTTAGCACAGAGTTTAGCTAATCGCAGGCATTCAATACATACTTGAGGAATGGCTGATTCCCATTTCAAAAGGAAGAAAACCAAGACTCAAAGGATGATTTGTCCACTGCTAATGGCCAGAAAGCAGCACAGCTAAGACCTGAGCACAGTCCCCTGCATTCCTAGGGCAGAGCTTGTCCCACACACTTTCACCACATGCACAGGAAAGCTCCGAGAGAAGCCTACACACAGCACACTTGTACTCGGCACTCTGAGCTCCCCAGATCCCTATCAACTCGCTCATGGATGACCTCTAACCACACAATCGCAATGATTCTCGCTATGGTGTGTGGGGTAGGTACAAACAGACCTTTTCTGTTTGTATTTTTTTTAAGCTGGTATTCTTCGGCTGTAGGGGACAGAGTGTAAGCTTGGAGCCCAACGCAATCCTGACTACCCCTTATTGTATAACCTTGGCAAGTGACTTAACCTTTCTGAGCCAATTTTCTGATCTAGAAAACAGAGATAAGATACACCTCTATGGAGTGTTGTGAAGAATAAATAATATAACTTGTATTGGCTGCCTTGTATAATCTCTGACATTATATGTGCTCAATAAGTACTGTTGCTTATTATTTTTACCACGTAAGAAAAAAAGAAGAAAACCCAAACTACTAGCAAAAGGGTCTTGTTTTACTACTGCACTTAACAATTACATTTGAATATGCATGCCCATGAGACAGACATGTATATTCATATTTCTTATTTCTAGAAAACTCCAGACAGGCATACCTCCAGACAAGCACACACCCATCATAAGAAGTATTCAGGAGCAGACCATCAAAAGGATCTCCTTTCAAGAGCCTGGTTTGGGCCAGGCACGGTAGCTCACGCCTGTAATCCCAGCACTTTGGGAGGCCAAGGTGGGCAGATCGCTGGAGCTCAGGAGTTCAAGACCAGCCTGACCGATATGGTGAAACTCCATCTCTACTAAAAAATATAAAAATTAGCTGGGCGTAGTGGTGTGCGCCTGTAATCCCAGCTACTCAGGAGGCTGAGGCAGGAGAATCTCTTGAACCTAGGAGGTGGAGGTTGCAGTGAGCCGAGATTGTGCCACTGCACTCCAGCCTGGGCGATAGAGCGAGACTCTGTCTCAAAAAAAAAAAGAAAAAAAAAAAAAAGAAAAGAAATCAGGTCTGGACCTAGAGTTAGGGCTCAGGGCAATGAGGCAGTGGAGAAGTCATGGGTCCCGTTGCCATGATGCAGGGAGTGTGGAAAGTGAGAGTCCAGGGTGTTGGCTGAGGAAGAGGAGTGAGGGGAGTGGATCACCTGAGATCAGGAGTTCAAGACCAGTCTGACCAACATGGTGAAACCCTATCTCTACTAAAAATGCAAAAATTAGCTGAGGTGGTATCCCAGCTACTCAGGAAGGTGAGGTGGGAGAACTGCTTGAACCTGGGAGGTGTAGGTTGCAGTGAACTGAGAGCGTGCCACTGCCCTCTAGCTTGGGTGACAGAGCAAGACCCCGTCTCAAAAAAAAAAAATTAATTATCTGAAAACACAGGCAATGCAGAAATGGGACAGATTCTCATAGTCTGGAGTCTGTGAACTCCTGGAGGGTAAATTTTTGTCTAGCTACCCTAGTTCACAGCATACAGTAAGCACTTGATGAATACACTGAACAAATCATTTTTAGAAGTTGCTTTAATATGTACCAAGCTGATTAAGACTAACCCATATACCCACCAGGGTTTAGGTCTTACCTGGACAGAGCTAGTAAGACCTAAACTAATTCCTGCAGACAGGCGACCTGATTCTGACTAGCCCAGGCCATTTCCCTACAAAGCCTAAAGGTGTGCTGCAGCTCCAGGACAGCTGTGCCAGAGACCATGGCTTTAGTTACCACATCCACTACGTTGCCTGGAGCTTTGGCTGAAAGACATATGCAAATACAAAAGGCCTTTGTACTCAATAAAAATTATTTTTGTATGTCAAAAACTGTAGAATATCATCAATTTCCTATGGTTCCACATATCATCTACTGAATGGATGGATGGATGGATGAATGAAAGGTATGTATATGCTAAGGGTTTCTTGTGTCAGAGAAATGAAAGTAATGCTGACTCCTCAGGGCTCTGAGGATTGTGAGATGGTGCATGGAAAGCATCCATGACAAGGAAAGAGTAATCAATGGTAGCTACTGTCAGTTTTCAGAACAGACCTCCTACAGCACCCAGTTTTCAAAAGAGGATTTCACTGATCATTTACACTGTTCTCATCTAAGGGAAAACTCTTGTCTTAGCTACTTGGTTGTGTTAACTTTGTACTTGATTTATTATAATAAGTGATGATACAGATGATGAGATTATATAAGAAGCCCTGAGCTAATGATAAGAAGTATCTTACTCTCTTACTCTCTACTTGAGACAGCAGAGACTCATCCTTCACCCATGAAATCTAGTAATTAAAGTTAGGTCTTTTGGCCGGGCGCGGTGGCTCAAGCCTGTAATCCCAGCACTTTGGGAGGCCGAGGCGGGTGGATCACGAGGTCAGGAGATCGAGACCATCCTGGCTAACATGGTGAAACCCCGTCTCTACTAAAAATACAAAAAAAAAACTAGCCGGGCGCGGTGGCGGGCGCCTATAGTCCCAGCTACTCGGAGGCTGAGGCAGGAGAATGGCGTGAACCTGGGAGGCGGAGCTTGCAGTGAGCCGAGATCGCACCACTGCACTCCAGCCTGGGTGACACAGCGCGAGACTCCGTCTCAAAAAAAAAAAAAAAAAAAAAAAAAAAAAAAAAAAGTTAGGTCTTTTTTGTTCAACATGCACCTTAAACATAGCCAAGTCAGTCATTTGGTGCTCAGCTGAAGCAGCAGCAATCTGTTCCAAAGCTGGAGGGAAAAAGTGACTATAGTTGGAGTTATTAAGATAGGTATAATGCTGTTCTTAATAGGCAGGGTACGACACCTTCCAGGCTACTGACCACAGACAATGGTTGTCTTGCATGCTGCTTTCAGTTCCTCACTCCTATGTCAGATGACTCAACTGTAATCAAATACCAGGTCTGCCCAGGACGTGTCTGCTTACAGCTATAAACTTACAGCTGTAACATCTTTATCATCACTTTTATTATCAACATTCCTACGACTGTGCCTCAGAAAGGCCATGGCCCCTAACCCCCTGGTACTGTTAAAACAACTGTCCACACAGTGTCATGCTGCATCATGCAAGCTCCTGGCTTCTTAAGAGAGGAAGTACTGCAGTAGAGAAGTCTTGTTCTGCGACTTGTGAAGTAAATGCAGGCCGGGCACGGTGGCTCACACCTGTAATCCCAGCACTTTGGAAGGCCAAAGTGGGCGGATCATTTGAGGTCAGGAGTTCGAGACCAGCCTGGCCAACATGGCAAAACCCCATGTCTACTAAAAAATACAAAAATTAACTGGGCATGGTAGCAGGTGTCTGTAATCTCAGCTACTCGGGAGGCTGAGGCAGGAGAAACGCTTGAACCTGGGAGGCGGAGTCTGCAGTGAGCTGAGATTGTGCCACTGCACTTCAACCTGGGCAACAGAGCAACTCCGTCTCAAAACAAATAAAAAACAAAAAAATAAAGTAAATGCAGAAACAAAGGTCTCTGCTTGACAGGCTCATAGTGGACATATTTCACTGGGACCTGAATGCTTAACTCCACACAAAGCTCCAGGTGCCCTAGGAAGGAAAAACAGGAGGAGGAGAAATCCCAGGGGAGTATATAAGGCGCCACCGGGAGCTTGCTGCTTACCTTGTTTGCACACTGCTTACACTGCTTCTCATCCAAGCAGTCACCTGCCACCTTGGCCAGGACAGGATCCAGGGGGTTATCCTTCAGGTCCAACCACTTCAGGTTCTAAAGAGATGGCAATGGGCAAAGAGGCTTGTTAAGCCCAAGTTCACATACATAGACCTTCAGGGTGGAATAAAACGAGCAGGAAGAATGCCCCTCTGTGTTCCACCTGTAGGAAGCGCCATCTGAGGCAGGACAACAAGGGGGTATTTCTGTCAGTCTTTCTCAGGGCTGTGCTCCAGAGTCCCTGAGTTCTCTGCCACACCTGGCCATGAAACACTGGTTCATGAATTGTTACCTTGAGCTGAGCAAAGCTGACAGGCAAGGTGACCAGCCTGTTGTTGAGGAGATCCAGGTGCTGGAGGTTGACCAGACGGCCGAAGTCTGCTGGCAGCTGCTGCAGCTTGTTCTTACTCAGGTCTAGCTTCACCAGGTGTGTGAGGCCACAGAAATCCGACTAGGATCCAAAGAGAGAAACTAAGCTAGGCTTGTCCAACACACAAGCCACGACAGCTTTAAATGTGGCCCAACACAAATTTGTAACCTTTCTTAAAACATTACGAGGTTTTTTTTTCTTCTTTATTCAGCTCGTCAGTGTATTTTATGTGTAGCCCAAGATAACTCTTCTTCTTCCAATGTGGCCCAGGGAAGCCACAAGACTGGACACTCCTCATCTAAGCCTTGGGCTCACACACTTTGGTGTAACAGTCTGGAAGCCCTCAAGTCAGAGGTACCCCCTGCAAATATCCTGGTTCTACTGTTAGCAGCCGTTCTTCCTCAAATGAAAATGCAGAGAACACGTGCCATTCCTGGTGATAATTACCAAGATGTGTATGGAAAAGGGCTTAGCACAAAGTAGGCACAAAACACTATTTCTTCATCCTCAGTTCTTGCTCCAGCCCACCCTCCACACTGCTCCTGGAGTGGTGTGGGACCCATTCTGTCCTTCCACAGCACCCTATGCTCACCATTGATAGGATCTGTCAAAACAGTGTGCTCATGCATTTTAAAAAGATCAGGCACTCCTGGAGTCCTCAGTCTGATTCTTGTTATTTGCAGCGCCTAGCACAGTACTTAACACAGATGCTCAACGGACATTCTGTGAATAACTAACTGAACAGGCTGGGGCCCAGCTTACCCAAGTCCTGGCTCTTTCTCAACACAGGTCAAAACATCCCCGACATTAAACCTTTGCTAAGCACTCATCTGAAAGCGATGGTACAACTTCAGCTAATGAGGCACTATTCGTGCTCTCTAGGGACTTGGAAATGCCAGTGGATCTGCAGTGCAGAGTGAAATGGAAGTTGTCAGTACAGACAACAGAACAAGCTCAGATTCAAAAGTGCACTTGGCTGAATGACCATCTGGCAAAGTGTACAATAGAAGTGTGGCTGCAAGGAATTGCTACCCTGCTTTTATTTTTATTTTTTTAGAGGTGGGGTCTTGCTATGTTGTCCAGGCTGGTCTCAAACTCCTGGGCTAAGTGATTCTCCTACCTCAGCCTCCTGAGTTACCAGGATTATAGGCATGAACCACAGCTCCCAACATATTCTTCTTTTATTCAACACAAAATACTTTCTGGAAGAAGTGGGATCTCAGATGCTTTTTGAATGTTAGAAACAGTTTTTGATGAGCTGTGGGAAGGTACCATGGACAATGAGCAAGGCCTAGGAGTATACTGAGAGGTGAGTGGACTAATGATCCAATGAGGACATTGTGAACTTCTGAACTTGATCCCTGAGCCACAGCCAGGGCCAAATAGGAAGTTACTCTGGAGTACAGCAAGGAGTGGCACGGCTAGAGTGATGGGTGGAAGAGGCAACAATAGCCCACTTAGGCCTGACCGTGCAGGAGCACTGCTACGTCGGAGAGGCTGAGGGGCTGAATGAATCCACTGTCTACACAAGTGGAGCAGAAAGAGAACTGGCAGATGTTGTGCAAGAAAAATCAAAAGGATTTGATTATAGACTGAATGTGCTGACCAAATTGAGCAAATCTCAAGTAATTCAAGTCCTTTGGGAGAATAATGATAAGGTAGTCCCATAAAATCACATTCTTTCTTGCTCCCCACCAAAAGATGCACAAGGAAGCTGTTCACAGCTTTCTCCCTGGAATGCAGAGCAACTTACAAAATGGTCTCCGCATCCTCTAAGCAGTAGGGAGGTAAACTATTTTTCAGAGGAATAAAATAATGTAGAAAAAAGATGGGCCCAGTAAGTTACTTAGCATCCTATTGAGTCTAGTTTTCTGTGGCCTTACTTTATCACTGTTCTGAAGAATAAGGCCTCCATCTCAATTCCTTTCCCACTGAGACTAACCACCCCACTCCACTATGCCTCCCCTACACACTCAGATTTAGCTATAGCCTGCCTGTAGGCCTATCCTGAAATTATGCCTTATGACACCCTCCCGCCCCCCATCCACCCCCGAAACAGGAAGGAGATGCATCCGAGGCACCAGAAGGAGTCATGGCTGCATGCCAGTCTTACCGGTAGAGTAGTCAGTTTATTACAAGACAGATCCAGGATGGTGGCCTTTGGAAGAGCAGCCTAGGTAAAAGAGGATGAGAAAAACCTGTCAGACCAACACCTGGAACAATTCAGTGACATCTGTTAATGAAGCATTTTCCAGAGAAAGTTCCCATGATTAGGAAAGGCCTTTTTAAAATGGCAGTAAAGAGTAACATTCCTGGGAATAAGAGGAAAAATGAGCCAGTCAACCACGATCTAAGGAAGAATGCAAACAGAAGGGACGTGGCTGTACAACATCCAAGAAGGGAAACCTTAGGCGAGGCACAGGGACTCACATCTGTAGTCTCATAGCCTCAGCTACTCAGAAAGCTGAGAGAGGAGGATCGCTTGAGCCCAGGAGTTTGAGGCCGGCTGGGCAACACAGTGAGACCCCATCTCCAAAAAAAAAAAAAAAAAAAAAAAAAAAAAAAGGAAGGAAGGAAGGAAAGCAAAATTTAGATTCTTAGACATTATTCCTAGCACTTTAAAAATAAATATTACCCAGTGTCCCTCTTATTAGGTTTTGGGGCAGGGACAGTGTCTAATAAAGCTTTGCAATTTCCATACTCCCCAGTTCAGGCCCTTCCTCAGAACAAGTACTCAATATTCATACATGTTCCCTGAATCATGACTGATCGAGTAAGTAGCAGAGTGAATGACAGAGTGAAAAAACAAGGCCCTGCCCGACACATTGGCTCACGCCTGTAATCCCAGCACTTTGGGAAGCCGAGGTGGGCAAATTACCTGACGTCAGGAATTCAAAACCAGCCTGACCAACACGGAGAAATCCCGTCTCTACTAAAAAAAGAAAATTAGCCAGGCATGGTGGCACATGCCTGTAATCCCAGCTACTCGGGAGGCTGAGGCAGGAGAATCGCTTGAACCCAGGAGGCGGAGGTTTCAGTGAGCCGAGATCGCGCCATTGCACTCCAGCCTGGGCAACAAGAGCGAAACTCCGTCTGAAAAAAAAAAAAAAAAAAAAAAAAAAAAAGGGCCCTCACATCCCACTCTGTTTTCCCATGATGTCCAGGCGGGACAAGCTCAGCAAAACTTTCTCTCTAAGGTTAATGCTGGGCTGTTCAGATGCCTGGAGTACATGGTTTCAGAGAGCAGTCCTAGGGCAGGTTGAAATAAGGCTGGCCATCTATCTTCCTGGGGTAGAAAAGAAGGCAAATATTCAGTTAAGGATCCTCTGGCAAACTGCACTTTCTGTCACAAAGTCGTAAAGTGACGTTTGACCACCTAAAACAGTTTTAAATACTACAGTGGGAAAAACCACAATACCAGCTACGAGTATCAGTATTTGCACCTTCCAAGCATTTTCCATTACAATGGTATTTAACCTCGCATTAAGCTTATGAGATGGAAACTATTATCATCATTGTATAAATGAGGAGATCTAAGCATAAAGGCTAACTAGCTTGCCAAGGGCACTCAGCTATTAAGCAATGGAGCTGGGAGGGGCTGGAAACCCGGTTCTAAGCATCGCCATACCCGTCCACTGTGGAAGAAAGACTGGGCCCAGGGCCCAAGGCAAATGTAATTTATCAACGTAAGAAAGCAAAGTGCGGGTCACCCAAAGTGAGTCCAGTAGGGCGTTGGCGGGGATGGGAGGGGGAACGGAGTGAGAAAAGCAGGGATGTGGGAACTAGTTCCACGTTGACAAAACTAGATGCCTAATCTTCCTGGAGCCCTAAGCCTCAGTTTACAGGAGAAAGGTTGGGGGAGAGAGGGGCGAAGGAGACTCCCGCCAGTTTCAGCGGAATTGGGATGAGACTTTACCAGCCAAGCTGGGGGGAGACTTTAGTTTCTTCGAGGTAGGCTGCCTCAGGGCTCGGGCAGCCAGCTGGAATTGCCAGCTTCCTAGAAGAGCCAGGTTCTGGGCCACACCCAGGTCTACCAGGAGGCCTACTCCCCCGGAACGAGTCACTCATTCATTCTCGAATACATCCAGTAACTGCTCCGTGGGCTCCTACTCTGGGTCGGGCATGGAGCTGGGCGCTGTGAAAGTCCCCCAAAGGTGGCAGATTCGTTTCTTGGCCTGTAAAAAGTCTAGGGCCAGAGAAGCAGATCTTCCCTATGCTCTGGAACTGCGCCAAAGTGACACGTGTACATCCCGGGAAGAACCTTGGGCTGGACGCGGCCTCCCAGAGGACTTAGTCCCACCACCCCGCTTTTTTTTTTTAAAGAAAAGGAAACTGATGCTTCGGAAAGTAGGTGGCCCACACAGGCGCCAGCGCCAGGCGAAGGTGGGCGCCTGGGTCTCGCGGGACGATACTGACCAGCTCCTTCACCGGGACTTCATTCAAGTCGCTGAGGCTCAGGTCCAGTTCGTTGCCGTCCAGCTTGTCGCGGAGGTTCCCGCCCTTGCTACCGGCCTTGGTCATGGTAACGCCGGCTGAGCGGGCCCCGGCTCGGAGGTTCCGACTGGCGGGTGAAAGGAGCTGAAATGCCGCTTGTCAGTTCAGCGGCCCCCCACCCAAACAACGACGCCTGAGCCCTCCGTCGCCGCCGGTGCGAGACCGCCTCCGCCCGTCCGCCTGCCGGCCGCACTCCGAGCCCCGTGCCTAGCTCCCACCGGTGCCGCGACGACGACCACTTCCGTGTCCACGTCACCTTCCGCGACCACTGAGATGGGCTGGGCCAGAGCGGCCCGAGCGTGTGCGGGCACGCCCCCTGGTGCCCAGAGTGATACACTGCACGTCGCAGCCGTCGGAGGGGTGGGGTTGGAGGCTGCGAGCCCGGTTCACCGGTGGCCCTCGGGCATTATTGCTGGCAGTGCCAAGAGGCAAAAGGGCACGGACTGGACGCCAGAAGATTGGGTTGACATCCAATACTGACCTCATCTGATCACCCCAATCCCCCTGATTAGGAGCAGAAGCTGGGTGTCCTCTAGAACTGCTCCCTGTCCTCTACTTAACCCCCGAATAACCATCATCGGGAAAACTCGACTTCCTGAATTTCTCCTCTCCTCCCCACTCACTGCCTCAGTGCTTGTCTCTGTCCTTCCATCCACTTTCACCCCGCTCCCCGCTGATCTTTCTAAAAATCTGACCAAGTCTCTCCCCTGCGTAAAACCCTTCAAACTTGCAGCTATCTCTAGGATACGGACCACTTTCCTTTCGAGGCTGGGTCCTGCCTGCTTCTGCACCTTCCAAACACGCTCCGGTCCCTGCCTGGCCTAGATGCTGTGTAGATTTCCGGGAGGTGGCTCCCACATCTGGCCCTCCCCTGCGATGGCCCTGCCTCCCCCCACTCACCTCTGTCTAGCTAATTCCTTAGTCTTTCAGGAAATCTCCCCTGAACACCGTGAATGCCAGACTGAGTTAGCCTCCCTCACCCACTTACGGCCCCGTGTGCTACTTTATCATCAAGAGATGGTAGAGCTTGATGGCCAAGTGGGACCTCTGGCACTAATACCCATCCACTGGGTATTCATCCTGGCTCTGCCATTTGTTACTTATAAAACCGCAGGCAATCACCAGGCTTCAGTCTTATCTATGAATCAATCTATGAGACATGTACCTAACAGAGGTTGGGGAGAACTGAAGGGGTAAAACACACCAAGAGCTTACAGCAGTCACTGGCACTTAGTAAGTACCCAGTAAATATTAGCTACAATTCATGATCCATCTTGTACTATACTTATCTTTATGTGTCTGTCCTTCATTCTGGACTGTGAGGACAGGGATTTTTGTCTTAATCATCTTCGTATGCCCAGAGTCAGCCTGTCTGATGTAGGATAGCTGCTAAATCAGATGTCTGTGGAATAAATGAATAGATAGATGAATGAACGAAGGAATGAATGAACCACTTTACCCACTCCAAACCTCAGTTTACTCATTTTGAAATGGGGATATTAAAGCTTATCTCAGAGGGGCCGAGCAGGGTAGCTCACACCTGTAATCCCAATACTTGGGAGGTCAAGGTGAGAGGATTATTTGAGGCTAGGAGTTCAAAACCAGTCTGAGCAACACAGCAAGACTCTGTCTCTACAAAAAATAAAAAAGCTTGTCTCAGAGGGGAACCAGGAAGACCAAATAAAGTAAGCACAATTGTTATGGGGAGGGTCCTTGTTCTTAGAACTCCCAAGATGGTGGCAGGCTGCTTCCAAGATGGTGGCAAGCCTCTTGTTCTCTGACCTGGGGTTCTTGGCCTCCCAGATTCCAAGGAATGGAATCTTAGGCTATGCAGTGAGTGTTATAGCTCTATTCAGCTCAATTAGGACAAACCCAGGCACTTAGCCATGCAGAAACAATGGCAAGCCTTAGCCTGATCGGGAGCAGCAATGGGTGCCTAGCTGGATCAGGAGCACAGCGGACACCCTGCCAGATCCAGAGGGGTGGAAGTCAGTGGTGGGTCTGTGACAGCAGCAAACAGCAGTGGTGGACCGTAAGCAAAAGCTCAGCTCAAGCCATAACACGGACCAGAAGAGTGTGCAGTTGCAAGATTTAATAGAGTGAAACCAGAGCTCCCATAAAATGGGAGGGGACCAAAAGGGGGTTGCCATTGCTGACTTGAATGCCTGGGGTTTATATCCCTATCATTGTCCCTCCTCCTGTGCTCTCAGGCGATAGGTGATTGACTATTTCTTTACCTCCTGTTTTTGCTTAATTAACATTTTAGTGAGCTCTCTTTACTACCTGATTGATCGGGTGTGAGCTAAATTGCAGGCCCTGTGTTTAAAGATGGATGCAGTCACCTTCCCAGCTAGGCTTAGGGATTCTTAGTTGGCTTAGGAAATCCAGCTAGTCCTGTCTCTCAGTCCCCCCTTACAACAGGAAAATCCAAGTGCTGTTGAGGAGGTTGGCTGATGACTGCTCTAACTGCTTCCTGCTGAACTGAGGTGTAGTAGGGGTCATGCAGTTGAGATTTCCTCGGGAGGGGTGCCTTCGATGTCACCAACATCAGAGCATGGATTAGCAGGCTGGTCCAGGGGTCCGCAGTAGATCTTAGTCATGGACTGCATCGGAGGCTCCATTTGAAGAACCATTTGTAGTTTTACAGCTTCGATTCTGGAAGAAACAAACTTAACAAGGAGGTTAAAGATACAGGGATTGAAATGTATGGCCTGTAGTGCAGGGGATTATTTCTTTGGCACACTTCACAGGCCCTGACAATCTGCTTGATAGTTTTGAAAAACTCTGGTCCAGTAAATAATAATTTGGCAATCTGATGGGTGCTATCAATACCTAAGTGAAAGGTTTGGTGAAGGGTTTTAAGTAATTTCCATTGGTTAGCTGCAGGCAAAAGTATTTTTCCTTCTCTGGTGGCTAGCCATTCTGAGGGGAGGAAACTATGTCCTCGTGAGGTTCCCCATTCTATTTCTCCTGCTGAGTACTGGGGCTTGTTTCCCGGAGGGGATTACCCCATACTAGGGGTTCTTCTATAAGCATTTCTAATGGAGGGTCCTGCCTTGCGGCTCTTTTGGCTTCAATATCTGATTGGCGATTCCCTTCTATTTCTTCTTTCCTTTCTTTTCTGATGACCCGGCAGTGTAAGACTGCCACCTCTTTAGGTTTCTGTATAGCCAATAATAATCTCCTGATGGCTTCCTGATGTTTGATAGGTGTTCCCTCAGAAGTTAGGAATTCCCTTTCTCTCTGTATTGTTGCATGGGCATGGAGGACTAGGTAAGCATACTTTGAGTCTGTATATACATTTATCCTTTTTCCTTCTAATTCTAGTGTATAGTGGCCCCTGCTTTTGCTAGAATGTCTCTCCCTAACAAGGGAGTGGGGCTTTCAGGCATAATTAGAAAAGCATGTGAAAAGGGTAAAGTTCCCCAGTCGCAGCTTAGTGACTGGGAGAAGTATCTAGTGACTGGCTGTCCTAGGACCCCTTGGATAGTGATACATCTGGAGGACAGTTGTCCGGGACAGAAGAGTGAGACTGAGAAGGTCGTGCCAGTGTCCAGGAGACAGTTAACCTCCTGGCCCTCAATGGTCAAGCATGGGGCTCTGTGACGGTGATGGCATGGGCTGGCACTTGCCCTGGGCACCCTCAGTCCTGCTGCTGGATCCATCTGGTTAGTGGCTTCTGACTCAGAGGACCTTCATCCCCTGGAGCAGTGGGCCTTCCAGTGATTCCCTTGACATAAGGGGCATCAACAGGAGGCAGCTTATTTCTATTCGGACGATCTTTTTAAAAATGTCCTTGGCCAGGCGTGGTGGCTCACGCCTGTAATCCCAGCACTTTGGGAGGCCGAGGCGGGTGGATCATGAGATCAGGAGATCGAGACCATCCTGGCTAACACAGTAAAACCACGTCTCTACTAAAAAACACAAAAAATTAGCCAGGCGTAGTGGTGGGTGCCTGTGGTCCCAGCTACTCAGGAGGCTGAGGCAGGAGAATGGCGTGAACCCGGGAGGCGGAGCTTGCAGTGAGCCAAGATCGTGCCACTGCACTCCAGCACTCCAGCCTGGGCGACAGAGCAAGACTCTGTCTCAAAAAAAAAAAAAAAAAAAAAAAGGTGTCCTTGTAGGCCGTACTGGAAGCAAGCCCTATTAGGCATTCGATTTGCCCAGCCTTTCCATGTTCCAGAGCCCTCAAGGTCTGCTTGCCTGAGGGCCATGACTAAAGCGGTGGCCTTTTTCTTATCTCATTTGTCCTGTTCTGCCTGTTCCTCCTGATCTCTACTATAAAAAACTGAGGTTGCCAAATTCAAGTAGGGTTTCTAAGTTTTGCTCCAGAACTAAGGCGGACTTTTGAAGTTTTTTTTTAATGTCTGCAGCTGACTGAGTGATAAACTTATCAAGATTAGTTGGCCTTCAGTAGAGTCAGGTGACAGGGAGGTATGCTTCCTCAATGCCTCCCTTAATCTCTCCAGAAAGGCAGTAGGATTTTCTTCCTTTCCCTGTGTTATAGTGGACATCACTGAATAATTTATAGGCTTCTTCCTAGTTTTCCTTAGTCCTTCTAGCACGCAAGTTAGTAAATGTCTGCGGCACCAATCTCTATGTTCTGATTCTGCATCCCAGTGAGGGTCTACACTGGGAACTGCCTGCTGGCCTGTGGGGAATTGTTCTCTTTCCTCTTGTCATCCTATCATTGACCTGACTCAGATACCAGACATCACCAAACTCTCAGGCTGCAGTTATGGCGACATTTCTCTCATTTGGGATTAGTGTCTGATCTAGCAGTAACATTATATCTCTCCATGTCAGATCAAAGGATTGTCCTAACCGTTGTAAAACATCAATATAGCCATCAGGGTTATGTGAGAGTTTACCTAGGTCTGTTTTTTGTTTTTGTTTTTGTTTTTGAGACGGACGCTCACTCTGTTGCCCAGGGTGGAGTGAAGCGGTTCGTTCTTGGCTCACTGCAAGCTCCGCCTCCAGGGTTCACGCCATTCTCCTGCCTCAGCCTCCCGAGTAGCTGGAACTACAGGTGCCCGCCACCATGCCTGGCTAATTTTTGTGTGTGCGTGTGTTTTTAGTAGAGACGGAGTTTCAACCTGTTAGCCAGGATGGTCTCGATCTCCTGACCTCGTGATCTGCCCGCCTCAGCCTCTCAAAGTTCTAGGATCACAGGAGTGAGCCACCGCCTTACCTAGGTCTATTTTAATTTGCTTCAAGTCTGACAGGGAAAAAGGTACACACACTCTGGGCCGAATTCTCCAGAATACATCTTAGGGGCATTTTTGCCTTGGGGGGAATGTTTCCTATCTGAAAAGAAAACATAGGGATGCCAGCACCCCTAGTCATTTTCTGATGAGTATTAGTCCTAGAGCGTCCTCTATGGTCCTAATGCTTATTCCTTTCCAAGGTGCGTCACCACCCATGGACCTCTGCTTATCGGATTAGTTACGATCACTGATGTAGCAGTCCTGCACCCCTTTTCTCGCCTTTCTTGACCACAAAAGGGTCTGGGCTGCTGGATTCTAGTCCTTTACCAGCGTGCCCAACATTGCCTTTGTGCTCAGAGGCAAGTTCTAGAGCTGGGCTGGGTTCCTGAGTATTTCGTAACAACCCAGCTGCCCCATCAAGATGCATTCCCATAAACAACAGTTCTTACGCAAATTCGCTTCAGAGAGGGTGTCGGTAACCTTTTGAGTCAGGATTGAGATAGAGTCTTTTCGATTCTGTAAATACTTTAAGGCTTGGCTGAGGGCAAACAGCTCCCACATTTGAGCAGACCAGTTAGGCAATTCTTCTAACTCTGCTTCCACAAGAGTCTCCTTGTCAATTACTGAATACCCATTGTGTTTTTCCTCAATCCTGGGAGGAGCCATCATCTATAGTTCTGTTCTGAAGGGAGTTCCTCCTAGGTCTGGTCAGAACTTTGTATGGTAATTAAAATTTAAATCCCCTGTTAGGAAATCTGCTGGGTTAAGGGAATTTTCAGTGGTTAATGTTAAATCACCTTTTTCTAACAGAATAGCCCCATACTTATAAGATTTTTGAGTTAGTAAGCCACCTTTTTGCTTTTTTGACTTAGAATCATTCTGAACTGGTGAGGTGTGCTCACAATGAGGTTTCCTCTAAAAGTTACTTTTCTAGGCTGGGCGCAGTGGCGCACGCCTGTAATCCCAGCACTTTGGGAGGCCAAGACGGGTGGATCATGAGGTCAGGAGATCGAGACCATCCTGCCCAACAAGGTGAAACTCGGTCTCTACTAAATATACAAAAAAAAATTAGCCGGGCCTGGTGGCAGGCGCCTGTTAGTCCCAGCTACTCAGGGGGCTGAGGCAGGAGAATGGCGTGAACCCGGGAGGCAGAGCTTGCAGTGAGCCGAGATCACGCCACTGGACTCCAGCGTGGGTGACAGAGCAAGACTCCGTCTCAAAAAAAAAAAAAAAAGTTACTTTTCACTTTCTTCTGTTAGCAAAGCAGTTGCTGCTACAGATTGAATGCATTTGGGCCATTTGTGGGTTGCTGGGTTAAGGATTTTTGATAGGAAGGCTACTGTGGTCTCAGTGTTTTCAGGCTACGCCCTTGTTTACACTGACAACAAGGCAATATTGGAGTGTTATAGGGTCATAGAGAAGACCTTCAATTATCAATTATAGGTTTTAAATTCATCCTGGCTTTTATTTATTTTTTTTTTTTTTGAGACGGAGTCTCGCTGTGTCTCCCAGGCTGGAGTGCAGTGGCCGGATCTCGGCTCACTGCAAGCTCCGCCTCCCGGGTTCATGCCATTCTCCCGCCTCAGCCTCCCGAGTAGCTGAGACTACAGGCGCCCGCCACCACGCCCGGCTAGTTTTTTGTATTTTTAGTAGAGACGGGGTTTCACCGTGTTAGCCAGGATAGTCTCGATCTCCTGACCTCGTGATCCACCCGCCTCGGCCTCCCAAAGTGCTGGGATTACAGGCTTGAGCCACCGCGCCCGGCCCATCCTGGCTTTTAAAGGAATAGGGCACACTGTTTTTTCTTTACTACATTTATCTCTCTTTTTCTCTCTCTCCCTCTCTTTTTTCTCTCTATCTCTCTCTTCTCTCCTTGACTTGCTCAATTCACTTCCATCTTGATCTATTATGTTATTGTTAGAACTGATGACCCAGTTCCAGTTGTTAAAGTACTGGGTCATCAGTTCTAAGGCCCTGGCCAATGAGCCAAGGCTTGGAGATTGTATCACAGAGGGGTAAGATGGGTAGAAATCAGGGGAGGAGAGCATCTCACACAATGGAAGAGCAATCCTCCTAGCCATTTATAAACTTGGGGCCCTGGCAAGGGTGGTGGGGAACAGGTCCCACATAACTGCCCATGTAGAAAGCTGTATGCCTCAATTGGGAGGGACACCAGGGACAAGACTCCCTGGGTTCATAGCCTAGATGCCTAAGGACACAGCATAGAGCTGCCTTAGATCCCTTTGGAGATACAACCTGCTCTAATACTTGGGAGAGGAAGTGAAAGTCTGAAGCATCAGTACCTAGGAGGCAGGGATCAGAGGAAGTAGATTCAGAGGTAAGGAGAATTTTGGGGCTACACTTTTAAGAAAGTCATGCTTGGGACCCAGGAGGTATGGGTCAGAAGGAAAGCTAGGGGTGCACGCATGGGTGACTGTTGAGTAGAGACTTCTGACTGAGCCATGATCTCAACTGGCTAACGTCGGGAGTTTGGGATGACGGCTTTCTGCCTCTAGTCAGCCCTCAGCTTCCCCAGGAAAATTGAAAGCAGAAGCTGGTTCCAGGCAGACCAACGCTCCCAACCCAGAAGGGTTGGGGGTTGTTAGAAAGCCCTTTCCCAGACAGCCTTATATCTGAGTCTTAGGTGAGGCGGCCACGCTAATCATTTTTAACTGGCCGACAGATGCCCAGTATTTTCCTCCAATTCTAAGGAAGGATAGGACAGAAGAGCAAGCAAAAGTGGTCCAATATTACTGCATTGGAGTTCCCTTCATGGTTGCCAATATCTTACTGAGGGTCCCTGTCCTTAGAGCTCCTAAGATGGTGGCAGGCCGCTTCCAAGATGGCGGCAAGCCTCTTGTTCTCTGACCTGGGGTTCTTGGCCTCACACATTCCAAGGAATGGAATCTTGGGCCATGCGGTGAGTGTTATAACTCTATTCAGCTTGATTAGGATTAACCCAGGCACTTAGCTGTGCAGGAACAATAGCAAGCCTTTAGCCCAATTGGGAGCGGCAATGGGTGCCTTGCTGGATCAGGAGCACAGCGGACACCCTGCTGGATTCGGAGGGTTGGAACAGTGGCAAACAACAGTGGTGGACGGCAAGCGAAAGCTCAGCTTAAGCCATAACAAACACGGACCAGAAGAGTGTGCAGTTGCAAGATTTAATAGAGTGAAAACAGAGCTCCCATAAAATGGGAGGGGACCCAAAGGGGGTTACCGTTGCCAGCTTGAATGCCTGGGTTTATATCCCAATCATTGTCCCTCCTCCTATGCTCTCAGGCGATAGATGATTGGCTATTTCTTTACCTCCTATTTTTGCCTACTTAGCATTTTAGTGAGCTCTCTTTACTACCTGATTGGTCAGGTGTGAGCTAAGTTGCAAGCCCCATGTTTAAAGGTGGATGCGGTCACCTCCCCAGTTAGGCTTCGGGATTCTTAGTCGGTCTAGGAAATCTAGCTAGTCCTGTCTCTCACAATGGTCTACTCCTTACTGAACAAATCCCCGCTGTGCACACCTCAACCCGTCCCCAGCAAGGCACTGTGCTGGGCTTCTGGGAAACAGACAAGGGCAATTGGATCATACATACATTAGCATTTGGCAATCTCTGAATCCTTGAGCATCCATTATCTTATTTTGATAATGTACATGAGGAGACAGTGAGGCACATTTTATTGTTCTGAAGAAACCAAAGCTCAGAGAGGAAAAGCCACTTGTTCGCAGCCACACCATTGGTTGAGGGGCAGACTTTTTTATTCCAAATCCTGTTTCTTTTCACTACACCCTATTTTTCCTACCACGAAGGCGCCTACAGTCCATGCAAATAATTATTATACAAGGTAAAAGGATAAGTGCCTGAATACATACAGATGAGATCTGTGCATGAATATGTAGGGCTGTGTGTGTGTGATAACATCAGGTCGACAGGTGCTAAAACATTCTTTGTGCCTCGGACTGTGCTTTACGTATATCAGGTCTTTTAACTTGGCCTTCACAACAGACTTATAAAGCAGATATTATAAGGCTGAGCTTTCGCTTGCCATCCACCACTGTCAGTTTTACAGGTAAAAACAGACATATGTCAGTTTTACAGGTAAAAACAGACATATGTCAGTTTTACAGGTGAAGTGATTGAGGTTCAAAAAGGTCAACTATTTAATGATAATCACAGCAGAAAAGTGAATGCATTCCAAGAAAGGTGGGTGCAAACCCAGCATGGTGGGGAGGAGGAGCCTATAGAGAAGAGAGAAATCAGAAAAGGCTCCATGGAGAAGGTGGCATTTAGGTTGGGCTTTGAAGGATGGGTCAGGTCCAGACAGGCAGCGATGCAGCCCAGGGAAGCAGAGAGGCAGAGCAAGGAACTGACGACAAGTCAGTTCACTTGGGGAAGATTTGTTTAAATCTCTTAGGCTAGAGCCCTGCAGCTTTGTGAGAAAGTGAAGCCTGTCATCTGTTGGCAGCCTTCTTCTTGGAAACAACAGGCTGGCCCTAGGCTGAACCCCCCCCCAAAACCAAATGCCACCTTGTGCTTGGATGTCTGAGGTTGTTCAGGGAGCTGCCAAATGGAACACAAGTACCAGTAGCAATTGAGAAGCCCAAGATCAAGACCAGGACAGGAGTCATCAGCTGCCTGAAAACCCTTGGGTGTCAGGCCAATGCAGCCACTGCTAACTCTGGGGCAATCTTGGCAACTTGTTACAGTACCAGCTTCTGTTCCTCCTTCCGTAAAACAGATATAATAGCCAGGAGCAGCAGCCCCTGCCTGTAATTCCAGCTACTTGGGAGGCTGAGGTAGGAGGATTGCCTGAGCCTAGGAGTTCGAGGCCAATCTAGGCAACATAGTGAGAGCCCACCCCCCCGACTCTAAATAAATAAATTTTTAAACATTGAAAAAATGAGCACAATAATATGAAGTAGTGCGTCAAGGATCCACAGAGAGACAGGTGAGAAAGAGCCAATAGCACCACACAGCAGGAATCAACTTTTCTAAGGGCAGCTGAGTCCCTTTGTGCTTTGTCATCATAGTGGGAGGTGGGTTGAAAAAAAAAAGGCAGTCCGGGCATGGTGGCTCACGTCTGTAATCCCAGCACTTTGAGAGGACAAGGCAAGCGGATCACCTGGGGCCAGGAGTCCAAGACCAGCCTGGCCAACATGGCAAAAACCCATCTCTACTTAAAAAAAATACAAAAATCAGGCTGGGCATGGTGGCTCACGCCTGTAATCCCAGCACTTTGGGAGGCCGAGGCAGGTGGATCACAAGATCAGGAGATCGAGACCATCCTGGCTAACATAGTAAAAACCCTGTCTCTACAAAAAATACAGAAAAATTAGCCAGGCGTGGCGGTGTGCGCCTGTAGTCCCAGCTGCTGGGGAGGCTGAGGCAGGAGAATGGTGTGAACCCAGGAGGCAGAGCTTGCAGTGAGCCGAGAGTGCGCCACTGCACTCCAGCCTAGGTGACAGAGCAAGACTCCATCTCAAAAAAAAAAAAAAAAAAGAAAAAGAAAAAAAATTAGCTAGGTGTGGTGGCATGCACCTGTAGTCCCAGTTACTCTACTCGGGAGGCTGAGGCAGAAGAATCGCTTGAACCCAGGAGGTGGATGCTGCAGTGAGCCAAGATCACACCACCACACTCCATCCAGCCTGAGCAACAGAGCAAGACTCCATCTCAAGAAAAAAAACAAAAAAACAACAAAAAAAAGCAGTCTCAGGCCTTGAGGACGTGACCCCCCAAAGTATATTTTAATATTGATCTCTGTTTATACAGTTTACTTACTTACATAAATTTGCTTTCTTCAAGACAGAGTTTCTGTCTCCCAGGCTAGAATACAGTGGCAT
Organism: Macaca fascicularis; assembly: GCF_037993035.2. Classification (NCBI taxonomy): domain Eukaryota; kingdom Metazoa; phylum Chordata; class Mammalia; order Primates; family Cercopithecidae; genus Macaca; species Macaca fascicularis. Next base: position 56,297,470 of record NC_088390.1, on the reverse strand, counting down.
GATCTCAGCTCATTGCGCCTCCACCTCCTGGGTTCCAGCAATTCTCCTGCTTCAGCCTCCCAAGTAGCTGGGATTACAGGTGTGTGCCACCACACCCAGCTAACTTTTGTATTTTTACTAGAGATGGGGTTTTGCCATGTTGACCAGGCTTGTCTTGAACTCCTGGCCTCAGGTGATTTGCCCATCTCAGCCTTCCAAGGTGCTGGGATTACAGATATAAGCCACCACGCCCGGCTATAAATTCTCCTTAAATACTTCCACATGTGGAAACATACACCATGTTCCTGTAAGTCAGCCCTTACCAAGGTAACCCTCAAATTGAAGGCAATTGCACATAGAAATCCCAAGATTTTTGTTTTGTTTTTGTTTTTAGACCTAAGTAAATATTCTCTTTGTTTGTTCGTTTGAGACAGGGTCTTGCTCTGTTGCCTAGCTGGAATGCAGTGGTGTGATCACAGCCCACTGGAGTCTCTACCTTCCAGTGCTCAAGTGATCCTCTCCACCTTAGCCTCCCTAGTAGCTGGGACCACAGGCATGGGCCACTGTACTTGGCTATTTTTTAATTTTTTGTGGACACGTGGTCTCCCTATGTTGCCCAGGCTGGTCTTGAACTCCTGGGCTCAAGAGATCCTTTCATCGCCACCTAGCAAAAGTGCTGGGATTATAGGCAGGCCACTGCGCCTGGCCTCATATTATCTTAAAATGCATATAGAGGGGCCGGGTGCGGTGGCTCATGCCTGTAATCCCAGTATTTTGGGAGGCTGAGGCGGGCAGATCACAAGGTCAAGAGATGGAGACCATCCTGGCCAACATGGTGAAACCCCGTCTCTACTAAAAATACAAAAATTAGTTGGGCATGGTGGCACGCGCCTGTAGTCCCAGCTACTCAGGAGGCTGAGGCAGGAGAATCATTTGAACCCAGGAGGCAGAGGCTGCAGTGAGCAGAGATCGCGCCACTGTACTCCAGCTTGGGCAAAAGAGCGAGACTCCGTCTCAAAAAAAAAAAAAAAAAGCATATAGAGGGGTGGCTCACGCCTGTAATCCCAGCACTTTGGGAGTCCGAGGCCGGTAGATCACGAGGTCAGGAGTCCAAGACCAGCCTGGCCAAGATGATGAAACTCCGTCTCTACTAAAAATACAAAAATTACCTGGGCTTGGTGGCAGGTACCTGTAATCCCAGCTACTCGGGAGGCTGAGGCAGAGAATTGCTTGAGCCAGGGAGGCGGAATTTGTAGTGAGCCGAGATTGTGCCGCTGCACTCCAGCATGGGCGACAGAGACTCTGTCTCAAAAAAAAAAAAAAAAAAAAAAAGCATATAGAGGGATATGACAACAATTGTACTTTTTAAATAAATATATTTCTTAAAAATGCTCATAGCGGGAAAAGTCAAGTTTACATGGCAAGAAAAATGTGCAGGAATCGCCATGAAGCTGGGCACAGTGACTCATGCCTGTAATTCCAGCACTATGGAAGGCCAAGGCTGGAGGGTTGCTTGAGCCCATGAGTTCAAGACCAGACTGGGCAACATAGGGATGGACACTCTGTCTCTACAAAAAGTACTAAAATTAGTCAGGCATAGTGGCCCACACTTATGGTCCCAGCTACTCAGGAAGCTGAGGGAGAAGGATCGCTTGAGCCCAGGAGGGTGAGGCTGCAGTGAGTCATGATTGCACCATTGCACTCCAGGGTGAGACCCTCCCACAACCAAACAAAACCAAAAAACAAACAAACAAACAAACAAAAAACGCCGGGCACAGTGGCTCATGCCTGTAATCCCAGCACTTTGGGAGGCCAAGGTGGGCGGATCACCTGAGGTCTGAGGTCAGGAGTTGGAGAATAGTCTGGCCAACATGGCAAAACCCCGTCTCTACTAAAAACAAAACAAAACGAAACAAAATTAGCCAGGTGTGGTGGCACGTACCTGTAGTCCCAGTTATTCGGGAGGCTGAGGAAGGAGAATCGCTTGAACCCAGGAGGCGGAGGTTGCAGTGAGCCAAGATCGTGTCACTGCACTCCAGCCTGGGTGACAGAGCAAGCTCTGTCTCAGGAAAAAACCAAAAAAAAAAAAAAAAAAAAGTCAACTCCATCAACAAGTGAGTTGTTGAAAACCTGAGAATGTATTTATACAATGGAACATTACTGTGGAAAATTACACAGCCATTAAAGAGAATGACTAGGAACTGTATGTATTGACCTGGAAAAAAAAGTTTATTGCATATGGTCAAGAAAAAAAATTCAAGTCATTGAGTAAAGCACATGGCCTGATCTCATTTTTTAAAAACAGAATTTCATTTTGACATTATTTCAGATTTACAGAAAAGTTGCAAGAATAGAAAGAAGAATTCCTGGAGCTGGGTGTGGTAGCTCACACCTGTAATCCCAGCACTTTGGGAAGCCAAGGCAGAAGAATCACTTGAGGCTAGGAGTTTGAGATCAACCTGGGCAACATGGCAAGACCCCATCTCTATTATAAAAATAAAATAAAAATAATTTGTGGGCCGGGTGCGGTGGCTCAAGCCTGTAATCCCAGCACTTTGGGAGGCCGAGACGGGCGGATCACAAGGTCAGAAGATCGAGACCATCCTGGCTAACATAGTGAAACCCCGTCTCTACTAAAAAAATACAAAAAACTAGCCAGGCGTGGCGGTGGGTGCCTGTAGTCCCAGCTACTCGGGAGGCTGAGGCAGGAGAATGGCGTAAACCCGGGAAGCGGAGCTTGCAGTGAGCTGAGATCCAGCCACTGCACTCCAGCCTGGGCGACAGAGTGAGACTCCGTCTCAGAAAAAATAATAATAATAATAATTTGTGTACTTTTTGTGTGTGTGTGTGACAGAGTCTTGCTCTGTCACCAAGGCTGGAGTGCAATGGTGCAATCTCAGCTCACTGTAACCTCCGCCTTCCAGGTTCAAGCAATTCTCCTGCCTCAGCCTCCCCAGCAGCTGGAATTACAGGCGCGCACCACCACACCCAGCTAATTTTGTATTTTTAGTAGAGACGGGGTTTCTCCATGTTGGTCAGGCTGGTCTCGAACTCCTGACCTCAGGTGATCCACCCACGTCGGCCTCCCAAAGTACCAGGATTACAGACATGAGCCACCGCAGCCGGCCCTTCTGTGCACTCTTTACCCAGATCTCCCATTTGCCATTTCACTACAGTTGCTTTATCCTTCTCTCTCTGTCTCCACACACACACACACAATTTCTAAACTGAATATGTTGCAGATATGATGCCCTTTTATCACTAAATGTATCAATGTGTTTTTCCTAAGTACAAGGAAAGATATAACCATAGGACAATTGTAAAAATCAACAAATTCACACTGATCAATACTACTCTCTAATCTATAGACTTTATTCTGATTCCATTAATTGTCCAGCATGGTCCTTTTTTTTTTTTTTTTTTTTTTTTGAGACGGAGTCTTGCTCTGTGCCCCAGGCTGGAGTGCAGTGGCCGGATCTCAGCTCACTGCAAGCTCCGCCTCCCCGGGTTCACGCCATTCTCCTGCCTCAGCCTCCCGAGTAGCTGGGACTACAGGCGCCCGCCACCTTGCCCGGCTAATTTTCTTGTATTTTTAGTAGAGACGGGGTTTCACCGTGTTAGCCAGGATGGTCTCGATCTCCTGACCTCGTGATCCGCCCGTCTCGGCCTCCCAAAGTGCTGGGATTACAGGCTTGAGCCACCGCGCCCGGCCAAGGTCCTTTTTTTTTCTTTTGTAAAAATAGCCAGATTTAATGGCTTATGCCTGTAGTCTCAGTTACTTGGGAGGCTGAGGCGGAGAATGGTTTGAGTCCAGGAGTTTAAGATCAGCCTGGGCAGCATAGCAACTCTTCCTCTCTTAAAAGAGAAAATAAAAAATATATATATAATATTAACAGAGATATGATATATTAATATATAATATATAATAATATATATAAAGGAGATAAACATGTTTATATGATCCTAGGAAAATGTATAGCTGAATATCCATACTTTTTAAACCTAGTTCACCTTAAAGATTTGCTAAAATCAGCCTTATTACTTTTGTAATAAATTATAATATAGAAATGTTTATTACAAATAAATAAGCAATGAATGAATGAATAAATAAAATCATCATATGTTGAGATGGAATTGAGATCAAATCTTGTTCTACCAACTTTGGACACATTATCTAATCTCTCCAAGCCTGGATTCCTCAATCATAAATCTCCACCTGCAGAATAAACTATTTTGTTTCTTTGTTTGTTTATTTTATTTACTTATTTTTTACCAGACAGAGTCTCACTGTCTGTTACCCAGGCTGGAGTGCAGTGGCGTGATCTCGGCTCACTGCAACCTCCGCCACCCAGATTCAAGCGATTCTCCTGCCTCCGCCTCCTGAGTAGCTGGGATTACAGATGTGTGCCACCATGCCTGGCTAATTTTTGTATTTTTCGTAGAGATGGGGTTTCACCATGTGGCCAGGCTGGTCTCAAACTGCTGACCTCAAGTGATCTGCTCACTCAGCCTTCCAAAGTGCTCAGATTTATAGATGTGAGCCACTGAGCCCAGCCTGTTCTTGTTTGTTTGTTTGTTTTGAGACAGGCACTTGGTCTGTTGCCCAGGCTAAAGTGCAGTAGTGGCGTGATCACGTCACTGTAACTTTTTTTTTTTTTTTTTTTTTAAATAGAGACGGAGTTTCACCGTGGTGCCCATGCCGGTTTTGAACTCTTGGGCTCAAGTGATCTGCCTGCCTCAGCCTCCCAAAGTGCTGGGATTATAGGCCTGTGCCATGGCACCCAGCCAGCTCACTGTAACTTCAAACGCCTGTGTTCAAGGATTCTCCCACTTCAGCCTCCTGAGTAGCTGGGACTACAGGTGTGCACCACCACGCCCGGCTAGAAGCTATTTTTTTCATAAGGATTAAATGAGTTCTTAGTCCATAGAAGGCACTTAAAAAATCGTTCCTGTAAAACTGTTCATCTCTTCCTTATTCCTGCCTTCTCCCCTCTGTTCATTCCATTTGGCTTGGAATGCCCTTTCCTTCCTCCCTTTCCATGGTCACCATCCTTTTCATCCTTCAAATTCCAGTCCAAATGCCACCTCCTCTAAGAAGTCTTACCTGATCACGCTGACCAAAAGTGAGCTATTCTGCTGACGCCCATAGTACTATGTCCCGCTTGGCATTAGTTGTTGGCATGCGTAGCAGTCATAGCAGAGGAGCCTGAGGGCAGTCTGCTGGGGGTTTCCAGAGAAAGGCTTTCCTTGCTCATCAAAGGCATACCAAGACCATGAGGGAAGGCACTACCTTATTCAAAAAAATAAAACAAAGAAGGCAGAGGAAGATTCGACAAAGAGGAGGAAATGTGAGCACAGAGGCAGAGATTAGAATGATGTGGCCATAAGCCAAAGAAAAACTGGAGTCACTAGCTGCTCTAAGAGACAAGGAATGGATTCTTCTCTGGTTTCCCTCAAAGGAACCAGCCCTGCCAACATCTTGATTTTGTTTATTTATTTATTTATTTATTTGAGACAGTCTCACTTCGCTGCCCGGGCTGGAGCGCAGCGGCGTGATTGGATCTCCGCTCACTGCAACCTCCGCCTCCCGGCTTCGAGCGATTCTTGTACCTGAGTAGCTGAGATTACAGGTGTGCACCACCACGCCCAGCTAATTATTATATTTTTAATAGAGATGGGACATTGCCGTGTTGACCAAGCTGGTCTTGAACTTATGACCTCAGGTGATCCACCCACCTCGGCTTCCCAAAGTGCTGGGATTACAGGCATGAGCCACTGCACCTGGCCCAACACTTTAATTTTAATCCCGTGAGACTCCCTTAAGACTTCTGGCCTCCAGAATTGTAAGACAATAAATTTCTAGGGTTTTAAGCCACTACATGTGTGCAATTTGTTCCAGCAGCAATAGGAAACTGACACACTGCTTCTTTCTCAGGACTAGATGCAAACCTCCAGGAGACCTTCTGCAACACACCTTGGGTAGATGCCTCTCCCCCAGCCTCCCTCACACAGCACTGGCTGCAGTGCAGGCCATTGTCAGTCTCAGGACTGGTGTTTTCTCCTAGACAGCGAGCTCATTGAGAGCAGACGCCATGTCTCATTCATATCATGCTTGTCAGCAAGTAGTTACTCAATGAATGAAAGTTGAACCAATGAATAAAAAAGGGAAGTTAAATTAGATTTGGTTTAACACTGGGTCTTTATCCAAGACTTCACAGTTGATTTTAGTTCTTGACTTTGACCCAAGGGAAGTAAAGTATTATGCCATCCAAATAAAGATTTTTGTCCTATCCTCTTACAAAAGCAAGGCTTTCATAGTGTTTTTGGCAGTTGCTGGGATTATGGCTTAGTTTTTCAATTTGGGGATGTAAGCAAGAAAATACAGATCATTTAAAAACACGTCTGCCTGTGCCTGCAGCAATTGTTAGTCGCAATCAAGATAATTTTACTCAGCTGGGTGTGGTGGTGCCTGCTTGTGAATCCCAGCTCTCTGAGAGGCTGAATCAGGAGGATTACTTGAGCCCAGGAGTTCAAAAGCAGTCTGGGCAACACATTGAGATCCTCATCTCTACAAAAAAAGAAAAATTAGCCCAGTGTGGTGGCATGCGCTTGTAATCCCAGCTACTCAGGAGGCTGAGGTGGGAGGATCACTTGACCCCAGGAGTTCAAGGCTGCAGTGGGCTATGACTGCCCTACTGCACCACTCCAGCTCCAGCCCAGGTGAGAGTAAGACAGTCTCAAAAAAAAAAAAAAAAAGATAACTTGATTCTACACAGTAGTTCACAGCAAGTTCCTTGTTTTCACTTTCAGTTTAAGAATGAGAAACATCCATGTTTAAAACAATTTTTATTAGGCTTTTTTAAAAATATATATTGACTACAGGATCTAATTGACTTGATTAGCAGAATATATGCATTCTGTTCCAAGTCGTTTCAACCTCTTTGAAAACTGAAACTTCCTCATCTTCCTCTCCCCTTTTCTTTCTGTGGCTGCCAGCGGTCTCTCCTTTTTCTCCACCTCTCCTTCATGATCACTGCATTTCTTATTAGACAGCTCAGTTCTCAAACACACAGTGAAGGAAATTCTTTAAAAGGACCATTTTTCACTTACTATTTGGAGACATTTACCACAGAGAGCTATGAAAAATTACACTAGAGAAAAGGGATTTGCTGAAGGTCATTGACAGAAAAAGCACTAAGGCTGGATTCTTTCCAGATCTGACGCTGAAGTTGATTGAAGTTGATTCTAAGTCTAAGTAAACTCTTTGTACTCCTTTTTTTACAGTGAAAACCTCATCAAACTCATTAGTTCCTGTAACTGATTGAAGCCTCCCTCAGGTATGTTAATAAAAAACTTTATTAAGAGAAATCATATACACCATCTTAGAAAATAAAATAAGGAAACAGTTTTGTTTGTTTGTTTGTTTGTTTCAGACTGAGTCTTGCTCTGTCACCTAGGCTGGAGTGCAGTGGTGTGATCTCGGCTCACTGCAACCTCTGCCTCCCAGGTTCACACCATTCTCCTGTCTCAGTCTCCTGAGTAGCTGGGACTACAGGTGCCCATCACTACACCGGGCTAATTTTTTATATTTTTAGTAGAGACAGCATTTCACTGTGTTAGCCAGGACAGTCTCGATCTCCTGACCTTGTGATCCGCCCACCCAGCCTCCCAAAGTGCTGGGATTACAGGCGTGAGCCACTGCAACCGACCGAAAATAGCTTTTTCAACAAAAGCCTGTTCTCTGCCCTCACTGTTCCTCCCACTGCCATGCCCCAAAGAAAAGTTTTTTTAAAAGTTGTGGAAAAATAGACATAAATAAAATATATCGTTTTAGCCATTTTTAGGGGTACAGTTCAGTGGCATTAAGTATATTCACATTGTTATACAACCATTACCACCATCCATCTCCAAAACCCTTTCATCTTCCTAAACTGAGACTCTATACCCATTAAACAAATAATAACTCCCCATTCTCCACCCCACACACCTCACCCCTGGCAACCACCATTCCACTTTGTCTCTATGAATTTGACTACTTGAAGGGTCGCATATGAATGGAATCATACAGTATTTATTCTTTTGTGTTTGGCTTATTTCACTTAGCACAATGTGTTCAAGGTTCATGTGGCTTGTAGCATGTATCGGAATGTCCTTCCTGTTTTGAAAGCTGAATAGCATTCCATTGTATGGATATACCGCATTTGTTTATCCATTCAATCACTGATGAATATTTGGGTTGTGTCTGTCTTTTGGCTATTGGGAATAATTCTGTTGTGAATGTTGGTACACAAATGTTTGTTGGAGTCCCTACTTTCAATTATTTTGGGTATATACCCAGAAGTAGAATTGCTGGATCATATAACTCATTTTTAATTTTTTGAGGAACCACGATACCATCCATTGCGGTGGCCCCATTTTACATTCCCACTACCAATGCACACGTGTTCAATCTCTCCACATCCCCATCAGTACTTGTTATTTTCTGTTTTTTTGTGTGGGTGTTCTTTTTTTTGTTGTTTTTTGAGACAGGGTCTTGCTCTGTCACCCAGGCAGGAGTGCAGTGGTGTGATCTCAGCTAACCACAGCCTCAGCCTCTCGGGGTCAAGCGATCCTTCTGCCTCAGTCACGCACCACCACACTCAGATAATTTTTGTACTTTTTGTTTAGGCAGTTTCTCACTTCGTTGCCCAGGCCTGTCTCAAATTTCTGGACTCAAGTGATCCACCCACCTTGGCCTCCAACAGTGCTGCGATTACAAGCATAAGCACCCACACCGGGCCTGTTGCTGTTTTTAAATAACAGCCATCCTAGTGAGTGCGAGGATGGTTTTGATCTGAATTTTTTGAGTACCTTCTCAAGTGCTTATTGCCCATCTGTATATCTTCTTTGGAGATATATTTCTTTTTTTTCTTTTTTTGAGACAGAGTCTTGCTCTGTCGCCCAGGCTGGAGTGCAGTGGCGGGATCTCAACTCACTGCAAGCTCCGCCCCCCGGGTTCAAGCCATTCTCCTGCCTCAGCCTCCCAAGAAGCTGGGACTACAGGCGCCTGCCACCACGCCCGGCTAATTTTTTCTTTTTCTTTTTCTTTTTTTTAGTAGAGACAGGGTTTCACCGTGTTAGCCAGGATGGTCTCAATCTCCTGACCTTGTGATCCGCCTGCCTCGGCCTCCCAAAGTGCTGGGATTACAGGCATGAGCCACCGTGCCCGGCCTGGAGATATATTTCTTTGGGGAATATATATTTCTGTTTTATCTTCTTCTGTTACTTGCCTCTAAATGACATACTTATTTTGCCATTTTTAGATTTTCTGTTTGATAAGTGGGGATTTGCACCCTATCTCTCCTCTCTTAAGTCTTGCTACTATTTTTTTTTTTTTTTTTTTTTTTTTTTTTTTTGAGATGGAGTCTCTCTGGGTCGCCCAGGCTGGAGTGCAGTGGCCGGATCTCAGCTCACTGCAAACTCCGCCTCCCGGGTTTACCCCATTCTCCTGCCTCAGCATCCCGAGTAGCTGGGACTACAGGCGCCCGCCACCTCACCCAGCTAGTTTTTTGTATTTTTTAGTAGAGACAGGGTTTCACCATGTTAGCCAGGATGGTCTCGATCTTCTGACCTCATGATCCGCCCGTCTCGGCCTCCCAAAGTGCTGGGACTACAGGCTTGAGCCACCGCGCCCGGCCGCTACTATAGTTTTATTATTATTTTTGTACATAATGACATACTCCTTTATTTTTATTTTATAGTCTGCCCCGCCCTTTCCCTCTCAACTACTGACAGATGTAACTTCCAAGGTTAGTGATACTTACATTTACATTCTGTTCTGTAACTGTGACTAGGTCTTCTGTACTTTATTCATAGGTTGATGTTACAAATGAAAAAAAATCAATAAATGGTGTTTTCATTTTGAGCCTGCTTTTGAAGCACAGAAGCAGGACATGGGCAAAGGGGCGGGAACAAGGGCTTTCTCATGGTAGCCAATGGCATGAGCCAAACTACAGGGATCATAAATCATGCAAGTCACTTGCAGCATAAAGGAGATGTGATGGCTCAGGCAGAAGGCCCCTTAGGGAGCAATGGGGAATTGAATTGGTTAAAGGGAAGGAAGGGAACTTGGAAGACCTGGATGGCCCACTGCCCTGCTTGCCACTTCCCTATACTAACCCAAGAATGCTGGGTCAACATGATTCCCCCACCATGGCTCACAGACTTCCCCACCAGCCATCCTGACTTTCTTCCAGCCTTCCTCCCCATCCACAGAACTACTGCCTACCAGGGCTTTGCAGAAATAAAACAATTCCCCCTCCTAAAAAAGGTTTGCAATTCCTAACACAGAGGAAGGTCTTAGAGTGAAGACACGAGAGGAAGGAGAGGATGGAGGAAGAAACAATCACTGAAAACTGGCCAACTACCAGTTCTGTGCCACCTACTCGATTCTTATCCAGCCCTCTGCATGAAGTTGGTATTATGATCCCCATTTGACAGATAGTTTGACAGATAGTTGAGGCTGGAGAGGCCCCGTGACTTGCCCAAAGCCACAAAGAGACTACGGGCAGAGCTTTGACCTATGTTTAAGAGGCTGAACCTCTTTAGGATTCAGTTTCTTCATCCATAAAAACAAAGACACATACCAAGGCATGCCTGTTCCTTGCAGGGTGTTTGTGAGGGTCAGAGAAAATGTCCTTGAAGAGCCTGGCATGTACAAGATACCCTGAAACTGGTGGCTATGATGCCACGGCCTGTGCACCTAGGAAGAGTCAGGAAAGCCCAGTGTCTTGAAAAGCCGAGGCTGGAGCAAAGTTCAAGGAGGAACTCACTTCTCTCCTGCTGAGGACTGACCCTCAAACTAGCCAGGAGAGTGGAAGGACCTACAAGGTCAGTACCTACCCCTCACTTCATAGGCCAAGAGAGGGACAATGGTTTACCCAGGGTCACCAAGCAAGCTAGAGGCTGAGCCTGCCAGTCTGGGCTGGGACCCCAGACTTGTGAATGCCCCAGCCCTCCACATTCCCTGGTCCACTATCAAAGAGTTAGTCTAATTAGGAAGGCACACCCTTGCAGGCCCAGCCTCCTGTGATCTCTTTGTTCCTCTGTCTCTTCCTGCCCCAACCCCACAGAAACTGAAGTGTGTGGACCCTCCCTAGGAACCGGGGTTCCAGGGAGGATTTGAGGTCACGCTCAAGATCATAAAGAGGCTCAGCGTGGACTCCTTCTCATGACCAAAATGGAGCCAGAGTTCCCAGATAAGGGCAAACGTCACCTCAGGCCAGGCTCCACTCTCAGCCACCCCTTCTGCCTGGCAGAGTTCACTTCATCTCCTCCTGTCAGGAGAGGGGAGGTCACACTGCCAGGGCCTTTGCCTCATTCTTCTCCAGCTCCTTCTCTAGAGGAAGAGTCATGGCTAGCCCGAGGCAGTGTGGACCTGGAACAGGCATAAACTGTGCTACTCTTTGGTGCCCAGTGCCACCTTTCCTAGCCAGGAGCAGAGCAGGATTATCACCTTCTGTGTCCCGCAGCTCGGCCGTGTCTTAGTACCCCACCCACCCCTGGAACTCAGGAACCCTAAGGAGGGGCATAGGGTTGCTTTCCATTCACGCCTAGGGCAGCACAGGGAACTGTGCCACAGGCCCCAAGACAGGCAGATGGAGGATGAAATACACAGGTCCCAGTCCCTGAGGCCACCTTACAGTGCCCGGCCCCCAACCCTGTGAAGAAGGTCAAGGCAGAGGCAGCAGAGGAGGGATGGGAGGATGCCTCGTGTGAGATGGGGTACAACTGGTGTCCCTTCTGAAGCTGACATCTGGCCTCAGCTACGACTCTGGCGCCAGCGGGCTCGCAGGGGGCTCACCCGTGACACCCTTTGTCCCGGCTGCCTCCCCACCCCTGCGGGCCCTCTGCTCCAGCTGGCATGCCTCAAGGGCGCTTCGCGCCTGCTCCTTTGGCCCCTGGCTTGCAAGCAGCGGGGCCAGCACGTGACCCGAGCGCTAAAGGGGGCAGGGGATGGACGGATCTTGACCTTGCCATCTGGCCCCTCTGGAAAATCAACAAACGTTTGCGCCTCTAACATCCAGGCCCCTGAGAATGGTCGCGAGGAAGATCTGTCTCGGACTGCAGCTGGGGCCTTCGGATCCAGAGGAAACCAGGGCTATTCTTCGAGGGTAGGAGGGGGAGGGTCGCGGGGTCCGCGGGGAAGGTGGCCCCGCGCGAAGTCGCCACCGCCGCGCCTCGCCCCGCCCCGCCGGCCGAGACCGAGTCCGCCGCACCCCATAGGCAGAGGCCACCCTCCCCGCCTCCCCGCCTGCTCCGCGCCCGCCCCGCCCCGGCTCACTTTAAAAGTTTACTCTGGCCGGGACGCTGGGCGATGCGAGCCACTGCAGCCTACGTCGGGATGCTGCGCCTGGGGAGAATGTGCGCCGGGAGCCCGGGGGTGCTGGGGGCCCGGGCAGCCCTCTCTCGGAGTTGGCAGGAAGCGAGGTTGCAGGCTGTCCGCTTCCTCAGGTACTGACCCCCCGCGGGAAGAGAGGGGGCGGGGCAGTTCCCTGGGAGAGGAACTTGGAGGTCCTGCCGAGCTTCGGAAGCCCCACCTCTGGACGAGTGCACCGGGGGGAAGGTACCCGCCCCTCACCCGCCCCCTACGAGCACCTAGGCAATAGGAAAAGCTGGCTTGGCCTGGTGGACTTGGCAGGGGGCTTTGGTTGGTGGCTGCAGGGACTTCGAGTTCTGGTCCAAGACTCTCGATTCTTTCTCCTTTATGGGCACAGAGGGCAAGGAGTGTGGGCTTTAAGGAGAATATTCCGATGGGGAGGGGCCAGGGCCAAGGCCTGGGCTGTACGCCCAGGCCACTGCCTCTGAGTTGGAACCCCTGCATGGGCAAACTTGGGGATCAGCCCCATTCTCCCCGACCCAGGCCACTAAACTTAGCAGTCTCCTCTCTCCTCATCAGCTGCTCACTAACATGGCTTTTATTCTTTGCTGCCTGCTCCTGGGCCTATTTTCTTCTATCCTCAGTGCAAGGGGTGGGATGGAAACTGGCAGAGGATTTCAGTTCCCAGTAGTTTCACTGCCTCTGCAGCAGCACAGTAAGTAAAGCTGCCTTCCGGCGCGACCAGTCCCTGGGAGGACCGCCTGAGATGGCAAATGTGAAAGTGCTTGAGTCATAGAGAGCAGGCTGCCACCAATGCTATCAGTGCTGTTAGCTTCAGCAGCACCACTGGGGAGCCCTGTGCACCACTGAGCCTGTCCTACCACTCAACTAGGCCAGATACTAAGTCAGTGGTCAGGACACCACTTTCAACAACATCAGATGGGGTGTGGGTCTGGACGTGGAAAAAGGAGAAGTCAGAACAAAGCTGTGTCTCAGAGAACTAGATTTGTTTTTGTTTTTAAAAAGGCTAAGCAGGAAGAGTTGGAGGGACATGCAGACTCCTTTTTTGCTGGAACTCCGAGATCACAGTTTTTGAACTTGCTGATTCCTGAATGCTAGAAAGCATGCAACGCCTTAACATCACTCTGCCTAATTTGCTGAGAAAACTAAGTGGATCAAGGCTGGTCAGTAGATGGGACTGAGATGAGGACAGTGGGGTCCTCTTCCCAGTGACCCTGGGAAGTCACTCACTACTTCCCAGGGTCTCCCTAGACAAGTTCAGCCCTCCCCTGATCCCCTAGTCTCTTAAGCCTCTCCTCTGGACTCATGGGTGCCCCCTCAGGCTGGGAGGACTCTAAGGAAAGTTACTCCCCACCGTGTGCATATTTTATCATACTAAATCAGACCAAAGGGGAGTCTCTCAGCCTACTCTGGCTCAGGAGGCTGCCTAATACAAAACAAACAAAGTAATAAATAAATAATAAATCAGGCCACATGGCAACATTCCTGACCTTTGACTTTTTTGTCTATAAACAAAATAGGTCACTTACCTGCTACAGCCCTGAGGCCTCTGAGAGCACCAAGCTTCAGAGAAATTCTTATTGCTGTGTCAGGAGGAGACTCGTTTATCCAGAGAGATGATTTTCTGAGTGTTTGGCCTACCTCCTTTCTGCCCCTTCCACTCCCTTGTGCTTGTACCCTTATTGGCTAACTGTGGTGGTTTTACCTGATTTCTCTCCTACTTTCCACTTCAGAAGCCTCAGGGCTCAGGCCGGGCATGGTGGTTTATGCCTGTAATCTCAGCACTTTGAAAAGCAGAGGTGGTAGGATCACTTGAGCCCAGGAGTTCAAGGCTGCATTGAGCCATGATCATGCCACTGTACTCTAGCCTGGGCGGCAGAGCAAAACCTAGACTCAAAAATAAAAATAAAGGCTGCGTGGGTGGCTCATGCCTGTAATCCCAGCACTTTGGGAGGCCCAGGCGGGCGGGTCACTTGAAGTCAGGAGACCGGTTTGGCCAACATGGTAAAACCCCGTTTCTACTAAAAATACAAAAATCAGCCAGGTGTGGCCTGTAATACCAGCTACTAGGGTGTCTGAGGCAAGAGAATTGCTCCAACCTGGGAGGCGGCGATTGCAGTGAGCCAAGACTGCACCACTGCACTCCAGCCTGGGTGACAGAGCGAGACTCCATGTCAAAAAAATAAAAAATAAATAAAATAAAGGCCAATCATGGTGGCTTAGTCCTGTAATCTCAGCACTTTGGGAGGCTAAGGTGGGTGGATCACTTGAGGTCAGGAGTTAGACCAGCCTGGCCAACATGGAGAAACCCCATCTCTACTAAAAATACAAAATTGGCTGGGCACGGTGGCACATGCCTGTAATCCCAGCTATTAGGGAGGCTGAGGCAGGAGAATCGCTTGAACTTGGGAGGCGGAGGTTGCAGTGGGCTGAGATCATGCCATTGCACTCCAGCCTGGGCAACAAGAGCGAAACTCCGTCTCAAAAAAAAAAAAAAAAAAAGCCAGACGTGGTGGTGCATGCCTGTAATCCCAGCTACTTGGGAGGCTGAGGCAAGAGAATTGCTTGAACCTGGTAAGTGGAGGTTGCACCACTGCACTCCAATCTGGGTGACAGAGAAAGACTTCGTCTCAAAAAAATAAAAATAAAATAAAAATAAAAAAAGAAGCCTCAGGGCTGAAACCATCAGCAAACATTCCTGAGAACAGATTCTGTGTCAAGTGCCTAGCACGTGCAATGGATATAGAGGCCACAAAACTCAGTCCTCACCCTGCCAGGAACTTGCAGCCTCGTGGGAGGAGAAATAAATCAAGTTGAGCACAATTTAGTGTTGCAAGTGCCATGGTGAGGAATGCACTTGGACTTTTGTCCTCTGTTTTCTCCAATCTGCTCACACACAGCCTGCTTTCCTGATGCCCAACACCCAGCCTACTACTTATCAGATCCTCGTTTTGCCTGATAGAAAAGAGCAAGGACTTTGAAGTTATACTGTCCTGGATGACAGCCCTGGCTCCTCTCCCTGTTGGTTGTATGACCTCGGGCATGTTACCTACCCTCTGAGCTGGTTAGCTCATCACTCTTACTACCTACTTGATGTGTTGTTGGGCCAATGAACAGAAAAAGCTTGCTCTTCTTCTCAGCCTTTCCTTTGAGGCAGGGCTGATCCCTGGAAACCCTTGCTGGTGCCTGGGTGGGAATTCTGACTGATTTGAAAGTAGGAGAGGATCCCCTCCTTGGTGGCCTCTTTCTGGAACCCAATTATTTCTCCTTTCTGGAACCCAATTATTTCAATTATTTCATCTGATTACCAAGATGGTGACTTCCGCCCAGCTACATGTCTAGTCCTTGGGTCTGCTGGACGTCCTCCTCTCCATTTGAGGCAGAGCTGTTCAGAGTCTTTTTCTTTTTCTTTCTTTCTTTCTTTTCTTTTTTTTTTTTTTTTTTTTTTTTTTTTTTGAGGTGGAATCTCGCTCTTATTGCCCCAGGCTGGAGCGCAATGGTGTGATCTCGGGTCACTGTAACTTCCACCTCCTGGGTTCAAGCAATTCTCCTGCCTCATCCTCCCAGGTAGCTGGGATTACAGGTGTACACCACCTGCCCAGCTACTTTTGTATTTTTAGTAGAGATTGTATTTTTAGGAGTTTCACCATGTTGGTCAGACTGGTCTCAAACTCCTGACCTCAAATAATCCACCTGCCTCAGCCTCCCAAAGTGCTGGGATTACAGGTGTGAGCCCCCGCGCCCAGCCCAGAGTCTTTCTCCCCAGAAGGAAAGAAAAAGCCGTCCTTTGCTTTCCAGAACTCCTCATGACCACCTCCTTCCCCCTGTCCACATGCCTCCTTTCCCAAGGAAGGTGGATGGGTTAGTCTGGGGCTTCAGCGAACCTCCAAGGAAGGAATTCAAAGAGAAACCTGGACTGAGCAGCCTTCCTCCAGACCTCCCCTAAAGCTGGCCTGGGGCTGTCTATGAGGCAGCTGCATTCAGGGTGTTGGGAACACTCAGAGCTGGGAAGACAGAGAGATCAGTGGCTAAAGCCTCTCAGAATTGGGTGTGGTGCTCAGAGCTGGGGATCCAGTGACTTTGGGCTGATGGTAGGGACAGAGGAGTAAGTGGGCTTTGTGGACCACTCTCCATGGGGATGGCTATGATCATATAAGACCATAGACCAAAGGCAAAAAACCCAGGCAAAAGTAATATAAGTAGAGAGTTTATTTGGGGCAAGTTTTCAGACTGCAACCCAGGAGCATAGACTCAAGTTGCCCTGAATATATGCTCCGATGAGCAGCAGTTACAAGTGGGTTTTTAAAAGAAAAGAAGGCTGGGCGCAGTGGTTCACGCCTGTAATCCTGGCACTTTGGGAAGCCGAGGCGGGCAGATCACAAGGTCAGGAGTTCGAGACCAGCCTGGCCAATATGGTGAAACCGTGTCTCTACTAAAAATACAAAAATTAGCTGGGTGTGGTGGCGGGTGCCTGTAGTTTCAGCTACTCGGGAGGCTGAGGCAGGAGAATCACTTGAACCCAGGAGGAGAAGGTTGCAGTGAGCCGAGATCGCACCACTGCACTCCAGCCTGGGCGACAGAGTGAGACTCTGTCTCTAAATAAATACATAAATAAATGAAAAGAAGAGACAGTTGCTAAGTGATATACCAAGAATGTACATTAAAATGATTTAAGCTATTGATGTGTTATACCTTGTTCTTTGTATCACAAATTTTGTAAACCTGAAAGTAATGGGTGAAGCAGTTAGTTAGGAGCAAAATGCCTTTAAACAATTTTCCCTGGGAAAGGGGGAGCATGACTGAAGTCCCACACTCAGGTCTCTCTGGGCTTGATACATTTTGCGTATATCACATAGCTCAGACAGCTGCTGAGCTATTTTTCTGTTCTTGTGACCAACGATTTACACACACATGGAAAACTACAAAATGCTGTTTCTATATGAGTGCCTTGTGTTAAGCCTGGAAGTGTTTTGGGTGGTAACCATAAATAGGTACAAGAAATAGACTCTTCCCATAATTTCCAAAACATGATTTACGAATGATTTGGTGACGATATCCCTATGCATTCCACTGGGGATCCTCCAGTCTAAATGTAACAGTAGAAAATAACTATGAACTTGGCTGTTGGAATCAGTGAATGGTACACATCTGTTTTAGTTACCCTCCTCTACCTTGAATGCTGTACATTCGCTGCAGTCTACTGTGAAGCATGTAAAGGTAATAAAAAGATGAATGAATTTGTTTTCACGGACAGAGTTATTTTTCTAGAAGGAGTCTACAGGGGAAGACCATAGACACACTGATTCAATGCAGAAAGTTTGCAGTACCATTAAAGATGTCAATCAAAGCAGGAGGAATCTGGTTTGTGGAAATAGGAGGGGGGAGACTTCCCAAAGAGCCTGGGGTTAGAGCCTGATTCCTGAAAGGATAGGTCTGCAACTTGAAGCCTTTGTACTTCCGTGAAATCTCACTTGTGCTTCAATCGTTATGAACGATCATAGCGCACTATAATCTCAAACTTCTGCGCTCAAGCGATCCTCCCATCCCAGCCTCCCAAGTAGCTAGGACTGCAGGCGAGTGCCACCATACCCAGATCATTTTTAAACTTTTTGTAGAGATGGGGTTATGAAGTATTGCCCAGGTTGGTCTCAAACCCCTGCCTCAAGCCATCCTCCTGCCTTGGCCTCAAGTGCTGGGATTATAGAGGTGAGCTGCTGATCCCGGCCTCTATTTTACTTCAATCTACAGATGAAACTTTGGATCCAGGCAGATCTTGATTCAAATGAACCACTTTCTAGCTGAGTAGTTTTTTTTACTTAAGCTGAACTTGACTTTTTTTTTCTTTCTCTTTTTAGTGGAGACAAGATCTCGCTCTGTCACCTAGGCTGAGTGCAGTGGCACGATTACAGCTCACTACAGCCTCAAACTCTTGAGTGATCCTCCTATCTCCGCCTCCCCAGTAGCTGGGACTTCAGGCCTGCATCACTACGCCCAGCTAATTTTTGAACTTTTTTGTAGAGATGTTGTTTTGCCATGTTGCGCAGGCTGATCTTGAACTCCTGAGCTCAAGTTACCTGCCTGCCTCAGCCTCCCAAAGTGCTGGGATGACAGACATGAGCCACCATGCCTGGCCTTGACTTTTCTTATGTGTAAATAGTGTGTTGTAAAGGTTAAATGAGGTCCCATAAGAAACTGCTTAATGCACAGTTTGATGCCAAGGACATTTTCAACCCATTGCATGGGTCAGTGAGCAACTTGTCTTAGGGGTGAGCTATTTTACAGGAATGCTTGTGTAACGATGGCTTAGTCCATTCTTACAGTGACCCCGAGGCCCACAGTACAGTAACTATGTCTGGGGAGTAGGAGGGAGAACGTTCCCGCAGGGGAAGCTGCCTAAGCAAAGGTGGGGCTGCTGGAGATGGGTGGACAGGCCTGAGCTTATGCTGAGGATGGAAATAAAACTGGTCATATATTCAACAGGCCAACATGCAGGCTGTAATTTCATCTTCTAGGTTGGCCTTGCCATGGGAGTGTCCTAATAATGAAGGGTAGGAACAATTCTGCCAGTGCCTCTCCCTTTAGAACTAACATGTTGTATTTCTAGCTTACAAATCATGCTTTCTAAACCTCAGCGGCATGCATGTATTCCTCCATGTGGGAGTTAGTTGACAGGAAAGCAAATCCCAACCCTTCCTCTCCTAACTTAGTGTGGCTTTAGGCAAGTTACTCAATCTCTGCAGACCTTAGTTTGTTTGTAAAATAGGCTGTTTGGACAAGATGTGCTCTACCTTTCGGAGAACATTCTGTGATTCCTAAATGGTCTGGAGTTTCAGCCTGATCCCTAAAACCAATAAGGCTGTGATTTGAAGTATACAGCCTTCATACATGTGTGAAATTTCACTTGGTCTCTTATGAACTCTGAGTATGCAGCCTTCTTAACCTTCTGACATTCTGTAATTCTGTAGTCCCTGTTCAAAGAGAAGCATCAAGTTTTGTTTTATATATACACATGCACACACACACACATTTAAATATGTTTTTCTTTTTATTTTTCTTTTTGAGACGGAGTCTCCCACTATCACCAGGCTGGAGTACAGTGGCACTATCTGGGCTCACTGCAACCTCCGCCTCCCGGATTCAGCAATTCTGCCTCAGCCTCCCAAGTAGTTGGGATTACAGGCACCCACCACCATGCCCTGCTAATTTTTTGCATTTTTAGTAGAGACAGGGTTTCACTATGTTGGCCAGGCTGGCCTCAAACTCCTGACCTCATGATCCGCCTGCCTTGGCCTCCTAAAATCCTGGGATTGCTGGACTCAAACAATCCTCCTTCCTCAGCCTCCTGAGTAGCTGGGATTACACACAAACCACCATGTGCACCCGGCTACCTCAAAGGTTTTCTTCCTAGAAAACTAAGATCTAGCCTTGTATGTATTTTAGTAATCCTATCAAGGGAAAAGTGTCTTGACTCAGCCCCCATCCCTGACTCCTGGGCACTCTTCTCCTGGGGTCTTTGTCCAACTATTCCAAAAAAAACCCTGCAGCGTGGATGCCTCCTGACTCCAAGTATTTCAGGCTACTCTGTTGCCTGAGCTGGAGTGCAGTGGCGTGATCACGGCTTACTGCAGCCTTGACCTCCCAGTCTCAGGTGATGTGCCCACTCTGCCTCCCAAATAGCTGGGATTACAGGTGTGCACCACCATGCCTGGCTAAATGTTTTGTATTTTGTTTTGGTAGAGACGGATTTCCACTTTGTTGCCCCAGTTGGTCTCAAACTTCTGGGCTCCAGTGATCCTCCCGCCTCAGCCTCCCGAAGTGCTGGGATTACAGGTGTGACCCACCGCACTGGCCCTTCTATGTCTTCTTGAGAGAGTTTTCTGAACCCAGATTATCACTTCTTATGTATTTTCTGTACGTACTTACAGACACCAGTGGTTCCATTCAAGATGCTGAAAATGGGCCAGGCACAGTGGTTCACACCTATAACTCAGCACTTTGGGAGGCTGAGGTGAGAGGATCACTTGAGCCCAGAAGTTTGAGACCAGCCTGGGCAACATAGGGAGACCCCATCTCTACAGCTAATACTTTTTACAAATTAGTTGGGTGTGGTGGCATGCGCCTGTGGTTCCAGCTTCCTGGGAGGCTGAGGCAGGAGGATCGCTTGAGCCCAGGAGGTCAAGGCTGCAGTGAGCCGTGATCATGCCACCACACTCTAGCCTGGGTGACAGAGTGACAGCATGTCTCAAATAATAATAATAATAATAACAACAACAAAACAAGATGCTGAGAATGGAAGCTTCCACCAATATAGAGTATCTTGTTCAAAATCATTACTGGGCTGGGTATGGTAGCTCATGCCCATAATCCCAGCACTTTGGGAGGCCGAGGCGGGTGGATCACCTCAGGTCAGGAGTTCAAGACCAGCCTGACCAGCATGATGAAAACCCATCTCTACTAAAAATACAAAATTAGCTGGGCGTGGTGGTGTACACCTGTAGTCCTCGCTACTCAGGAGGCTGAGGCAGGAGAATCTCTTGAACCTAGCGGGTGGAGGTTGCAGTAAGCCAAGATAGCACCACTTCACGCCAGCCTGGGCGAAAGAGCCAAACTCCATCTCAAAAAGAAAAAAAAAAAAATTTTTTTTTTACTGTAGCCCTTACTACTCTTTGTAGTCGTTTGTAGTTTGTTCTTTGTAGTCGGTGTTTTTCGTAGGTCACATACTCCTCAGGGAGGTTATGTTGAGTGGTAGAAAGGTCGTGGGGCTTTATGGTATAATTACATACAGTAAACCGCACAGATCTTTTTTTTTTTTTTTTTTCTTTTCTTTTTTTTTTTTCTTGAGACGGAGTTTCACTCTTGTTGCCCAGGCTGGAGTGCAGTGGAGCTGCACAGATCTTAAGCGTAGTTTGATGAATTTGGACAAATATATCTACCTATTGCTCAATATCCCAAGATACAGAATTTGTTCATTACTCCCAAACAGGGCTGTTCAGTAGAAATATCATGTGAGCCACATATGTAATTTTACAGTTTTCCTTCTTTAAAAAGTGAAGAGAAATAGGAAATGTTAATTTTACTTATTTTATTTATTTTTAAATTTTTTTATAGAGATGAGGTCTCACTATGTTGCCCAGGCTGGTCTTGAGCTCCTAGATTCAAGCGATCTTCCCATCTCAGTCTCCTAAAGTGCTAGGATTACAGGTATGAGCCACCACGCCTGGCCAGATACATTAATTTTAATGATATACACTTTTTAGCCTAGTGCAGCCAAAATTATTTCAACATGTAATCAACCTTTGAATATTACTAATGAGATATTTTACATTTTTTTCATAAAGTCTTCCAAGTCGAATGTGTATTTAATGCATACAACACAGCTTAATTCAGACTAACCACATTTAAAGTGCCCCATAGCCACATGTGACTAGGGCTACCATATAGACCATGCTGTTCTAGAAATTTCTCTTGTACCCCTTTCCGATCAATTCCCTTCCCCAGCCAGAGACAACTGCTGCTCTGATTTGTCTCCATGGATTAATTTTGTCTGTTCTTGAATTCTAGAGTATGTATTCTACATACTTTTGGGTCTGGCTTTTTTTTTTTTTTTTAAGACGGAGTTTCGCTTTTGTTGCCCAGGCTGGAGTGCAATGGCTCAATCTTGGCTCACCACAACCTCCGCCTCCCAGGTTCAAGCGATTCTCCTGCCTCAGCCTCCCGATTAGCTGGAATTACAGGCATGTGCCACCACACCTGGCTTATTCTGGATTTTTGTAGAGATGGGGTTTCTCCATGTTGGTCAGGCTGGTCTTGAACTCCCAACCTCAGGTGATTTGCCTGCCTCAGCCTCCCAAAGTGCTGGGATTACAGGCATGAGCCACCGCACCCGGCCTGTGGCTGGCTTTTTTTGCTCAGAAGCCAAGAAGTGCTTTTGGGAGGAACAGCTCATTAACCTTGACAAAAACTCACAAAAGTGAGTTTTATATACTAAATAGCTCAATGTTTCAGAGTTCTGTATGTATTCTAGCTAGTACTATTCCTTTGTCAGACATATGGCTTACAAATATTTTTTCCCACTTTGTAGCTGTTTTTCATCCTCAAAAGGATCTTTTGCAGAGCAATTTTTTTTTTTTTTTAATTTTTTGAGAAAGGCCTCACTCTGTCACCCCAGCTGGAGCACAGTGGTACAACCACGGCTCAGTGCAGCCTCAACCTCCCAGGCTCAAGTGATCCTCCTGCCTCAGCTTTCCAAGTAGCTGGGAATATGGGTACACGCCACAAAGCCCAGCTAATTTTAAAATTTTTTCATAGAGATGGGATTGCACTGTGTTGCCTAGACTGGTCTCCAACTTCTGTGCTCAAGTGATTTTCCCACCGCAGTCTCCCAAAGTGCTGAGATTACTTTGCAGATGTGAGCCACTACGCCCAGAACACAGAGCAACTTTAAAAAAATTTTTATAAAGTCTAGTTTATAAAGTCTAGTTTAGTGAGTTTTTTTTTTTTTTAGGTGGGGTCTCATTATGTTGCCCAGGCTGGTCTCCAACTCATGGGTTCAAGCAATTCTCCTGCCTCAGCCTCCCAAGTAGCTGGGACTACAGGTGCATGCCACTGCACCCAGCTCTCAGTGAGTTTTTTTGTTTGTTTTTAATGGATCATGCTTTTGGTGTTAAGTCTAATAACTTTTTGCCTAGCTCTAGATCCAGAAGATTTTATAAATGTTTTAAGTTTTACATTTTACACTTAAGTCTGTGATTCATTTTATTTTTACTTATATAGAGTGTGAGACTTAGTCAAAGTTAGTTTTTGTTGCTGTTGTTGTTGTTTTCCTGCGACAGAGTTTCACTCTTGTTGCCCAGGCTGGAGTGCAATGGTGCAATCTCGGATCACTGCAACCTCCACCTCCCGATTTCAAGTAAATTTTCCTGCCTCAGCCTCCTGAGTAGCTGGGATTACAGGCGTGTGCCACCCCACCCAGCTATTTTTTGTATTTTTAGTAGAGATGGGGTTTCACCGTATTGGCGAGGCTGGTCTCGAACTCCTGACCTGAGGTGATCCACCCGCCTCGGCCTCCCAAAGTGCTGGGATTACAGGTGTGAGCCACCATGCCCAGCCAGTTCTTTTTTTTTTCCTGAGGCTCTTGTGCTTTTAATGGCCAGCATGCATTAAAATGGCCATCAATTAAGAAAATGACCATTTAGTAGTGCTCTTTTGGGGATTTTGTTTGTCACAACAGCACCTTCATCTTGAACAATAGTTGCACATTGTAACTAGTATAAATATATCACCTATTTATTCAGGTACATAAAAATTATAATTTTATTTCAGGATAAAACAACTATTACAGGTTCAGATTCAGCAGTTCAGGGTTGTCCCTCCTGCACAAGCATTGGCCATCTCTACTCCCATATCAACGACCACTGGAAGGTCAACCACTAGCCTAGTGTCTGTGCAAATTAGGGAAAGGAGCCCCCCAGGAGGATGCAGCCCCATGGCACGTGGCTTGGCGAGTGGCACATGGACTAGAAGAGTGAGATCCTAAAACTTTGGGTGGTGTGCAAGGGAGATGGGAAGGGAGAGCCTGCCTTTCAACTGCCATGAGCTAGGAGATACATTGGACAAATGAGCTAGAACACAAGAGTGAATGTGTTGAATGAGGACTGAGGCTTTGCTATGAGTACAGCATGTGAATGTCATGGACAGATCAGGGCTCTTGCTTATTGCATAAATGTTGGTCTTGGCTGGGCACAGTGGCTTATGCCTGTAATTGCTGCACTTTAGGAGGCTGGAGTGGGAGGGTTGCTTGAGGCCAGGAGTTTGAGACCAGCCTGGGCAACACAGCAAGACCCTGTCTCTACAAAATACATAAATAAATAAAAAACCCAGCTAAGCATGTGACTCCTGCCTGTAGTCCTAGCTACAGGAGGCTGAGACAGGATGATCACTTGAGCCTAGAAGTTTCAGGCTGCAATGGGTCATAATCATGCCATTGCACTCCAGCCTGGGCAATAGAGCGAGACCCTGTCTTAAAAAAAAAAAAGTTGTTCTTGACCTTGACCCTTTACATGACAGGTGCCGTGGGTCTCCCACCCATGCCAGGAAGTTGCTTCATCTTTTGGATGTTATAGACAGCCCTCTTAGGAGATCATCAAGTCCCTTGTATTTTCCCTCTTAAAACTTTCCTGTGGGAAAAAAATTGAAACACAGTTACATGGAAAAATAACAAACACCTGTGTGGCTGACACAGAATAAAAATTTAACCTTTCTTGTTTTCAGAAAATTATAAATGAAATAAAACACTACAGATCAAGTTGAAGTCCCTTTTCTGTCCCTCCTCTAGCCAACCCCCACAGACAGCCACCATCATAAATTTAATATATGTTGTGCTGAAGCACATTTTATACTTTTAGCACGTCTCTGAGTCCATAAGTAGTACAGTTGCCCTCTAGTATCTATGGGGGGTTGGTTGCAGGACCTCCCTTGTATACCAAAATCCTTGGATGCTCAAGCCTGTGGTATAAAATGGTGTCGTATTTTCATATAACCTATGTGCATCCTCCCATGTACTTTAGATAATCTCTAGACTACTTACGATACCTAATACAGTATCTACACATCACTTCATTTGTGTGGATTCATTATAGTACTTAGTGAGTAGCAAGTTCAAGATCTAAGTTATTAGTTTTACCAGCTGTATAGCAGTCCATCCTATGACTATATCTCTAGCAGTGAAATTGCTGTGCTGAAGAGTTGACATTTTCAGCTTTTTTAGGTATTGCCCTGGCGAGATTGTGCTACTGTGACCACCAACAGCAACCAAGTTTTGCTATTTTCCCACATCCTTGCAAATATTTAGTATTGCTGGACTGTAAAGTATCTGCTGCTGGGCTCAGTGGCACGACCCTGTAGTCCTAACTACTTTGGAAGCTGAGGTGGAAGGATTACTTGAGGCCAGGAGTTTGAGGCCAGCCTGGGCAGCATAGACACTGTTGCTAAGGAAAAGAGTTTGCCACTCTGGTGGGGGTGAAAGAGTATCTCACTGTGGTTTTAATTTATACTTCCCTAATTACCAGTGAGATTGGGCATCTTTTAAAATATGTATTGGTAATGACTTCTGTGTCTATTCTGTTCCTATTCATCGCCCATTTATTGTGTGAGATTATTTGTCCTTATTGATTTGTGTTTTTTAAAACACAGGCTAAATATTAATCCTTTGTCTCTTATATATAAAATGAAATTTATAAATCTAGGCCGTTGCTTGTCTTTTAGCCTTGTTGATGATGTAAGTTTCTCTGTGGACCTAGGGACCAGCCTCCTGTTGGGGGTAAGGAGCAGAGGCCAGTCCATGGCTTGGAACAAAACAGGATATTGCTTTAAATTTCATTTTGAAAGCTTCACTGGTGGCTAGCTAGTATGGCACCCTCTCCAGGAAGCAGGGGGTGGCCTCAGCGTGGGGACCATTCCTGCAGTTCTCTGGGCCCCTCAGAAATCAAGGTTCTGAGTCCTTCATCCTCCCTCCCCAGTGGCTTCTGAAGAGGCCTTTCCTAGGGCCTGAGGCGATTCCATCCCCCAGCAGGGGCAGGGTCCACCTGTAAACCTCTGGCCTGGGTTCCAAGAACCTCTACCCGGAAGGTAATATGTAACAGGAGGCAAAACAAACAGCTTCTCCTCTTATATTCTCCATGGCAGACCTGTTTGCCCAGGCATTTGCAATCCTCCCTGTCAACTGTGGCTCCCTCAGAGCCCAGCTCTGCCTGTGGTCTCTAATGACCGTGTCAGAACTGTGCAATCCTTTGTGCCCACAGTGACCTCTAGCCCCTGACTTTAGTTGCCGGCCCTGAGTGTCACAGAATGCCACAGCTATTTCACCTGCATTGCCCTGAACCAGCTGGCTCA
Source organism: Macaca fascicularis (assembly GCF_037993035.2). Classification (NCBI taxonomy): domain Eukaryota; kingdom Metazoa; phylum Chordata; class Mammalia; order Primates; family Cercopithecidae; genus Macaca; species Macaca fascicularis. The sequence continues at coordinate 56,271,222 of NC_088390.1, read as the reverse complement.
TGTTTTCTGTCCAGTTCCTGCTGGTAGGCAAGGCTGGGCTGGGCAGGGCTGACGCTGGGGCAGAAGGCTTTCCAGGTGGGTCCGACCAGGTGGCTGCACAGGTAGGATGCAGAGCCACTGTGGGTTGCTGCCAGGAGAGGTGAGCTGGCTCACAAGAGCAGAACAATGAGAGAAGAGGCAGCAAAGAAAAAGAATCAGACACCACAAGGAGATCATGGAAAAGTCAGTGTGCGCTCAAGGACTGCTAAGTGAGAGGCCTAGTGAGGGAAGCTGCTGAAGGCGCCATCCCGGGAGGGGCTCCCCATGGGTCAGAGGCACTCAGAGGGCTCCCCATCAGCCTGCAGGGCCCCAGGGCAGGACATGGATGGGCTGAGGAGTAAAGAGCAGTACTCTTGGAAAGGGGTCCAGATTTGCCACCCATGAGGGTCAGAACCTTAAGAAAATGAACTCCTTGCCGGGCATGGTGGCTCAAGCCTGTAATCCCAGCACTTTGGGAGGCCGAGACAGGCGGATCATGAGGTCAGGAGATCGAGACCATCCTGGCTAACCCGGTGAAACCCCGTCTCTACTAAAAAATACAAAAAACTAGCCGGGCAAGGTGGCGGGCGCCTGTAGTCCCAGCTGCTCCGGAGGCTGAGGCAGGAGAATGGCGTAAACCCGGGAGGCAGAGTTTGCAGTGAGCTGAGATCCGGCCACTGCACTCCAGCCTGAGCGACAGAGCGAGACTCCGTCTCAAAAAGAAAAAAAAAAAGAAAATGAACTCCTTGCTTCTTCATTCTTAAAAAGAAATGGTCTGAGAGTAATGTGAGAATCATATGAGACACCCAGGCTGTGTGGTGGCACGATGTCGACCCACTGCAGCCTCAATCTCCCCAGGCTAAGGTGATACTCCCACCTCAGCCTTCCCAGTAGCTGGGACCACAGGTGTGCACGACCACACCCAGCTAAATTTTTTTTGGTACTTTTTGTAGGGATGGGGTTTCACCATGTTGCCCAGGCTGGTCTCAAACTCCTAGGCTCAAGGGATCCACCCACCTTGGCATCCCAAAGTGGTAAGATTACAGGCGTGAGCCGCCACGCCTGGCCTGGCGGTCCTTTTTAAGTCACAGGGCTCTAAAAAGATTCATTTTGTACTGCATTGGGGTCTTGGAAGCCAGACAGTCCAGGGTTTGAATCTCAGGTTGGCTGTTTACATGCTCTGTGACTTTGGGTGAGGCGCTGCATTTCTCAGAGCCTCATTCCCTCATCTGTAAAATGGGTATGGTATCTTGGTCAGGGAGTGGTTAGGAAGATCACAGGAGATCAGGCATGCAGGGTCTTTAGAAGAGAGCTGGCATGAGGACACAGCAATAAACATCAGCTCACATTTTTCCAAAATCTGCTTTATCACCCACAGTATGTTAGACATTTTCCATGTCATTAAATATGGTGTCTTCATTTAAAAAAAAAATTTATTTATTTATTTATTTATTTATTTATTTTGAGACAGGATCTTACTCTGTCTCCCAGGCTAGAATGCATGGCACAATCATGGCTTACTGCAGCCTTGAACTTGTGGGCTCAAGCAATTGTCCCGCCTTAGCCTCCCAAGTAGCTGGGACACAGGCACACACCACCATGCCTGGCTAATTAAAAATACTTTTTTTTGGCCGGGCGCGGTGGCTCACACCTGTAATCCCAGCACTTTGGGAGGCCCAGACGGGTGGATCACCTGAGGTCAGGAGTTCAAGACCAGCCTGGCCAACATGGTGAAAGCCCATTTCTATTAAAAATACAAAAATTAGCCAGGCATGGTGGTGCACGCCTGAAGTCCCAGCTGTTTGGGAGGCTGAGGCAGAAGAATTGCTTGAACCCTGGAGGTGGAGGTTGCAGTGAGCTGAGATTGTACCACTGCACTCCAGCCTGGGTAACAAGAGTGAAACTCCATCCCAAAAAACCAAACCAAACCAAACTTTTTTTTTTTGATAGAGACAGGGTCTGCCCTATTGCCCAGGCTGACCTCAAACTCCTGGAATCAAACGATCCTCCCGCCTTGGCGTCCCAAAGTGCTGGGATTACAGCCATGAGCCACTACACCTGGCCTTTTAGTTTAGTTTTTAGAGACAAGATCTTTCTCTGTCACTCAGGCTGGCATGCAGTGACACATTCATGGCTCTCTGCTGCCTAGACCTACTAGGCTCAAGCCAACCTCCTGCCTCAGCCTCCTGAGTAGCTGGGACCACAGGTGCACACCACCACACCTGGCTAATTTTTAATTTTTTTTGTAGAGATGGGATCTCAATATGTTGCTCAGGCTGGCCTGAGCTCCTGAATTCAATCGATTTTCCTGGCTTGGCATCCCAAAGTGCTGGGATTATAGGTGGTGAGCCATTTTGCCTGACCATGTATTCATTTTTTAATGGCATAGTGTTGCATTGTGTATGCTCTCTGACTTAGTTATCTAATCTCTTACTCATAGGAATAGTTTTTTTCCCCCCAGTTCTTTGCTAAGCAGCAATTAATGTCTCTATTCATACTTTTAGGCATTTTTTAGTTTAGTTTTTTTTTTTTTTTTTGAGACGGAGTCTCGCTCTGTTCCCAGACTGGGGTGCAGTGGCGCGATCTTGGCTCACTGCAACCTCCGCCTCCTGGGTTCAAGCAATTCTCGTGCCTCAGCCTCCCACATAGCTGGGACTACAGGTGCATGCCACCGTGCCCGGCTAATTTTTATATTTTTAGTACAGACAGGGTTTCACCATGTTGGCCAGGATGGTCTCGATCTCATGACCTCATGATCAGTCCGCCTCAGCCTCCCAAAGTGCTAGGATTACAGGCGTGAGGCAGTGCGTCTGGTCAGGTTTTTTTTGTTTTGTTTGTCGTTGTTGTTTTTTAGAATAGAGCCCTAAAATTAGAATTGCCAGGAGGCCAAACAGCTTCTCCCCTTAGATTCTCCCTGGCAGACCTGTTTGAAAAGGTATGCATTTTCCAAATGTTAATAGATATTACCAAATCAGAAGGAATCCAGATTTATAGATTTTGAAGCTAATACAGTTTGGGATGCCCTGTTTCTCAACAAGAAAAAAAACTCTTAAGTATCAGATTTTGTGCAAACTGAAGACTGATTTAGAATAAGAAAAGAATTTGCCACCAGTTGCTGCAAGCTTGAAGATTCTGTTTTGAGCTCTGTTTAAGCAATTTGTCAGAAATGCTGACAGATAAATGCTTCTTGATTTGCAGCCAGCCTTCCCTCTCCAATTTCCAGGCACGCCCAGCACTGGGGTGGTAGGTAGGGGCCAGGCAGGGGGGACATGCTGAAGTGTAAGTTTCTTAGGCTTCCTGCCTTTGTACTTACCATCTTCTAAAAATCTTATACCAATTTACATTCTGGTATATTTCTCCACATCCTTGCCAACATTCCATATAATCAATAACTTGTTTTTATGTTGAAATTCATAGCCATTTTATTAATCTTCTCTACTTGGGGAGTTTTATTTAGGCCCTATTGAATGCAGCATGATAATTTAGTGATCTAGCTTATCCAAAATAACCTCTCCCACTGATTGCATAAAGCCAGCAAGAACATGAACCTACTTGGGTTACAAGGATGAACTCTTATTTAGCTGCAACTGCTTTCTAGTACTGTCTGTGAATACTCTTTGACCAAAGTGCCTATTGTGGAAATTTGAAATTAAACATAGACTCCTCTAGAAAGACAGCAATCTTTGGTTTGGGTAGAGGATTACTGATTTGTTCTATTTTCTCTTCTTGTAATGTTTCATTTATTACAGTATCAGACAGGTTGAATTATTTTATATCTATATATAATTTTTGGAATAGCAGCTTTTTGGCCCCAGTGGTATAATAATTTAGATAAATGATCAAAAGGAATTAAGTTTGAAATATCAGCCACTGGCTGGGCACGGTGGCTCACACCTGTAATCCCAGCACTTTTGGAGGCCAAGATGGGCGGATCACTTGAGGTCAGGAGTTTAAGACTAGCCTGGCCAACATGGCAAAACCCTATCTCTACTAAAAATACAAAAAAATTAGCCGGGCGTGGTGGTGCATGCTTGTAGTCCCAGCTACTCTGGAGGCTGAGGCAGAAGAATTGTTTGAACCAGGGAGGTGGAAGTTGCAGTGAGCTGAGATCCCACCACTGCACTCCAGCCTGGTGACAGTGCGAGACTCCGGCTCAAAAAAAAAAAAAAAAAAAAGAATAGGAAATATCAGCCGCTAAATGATCAGAGACTAGATACCTTCCCCAGCCCCTGACTTTCTCTCTCTCTCTATCTACACACACACACACACCCACGCACACACTTTTGCCACCATTTGAAAATAAGTTGTAGGCATCCTAAAATCCATATTTTTCATCTTTGCTTATCTCCTGGGGAACAAATGCCTCATGGTTGTCTTTCCTTGGTCTGTGATGTGGGCACCTCCTCCTATGCTTACTGGCCATTTGTCTTCCATCTTCTGTGACTTTGTGGCAGATTTGGCCATTATTATCTTCTGTGTGTGTCACTTGGTCTGTTTTAGTGGAAAAATGTTAGCAATTAGATAATGTGGCTTTTTTTTTAAGAGACTGGGGCTCACTCTGTTGCCCAGGCTGGAGTACTGTGGCATGATCATAGCTCACTGCAACCTTTAAGTCCTGGGCTCAAGTTATCCTCCTGCCTCAGCCTCCTGAATAGTTGAGACCACAGGTGCACGCCACTACCCCTGGCTAATTTTTAATTTTTTTTTTTATAGAGACAGGATCTTACTGCATTGCCCAGGCTGGTCTTGAACTCCTGGACTCAGCGAATCCTCCTGCCTGGCCCTCCCAAAGTGTTGAGATTATAGGCATGAGCTACCATGCCTGACTTACATGAGGTTGTCAATTAACCTTTTTAGCAGCATCTTGGACCAGTTGCTTAACTTTTTCATCTCAGTGTTCTCCATCTTTAAAACAGGAATAAAAGTCCTTATCTCCCACAAATTGCTGGGACAATTTGCCTCGAAAACCTGTATGATTGCATTACAGAGGAGATACTCAGTGTTCTTTTTCTCTTCTGTTCAGATACCCTGCAGATTTACCCATCTCTGCCTTCCCCTCTGAGAGTGCTTATCTTTTTCATAAAGCAGAATCATTACATCCCCGACTTGTCATCAAAACTGTCTACAGGCTGGGCATGGTGGCTGGCGTCTGTAATCCCAACACTTTGGGAGGCCAAGGCAGGAAGATTGCTTGAGCTCAGCAGGTCAAGACGAGCCTGGGCAACATAGGGAGACATTCTGACTCTACAAAAAAATTTTTTTTTTGATCATCTAGGTCTGCTGGTACATGTCTGTTGTCCCAGCTACTCAGGAGACTGGGATAGGAGGATCGCTTGAAATTAGGAGGTCAAGGCTGCAGTGAGCTGTGATCATGCCACTGCACTCCAGCCTATGCTTCAGAGCAAGACCTCATCTCTTAAAAAAAAAAAAAAAAAAATTGTAAACCTGCCCTTTGGATCTTGCTGGAGCCTTGCATTCAGTAAGCCATATTCTAAATGAGCAACTCTGTGTCATCAGCTGCTCTGTGCTCCGAACCTGTAGAACATGCATCCACATCTGAAACAGGTTGGCAGGGCTAACAGTCACATTCTACCATGACTGTCCAGAAAACACATCCTCAGGAAGGAAAAGCCCACGACATTCAACATTAGGACTGTTTATTTTCTTGAGTAATTTCTAAGACAGAGATCATGAACAGATGTGTTTTCTTGCTTGCCCAGTTTTATTAATGTATATATTTTGCACAGACGTGCTATATGCTGCTTTTATTTTTCTGACAGAATGTTAAATGGGTACTGTAATGTTGCTAGATTTAGTTTATTAATTATGACTATATTGGCAGTAGTTTAAGCCCTAGAAGGTTTTTTTTTAAACTTCATGTTGAAATATATGACAGATTCAGAAAAGTACACTTTTTTTTTTTTTTTTTGAGACAATCTTGGCTCACTGCAATCTCTGCCTCCCGGGTTCAAGCGATTCTCCTGCCTCAGCCTCCCAAGTAGCTGGGATTACAGGCACGTGCCACCATGCCTGGTTACTTTTTGTATTTTTAGTAGAGAGGGGTTTCACCATGTTGGTCAGGCTGATCTCGAACTCCTGACCTCAAGTGACCCACCCACCTCGGCCTCCCAAAGCCACCACACCCAGCCAGAAAAGTACACATATTTTAAGGCCCACTTGATCCACTTTTGATAAACTGAACACACCCATGTAACCAGCACTCAAATCAAGACACAGAACATGACCAGAAACCAGGAGTTCCCTCGTGACCTCTTTAAGTCACTGACCCTCACCAACTGACCACTCTCCTGACTTCTAACAGCATAGATTAGTTTTGCCTATTTTGTACATATAAATGGAATTAGACAGTACACCTTTTAAAATCTGGCTTCTTTCATTGAACATTATTTTTATGAGATTCATTCAGATCACTGGGCATAATCATAGTTTCTTTGCTCTCATTACTGTATAATTACAAATAAGTCACCACTTATTGATCTATTCCATTGCTGATGGACATTTAGGTATTTTGAATATTGGAAATGATACAAATAACCTAGTACCTGTCTTTTGGTGAGCACATGTTTGATTTCTATTGGATATATACCTAGGAGTAGACATTATTTTTTAAGTGTACATTCAATGGCTTATGGTATATTCATAGATACGTGTAACCATCACTATGGTCAATTTTAGAACATTTTCATCACCTCACAGTGTTACCCTATGCCCTTGTAGCTATTATCTCTCTGTCTTCCCATCCCTCCCAGCCCTAAGCAACCACTTAATCTGTTTTCTGTCTCTATAGAATTACCTATTCTGGACATTTCATATATATGGAGTCACATTGTCCTGTATGATCAAAATAAGGATGGCCAGGCATGGTGGCTCCCTCTTGCAATCCCAGCACTTTGGGAGGTTGACACAGGTAGATCACTTGAGCTCAGGAGTTCAAGAACAGCCTGGGCAACATGGCGAAACCCAGTCTCTACCAAAAGTACAAAAATTAGCCAGATATGATGGTGCATGCTTAGAGTCCCAGCTACTCGGCAGAGTTGGGACAGGAGGATCTCTTGGGACCCAGAGACAGAGGTTGTAGTGAGCTGAGATCACGCCACTGCACTCCAGCCTGGGCCACAGCGTGAGACTCTGTCTCAATAATGAAATGATCAAAGTATGATTTCACGAGTCACACAGTTTATGGCCATACAAAGAGATTTTTTTTTTCTTTTTTTGTTCACAGTGCTTAAAGCGGGGAGAATAAGAAAACAAATCTCACAGGGAATACACTCAATAGAGGAGCTCCCTTAGCCATATAGTGAGTGAGTTCCAGTCTGTTAGAGTCCAGTTATTAAAGTCTAACTGCCCGCTTAGGATGAAAGCAAGCCTCTGTGGAAAGTAGTCTAACTGAAGCTTGAGGCGTACGTTTATGGGAGAGATTCTCAGCTAGATGGCTTGACCATGCTAGTGGGTGTACCGGAGTTGGGTGAAGCTTTGGAAATTAGCTTAAAGGCTAATAGAGTGTGGCCTTAGCTCAGCCTGAGCTTTCACTCTTCCGAGAAGCTCTCAGACAGAGTGTAGCCATTCCACAGCCCAAGGTCTCAAAGTGTCTGTCAAACTCTTGGGTTTATATGTACAGTCCGGCGTTGCTTAACAATGGGAACACATTCTGAGAAATACATCAGATGATTTTGTCGTTGTGCAAACATCAAGTGCACTTACACAAACCTAGATGGTAGAGCCTATTACACACCTAGGCTATGTGGTAGAGCCTGTTGCTCCCAGGCTGCAAACCTGTACAAATTGTCACTGTCCTAAAGACTGTAGGCAGTTGTAACACAGGGGTAAGTATTCATGTATCTGAACATAGCTAAACATAGAAAAGATATAGTCAAAATATGGTATTACAGTATAATCTTATGGGACTGCTGTCATATATGCCATCCATCATAAGCCAAAATGTCATTTTGCAGTGCATGACTGTATTTTAGAGTCCAGTAGTTGAGGTCAATAGCTCACACATGGGGTCTCATAAGGTGTGATGGTGTCACATTCTCAAGGGGAGAGGAGTACACTCTATGTTCTTGTCACAGCAAAACATGTCACTCCCATAGCAAATGTCAACATAAGTAACAAACAGAAAAAAATTCTTCAAGTATAATGAGTTTAATTGGGAATAAGCATTGCAATGAGGAATATGCACATCACAGTAAACTATGGGCATATTCATGGGGGTAAAGGAAGACAAGGATTTTTAAAGATAAAATGAGGGTTACATTTGTTGTCTTGAAACAATTATCCTCGGCCAGAAGGATCAAAAACAACGGCATCTGTCCAGGGCTGGACAGGTAGTCGCTGGTCAAATGTCTTCACAGAAGTATTTTTTGTGTGTGTAAGATTGAGGTGGCCTTTGTGCAAGGTTGTGGTTTTGGCAAAGTCTCTTGTGATATCTTTTGTTATCAGGTAGTCATGCACCAGAACCCTCCCTGCATGTTCTTACCTGGCTCCATTTTGTCAAGGTTTGACACAAGTGACTCCATTTTGATTCTAGCAACTTTTTCACAAACTATGTATGTATTTGGAATTATTTCAAAGTTGTATAACATATACAATATGTAGTTTTGTTGTTGTTGTTGTTGTTTTGAAGACGGAGTCTCGCTCTGTCGCCCAGGCTGGAGTGCAGCGGTGCGATCTGGGCTCACTGCAACTTCCGCCTCCTGGGTTTAAGCCATTCTCCTGCCTCAGTCTCCCGAGTAGCTGGGACTACAGGCGCCCACCACAAAGGCTGGCTAATTTTTGTATTTTTAGTAGAGACAGGGTTTCATCATGTTGCCCAGGGTGTTCTCCAACTCCTGAGCTCAGGCACTCTGCCTGCCTCAGCCTCCCAAAGTGCTAGGATTACAGGCATGAGCCACCACGCCTGGCCCAATATGTCATCTTTTGTTACTGGTTTCTTTCACTTATAAATGTTTTCAAGGTTCCACCATGTTGTAACATGTATCAGTACTTCATTTCCTTTTTAAAAATTGCTTTATTGTAGTAAAATACACATAACATACAATTTACCATCTTAACCATTGAAGTTTGCAGTTTAGTGGCATTAAGTACAGTACACTCACACTTTTGTGCAAACATCAGCACCACCCACCTCCAGAACTTGTTCATCTTTCCCAACTGAAATTCTGTACCCGTTAAACGATAAGTTCCCATTGCCCCCTCCCCAGCCCCCAGCAAGTACCATTCTACTCCTAGACAGCTTTTCCCTTCAGTTTCTTTCCTCTTTCACTTAATAAATGAGAGGGTCCATTGCTGACAAATGGGATTGCTTCTCTAAGTGGAGGCCTTCTTGCATATATGCAATTGAGTTTATCCTAAAAAAGAGTAACAGAAAATGTGGTTGTAGAAAGACAAGAGGTGGAGACACAAACTGGCTGAGGGTTTTCATATTGGGTGTCCTATCCATAGGCCATAGCAGCCCCACTGCAGATCTGCCCGATTCTTTGGCATCAAGACGTTGATCCAGCTCACGCCTCTAATCCCAGCACACTGGGGGGCCGAGGCAGGTGGATCACCTGAGGTCAAGAGTTTGAGACCAGCCTGGCCAACATGGTGAAACCCCATCTCTACCAAAAAATACAAAAATTGGCCAGGTATAGTGGCACATACTTCTAATCCCAGCTACTTAGGAGGCTGAGGTGGGAGAGTTGCTTGAACCCAGGAGGCAGAAGCTGCAGTGAGCCAAGATCATGCCACTGTACTCTAGCCTGGGAGATAGGGTGACACCCTGTCTCAAAAAAAAAAAAAAAAAAAAAGGTGATCCTGCAAGCCATTTCCATGTTGTGGATTTGCTGGCAGATTTCAGAGCTTTCCTGCTGTCACTGTCAGCATAGCTTCTCATAATACTACCAACACTTAATGTTCTTAATGAGTTCATCCACGGTGAGGACTCTGTTTAGGGTCCTGTATGTGCCTTCCACATTCCCTTCCTGTGCCATCATAGTCCTGGCAATGAACTTCAGGTTTTAAATCCATGAGCTTGGATCTAAGTCTCCACTCTGCCAAGCCTGATGTTCCATACCCAGATGACCCCTGTAATCCAAGTAATAGATTCCATTGTATGGACGGATATGCCACATTCTGTTTATCCATTCATCTGTTGCTGGACATTTGGTTTGTTTCCACCTTTTGGGTATTGTGAATAGTGCTGCTGTAAACATTCATGTACGAGTTTTTGTTTGCTTTGTTTGAGACAGAGTTGCACTCTGTCACCCAGGCCGGTGTGTAGTGGTGTGATGGTAGCTCGCTGTAGCCTCGACCTCTCAGGCTCAAGTGATCCTTCCACCTAGGCCTCCAGAGTAGCTGGGACTACAGGTGTGTACCACCATGCTCAGCTAATTTTTAATTTTTTTTTTTTGTAGAGATGGAATCTCACTATGTTGCCCAGGCTAGTCTCAAACTCCCGGGCTCAAGCGATCCTCCCACCTTGGCTGCAGAGAGTACTGGGCTTACAGGCATGAGCCACTGTGCCTGGCCCAAGTTTTTGTTTGAACACATGTTTTCAGTTCTTTTGGGCATATATTATAACTAGGAATGGAATTGCTGGGTTATATGCTAATTCTGTATTTAACTTTTTGAAGAGCCACCACGCTGTTTTCCAGGCAGCTGAATCATTTTACATTCCCACCAGCAATATACAAGGATTACAATGTCTTCACATGCTTGCCAACACATATTTTGTTTTCTGATTTTTTTTTTTTTTTTTGAGACAGAGTTTTGCTCTTGTCAACCAGGATGGAGTGCAAATGGCACAATCTTGGCTCATTGCAACCTCCGCCTTTCGGGTTCACGCGATTCTCCTGCCTCAGCCTCCCAAGTAGCTGGGATTACAGGCACCCATGACCACAGCCGGCTAATTTTTGTATTTTTAGTAGAGACAAGATTTCATCATATTGGTCAGGCTGACCTCGAACTCCTGACCTCCAGTGATCTGCTCGCCTTGGCCTCCCAAAGTGCTGGGATTATAGGCATGAGCCACCGCGCCCAGCGCTTGATTTTATTTTGTTTTTTGCCTTCCGGGTGAGCATGATGTGGTGCCTCATTGTGGTTTTAATTTGCGTTTCATCTGCTTGTTAGCCATTCATAGATTACCTTCAGCAAGATGTCTACTATTTTTTAATTGAGTCATTATGTGCATTATTTTTAATTCATTCATTTGGTCATTCATTTGAGCACCTCTTATGTTCCTGGCACTCAGGCACTTGGGATAAAGCAGTGAACACGTTAGTTGCCAACACTGAAAAGTCAGGAGAATTCTTAAAAAATAAAAAATAAAATTTCTCGTTCCTGACTTCTCTACTCAGATCTGGGCCTGAGTTCTCAGGAGCCAGCCTACTGCCGGCACCTTTAAGGTGGGGCTGTGCTTTGTTTCTTCAAGGCTCTTATCAGGCCTCAGTCCCACCTGGGCCCTGAGAGCCTTGGGTTTTATAATACCCATGCTAAGTAGCTGATGCCTCTCCAAGTAGTTACTTTAGTTCTGAGTTGAGAACAACTGGCACCGCTGTTTTTCCTCTAACTCCTTAAGCTTCCCATGTCGCATTGAAAAAATAATCCTAAGACCAAATCCCTTTAAGAATAGAAGTTGGGATACCGTGGCTCATACCTGTAGTCCCAGCTACTTGGGAGGCTAAGATGGGAAAGTCTCTTAAGCCTGAGAGTTTGAGGCTTCAGTGAGCAGTAATTGTGCCACTGCACTACAGCCTGGGTGACATAGTGAGTCTCAAAACAAAACGAAACAATAGAAAAAGAAGTGTCGGGTTGAGGGGTGCAGTTGGGGGAGGGAGAGCATCAGGGTAAATAGCTAATGCACGCAGGGCTTAATACCTAGGTGACAGGTTGATAGGTGCAGCAAACTACCATGGCAAATGTTTACCTATGTAACAAACCTGCATGTTCTACACAGGTATCCCAAAACTTAAAATAAAATTAAAAAAAAAAAGACAGAGAAAGAAGTGGCCACCCTTTATGCCCCAGGCATTTGGGGTGTGGGCAAGGAAGGAGAATTGGTTTGTTTATGCTCCCTCTTTCTAAATGATGGGTGGTTCCTGTGTTTATGAGCACATTGCATTGATATGAGTTTGTAGAACTCTTAATTCCTTGGAAGAGCCGCCTGTTTCCAACTCAACCCTGCCCTACCCTGGCCCCAGTTTCTTGGGATCAGTTAGTAGAAATTGCGGAGGTTATATTATCTCTGATGATCAGATAGGATATAAATTCCAAACCAGAAGGAACAGGAATTGCCTATGCCCACTCCTTTCTCCCAGATCTGAGGGTGGAGCACAGGCAGGCATGGCTGTAACGTTGAGGCGGTTGCACCGTGTCCTCTGCTCCTGGCTCAGGTGTTCATCAGTCACATGGGCCACTTGATCTCTTTGCACTTCAGCTTCTTTACCTGTAGAAAGGGAGTTCATGATTCTCACCTGCATTAAAAAAAATTTTTTTTTTTTTAATTTTGAGACAGAGTTTCGCTCTGTGGCCCAGGCTGGAGTGCAGTGGCACAATCTTGGCTCACTGCAACCTCCACCTCCTGGGTTCAAGTGATTCTCCTACCTCAGCCTCCTGAGTAGCTGGGATTACAGGCACACACTACTACACCCGGCTAATTTTTTGTATTTTTAGTAGAGACGGGGTTTCACCATGTTGGCCAGGATGGTCTCAAACTCCTGACCTCAGGTGATCCACCCACCTCGGCCTCCCAAAGTGCTGGGATTACAGGCATGAGCCACCGCACCTACAGGATTATATTAGTGTATCTCGAAGAAACCCAAACTGAGAGTGACTGAAAGAAGATGGGGGCAAGGGAATGGTTGTGTGTCCTGACTATTATCAATATCAATATCCTGGCTACAATATTGTACTATAGTTTTGCAAGATGTTAACATTGGGAAAATTTGAATATTGATGGTGAAGAGTGCATGAGATATTTCTGTATTGTTTCTTTTTTGTAGTTTTTTGTGGTTATTATTATTATTTTGAGACAGGCTCTTGCTCTGTTGCCCAGGCTGGAGTGCAGTGGGCGTGATCAACCTTGAACTCCTAGGCTCAAGAGATCCTCCTGCCTCAGCGTCCCAAGTAGCTAGGAGTACAGGTGCACGCTACTATTCCCAGCTAATTAAAAGAAAAAAAAATTGCCCGTGTGGGCAACATGGCAAAACCTCATCTCTACAAAACATACAAAAAAATAGCCAGCCATGGGGTCATGCACTTGTAGTCCCAGCTACACAGGAGGCTGAGATGGGAGAATCACACGAGCCCAGGAGGTCCAGGCTGCAGTCAGTGAACCATGACTACACCACTGCCCTTGAGCCTGGGCGAAAGAACTGTCTCAAATTTTTTTTTTGTTCTTGTTTTTGTTTTTTTAGAGACAGGGTCTTGCTCTGTTGCCCAAGCTGGTCTCAAACTCCTGGGCTTGAGCAATTCCTCTGCTTTGACCTTCCAAAGTGCTGGGATTACAGGCATGAGCCACCGTACCTGTCCTCGATATTATTTCTTACATCTGCATATGAATCTACAAATATCTCAAAATCAATAATTTAATTTTCAAAAGCGAAAAAAGAAAAAAGAAAGGAGATGGGACTTTCTTTATCTGGGAGACAGCCAGTCTGTGACTGGTGTGGTAACTCCTGCTGTCCAGGCGCCAGGCTCCTCTCTTATTGCTGTGTGGTGCCCAAAATCACTATGTGGTCTAAAATGCTACCATTATTTTCCTGTCACAAGCAGCATTCCAGCCTGAGGAAGAAAAAAAAGAGAAGATGTCCCTTCCTTTGAAAGTTTCTTCTCCGAAGTTGCACACACTACCCCTCTTTAAACTCCACTGGCCCAAACCTCACCATCTGGCCAGACCGGCTGCTGGGGAAGCTTGGAAACCTGGTCTTTATTTCACACAGTGTGGCCAGCTAGATGTCTGAGTCTGTGTCGTGAGAGAAGGACCTGTTGGGGTTTCTGTCACACCACCTGTCGGAGCTGCTGTGAAGACACAGGAAAAAACACATAGAAGAAAGACGCAGGAGAAAGCCAATTGAATGGAATTTTTTCTTTTTTCTTTTTTTTGTCCCATAAATCAGCCTGTTGATTTCCCAACTAGAATTTCCAGGAGACCACTGTTTGGTCTGAAAACCATGGTGAATAATGGAGAACCAAGTTCCAAACCAAATGGGACTCCTGAGGCCGGGCGCGGTGGCTCAAGCCTGTAATCCCAGCATTTTGGGAGGCCGAGACGGGCGGATCACGAGGTCAGGAGATGGAGACCATCCTGGCTAACACGGTGAAACCCTGTCTCTACTAAAAAAAAAAAAAATACAAAAAACTAGCCGGGCGCGGTGGCGGGCGCCTGTAGTCCCAGCTACGCGGGAGGCTGAGGCAGGAGAATGGCGTGAACCCGGGAGGCGGAGCTTGTAGTGAGCCGAGATCGCGCCACTGCACTCCAGCCTGGGCGACACAGCGAGACTCCGTCTCAAAACAAAACAAAACAAAACAAAACAAACAAAAAAAAAAACCCCACCAAATGGGACTCCTGGTCATTGTGAGAATAGGAGGATGCTTGTTAGGAGGCTGAACACCTGCCGTCCAGGCTGGAGTGCAGTGGCACCATCTTGGCTCACTGCAACCCCTGCCTCCCGGATTCAAGAGATTTTCCTGCCTCAGCCTCCCAGGTAGCTGGGACTACAGGTGTGCACCACCACACCTGGTTTATTTTTGTATTTTTAGTAGAGATGGGGTTTCACCCTGTTGGCCTGGCTGGTCTCAAACTCCTGACCTGAGGTGATCCATCCGCCTCGGCCTCCCGAAGTGCTGGGATTATAGATGTGAGCCACCATGCCTGGCCAGTTCCCAGACTTTATAGGTGGGGAAGGTGAGCTCTAGAAAGGAGAAATTCTGTGTCTTAATTTGAATTCCCCTGAGAACAAGGACTTGGGTGCAGGTAGTTTATTTTGGAGAGTGATCCTAGGAAGTGGAGATAGGAGGTAGAGAGAGCAAACAGGGAGTGGGGAAGCCGATGAGGGGATGTTGTTAATATCATCACCCTAGACAACAAGAGCTTCATTCACCTGGACCTCTGAGAAGGTACAGATACCTCCCAGAAAAGGGGAGACTTGGAGCTCCAGCCCCATGGGGTTGACTGCTGTGCCTAGAGGCATGAGCTCCTCTTCCAGTCTGGGCTGGCCTGCAGAACCAGGGACTCCCACATTGAGGAAGTTCCTGTAGCTAAAATCAAGGGTGGGCGGAGGAGCTGTGACATGAGACACCCGTCACCCACCCAGCCAGCAGCACACCTGCAATGAGACCTGGGATCCCCGACTCCCTGGCCTGGTGCGTTCTCCTCCCGTCCCCTGAGCTTCAGAGCATCAGCAGTGTTCCTCCTTCCCCGTGATGCTTGTCCTCACCTCCCAGGTGAGGAGTCTAAGAAAACAGCCTTTCCATCAGCCCCTGTCGTGATAGACCCTCCAGTGGGATGGCAGCGGCTGCCTCGCCCATTTACAGGGCAACCCAGTTTTGCTCCCTGCTGCCCTGAAATTTGTTCCTCCCGGAAATTGTCCCTCACAAGGCATGAGCAGTCAATCAATAGAAGATATACGTGGTCTTCCTAGCACAACAGCTGCAGAATGAGCTGTGAAGTGCCCCATCAGGAGTCCTGAACAGCTTCAAATGTTTCCCCTCTAGTAACTGCCTGACACGCCCCAACCCCAATAATCATTGTGCATTTAACTTAGGGGTTGCCTCACCCTTGGGAGATCCAAACCCCTAGTCTGACTTCCTGTCCTTCATGGAGGAGAAGGCTCTCGTCCCCAGTGTACTACTCAGTTTCTACTCAGGGCCAGTGACCTGGAGCCTTGGCACAGAAAGCCTGGAGAGAGAAGCTGAGGTAAATCACACTGCTTTGGCCAAGCAGACAGGTGACCTGTGAGAGGTGGGAACAGCCTCATCCTGAACACTACACCCTGTGATATAAAGGTACCTGGTGGCCGGGCGCAGTGGCTCATGCCAGTAATCCCAGCACTTTGGGAGGCCGAGGCGGGTGGATCACCTGAGGTTGGGAGTTCAAGACCAGCCTGACCAACATGGAGAAACCCTGTCTCTACTGAAAATACAAAATTAGCCAGGCGTGGTGGTGTGTGCCTGTAATCCCAGGTACTCGGGAGGCTGAGGCAGGAGAATCGTTTGAACCCAGGAGGCAGAGGTCTTAGTGAGCCAAGGTCATGCCATTGCACTCCAGCCTGGCAACGAGAGCAAAACTCTGTCTCAAAAAAAAAAAAAAAGTGCCTGGTGGCCGGGTGCAGTGGCTCACACCTGTAATTCCAGGACTTTGGGATGCCAAGGTGGGAGAAACTTGAGCCCAGGAGTTCGAGACCAATCCTGGCAACATAGTAAGACTCCATCTCTACCAAAAAATAAAAATAAAAATAAAAATTAGCTGGGTGTGGTGGCACACATCTGTAGTCCCAGCTACTTGGGAGGCTGAGGTGGGAGGACTGCTTGAGTTTGGGAGGTCGAGGCTTCAGTGAGCCATGGTTGCACCGCTGCACTCTAGCCAGGATGACAAAGTGAGATCCTTTCTCAAAAACAAACAGACAAACAAACAATGAAAAAAAACAAAAGAAAAAAAAAGACCCCTGGGAAGTCCAGGTGTCACACCCTATTCCCAGGACTGCGTGTCCTCACTGGCCTGCTCTAGGTACCGGTTTCTGAGCTGTTACTCAGACCTAGGTGGGAATGTGAACAGAGCAAATTCTGTTCCCATAGAAGGTGTGCTCTGGTTTCCAGACCTTCCAGGCCATCATTGGATATGTGCTCGGCCTGGTGGACTCCAGGTATAGGCTCCAGGGGCCCCCTATGCTGAGGACCACACTCTTGCAGGAGGATGTGGAGGTTTGGAGGGACATGCAGCATCTTCCTTCATCAGTAGGGGGATGGGAAGAGGACCAATTTTCCACTCTAGGCCTTGGCAGATCTCAGTAGACCCTGAGGACCCACAGATTTCATAGACATGTGGAATTGAGTGAAATTACAAGGGTGAGAACCAGGAGGAGCTGAGGTTGGTAGTTGAGATGTGGGGAGTGTGGGGAAAGAAAGCCCACTCTTGTCCCATGTATCCCTGGAGAGAGAGTAGGTTATCTTCCTTTTGTTCTCTTCCTTACTGAATAGTCTTAATCCGAGAGTTGAAATGATTTGTTTACATACCTTTCTCTTCCTACCACACTGTGACTATTTAGAGGGCTGGGAGCAGTGTCTTATCCATCCCTGTATCCCTAGCACCTGGCACAGGGCTGGCACACAGTAGGTGCTCACTAAAGCTTGCTTGAATAGATGAGTCAAAGACGGTTGGGGTGGCTTAGATTGCCAAGAGAGTGGTTGTCAAAGTGTGGTTCATAGAATCCTTCTCATCCAGGCCCACTTCAGAATCACATGGGATTCTGTTAAAAATTCAGATTCCCCCGTCCACTCCCCAGAAGCTCTGCAATGAGTAGGCATTGCAGGGACCCAGGAATTTGCATTCTTTGTGAGATCCTGAGATGATTCCGAAGCAGATCTCCATGGACCACATCCTGAAAAACTGTCCCTTGGAGGAGGGAGTGACACTGGTTGAGAAGGTTCCTTCTGATGTCTCTGGAGGGATAAGGGAGGGATCAGCCCATAAACACAGATCCTGGTTCCAACATCCATCCATCCCTCTTCACTTCATAAATGATGTGGGTCCATTTGGGCCCATGGGTGGAGAAAGCCCCAACCCCGGAACCTGGAGTATGGGACTCTCCTCATTCTTCCAGGCCGAATGTCCTCTGCTCTGGGCCCTTTGGTTTCAGCTGGGTTCAAGTTCCAGTCACTCCTCCCATTCTCACAGCACTCGCTCTCATTTTCTGTGCTCCAGCCACAGAGACAAGCTCTCCTCTGCCGGAAATGCCCTCCTCTCCCTTCTCTGATGATGAACACTTCCTCACCCTTCAGCTCTCAGCTTAGGCATAACTTTCTTAAGGGAGTTTTCCTTGAAGCTCCAGGTGATCCCAGATTCCCTCTTACAGGTGCTCCTCGGACCATGGTCCCTTCCTTATCTCAGCTTTCTAAACATACATTCATCATTACTAAGGTTGACTGCACTCCTCTCTTTCCGACCAGACCCTTAGCTCTGCAAGGACAGGGACTGTTTTTGGTTATGTTCATTTTTTAGCATTGGGCCTTCTCTGTGGTGGGTGTTTACTAAATATTTGTTGGAGGAATAAATGTTGGCTAATTACTCTGTAGGGCTGAGGAGGCCATAGTGTGGGTGGCCCCAGGGCCCAGGTCTAAGAGAGGCTACCTTAACCCAGCTTTGAGGGGACAGAGAATGGGCCTCAGATGGGCTGGGGGTCTCCCCCCATAGTCTGCCTCATGGCTCCCATTTCCTGATTTTCTAGGCTGTTCCCACCCACAAAGAGCTAATATGTCTAATTTCCCCAGAGACAGGGAGCTTCTTAGAGGAAGGACTGTGGCTTATTCTATCTCTGGTCCTAGCATAGTACTTGGCACGTACGGGTGCTCACTGAATGTGTGTTGAATGCGTGGTCGATAAATGCCATGAATGGACGGTAAAATGCCTGTCGATTACAGAGCACTTCAGCATTCCCAGAGCACTTTTGCAGGCCTGCTCACACTTGAACCTCATGCCCCCCTATGGAATAGGCAAGGCAGTCTGTTCATCCCTTTCTAGCCAAAGAGTAAACAGATAACTTGCCAGGTCTCACTGGGTTTTGTTGGTTTGTTGTTTGAGACAGGGACTCTGCCTGTCACCCAGGCTCGAGTGCAGTGGTGCAACCATGACTCACTGCAACCTCTGCCTCCCAGGCTCGGGTGATCCTCCCCCCTCAACCTCCAGAGTAGCTGGGACTACAGGCATGCGCCACCATACCTGGTTAATTGTTAAAAATGTTTCATAGAGACAGGGTTTCCCTATATTGCCCAGGCTGGTCTCGAACTCCTGGGCTCAGGCGATCCTCCTGCTGCAGCCTCCCAAAGTGCTGGCATTACTTTACAGGTGTGAGCAACCGTGCCCGGCTCAGGTGCCACAGTTAATAAAAGGTGGGGAAAGTTCAGTGGAGCGTAATGGAAGTGCAGGTTCTCCTCCAGCTTGGCGTGCCCTTACTTGGGGGTCGTTTCTTACCTGGCAGGGCTGGGAGGAGATGGGTAGTTCCTGAAAGGCTGATGGAGAAAAGTGGGGAGTAGGTTACTACTCCCGTGACTGCCCAGACCTCTACCTAGACCTGTTTCCACCTGTGCCCTGAGATGGATAGGCAGCCACATGTGAGAGGTGAAGAGTCCCGGTCCCAGACTAGAACCCGAGCCAGGTCCCGAGCTGGCTGCTTCCTCCACTTGACATCCTCTCAGTACTCTCAGGCTCTTGGTGCCCCTTGCTTGTCTGACATCTGGCCCCTTTTCCTTAACTGGCTGCTTTCAGCCAGCTTCTTAATTCCCTGGAGACCGAAACTGCCTGCCTTGTGACATCATCTGAGAGTGGGAGCTGGAGCCTAGGTGCCATTTGGCGTATAGGGGCTTTCTTCTTCATCTGCAGGTGCCCAGGATCTGGTAGCACCTGGCGCTGGACACCTACAGGCCTGTGGAATAACAGGGGCCTCCCAGCTGCCTCTCTTAGGGCCTCCATCTGCCCTCTCCTTTATTCCTTTCCTATTCTGTCTTTGGCTTTCAGGCCCTCAGGAGAAAAACTGGTCCACTAAGGAGCCTAAAATCCTAAGGCCTTGGATTCCAGCCCTGGGTCCAGGCACAGCTTCCCTGGTTCCTTAGGAAGGACCCCAGTGACCTGTTTATTCTCCAGGAGGCAGGGCCTGGGGGCGAAGGCATGGTCCTGCTTTGTAAGATCTGTCTGCGCAGGCAGGCTCTCCCGGGCTTCGCTAGGGCATCTCACCTTTCCCCAGAAGGTGAAGGAGGGCCCTTTGCTCCAGCTTGGTGTAACCTTGTCCCTGTCCTGCTGCCTTGGGATTAGGCTTGAGGCTGGGAAAAGGGTCTGGGGGATTTTAGGCTTACGGGAAGATCTGGAGAAAACCTAGTGGTTTCTAACATGTTGTCAGCAGCCTACCCCCTGGCTTGACTGGGTGTGCCATGCCCTTGGTTCCAGGGAGGCTGATCTGGGACAGTGAAACTCATAGCTCCTCTCCCTACAGTTCCAGAGAGGTGGATCGCATGGTTCCCCTGCCCGTTGGAGGCCTCAGCTACGTTCAAGGGTGCACCAAAAACCATCTTCTCAGCAAGACTGTGGGCCGGTGCCTGGAGGCCACAGCACAGAGGGTCCCAGAACGAGAGGCCTTGGTCGACCTCCATGAAAACATCAGGTTGACCTTTGCCCAACTCAAGGAGGAGGTGGGTCCTGACCTGGAAACCTCAAAGTGGGCAGGTGCTAGTTCCCAAGCTGCCCTGGCTGAGCAGAACCAGGAGCGTGGGCACCTGGCTATGGGGCAGTGTGCTAGGGCTGCCAGAGAACCCCAAGGGATGGCAGGAGAAGGAGACAGGACTGAGGCACAGGGGGTCCAACACCTCCTGTATCAGCAGCTCCTGGAGCACTTGTTAACTATGCAGGCTCCAGGGCAGACCCACTGAGGCTGGGAATCTGCCTGTCCTTTTGTCCCCAGTGATTGTGATGAGAACTCCCGGGCTAAGGGCTGAGGGTGGGCGTCTTGGGCCCCTTCCTGCTTGCCCCATCTCACCCCTTGTGCCCCATCTTTTACACCAGGTGGACAAAGCTGCTTCTGGCCTCCTGAGCATTGGTCTCTGCAAGGGTGACCGGCTGGGCATGTGGGGACCTAACTCCTATGCGTGGGTGCTCATACAGTTGGCCACTGCCCAGGCGGGCATCATTCTGGTAAGGAGGGGCTTGCTTGGCACAGCTGGGTGTGCGTGGGGGAACATCATTCAAGGGGAGTCCCTCAGGCCCTCAGCCCCCAGGACCAAACCAGTGCCTGATTGGTTTCAAACCAGGTTGTGCTTTCTCCTGAGGCCCACCAAGGAGGCCTCCGGGAGTCAGGGGGTGTAGAGTGCTGCCTCTATGCCTCCTGGGGGTAGAGGGCAGCAGGAGGGACAGGGTCTGCCCAGAATACTGATATGCCCTCACCGCTTCCACCAGGTGTCTGTGAACCCAGCCTACCAGGCTACGGAACTGGAGTATGTCCTCAAGAAGGTACAGCTCATTCGTCAGGGAGAGGCCCGGCTGGGGCCTGGCACAGGGGGCTGCACAGACTCTGCTTGTCACAGAGTGTGATGGTGTGAGCTAGGGCATGCGTGGGTGGGTGACATGCAGAGTGTCCTTCCTTAGGTCATAGATGGTTGGAAGGTGGCCCCAACTCCATGGAGAGGGTGGTTGGTCAAACACAAACCTGGCGTGAGTGGGCAGGGACGGGGGCATGTGTGTGTCAGGGCAGAGGTGTATGTACGCGTGTGTGTCCATCCTCATATGTGATGCATATGTGTCTCAGGGTGTGGTGCGTGTGTCTTGGGGTTGGTCCACGTGTGCATTTGTCTTGCAGTGTGGTGCCTGGGAGTGTGCTGGAGGTGTGTGTGTCAGAGACGGGCGCCTCTGTATGAGAGCAACTGATTAGTGAGGACTCCCCCAGAGCTCTAGTCTGAGGCTCCCTGCTGACTGCAGGTGGGGGACTCCCCTTCCACAGGTGGGCTGCAAGGCCCTTGTGTTCCCCAAGCAATTCAAGACCCAGCAATACTACAACATCCTGAAGCAGATCTGTCCAGAGGTGGAGAATGCCCAGCCAGGGGCCTTGAAAAGTCAGAGGTGGGTGTGTCCCGGGTTAGTGGGTGGTGCGTCATTCAGCATCCCTGATCCCTTCACTTACTACTCACCCTGCCCCCTTCCTCAGCCCCTGTCTCTCACCATCCTCCCCACCCCCAGGCTCCCAGATCTGACCACAGTCATCTCAGTGGATGCCCCTTTGCCGGGAACCCTGCTCCTGGATGAAGTGCTGGCGGCTGGCAGCACACAGCAGCATCTGGAACAGCTCCAGCACATCCAGCAGTTCCTGTCCTGCCATGACCCCATCAACATCCAGTTCACCTCGGTAAGGCAGAGGTCTCCAGGCCCCAAGCCCAGGTGGACACATGCCCCCTGCCGCTGTGACACTTCCGTAGGGATGGGGAGACAGCAGAGGAGAGCAGGCATTCTTTACTGAGACTGGCCTTCAGCTGTCCTCTCTGCTCTGGAAAATATCAGCACCTGGTGTCCTTGTCACATTTCCTCCCCCAGCCCCCTGCCCTCTCCACTCCAGCCCTCTTGTTCACGGTGCAGTGGCAGATTCACTGAACCAACACAGGTTAGAACTGCTAGAGGCTGCCCCTCATTTAGCTGATGGGGAATCAGAGACCCAGAGAGAGAATTTACCCAAGCCAGCTTATGGGTGGCAGAGTTCTCTGGGCCATATAGGTGGCATGAGAACGGAGACCTTATCTTCTGCATTGCTGGACCCTGATACCTGGCATTGTGGTAGACCTTTTGCAAATATACTGAACAGATGGATCTGGGGCAACAATCCCTGTCTCCTGATTCCTGGTCCAGTGCTCTTCAAGGCAGTGGCCCAGGGTGGGAAGGAGATGACAAGGAGGCCAAGCCATGCCCTGCTTGCCTTGTCAGGGGACAACAGGCAGCCCCAAGGGGGCCACCCTCTCCCACTACAACATTGTCAACAACTCCAGCATATTAGGAGAGCGCCTGAAACTGCATGAGAAGGTGAGGCGGCTCTAGGCCCAGGGCAAGGCTGCAGGAGGGGTGGCTCAGGCAGGGGTGGGGGGCTGGCTGGGCTCCCCTTGCCAGCTAGAGGAACTGGCTTCTGGTTCCAAGACAGACCCAGCCTCCTGTCTCCATCACCAGACACCAGAGCAGTTGCGGATGATCCTGCCCAGCCCCCTGTACCATTGCCTGGGTTCTGTGGGAGGCACAATGATGTGTCTGATGTACGGTGCCACCCTCATCCTGGCCTCTCCCGTCTTCAATGGCAAAAAGGCACTGGAGGCCATCAGCAGAGAGAGGTGGGCACTGGTGAACAGGCTACTTGTAGGCTGATAAAACCCTCTTGTTCCTCACTCCTGGGCCCTGACACCTTTCCGAGCTGCCTCCTCCCGCCAGCCAGGAGACTAGGGATGGGGACAGTGGAGGACCCCCAGGAGAGGACCAGTTCCTGCCTCAGGAGTGTCTCCTGCCTGTTCCCTTTGCTGCAGTTTCATGGCGGGGTGGGTGAGAAGAGGGAGTTCCCTTCCACTTCCAAGCCTAATTTCGAGACCTCCTCCTATACAGAGGCTCCTTCCTGTATGGTACCCCCACGATGTTCGTGGACATTCTGAACCAGCCAGACTTCTCCAGTTATGACATCTCGACCATGCGTGGAGGTGGGGTGGGGCCAAGGGCAGCCAGGCGTGGGGAGGGGGCTGCTTCCCCTACAGGAATGGCCTGGGTGAGTTAGCTCCCAGTCTTTTACTTAGGGGGCAGGAAGGACACTGTAAAAATGTGGGTGGGAGGGAGGGAGATCCCCAGTGTCCCGGGACACCAGCCCAGGGCCAGCTGCCAGGTGTAGGAAAGGCTTGGGGTCAGGGGAGAAAAGGGAAGGTTCCTCCCTCGAATGAGCTGTAGGTGAAAGGACTCCACTGGGCCTGGAGAAGTGGGGAGCTGTGTCAGCCCCTCTCTCTGTGATTCAGGTGTCATTGCTGGGTCCCCTGCACCTCCAGAGTTGATCCGAGCCATCATCAACAAGATAAATATGAAGGACCTGGTGGTGAGTGGTGACCGGGGCCCGGGCTGTGGGCAGGCCAGGCCTGGGATGACAACAGATTGACAGACATGGGGAGGAGCCCAGGCCAGATGTTCAAAGGCGACCCTTGCAGCCAGCCCTCCCTCCAGAAAGCAGATGTGATAAAAGATAGTCTGACCTCATCAGCACCTGGTGGGTGAAGGAAATAGGTGGCAGGGGACTAAATATCATACATACATACATTTATATTTATAGAAATCTCAGGAAGAAATTGCAGCATGGGAAGATGGCAGCAAAGCACCGATGTCCTGCTAGAATGTCCTGGCAGGTGGGGGCTGGCAGAGTTGGGGCATGGGCTTTAAAACCCTTTCTGGAAGCAAGGGGTGGGGCAAGGATCTGATGATTGTTGCCACGTGGCAAGGAAAGAGGAACAGAGGAAGGATGATCCTGGAAGGGTGGCCATCCTGATGACCAACCCGTTGTGGCTCTGATTGACTTGGGGGGGGGGTCTCAGCAACAGCTTCTCTGAGAGGAGCTGGAGGGTGGGGAAGGCATGATGGCTGGGGAGGGGCTCAGCCTTCCTTCTCCCCAGGACACTGCTGGGTGGAGCTGGGTTGGTAGTGGAGTGCCTGAGGCCCCCTGCCAGGACGTGTCTAGGTGTGGGCAGCTCTGTGCATCAGCAGAGGCTGTGGGGAGAAGGTAGGGGTGGAAGTGGGAAGGTCAGTAGTCTCTCCGGTGGAAGGCAGTGGCCAGTCACCAGGACTGGCTGAGTCAGAACCTGCAAGGAGGCAAGGATCGATGTCAGTACTCCAGCAACCCAGATAATGCTTGGAGAAAATGATGGAAGTCCTGGGCAGGAGCTTTTCCTCCCTTTGAAAGGGGCCCCAGTCCTCCCCTCCTCTCTCTGTAAAAATGGAGGGTCTGCCTGCCCCTCCAGTGGGAGGGGGTACCCTGGAAGATACCAACTCACTTGCTGGAATCACCAAAGAGGGATATAGGGGACGTGTTTACCCAGCCCCCACCTGTTTAATGGCGGCCAGCTTTCTTGGACCTCTTGGTAGGGAACTTGCAGCTGCGGAAGGCGTCTGTGTCACGGATGTGTTGGCCCTTGAACTTGGCAGGTGAGGCACAGGTGGCATCTGGGCGGGAGGCCTTGGCTTCTAGCCACCTGGAGAGACAGAAACTTGCTGGGTCTGGGGAAGAAGGTGGGAGTGCTGAGGGGAAGGGCAGTGAACTATGGGACCAGGATTGACTTGGCCACAGGATAGTCTGAAGCTGTCATCTTCATTTTACAGATAGGGAAACTGAGGCTCCCAGGGTCCCATGCCTATTAGGTGGCAGATCTAGGATGCATGTCCAACATGTCTTAGTGCAGGGCTAATGTGTCTCTATCACATGAGGGTGGGCTCTGGGAGTGACACGGGGGTGTTCTTACCGCCGAAGACCCCGGAGCTGGCAGGTACACTTCCAGGGGTTGTTGGTAAGGGTGAGGGTCTCCAGGCTGTCGAAAGGGAAGTTGGAAGGCAGGTGGTTCAGGCGGTTGTTCTCCAAATGGGCGTGTTTCAGTGTGGTTACACCCAGGAAGGCACCATCTGAGAACTGGGGAGCAAGGTGGTCATGAGCGAATGAGTGAGCACCCGAGCGCCAGAGGGGCAGCGTCCTTCCCTGAACCTGAGCCATAGCGCTTTGAGGAGTTTCCCGGTTTTCAAAGCAGTGTGACCAAGTGGTCTCAGATGATCCAATCTACACAACCCTCTTTGAGACAGGTGGTGTTATTTTCTTTTCTTTTCTTTTTTTTTGAGACAGAGTCTTGCTGTGTTGCCCAGGCTGGAGTGCACTGGCACGATCTCGGCTTACTACAACCTCCACCTCCCGGGTTCACACCATTCTCCTGCCTCAGCCTCCCGAGTAGCTGGGACTACAGGCTCCCACCACCACACCCGGCTAATTTTTTGTATTTTCAATAGAGACGTGGTTTCACCGTGTTAGCCAGGATGGTCTCGATCTCCTGACCTCGTGATCTGCCTGCCTCGGCCTCCCAAAGTGCTGGGATTACAGGCGCGAGCCACCGCACCCGGCCAGGTTGTGTTATTTTCAATATGCAAATGGAGAAACGGAAAAAGTGCTGTCCTTTGCCCTGGGTCACAGCAGTGGGTAAACAGTAGCCACAGGACCACACCCAGCTCCTCTTCCCCTGGCACCACAATCCCTGCACAAACACTGGGACTGTGGAGCTGCCAGAGTTTGGCCCCAGCAACCCAAACTGGTACATGGTGAACTTGGTCTGTGCTTAGTGGAGTGGGCAGTGGGCCCAGGCTCCCCACAGTCCCAGGGTCCCAGGACTTCCCCCAGCTCTGTCCTCACTGCTCCCCCACTGCCAGCCAGACGCTATTTGTGAAGCCACCTTGGTGGAGCCTTTGGCCAGGTTGGACGGCTCCAGAGGAAATGTTCTATTGGTGCCCACACCTTTGCCCAGGCGCCACAATTCCTGTCTGGCCTCCCCTGCCCCAAACCACCCCGATTCGCCGCTCTGCTGCCCACTGAAAGACCACTCTGGCACTGGTGGGCCACAGGGGACTCCAACTTCAGCTGGGGAGAGGCAGGGCTGAAGAAGGGCAGGCTTGAGCAGGCTCCATCCACCCAAACAAAGGTTGGCTGCTGCCCAAGTGAGATTCTGCCCACATCTCCACACCCGCACCCTCTCCTGTGGCCCACATTAAGGTATGAAGGTCTCCAGTAACCAGACTCTCCTCTACCTTGTTGGTCCCCACCCACACCTCCTGGCTGAAGGCCCTGTACCAGGGTGATTTTTCCAGTCCCAGAGAAGGGATTCTGCTCGGATCCAATATAGCCCCAGCTGGCCAGACTCTGGGCACCCCAGGGGAGAAAGGAATGAGTGAGGAAGCAGACAGGAGACGAGTCTAGTGACGGGGGAGGGCAAAGGGCAGTCAGCAGTCTGGAGACAGTGAGGCATGCCAGTCTTCCCTATGGAGAGACACTTGGGGTCTTGTGCCAAGGATTGACAATAGTGGTCTTGCCTTTGCCCCTTCACGGAGCCCATGGGCATGATGCTTGCAGCCTGGGGGAGCCCTTGGTCCCATGCCTACTGAGCTGCAATGGACTTGAGAATGCAATGAATTGTGTCTGTGTGAATTGGGCAGGGCCATCCACCGGGGCCTCTGTGGGGCATGGAGAATGTCTTCCTCAGGCATTTGCTTCCCCTCACTCCCCAGTCCCCCACTGCCCCTTAGCACGCATGCACAGCCCCCACCAGGAACAGGGTCTCTTTGTGGGCCTGATCTGCCCAGCTCCTCTAGAAGGCTCCTCAATAAACAAACCTTCCTTTATGGGGTGGTAGGTTTACTGGAGACGGGAAAACAGCAGAGGGGGGCTGGAAGGCCCAACAGGAAGAGGTGGCTGCTGCCCGCAGTGGGGGGTTTGGGAGCACTGGAGATGGCCCTAGGGGGCCATTTGTGGGGCCAGGGCAGCCCCACTCCTTTTATATGTAAGAATCCTAGGAGGGCAGTGGCCGAGACTGGCAGCCGACAGGGATTAGGGTAGGGATGTGACAAGGTGAGGAAGGGAGGTGGCAGAGCTGTTCACCTTGGAGATAGCCAGAGGGACAGGGAACCTGGGGACAGGGGTTGGTGCCAGCTGTGGCTCTGGCTCCTGGGGCCTCCAGGAAGGGAAGAAGGAACCAGGGCAGAGCCTGCAGCCAGGAGCTCACCTTCTCCAGGTTAGTGTTGTCCAGCCAGAGGGTTTCCAGGTATCTGCCAAAGGACTGGAAGGCATTGTCCGGGATGCTTTTCAGGGGGTTGTGGGACAGCTTCAGCTCCTCCACCACCCGTAGCTTGCTCAGGGCAGCCGAGGGGTAGCTGGACAGCTGGTTCCTGTCCACGTGGAATTTGGCGAGGTTCTCCACGTCGTCCAGGGCCCCGGGCTGCAGGGAGCTCAGCGCGTTTTCCGACAGGTAGAGCCAGCGCAGGTCCTTGGCTCCCTGGAAGGCGCCTGCGCGCAGCTCACGGATTTTGTTGTTGTTGAGCTGCAAGATGAAGAGGTTGACCAGCGGGGAGAGCAACCCCCGGGGCAGCTCGGTGACCTTGTTGTGGTCCAGGTAGAGGTAGGTCAGCTCGGTCAGGTCGTCGAAGGCACCTGCGCGCAGCACGCGGATGTCGTTATGGGACAGGTACAAGTAGATAAGCTGCTTGAGGCCGCGGAAGGCACCGGCGGCCACCTCGCGAATCTGGCAGTGCTGCAGGTGCAGCGACACGAGGTTCGGCATGGCCCGAAACGAGTTGGCAGCCAGCACCGGGAAGTTGTTGCGCTGTAGGTTGAGCAGCTTTGTCTTCTCTGATACCTTGGGGATCTTCTGCAGCCCCACCTTGTCGCAAATGACGTGCTGCAGGTCGCCGTGGCAGTGGCAGTTCTGGGGGCAGGCGGCCAGCGCCGGCAGCAGACCAGCCAGGAGGCCGAGGCTGAGCAAGAGCATTGGGCTGGCCATGGCCAGGACTCCTGGGGCCGGGGCTGGGGGCAGCAGCGGCGGCGGGGCGCGGGCAGCGGCGAGTCCTGGGCGCTCGGGTCTGCCGCCCTCTTTATACGGTGGCCCTGACCGCAGCCGGCAGCCGAGCCAGCTCCTACGTGGAGCATCGAGGCCACTGGGCTTAACTCGCTCGCGCCCAGAGATGCGCCCCCGCCCTCCACGGGGAAGGGGGCGGGGCCCTTCCCCCAGCCGGCGACCGTGCATAGGGGAGTGGGACCGTGGCCCCCCGAGCCCCGGCTCTAGCCCCCTGCTCTCCTGTGCTGCTCCTCTGCCTACCGCCTTTCCCGGGGCTTTTCTGGGAAGGGGGAATGGTTATGTCTGGAGCCCCGAGTTTACATCGTAGAGAGGGAGGCGTTCCCTGAACTTATTTGTTTGCTCAAGTTTGAGCCTCCACGCTGCACCATCCACACACGCTCGGCCGGGTGCCCTGGATGCGAGGCGGTAGGAAGCGGGACCGGACAGCCGGACGCGTCTCCCCGCGGTGGGCCAGCTGGCGGCGCTTTAATGGGGTGCTTGTGCAGCGCCGGCCGAGAGTGAGAGCCGCCCTGGCGTGGGGCTCCCACTTCGGACGCGCCGAAGTTGGCCCTGGGGAGACCCGAGCTCTTTCCCCACCCTGGGGCGCGCCCCCACCCCTCTCTCCCAACCCTGCTTGCGCCCCCATCCCCTTTTTCCACAGCTGAAGGCTGAGCAAAAAAGTGGGAAGTCGGGGAGGGTGGCCAACGGGAATGGCAAACACACCTGGAAACCACAGGCCACAAGCACAGTCTCACTATCCTCCCTCCTTCATCGCCCCGAAATATCCCCATCCCTCATCCCCAACCCTAGTGGTCAGGACCCGCCCCGAGGGGTCTCAGGGTGGCGGCTGAGTGGCGCCGAGGTGTACTTGGCAGAGGCCACATTCGGGCAGTGGCCCCAGGACTGTGAGGACGGGTGTGGGAGGGGCGGGGCAGGTCGAAGGACCAGCCCTGGACGGCTCTGGCTGCCAGACCGTAAGTTCTGTGGGCAGTCCCGCCCCAGCCCGCCAGATTTCTCTGTACCCACTTGCCAGCCACGATGTCCGGATTCCTGTGGAAAGGGGAGGGTGAACAGGCAGGGTCACAGCTCCGGCCTTAGGGTGAGCTCCAAGCTGCCTGGCACAGGATATTGTCTGTGAAGGGTGGAGGGAGAAACCAAACCCCACATTGAACCAAACCCCAGTCGTGTCAGAGCCAGAGCAGCTGATAGGGGGAAGCTTGGTGCAGGGAGGAGGATGGATGAGATCTGGTGTCCATTAATTAAAAGGGACCTAGGACATGGGGTAGCTAGCCTCTCTCCCCTTACCCAGTACCCTCGTGTTGGGGCCTGATTTCCAGCGACTGCTCTTTTCCCAAACCTCTCTGCCCCTTGCCTCTAGGATAGGGGGGTCATACTTGGCCTAGACTATTCCTTGATGGTATTTAGGCTTCTCCAAGGCTGGCTTCTGGTTTTTCTGTTGCTCAGGCTTTCCAACCACTGGAAATGGGGGAGGTGGGGGGGGGTGCCACTGGTTTTTAAAATCACTGCTTACGTTGTTTTTTATTTTGATGGAAATAAATTCACGGGAAACTCTCCAGAGCTTGGGGGACGCCTGCCCCAAGGCCAGGCACTTGTTCAGGGTTTGCAGAATGGGGAGGGGGGTGGGTTGTGTTTGTGCCACTCCTAGCTGGGCCAAGGCAGGCTGGCTTTCTCATCAAGTATATGGGGCCTTTGGCTTGGAAGCGAGGGGCAGGGGGTGTGGCCTGAAATCAGGAAGGTGGGGTTAAGGCAGCCAGGGGATTGGGGAGAGAAGGGTGGAGTGATGGTAATACCGGAGCCACAGGCACAGACAGGTGGCTGCTCCAAGGAAACGGGGCACTGAGAGAGCTCCAGCTGGAAGAGAATGGTGTCCCTGCTCTCAAGTTTTCTTCAGATCTGGGGCCCTGCAGAGATCTAGCCTGCTCACTCCCAGCATCTCTGCCTCCTGACCCCAGGCCCCTACCAATGAGGTCTCTGTTTCCACCATTCAGCTGCCCTCCACTTTCCCTTTTCTTTTATGAATTCCTTCCCATTTCCCCAGATAGCTCACCCGATCCCTCTGCATGCGCTGAGCCCTCTTCAGGCACCCTTTCTGGACCCTCTAGGTTGCTTATGGAACCACAGAGAACAGTCCCGTCACATTCGCGAACTTCCCTGAGGACACTGTGGAGCAGAAGGCAGAAAGCGTGGGCAGAATTATGCCTCACACGGAGGTGAGCCCCTGACCAAGACTCCGAAGCCCCACCTCCCATCACCCAACTGGGGTGCACCCAGCTGGGACATCTGTTGCTTTTAGTGAGAGAGCCAAATGGCTCACTCAGGATGCCTAGAGCTCCCCAGCAGCAGCGGTGTGCTAGGCCTGGCCTGGAGCGTTCTCTGTGGGCTAAGCATGAAAGGGGGAAAGCTGGAACGGTGGCTGTGAGCCGCTGCCAGCTGAACTTCTCCGCAGCCTCCCTTCCTGTCTGAGGTGTGTTTTTGCCAAGCCCACTGTCTGTTTCAGGGCAGCCAGGGTAGCCTCAAAGAGAAGCCAGAGCACAGAGAGTTTTCCTACATAGCTTCTTTTCCTCCAGTGGTCCCCGCCTCTCGCTTTAGCAGAGTTTCTCTTCTTGCTTGGCATAAACACTTCATTTCTCAAGCAGCCTATCCCTTTAGGGGGGTCCCTTTGCCCCTCAAAGGTTGCCCCAGAGTGCATCTCAATCTTAAACCCCAGCCATGCCTCCTTTCCTGCTCTAACACTGGGGCTGTGTCAGCTGGCTCCTGATTTCCCCTGCACCCTTCTGCTCCCACCCCTGGGGGATTGCTGCCCCTGTGCATAAGTAGCTGCTTCTGCTGGTGCTGACCACTATCCTGGTGTGAATATGCCCTGCCCTCCCGCCAGAGCAGCCCTGTACCCAGGGTTTGAGTAGGGATGTGAGCTCCCTCCCGTGTGTCCTACAGCTGCACTGCCATTCTCACTAGGATGCTCACCTGGAAGGGAAACAGGGGCAGACATCACTTACCCCGTTTCACAGATGCAGACACTGAGGCACATGGAGGTTCAGCTTTCCTTGGCACAGTGGCCATGGCTCTTTGCTCTACCGGACTTTCAGACTCTGCCTCTCCTATTCACATGGTGTTGCCATGCCTTACCCTCTTTGGCTTATTTGCTGTTTAATGGGAAGTAAGAGGAGACTCCCTTCTCCTCTCCACAGTTTATAATTCTTCAGCTGGCTCTGCAGTCCACAGACCTCTTTCTTTGCAGCAGCTGCCTGCCTGCTCTGTTTCCTCAGCACTCCCAGCTTGGGCCTCAGCTCTTCTTTCATGCCCAGCTCAGGTCTCTGACTGGCTTTGGGTCGACTCTAGCCTTTGTCTCCCTTCTCTGGATGGGGATAGGCAGAGCCAGGGGGCCTCATTCCAGGTGCTTGAGTTGGGGGGTTGAGAGCAGGCAAAGCTCTCTCCATTTCCGAGGACCACCTATGCTGAAGCAAGAGGACAGGAAGCCCCAACCTGAGGCTGTCCTGTCCCAGGCCCGGATCATGAACATGGAGGCGGGGATGCTGGCAGAGCTGAACACGCCCGGGGAGCTGTGCATCCGAGGGTACTGCGTCATGCTGGGCTACTGGGGCGAGCCTCAGAAGACGGGGGAAGCAGTGGATCAGGACAAGTGGTATCGGACAGGGTGAGAAGGCAGGGCGGGGTGGAGGCTCTGGCTGCTGAGGGGAGGCTGGAGGTCTTGAGGCTGAGCCGGGAACATTAACCTGGCACCGTGAGGATGTGGGTATCAAGATGACCCCTCACATGCTGGAGACTTAATTTCCAAAATGTATATGGTGGGGATGATCATACATAGCACAGAAGAAATCAACTGGGTCATCATCCTACACCAGCAGCTGCAAAAGCTGAGTCCAGATTCAGTCACTCATACTCATTTGTTAGCTCAGCAAATTCTTATTAGAATTCCTTATGTGCTAGCACTGTTCTCACCGCTGGAGGTCCAGAGGAAAGTAAGATGAGAAGGATCCTTTTTTTGGAGGAAGACAGATGATGCCTGACATTGATAAATAACACCAAGAAAATAGGCTAGGCACAGTGGCTCACACCTGTAATCCCAGCACTTTGGGAGGCTGAGGCGGGTGGATCACATCAGGTCAGAAATTCGAGACTAGCCTGGCCAACACAGCGAAACCCCACCTATACTAAAAATACAAAAATTAGCCAGGCATGGTGGCGCGTGCCTGTAGTCCCAGCTACTCAGGAGGCTGATGCAGGAGAATCGCTTTAACCTGGGAGGTGGAGGTTGCAGTGAACTGAGAACGTGCCACTGCACTCCAGCCTGCACGACAGAGCAAGACTCCATCTCAAAAACAAACAAACAAACAAAAAACACCAAGAAAATAAAATAGGGTTATAGGAGAAAGAGTGGCTGTGGTGGGGAGGGGAGCTTCCCTTAG
Source organism: Macaca fascicularis (assembly GCF_037993035.2). Lineage (NCBI taxonomy): Eukaryota > Metazoa > Chordata > Mammalia > Primates > Cercopithecidae > Macaca > Macaca fascicularis. Next base: position 56,238,418 of record NC_088390.1, on the reverse strand, counting down.
ATTGAGTGGACAGAGAAGATGTCAGGAGACATTTGAGTTGAGACCCGGAAAGAAGCCAGCTGTGAAAAGCATATGTATAGATATGTTGAGAGAGAGAAAGAGAAAGAGAGAGAATATGTTATAGGTATTGGTTTGTATTTGTCTGCCTCCCTTCCCCTTACTAGACTATTAATTCCAGAGACTGTGTCTTGTTCCTGCTATGTCTCCCAGAGTCTAGAGCAGTGGAAGACACACAGTAGGTGGTCAATAAATGTTTCATGAGTGAGCAAGCAAGTGAGTGAACAAGGCAGAGGTGACAGGTCGCCCCTGGGCTTTCCTTACAGAGATATCGCCACAATGAACGAACAGGGCTTCTGCAAGATCGTGGGCCGCTCTAAGGATATGATCATCCGGGGTGGTGAGAACATCTACCCCGCAGAGCTCGAGGACTTCTTTCACACGCACCCGAAGGTGCAGGAAGTGCAGGTGAGGCACCCGGCTCAGGTGAGCCCCCAGAAACAGGAAACACACATGAAACAGGTGATGTCTGATACTTTTCCCTGGCCCTGGAAGGTCGTGGGAGTGAAGGACGATCGGATGGGGGAAGAGATTTGTGCCTGCATTCGGCTGAAGGACGGGGAGGAGACCACGGCGGAGGAGATGAAAGCTTTCTGCAAAGGGAAGGTGGGAGCCTCCGCCCAACCAAGCTGATGCTGCTCGGTTCTTTGTTCGCCCACTCCTCTGCCAACCGGCCTGGGGTGGGGGCTGCTCTGCCCTCGACGAAGCTGACTCCCGGCCAAGCCAGCCCCGGTCCCCTTCCCATACCCCTGTGAGCTTGCCCAGCCTCACGCCTTACCTCCCTCCCTCTGGTCTGCAGATCTCTCACTTCAAGATTCCGAGGTACATCGTGTTCGTCACAAACTACCCCCTCACCACTTCAGGAAAGGTGTGTAAGGTGAAGGAGACTGGGGAGGGCAGCCTGGGCTCTGGGGTCCCATGGGGCCCCACCTCTGTTTGCTTCAGCAATGGGTGTGGAGAGGCTGGCAGTAGGGTGACCAAGTCACCTAATCCTGGTTTGCCTGGGGACTTTCCCTGTTTTGGCACTAAAAGCCTGAGAAACCCCTTATTCTTGGGCATACCAAGACAGTTGGTCACCCTAACTCCTTTTTCTTTCCTCTAGATCCAGAAATTCAAACTTCGAGAGCAGATGGAACGACATCTAAATCTGTGAATAAAGAGGGAGGAAGGGTCTGCCCAGGCCCTCCTCCTGTCCATCCTCCGTACTCCCCTTGTCTGTCCTTGTGATTTGGCATAAAGAGCTTCTGTTTTCTTTGGCCTCTTGCTGGTGGGCTCTCTTGGCAGCTCCTATGGGATGGAGAAGGGAAGACACTGAGGGAAACTAGCACTTTCAGACCTCCTATTCCTTGTCATTGAGAGTGCAGAGCACCTTGATGTGGATTATCTACTTAATTTAACCCTCACCCTTGGTATCCCTTTGAGATACCAACCCATTTTTGTTGTTGTTTTTTGAGACGGAGTCACCCAGGCAGGAGTGTAGTGGTGCAATCTCAGCTCACGCAACCTCTGCCTCCCAGATTCAAGTGATTCTCCTGCCTCACCCTCCCACGTAGCTCGGATTACAGGTACCCACCACTACCCCCACTAATTTTTGTATTTTCAGTAGAGGCGAGGTTTCACCATGTTGGCCAGGCTGGTCCTCAAACTCCTGACCTCAAGCAATCTGCCTGCCTCAGCCTCCCAAAGTGCTGGGATTACAGGCATGAGCCACTGTGCCTGGCCCCAATTTTTTATTTTTAATATACTCTAATTTAATTCTTTTTCACATTGTTGCCAGATTAGTCTAGCAAGAAGTATTCTTTTATATATATATAACGGCTTGATTGAGATATAATTCACATACTATCCAGTTCACTCACCCCTCCCCCGTTTTTTAGAGACAGGATCTCATTCTGTCACCCGTGCTGGAGTGCAGTGACATGATCATAGCTCACTGCAGCCTCAAACTCCTTGGTTCAAGCAGTCCTCCCACCTCAGCCTCCTGAGTAGCTGGGACTGTAGGAATGTGCCACCATGTCTAACTAATTTTTAAACATCTTTTTGTAGAGACAGGATCTTGTTATTTTGCCCAGGCTGGTCTAGAACTCCTGGGCTCAAGCAATCCTCCTACCTCAGTCTCTCAAAGTGCTGGGACAATCCACCATTTAAAGTATAGAATTCAGTGGTCTTTAGTATATTCACAAATGTGTATAACTATCACCACAGTCAATTTTAAACATTGTCATCACCTAAGAAAGAAACCCCATACTCTTTAACTATTATCTCCCATCCCCAGCCCCCTTCCTCACCAACCAGCCTCATTTTTATTTTTTATTTGTTTTGATTGGTGAACCTGGGGCATCCCTAGTAGGCAGGGCCAGATAAAGCAGGTTGTACCTTGACCTAAGAAATAAAAACAGCTGAGTTCCAAAAGGCACATAGGTTCCCAGCTCACAGGAATGGAAACTTGCCTCCTGCCTGTCCCCTTACCTCCCAGCATGCCTGCCCCCTTACCTCCCAGTGTGCCTGCCCCCTTACCTCCCAGCGTGCCTGCCCCCGTACCTCCCAGCGTGCCTGCCCCCTTACCTCCCAGCATGCCTGCCCAAAGCAGCAGCAGCCTCCTCTTAACTTTTTCAGAAATGAACATAGGTTTAAGGTACTTTCGGTACCAGTCTCTAGGCTAGGTATTTTCACATTATTTTGTCTCCAAATCTTCCCAACAATCCTATCAAGTAGCCATTGGTCCCACTTCACAAATGACCCAACAGAAACTCAGGGAGGTTCAGTATCTTGCTCAAGGTCGCACCGCTGGATCAGAACCCAGCTGTCTGTTAAGCAGGTTCACTGCACACTGGTTACCAACTTGTCAAAGTCCAGTGAGGTGAACACCCACAAGTTACATAACGCTGAGTCCAGTGAGGTAAACACAAGGGACATGCAGTGTGTTTATTACCTATAGGTAGGCAGTAAGGGACAACAGAAGGCTGGGATTTATTTGGAGCTGGACCCCTAAGGCTCAGGAAAACTGCTGAGGCAGATGGGGGATGGACTGTCATCTGCGCATGCCCGACTTTTTTTTTTGTTGGTTTGTTTGTTTGTTTTGAGATGGAGTCTCGCTCTTTTACCGAGGCTGGAGTGCAGTGGTGTGAACACCGGGATTCAAGCAATTTTCCTGCCTCAGCCTCCCTAATAGCTGGGATTACAGGCGTGCACTACCATGTCCAGCTATTTTTTTATTTTATTTTTTTTTTAGTAGAGACAAGAGTTTCGCCATGTTGGCCAGGCTAGTCTTGAACTTCTGACCTCAGGTGATCCACCCGCCTCGGCCTCCCAAAGTGTTGCAATAACAGGTGTGTGCCAACACGCCCAGCCAGCCAGACTTGTACTGAAGTGAGGGACCCCAGAAACCAGCCTGCCCTGTTTTTTGTTTGTTTGTTTGATACAGAGTCTCACTCTGTCTCCCAGGCTGGAGTGCAGTGGCACGATCTGGGCTCACTGCAACTTCAGCCTCCCAGGTTCAAGCAATTCTCTGGCCTCAGCCTCCCGGGCAGCTGGGACTACAGGTGCACACCACCACGCCCGGCTAGTTTTTTGTATTTTTAGTAGACATGGGGTTTCACTGTGTTAGCCAGGGTGGTCTCAATCTCCTGACATTGTGATCTGCCCTCATTGGACTCCCAAAGTGCTGGTATTACAGGAGTGAGCCACCTCGCCCGGCTTCCGCCCTGGGTTTTATACCCTGAGGCCATGTGACATGTTGGGCTGAAGTGCTGAAGGACATCCTTTTTCTAGGGGGACTGGAACAGGGCATGGCTGTGCTGGCCAGACCTTCCTTCCCTCAGGATGCTGCATTCTCTGCACACTCTACAGTTTTATTTATTTATTTATTGAGACAGAGTCTTGCTTCGTCACCCAGGCTGGAGTGCAGTGGCATTGTCTCAGCTCACTGCAACCTCTGCCTCCCAGGTTCGAGGGATTCTCCCTGCTCAGCCTCCTGTGTAGCTGGGATTACAGGTGGCCACCACCACGCCTGGATAATTTTTGTATTTTTGGTAGAGACGGGGTTTCAGCATGTTGGGTAGGCTGGTCTTGAACTTGTGATCTCAAGTGATCTGCCCGCCTCGGCCTCCCAAAGTGCTGAGATTACAGGCATCTACAGTTATTCTCGAGAACTACAAGCAAGAAAGGAGGGGAGAACCAGGTCAGTTCAAGGCCACTGGGAGAACTGTCCTGCACCGCCTGCCTCTGAAGCCCATGATGTTTCTGCTTTGTGGGACAGTTCTTCAGGTGCCTGCTTCCCCAGGCGTTCCCCTGTGCTGTCTCTCCTGCACATACCATCTGACTGTCCTCCCAGCACGTACACCTCCAGATGCTTGGGTTGACCTGACCCAAAACAGTCTACTCTCCCGGCCAAGCCAATTGCCCCTGGGATTTTCTGCTCCTCCAAGATCCAGCGCATAGCCCTGGTGGTGGCTCATGCCAGTACAATCCTTGGTTACTCCGGATACTGAGGCAGCAGGATCGCTTGAGGCCAAGGAGTTCAAGACCTCCCCTCTCCCAAATATTTTTTAATGAAATTAAAAGCAAGATCCAGCCCAAGTGCCTCTTCTCCCCTACTGACTCCCACACTCTTGTAACAGATGACCTCACAGCACTGGGCGCACGGCTCTGGTGTCCAGCAGGCAAGGAATTAATTAAGCCTTGCCTGTCCTGGCCGGTTGGCTTACCTGTCAGAAGGCAACCTGGCTTTGCGCACCTAGATGTCCCCAGCGCCCAGTTCTGAGCCAGGCACGTCAAATGTCAAGGAATTGACTGAACTAAGAGCTCCTGGATGGGTCCGGGAACTCGTCCGGGCACACGGTGCCAAAAGGCAGGCAGTCCGCTCGGCGGACTGGGGAAAGAACCGACAGGCGGCCGCGGTGAGCGCCCGGGCGCCGACAGGTGGCGCCGCAGCCCCGGGCCCGGGCCCTCTCGGCGCGCGGTCACGCAGCCCCTCTTCCTTCCGCCGGCTCCGGACTCACAGTGAGCCCTGCGCGCGTCTCTTACTCGGGTCTGTGCCCCGCGCCACGCTGGGCGCCATGGCGCTCCCCGGAGCCCGGGCCCGCGGCTGGGCGGCAGCAGCCAGAGCGGCCCAGAGGCGCCGCCGCGTGGAGGGCGCAGGAGGGTCCCCGAGTCCTGAGCCTGCGGGCCGGCGCGCGGCGCTTTACGTACACGTGAGTAAGGGCGGGGGCGGAGCCCGCAGTGTGTGGCCGCATTGGTGGCCGTGACCGTGGCGGTCGAAAACCCAGGTGGCGGCTTGTCACTCTATGAACCCGCCTGCCGTGTTTCCGTGCCCCCGTACGAGGTCTGGGATGGGACCCGGTGCCTTGGCAGGGAAATGACTTGGTACAGAAACCTGAAGTCTCTGCTTCTCACCAGCTCGGTGACTGACCAAATGGTTCAGATTTCACAACAGTTTTCCTCTTAGCAAGACAAATTTTTTTAAGAGCCGTGTTCTGATTCGGTAGCTGGGAAAATGGCCCGTAGGAAAATTGTATGCAAATTCTTTGATCCCAGAAAGAGCTTGGATTGAGTTCCTTCCTGACGTCTGCTGGTTGGAAGAGGCAGCGTAACAAAGGAGTGAGCCTCAGTTTTCTCACATTGAAGTGGATATAATAACCCCAGTGCGACTGCCTTGGGGAGTTGTGTGGCCTAGATGTCCTAGCTACTGTGGAAGGACCTCGGGATGGGGGTGGGGATGGGGTTGGGGATGTGTGCGACTAAACCCTGGAAGTGGCCAGGGCAGCTCTCACCGTGCACCTGCACCCACTGCCCCCAGTGGCCTTACTGCGAGAAGCGCTGCAGTTACTGTAACTTCAACAAGTACATCCCTCGCGGCGTAGAGGAGGCTGCCATGCAGAAGTGTCTGGTGACCGAAGCGCAGACGCTGCTGCGGCTCAGCGGGGTGCAACGGTGGGTAGTGGGGGCTGTAGGCAGCGTTTTGGGAATTATTTGGAGGAGTAGTGGGGGATAGGTGCAGGCATCCCCGAGGGCTCCCCCAGGTCTCATTTCTCCATCCTCTTTCCCCAGGGTGGAGTCTGTGTTCTTTGGTGGGGGGACTCCCAGTCTAGCCAGTCCCCACACGGTGGCTGCTGTCCTGGAAGCTGTGGCACAGACAGCCCACCTGCCTGCAGACTCGGAAGTCACATTGGAGGCTAATCCCACTTCAACTCCAGGCTCCAGACTGGCAGAGTTTGGGGCAGCAGGGGTCAACAGGTTGTCCATAGGCCTCCAGGTAACCCATGGCACCCAGCCCATCCCAGTGCACCCTGCCCTTCAGTGCTATCTCCTCTTTGGTCACATTCATTCATTGGACAGACATTGATTGAGCACATTCTGGGTGCCAGGGACACAATAGGGCCTAGTGTGACACTTTTGTAACTCCTTAATTGTCTGCTGCTGTCATAGAGCACAAACTTCATGAGAAAGGATCAGGTGTGGCTTTTCTATTTCAAGCACCCACCATAGTGCCTGGCACATTGTAGGTGGTCAAAAAGGATTTGCTACGTGACTGGAGACATGGGGGATGCAGACATGTAGCCAGATTATTGCAGCATGGTAAATGCCACCTGTAAAGGGAGTCTCTATAAAAGGCTTCCGGAGTACAACCTGAAGGGAGGTCACTCTGATGAAATTACTGAAACTTTTCTGGAGGAGATGATGTTTGAATGAAGAGGAGTTCACCAGGTGAGGGAGTGTGGGGGAAACGACACAGGACATGGAAGAGCCTGGCATGTTTTGGGGGAGCTGTGAGTCATTCCTTGTGACTGGAGAGGCTGGAGACAAGGCTGCAAGGTAAAGTCCAAAACCTTTGATGTCTACTAAGGAGTCTGGGTTTTGTCCTAGTAATGATAGGTAGCCATTGAAGGTTTTTAAGTAGGGAGAAACCTTAGTCCTCTCAGGTTGAGCTCTGATATTTCCATAGGACTTCTGGGTTGTGGGCTTTGTTCTGATGGGATATACTGAGAGAAACACATCACTTCTAAGATATTCTTACCCCAAAGTGCATATCTTGAATCTAATTGTGAGGAAACATCAGGAAACCCTGAATTAAGAGACTTTTACAAAATTATTGTGGTAAAAACAGACAGCATGAGATCTACCCTCTTAACAGATTTTTAAATGTACAGCACTGTTAACTATAAGCAATGTTATACAGCCAATCTCTAGAAATTATTCATTTTAAATAATTCATTTAAATAATAATTATAATAATCATACATGATGTATTTAAATTCATTAAATTATGCATTTTAAACAACTGGCCTGTATTCTTCAAAAATGTCAATGTCATGAGAGACAAAGGCTGAGAATCTAAAGGAGACAAAAGAGACAGCTGAATACAATGTGTGGCCCCTGACTGGGGAGGAAGGAGGAAATTACTACAGTAGATGTTATTGGGACCATTAGCCAAATTTGAATATGACAGTGTATTATGTAATGGTGTTGTGTCAATGTTGCATTCCCTGAACTCTGTAATTGGATTGCGGTTATGTAAGAGAGTGTCCTTGTTCTTTAGGAAATACACACCTAAGTATTTAGAGGTTAGGGAGTATAATATCTATAACTGCTATTCAATATAGTGGCCACTAGCCACAGACTACTGAGCATTTGAAATGTGGTAAGTTAAGTTTAATTCGCTTAAATTTAAATAACCACATGTGGCTACTACCTTTCATATTGGACAATACAGATACTGAACATTTCCACCATTGCAGAAAGTTCTTTTGGACAGTGCTGGTTTATAACTTAACTATGATTCAGCATAATCACATGTATGTATGTTTAGAAAGAAATCTGGACAAATGGTGAATCTAGATGAAGGTTTTTTTTTTTTTTTTGTGATGTCCTTTCAACTTTTCTATAGGCTAGAATTATTTAAAAATGAAAAGTAAAGTAAATAAAGACTGTTAATTTTGGAGTCGGACGGTCCTAAATTCCAGGTCGAACTTTGCAACTACATGGCCTTGGGCAAGTTGCTTAACACCTCTGAACCACAGTTTTCTCATCTGTAAAGTAGAACTAATATTGGAGGGTTACAAAGGAGGTTACAAAGATTAAATTAGACACTACATAAAGGTGCTTCGCACACAGCAACCCTTCTGTGAAGGGCAGCTCTTGGTGCCAGCCTTCCAGCTCCTGCCTTCCAGCTGCCTGCCACATGCTGTGTTCTCCCTGTTTCTGTGTCTACAATGGGGTGGAGCGTTCTTTTCTCTCTCTGAGCTTACACCCACCCTCTTTTCCCAGTCCCTAGATAACACTGAGCTCCGGCTGCTGGGACGGACGCACTCGGCCTGCGATGCTCTGCGGACGCTGGCAGAGGCCCGGCGCCTCTTTCCCGGGCGCGTGTCTGTGGACCTCATGCTGGGGCTGCCGGCCCAGCAGGTGGGGCCGTGGCTTGGGCAGCTACAGGAACTGCTGCACCACTGTGACGACCACCTCTCCCTCTACCAGCTGTCCCTGGAGCGGGGCACCGCACTCTTCGCCCAGGTGCAGCAGGGTGTCCTTCCAGCCCCTGACCCGGAGCTCGCAGCTGAGATGTACCAGAGGGGCCGGGCTGTCCTTCGGGAGGCTGGCTTCCGCCAGTATGAGGTGTCCAACTTTGCCCGGAATGTAAGTTCTGGGGCTGGTGGCTGGAGGTGGAGGATGAGCAGACTGCAGTGTGACCGGGGCATTGTGACCTTCTAAAGAGAAGGATCCTGACTGGGTGCTCTCAGGCCTGAGATGGTGGGACATTCTAACCTGGGGCCCCTTACCTAAGCAGAAACTAGACCCACCCTCTTCACTCTGCACTATTTCCTCCCTCCCCGCAGGGGGCGCTCAGTACCCACAATTGGACTTACTGGCAGTGTGGTCAGTACCTTGGCATTGGGCCTGGTGAGTCCTGTGAACTACAGAAAGAATGACTCAGGAGAGGAGTGTCGTGGCTGTGTGATCTTGGGCCACATTAACCTCTCCAAGCCTCTATTTTCTCATATGTAAAATGTGGCAAAAAAATAATACCTCCCTATAGAACTGTTGAGCATGAATTATAAGGGGCTTAATGTCGCACCTTGCACTGCGGTTCTCAGCCTTTAGTGTGTGTGAGAATCTCTTGGAGGGCTTGTTAAAACCCAGGCTGCTGGGCCCCACCTCCAGAATTTCCAACTGGACAGGGCTGGAGGAGAGCCTAAGAATTTATATGTCTTGGCATTTTGGGATAGATGATTTAAAAAGAAAAAAGAGAAAAGGGCCTGGTGTCTCGTGCCTCTAATCCGAGCTACTTGGGAAGCTGAGGTGGGAAGATCACTTGACCCCAGGGGTCCAAGACCAGCCTGGGCAGCATAGTGAGATACCATCTCAAAAAAAAAAATAAAAAGAATTTACATTTCCAGTGTGTTAGAGGCAGTTGCTCTAGGGAGCACATGATTTAAATCTGGTAGGCACATAGTATTAACAGCCATTAATGTGGGGATGGTTGTTGATGTTGTCAGGGGCCCATGGGCGATTTATGCCCCAGGGGGCTGGAAGCCACACCCGGGAGGCTCGCATCCAGACACTGGAGCCTGACAACTGGATGAAGGAGGTGATGATGTTCGGCCATGGCACCCGGAAGCGTGTCCCCCTGGGCAGGCTGGAGCTGTGAGCATCCAAGGGCACAGGGCTCTCCCCCAGGGTCCCCACACCCCAGGACCACCTCTATTTGTACATCTTTTATTTCCTGCCTTGCCCTGGCCCCTGCCCTGCCACATACTGTATGGTCCCTGTTAACCTCTAAATGCATCCCAGTGAGGAATTTGGAGAATGGGAGGCCCACAGGCCTCCTCTCTAAGACTCCTTGATGATTTTTCTTTGAGGCTGGAGGAAGTTTTGGCCCTGGGTTTACGCACTGATGTGGGGATCACTCACCAGGTAAGGAGTTGGGATTCTTGCACACAACTCCCTCCTAAGTCTTGCAGAATCAGTGCCCCCTCCCTTCCACCCCCCGACACACATACACCTCCAATTTCTGTGAGATTGGCAGCTAGAAGTGGGGCCCGGGTCCAGCTGAGGCCTGATGAGCAGAAGCAGTGAGCAGTGGCGCATAGCTAAGAACCCGAGACCAGGGCTGCAGAGACCCAAGTTCCAGCCCACATTTTACTGCAACCTTGGACACAAATCCTTTCACCTCTCTCAGCCTCAATTTTCTGAGCTCTTTGAAGCAATAGATAGATAAAAGGTTTCCACTTGTTTTTAAGGAGCACTGAAACCTCTCATAGGAAGCACAGTAGATAATGATCAAGCAAACCCAGAGCTTCTCTGGATAAAGTCAGAGCCATAAAGCCCTGGCTGGAGCTGGCTGAGAGGGGAGGGAAGAGAGGAGGAATAGAGGAAGGCCTGGCCTGGCTGGAAGCTGGGTTCCAGCCTCAGTAGAATAGGAGTGAAGGTGCCCTCCTCCCTGCTGGCCCATTGGCCTGGTTCTGGTTTCATGCATGTCAGCTGCTGAGATCTCCATGCTGGGCTGGACCCTCCCCTACCTCTCTCCACACCCCAACTACGTGGCCCAGAGTAGCCAGGCCAGCTCCCCCACCTCTGACCCTCTGGCTTCCCCAGCACTGGCAGCAGTTTGAGCCCCAGCTGACCCTGTGTGATGTGTTTGGAGCGAACAAGGAGGTGCAGGAGCTGCTGGAGCAGGGCCTACTGCAGCTGGATCACAGGTGTGTTGGGGGGTGCCAGGCAGAGGGGGCTGAGGCATCTCAGGGAGCCCTGACTACAGCTCTCCACAGACCCAGGAGAAGTGAGAAAGACTGACTGGTAAGGAGGGGCCTGCGGGTGCTGGGGGCTTGGCCCTGCTGGGGGATGGCTTGAAATTGGTAAGATGAAGTAGTCACCTTCAGGCCTCTTGGTTTTCCAGGGGTCTTCGCTGTTCCTGGGAGGGTCTGGCTGTGCTGGACTCTCTCTTGCTGACCCTCCTGCCTCAGCTCCAAGAGGCCTGGCAGCAGAGAACCCCCTCCCCTGTGCCAGGAGGATGACCAAATGTTCCTGTGTTCCAGGGTAACTCCAGGTGGGTTTTGAGAGCTGGGTCGGTACTTCAGACATCTCTTCTCCATTGTCAGGTGCCGTCTCTGCTCTATGTGGTCATTGCCCCCTGACATCCCCAGGGGAATGGCAGCAGTGAGGTAGATGGGAGGATATTTCTGGTCGGGGAACTGGCATCCCATTCAGCATCTCAGGACTCACAGGCCAGCATGTGTTCCATGGCTAGGAATTGCTTACCACCCACATCAGCTTCTGTTTACCTTTTTGGCATTAAATAATGACAGTGTTTGGAAATCTTTCTACAGGAAATTACCTCCCCAAGAGAAGCCTTCCTTACTTTGGAGTAAGGTCCTACGACAGCTGGATGAGTCAGGAAAACCATGTCCCCTCTAGGTATTATTAATATAAGCAGGAAGGGATCTACTATAGGAAGGAAGTATTTATAAAACCACTGAAAGGGATAGAGAAGTGAAAATTGGAGAAAGCCAGTAGCAACTGTCAGAAATCAGCAACGTGCAGGAGGCACAGAAAACTCCTGCTGATGGTCTTAGCTTCCAGCTGCACAAAAGCAGATGATGTACAGGAAAATGCTCAGAAGATGCTCCAAAACTCATGCCTACTGTCTGCTACTGCTGGAAAAGGAATCATGGTTTCTAGAAGTGCCTCTCATTAGTGGACTTTAAAGCAAATCCTGGCTGGCAGGAAATTCTGAGGAATATAGTTCTTAGGCTTCCAGCCTCTACTATGCAGGAGAGAACACAGAAGGACTGATGTATGTTGGTGGATCCATGGATGTGTCCAGCACAGTGGCCTGCTGGACTCTGAGAACTGGAAAAGATCAGAGCAAGCCTTGCCTCTTATCTTCGGGAAACCAGAATAAGTTTGGGGTGGTAGGAGCCACACAGACTCTCCTGAGTCCCCTAACCCACTTCCTTCCCCCTGTGCCTTTCCTTTGAGAGTGAAGGTGGGTGGAGTTGCCCAGAGAAAGGGGAGAGAATTCGGGAAAGACCCAAAGTGTTTGTAATTCTCCTTTGTCCTTTTACCTACAGAAATGGTCACATGGTTCTATTCAATAGCCTAATAAACACATCTGGAGCCTGCCTTGACTGTGGTCCTCTCCTTTGTCTGAGCTCTTTCCTAGAGTGTGGAATACTGATTTCGGGACTAGAAGCTTACCCTAGGGCTGAGATTCCTTTCCCCACTCACTACATTTTATTTTGAAGGATTTCAGACCTACAGAAAAGATGAAAGAATAGTTCAATGGAGGCTATATATCCTTTGTCTATTATGTATCCGTAAAGTCTGGAAATAGGCAAATATTCATAATGCCATCAAGAACATCTTCAATCTATTGAAAAATATGGTAGGCCAGACGGGGTGGCTCATGCCTATAATCCCAGCACTTTGGGAGGCCAAGACGGGGAGAATCACTTGAGCCCAAGAGTTTGAGACCAGCCTAGGCAACATAGCAAGACTGTCTCCAAAAAATAAAATGTTTCCAGACTTCGTGGTCACCCTATAGATTCATCAATTGTTAATTTTTGGCCACACTTACTTCATCTTTAGATAAATATGTGTGTATAATTTTTTTTTTCTGAATAATTTAAAAGTTGTAGACATCAGGCCAGGCACAGTGACTCACGCCTGTAATCCCAGCACTTTGTGAGGCCGAGGCAGGTGGATCATAAGAGGTCAAGAGTTCAAGACCTGCCTAGCCAACATGGCAAAACCCCTTGTCTACCCCCCCGTCCCCCAAAAATACAAAAATTAGCCGGGCATGGTGGCACGCACCTGTAGTCCCAGCTACTTGAGAGGCTGAGGCAGGAGAATCGCTTGAACCTGGGAGGCGGAGGTTGCAGTGAGCTGAGATTGTGCCACTGCATTCCAGCCTGTGACAGTGAGACTCCGTCTTAAAATAAATAAATAAATTCATTAACAACATACAATCATAGACAATTTTAGCCTTTCTCCATTAAAAAAGAGCTTTTCAGTTTTTAAAGGGCGATACTTTTTTTTTTTTTTTTTTTTTTTTTTGAGACAGGGCCTCACTGTCGCTGAAGCTGGAATGCCATGACCACAGCTCACTGTAGTTGTGACCTTTCGGGTTCAAGCGATCCTCCCACCTCAGCCTCCTAAGTAGCTGAGACTACAGGTGTGCACCACTATGCCTGGCCAATTGTTAAGTTTTTGTAGAGATAGGGTCTCCCTATGTTTCCCAGGCTGGTCTCAAACTCCTGAGCTCAAGTGATCCTCCCACCTTGGCCTCCCAAAGTGCTGGGATACAGATGTGAGTCATTGTGCCTGGTGAAGGGGTGATACTCTTAACCTGGAAGTTGTATCTTATATGTGTGAGACAGAGGGAGTGGGGAGGGGCATTTTCCTGGGAAGAGGCTCCATAAGTTTCATACCTTATGTCATAGGGTACCATGATGCCAGAAGTAATCCAGTACCACTGCCAAATGAGGCATGCTAAGCTCAGCCTCTAGCTGAGTGACTAAGAATGGGGCCTCCCCACCTCTCAGGTAAGCACGTGCGCTTCCCATGTGCCCAGTGGGTGTGAATATCAGTCCTTCCTTGACCCTGTGGTAACTTGGTAAGTGTTACTACCTCTCCTTTATTCATGAAATATTAAGCAAGCACAAATGGTGTGCCAGGGACTGCACTGGGCATGCAGGGGGGAACAAGACCTGTCCTGGCCCTCAAGGCACTCATTGCCATGTTGACAGATGTGTAAAGAGATTAATTCCAGGCTTGTCAGTCAAGGTGTGCAGGCAGGTCGTGGGAGCCAGGAGCATGTTTAGTTCAGAGGGACTAGGAGCAGGACAGGAGAATACCCTTTTCTTACCACCTCCATTGGCCCTGCTGTCCTGGAAAGCCTGGCCCTGGGGCAGCCTGTGGGGTGACCTGTACTGCTCAGGGAGCTGCTTCCTGAGACTTCGCCTGATCTTGACATTCAAGAAGCCAGCACGGGGCTGAGGCAGGTGCACCATCAGATAACCTGGGACCACTCAGGTTTCTCCCAGCTGCCAGGGCTCGTGCCACCTGAGATGTCCGGGCCCTCCCTGCCAGGACACCTCATGAGGCCTGTGCAGAGGAGCTGGGTAGGAGCCAGGGCCAAATGGGGGTGGCACAGATCACCTTCTGTGACTCAGTCTAGGCTTTCCTTCACCAGATGAATCAGAAGCTCCTGGAGTTGAAGCCCTGGAATCTAGTTTTTCAATGCTCATAGATGACCCTAGTGACCATTCCCTTTTGGGAACCCTGATTACAATCATTTTTTGCCTTCCATCCCAGGAGACTGGGGGCAGGAGGAAAGGGAGACACGGCTATTTCCAGTGTCTCATGACAAAGTGGGAAGGGGGGCCTTCATTTCATATCCCAGCCCTTCCATGGCTCATCCATCGGGGGCTTCTCCTCCCCCATAGTGGGACCTGGGTTGTCATCTTTTCACCTGCCCTACATGGACATGAGTAAAAGGGGTGAACAACCCCCTCTGGTGATGAAGTTGGGGACGTGTAGTACATGTGGGTATGCGGTTACAGCTTGAAGCACCAAACCTTCTGCGTGCAGGTAGAGCACTGATCATTTGAAAGTCTTCCACCTGAGCCACCCCTCCCTGCTGCCGAGTAGTATGAGGTCGACAGGACAGCCCTTTTCATTTCCATCTTAGATAGGGACATTCATGGAGGCTCTCTAACTCAACTCAAGTCCTATAAGCAGTAAGTAGAAGGCCTGGCATAACACTTCTGAGCATCCAGAACTTTCTGTCCCATCATTGTTTTCTCCTTGCTGTAGGTCAAGGTCAGGTGGTCTGCCTCTTAAATTAGGCAAAGTCCAGACCTCTCAAATTTGGGGATAGGGAGGGTGAGGGTCTCACTGCGTCCCCCAGGCTGGAGTGCAATGTTAGGATCGCAACTCACTGCAGCCTCAAACTCCTAGGCTAAGTGATCCTCCCACATCAGCTCTCCAGCCCCTAGTAGCTGGCATCATGCCCGTGAGACCACTCACCTCTCCTCTCACCCCCTTCTGCAAAGAAAAGAACTTTAAATAATAGAATGAAATCACTGTGTGGTAGATTGTATTATGTCCAAAATATTTGCTACCCCTCCTTGGCTTGAGCCTCACCTGAGGGCCTGGGGAGGATTATATACCCCTACCTTGTTGAACCTGGAAGGGCCACGAAACGTGCCTGGCACTGGTTGTAATGGTGGGTGGTCCATCAGCTGTTGCAGTGACCTGCAATGTTCACATGGAGACTGTTTAGTCAGCCTAGGTCCCAGGGTGAAGAAGATGGTCAGAGCAGCCAGCCACAATAGACACGAACGGTAGGGAGAAATTAGCCCCTGCCATTGTAGACCAGTAGACTTTCCAGTTGTTGCCGCACCATAGTTGAGACTAAACTGCCTGATTCAGTTTGTAATCCCACCATTTAAAGATTAGCTATTGTTAAGATTCTGGTGTGTATCTTAGCAGAATTTCTGATACACAAATGAATGTATTTAGATACACAATCTTACAAAAATGGGACAATACACATCTTGCTTTGGAGCTATCTTGTCTTATCTAATATGTACTGAGTGTCTTTCCATGGTAAATTTATATCTAGATCCAATTTTTCAGTGTTGGGATTACAGTGTGGCTCCATAGTGTACTGATGCACGGTTATGCCAAAAGATGTTGTTTTCCCAGTTTCGTTTCATTTCTTTTCTCCTTCCTTCTTTCCTTCCTTCCTTTTCTTTCTTTCTTTCTTTCTTTTTTTTTTTTTTTTTTTTTTTGAGACGGAGTTTCACTTTTGTTGCCCAGGCTGCAGTGCAATGGCACAATCTCCACTCACTGCAACCTCTGCCTCCCGGGTTCAAGCGATTCTCCTGCCTCAGCTTCCTGAGTGGCTGGGATTACAGGCGCGCACCACCACGCCCAGCTAATTTTTTGTATTTTTAGTAGAGATGGGGTTTCACCATGGCCAGGCTAGTCTTGAACTCCTGACCTCAGGTGATCCGCCCGCCTCGGCCTCCCGCAGTGCTGGGATTACAGGCGTGAGCCACCCTGCCCGGCCCCTTCCTTCCCTTTCTTTCTCTTTTCTCTTTCTTTCTTTTTGACATCTCTGTCACCCAGGCTAGAGTGGAGTGCAGTGGCACAGTCACGGCTCACTGCAGCCTCAACCTCCTGGGCTCAAGCAATCTTCCCACCTTAGCCTTCTGAGTAGCTGGATCCACCACACCCGGCTAATTTTTAAATTTTTTGTAAAGACAGGGTTTTGCCATGAGACCCAGGTTGCTTTTGAACTCCTGAGCTCAAGCAATCCTCCCCCACTTGGCCTCCCAAAGTGCTGGGATTACTGGGGTTACAGGTGTGAGCCACCGCACTCAGCCTCTAGTTCCTTTTTTTTTTTTTTTTTCTTTTTTTGAGACAGAGTCTTGCTCCCGCACCCAGGCTGGAGTGCAGTGGCGCAATCTTGGCTCACTGCAACCTCTGCCCCCACCGTTCAAACAATTCAAAATCAAACTCCCAGGCTCAAGTGATCCTCCTACCTCTCCATCCCTTTGTAGCTGGTACTACAGATGCACACCAGCGTGCCCAGCTAATTTTTAAATTTTTTACAGAGGTGCAGTCTCACTATGTTGTCCAGGCTAGTCTTTTTTTTGGGGGGGGGGACAGAGTCGTACTCTTATCACCCAGGCTGGAGTGCAGTGGCACAATCTCACCTCACTGCAACCTCTGCTGCCCAGGTTCAACTGATTCTCCTGTCTCAGCCTCCCAGAGTAGCTGGGATTACAGGTGCCTGCCACTGTGCCCGGATACTTTTTGTATTTTTAGTAGATATGGCTTTTCACTATCTTGGCCAGACTGGTCTTGAACTCCTGACCTTGTGATCCACCTGTGTCAACTTCCCAAAGCGCTGGGATTACAGGCGTGAGCCACCGCGCCCAGCCACCCAGGCTGGTCTTGAACTCCTGGCTTCAAGTGATCCTCCCACCTCAGTCTCCCAAAGTGTTGGGATCACAGGCGTGAGCCACTGCGCCCTGCTTAATTTTTGATAAATATAAACTCTGTGATGAACATGTTATGTAAATATTTTTATGCACTGGTTTGATCATTTTCTTTCTTTTTTTTTTTTTGAGGGGGTGGAATGAGAAAATAACTTTATTTTATTGTGGGGAGCAGGCCGATGTCCAACCTCAGAACTTCTGGAACTGCTTCTTGGTGCCGGCAGCCTTGGTGACCTTGAGCACATTGAAGTGCACTGTCTTGCTCAGCGGCCGGCACGTGTCCACTGTTATGATGTCACCAATCTGGATGTCCCTGAAGCTGGGGGACAGGTGCACAGACATGTTCTTGTGGCGCTTCTCGAAGTGGTTGTACTTGCGGATGTAGTGGAGGTAGTCTCGGCAGATGACAATGGTCCCCGGCATCTTCATCTTGGTCACCACACCAGAGAGTATCCGCCCTTCAATGGAGACATTACCAGTGAAGGGGCATTTCTTGTCAATGTAGGTGCCCTCAATAGCCTCTTTGGGTGTCTTGAAGCCCAGACCTATGTTCTTGTAGTACCACGGGAGCTTCTTGCCAGTTTCTCCCAGCAGGACCCTCTTCTTGTTTTGAAAGATGGTAGGCTGCTTTTGGTAGGCACGCTCAGTCTGAATGTCCGCCATCTTCCCGGCTGCCTGAAAAAGGCGGTTTGATCATTTTCTTAGGTTTAGGATAAATCCCAAGAAGTGGAATTGCTGACTCTAAGGATTTGCACATCCTTTGTTTGGATACACAATGCCAGGCTACCCCTCCAGGAAGCCTGCCCAGTTCACACTCTTGCCAGCCTGCTAGCGCTCTTTTCTGTACAGCCTCATCAGTAGCAAGCATGATCAGTTTTTCCAGATGATTCCAACTTGGAGAGCATTCCTTTTTTTTTTTTTTTTTTTTTTTTTTTTTTGAGATGGAGTCTCGCTCTGTCCCCTAGGCTGGAATGCAGTAGCTTGATCTTGGCTCACTGCAACCTCCATCTCCCAGGTTCAAGTGATTATCTTGCCTCAGCCTCCTGAGTAGCTGGGACTACAAGTGCATGCCACCATACCCGGCTAATTTTTTTGTAGTTTTAGTAGAGATGGGGTTTTGCCATGTTGACCAGGCTGGTCTCAATCTCTTGACCTTGTGATCCACCCACCTTGGCCTCCTAACGTGCTGGGATTACAGGCGTGAACCACCGCACCTAGCCTGAAAAGTATTCTTGATCCTAGCTTTATCATCAGTACTGCCTTGGCAACTGTTTGGTCCATCTGATTAATCACTGCCAAGTCAGAAAGCAAAGAGGATACAACCTCTGGGACCACCTAGGTAGAAGACTGAGTTGGAACTCAGTCTAATTTCCATGTCTCGTACATTACCTCTGAGTTTCTGTTACTCAGAGGACCGCCTCCTGGGAGAATCCCAGGTCTCCCTTTTATCTTTCTCTCCCTGTTGCCCCTTCTCCCTGAGGGGATTTTTAAAGCCAATTTTAAAATAATTATTATGAAACAAATAACAAAATAGAAATATTGGATAGAATTCTAAATGAAAAAGAAAAAAGGATCACCCGTAATCAGTGGTCCCAACAAATTACATTGTTTTTATTTGCCTCTGTTCCCTTCCAGTCCCAGTCCAAATGCATGCCATATTTTTACCCAGATGTGACCCTGGCCCAGATCTAATTTTGCATTCTGTGCCTTTCAATTCTGTTGTCATAAGCAGTTTTCCACATTGCTACATGGTCATCATCTTATTCTCATTGTTGCACAATGTTCCAATGAGTGAATAATTTAATCATCATTACCCTAATGTAAGTCACTTACATGGTTGCTCAATTTCCCTATAATAAATACTGCCGTAGTGCATGCTTTTGTGGATATGGCTTCTTCCTTCATTTGAATTATTTCCTCAGGTCAATTCTCAAGAGTGAGATAGGTCAAAAGGCATGAAGGCTTTAATGATTCTTGGCATGAGAACTGGAACATTGTTTTCCAAAGGGTTTTTTTCTTTTTTTTTTATTTTCCTGCTCAAAAGTTAATATATGCTATCTTTCAACCATATAGAATAAAGCAAAAATTCTACTACCCAGAAATTACCACTACTAACATTTGGCCAACCATCCCTCCAGGCATCTCTGGATATACATATCCATCTATATGTATAATCTGCATAGATATACATATAGATGTAGACATAAAAATAATTTTTCACAAAAGGGATCACATCCCCATGCCAGTTTTGCAACCTGCTTTTTTACTCAGCAACATGTCCTGGGTTTTTCTAATTGGTTCTGCCACCACCAGTGCCTAGGTGGTAGCAAAATGTAGTACAGCAATAGCTATAAGCCACGCACCGTACCAAGAATTTTATGTACATTAGCTAATTTAAGCTCTGCAGTAACCAAATGAGATAAGTCCTATTATCATCGTGCCCATTTTACAAATGAGGGAACAGGCTCAGAGAAATTGACTGCACAGGGTCACAGAGCTAGGGAGAGGTGGGGCTGGCGCTCCAAAACAGATGTTTATACAAGTAATATACAAACACATGTCTATTGTAAAAGATTAAAATAATAAATGCAAGCAAGAGCATAGCATAGAAACTAAAGTGTGAAAGTCCCATTTACACTTCCAAAGAGGTTTGGTGTGTGTATCAGTTAAGTTTAGGTTCAATTGCATATAACAGAAAACCAAAATAGCTTAGACTTAAACAAGATAGGATTTGTTTTCTTCACATAAAAGAAGTCTGCACATAGCATTTCAGGGCTAGCATGGTGGGCCCATGCTCATTAGTCATGAAGAACCCATTTTCAGTTTATGGCTTCATCCTTAAGGTCTCCACATGGACTAATATTGTCCCTGGAGCTCCAGCCATCATGCCTGCTTTCTAGGCAACAAGGAGAAGGCTGGAGGGGCAGTACCATAGTTTTTCCCAGATGTATCAGCCTCTCTCTAAAGAGCTTTCCCTAAAGTCCCCCTACCATATGATATCGCTTTATTTCTTTTCTAAAAATTTTTTTTAATTTTTTTGAGATGGAGTCTCACTCTGTTGCCCAGGCTGGAGTGCAGTGGCATGATCTTGGTTCACTACAACCTCCACCTCCCAGTTCTAGTGATTCTCCTGCCTCAGCCTCCCGAGTAGCTAGGAATACAGACGTGCACCACCACGCCCAGCTAATTTCTGTGTTTTTAGTAGAGATGGGGTTTCACCATGTTGGCCAGGTTGGTCTCAAACTCCCGACCTCAGGTGATCCACCCACCTCGGCCTCCTAAAGTGCTGGGATTATAGGCGTGAGCCACTGCGCCCAGCCTGATATCAGTTTATTTCTAATTGACCACCCTTATCCACAGGGAGGCTGTGCAGTGTAGGTTTTTTTTGTTGTTGTTGTTGTTTTTTGAGAAGGAGTCTCGCTGTGTCACCCAGGCTGGAGTGCAGTGGCAGGATCTCAGCTCACTGCAAGCTCCGCCTCCCGGGTTTAGCCATTCTTCTGCCTCAGCCTCCGTGCGGAGCAGCTGGGACTACAGGAGCCCGCCACCACGCCTGGCTAGTTTTTTGTATTTTTTTTAGTAGAGATGGGGTTTCACCGTGTTAGCCAGGGTGGTCTCGATCTCCTGACCTCGTGATCTGCCCGTCTCGGCCTCCCAAAGTGCTGGGATTACAGGCGTGAGCCACCACGCCCAGCCCAGTGTAGTTTTTAAACTGAGCATTTTGCAGCTTCTCCAATCCC
Organism: Macaca fascicularis; assembly: GCF_037993035.2. Taxonomy (NCBI): domain Eukaryota; kingdom Metazoa; phylum Chordata; class Mammalia; order Primates; family Cercopithecidae; genus Macaca; species Macaca fascicularis. The sequence goes on along the minus strand of NC_088390.1, from coordinate 56,217,618 downwards.
AGCTCCCCCCATAATACAAGTGCTTGGTTGATTTTTTTTAAGGGGGAAAGAATCGATATTAAGAGAAAATTAGACAGTTCTGCCACCATGTATATCCTTCCCAATCCTTTCCTACAAATTTAAATATGTATATATTGTGAAAGTCGATTGTACAAATTGGGTCATTCTTGCCATACTCAACTAAATCAGAGTCAATAGGTTGGGGGAAAAAGCACTTGGGACATATAACATCGCTCCGAGAAGTAAATTTTCCACAAGCGTGGCTGCTGAAACCGCCTGTTGTAACCTGAAACTAGTATCTAATGGCTACTGAAACAACTTGCTGCAACTCTAAGACTAGTTTTACCCACCACCTTCGCTCACCAGTCAGCGCTTGCCATCCCCAAAACTTTACTAGCTCCAATGAAGTATCTTTCAAAACAATTCTCCTTTTCATAAAACCCCCAAACATCTCTTTGTTCTTTGGCTATACTAAAGACCACCCAGTCTGTGTGTATGCCCCAAATTGCAATTGTTGCTTCTGAGATAAAATGTTAAATTTAGAGATTAATCTCTACATTTCTGACTTTGACAATATGTACATATATAATAATATAGTTTTAAATGGTACATTGTTTTAATTTACATTTTAAAGCCTTACTGACCAGATTAAACATTCTCCATTAAATATTTGTTTACTAATTATTGTGTTATGTGCACAGTTAAGCTCTTTGCTTATTTAGCCAATTAAAGCCTTGAAGATATCTTGATCCAGTTGAACAGACTGTCAAGGTAAAGAGATAGAGGCTGGTGCAGTGGCTCACGCCTGTAATCCCCTCACTTTGGGAGGCTGAGGCAGGCAGATCATGAGGTTAGGAGATCGAGACCATCCTGGCCAACATGGTGAAACCCCGTCTCTACTAAAAAAATACTACTTGGGAGGCTGAGGCAGGAGAATCGCATGAACCAGGGAGTCAGAGGTTACAGTCAGCCAAGATAGCGCCGTTGCACTCCAGCCTGGGAGACAGAGCAAGACTCCATCTCAAAAAAAAAAAAAAAAAAAAGATAACAGGTAGAGGGATAGATGACAGATAGGTGTTATAACTCTTTGTATTATTCACTGCAAATACTGCTTCTAATATGCTATCCTTTTTATTTTTCATGGATTTTTATTTTTTTGGAAGTGAGTTTTCCAGAAATTTCAACTACATTTATATATTTAAGTCCATCTTTTGCCTTGGGGCTTTTTCTATTAGTCCCAGGCTCAGACGTTAGTCCCACCTCCAGAGATATGGTTGGTGTTGAAGTTGGCCCTCTCCTTCCAAGAGGGGCAGTCTAATGTTTGTGGCTAGGCCCACCTGGGTTTGAATTTGAATCTTGACTGTCGCTTCCTACTATACAACTAGGAAGAACTCGTCTGTCATCTGAGTTCTAGTTTTCTTGACTGTTGGTGAGGAGGTTGGACCAACCCCAGGTTCTTAAACTTGCCTATGCATCAGAACCGTCAGAGGCTCCAAAATACACATTCCTGCCCTTCCACCTCGCACCTCAGCTCAGATCTACACAACCCGAATCGCTGTATCCAGGAGTCTGTATTTTTTAAAACGCTCCCCTGAGCCTGACATTCAGACATGTTGCAGAATCTCCGCACCAGCCAGTGTCTGAGAGTGCCTCCTACACCGGGCTCTCTGTGTAGTGGGTGAGTGAGAGGAGGGTAGTGGCCCTTGGCCACTGTGTCCCCCTCCAAAGCCAGTTGGCCCTGCCTTGTCCTCTTGGGTCAGAGCTCCCATTTCACATCCAACCTGAACCGCAGCCCATTCTCCCTGCTTTCTCAGGGCTGGAGCTGGGGGTGAAAGGGTGATCAGGATCCTGCAGTGTGAGTGGGGTTCGGGGGCTGCCACGGCAATGCGGCTAGGAGGGGGCCAGTGTTCCTTACTGGCTGGCTACCCTTAGTTAAGCCTCTCACCCTATGAATCTCCACCTCTTCACCTCTGACAGCAGGACTGAGACCTTGCCTTCCTTGCAAGGCAGTCCTAAGGTCTGAGATGATGGGTGGATGGAAAAAGCCTCGAGCAGTTCCTGCCACAAAATGTGCATTTGACAAATGTGGTAGATGTTACTATTAGCGCTTTTTTTTTTCTTTTTCTTTTTCTTTCTTTCTTTCTTTCTTTTTTTTTTTTTGAGACAGAGTCGCTCTGTTGCCAAAGCTGGAGTGCAGTGACACAATCTTAGCTCCACCTCCCGGGTTCAAGCGATTCTCCTGCCTCTGTCTCCCGAGTAGCTGGGACTACAGGTGCTCACCACCACACCTGGCTAATTTTTGTATTTTTGGTAGATGTGAGGTTTCACCATGTTGGCCAGGCTGGTCTTGAACTCTTGACCTCAAGCGATCCACCCGTCTCGACTGCCTCGGCCTCCTAAAGTGCAAGAATTACAAGTGTGAGTCACCACACCCGGCCACTATTAGTGTTTTCATTGTAATTTACAGCTGTAGGGGAGGCAAAATTTTATCCCCTACCATCTTGGGGTTTTTTGGCTGGGTCTCAGAATTAAACTGACATAAGACAGATTAACAGGAGAAAAACATCCAAATTTATTTAATACAGTTTGTATGTGGCACAGGAGACTTCATAAGGAAATGAAGACCCAAAGATGCAGTTAGAATTGAACACTTGGCCGGGCACGGTGGCTCACACCTGTAATCTCAGCACTTTGGGAGGCCAAGGCAGGCAGATCACTTGAGGTCATGAGTTCAAGACCAGCCTGAACAAAATGGTGATGTGAAATTCCCGTCTCAACTAAAAAAAAAAAAAAAAAAAAAGAAAATACAAAAATTATCCAGGTATGGTGGTGTGCACCTGTAGTCCCAGCTACTCAGGAGGCTGAGACAGGAGAATCGCTTGAGCCTGGGAGGCAGAGGTTACAGTGAGCCGAGATCGTGCCACTGCACTCCAGCCTGGAGAACAGAGTGAGACTTGGTCTCAAAAAAAAGGAAGCAGAAGGGGCCAGGCATGATGGCTTACACCTGTAATCCCAGCACTTTGGGAGGCTGAGGCAGGAGGATTGCTTGAGTCAGAGGTTCAAGACCAGCCTGGGCAACATAGTGAGACATTTATCACTATAAAAACTTTTAAAAATAGCTGAGTGTGATGGTGCAGCTGTGGTCCCAGCTACTCAGGAGGCTGAAGTGGGAGGATCAGTTGAGCCTGGGAAGGTCAAGATTGCAGTGAGCTATGATCGTGCCACTGCACTCTAGCCCGGGTAACAGAGTGAGACCCTGTCTTAAAAAAAAAAAAAAAGGAAGGTTCACATGATCTTCTTGCACCTGCTATTTTTCAAATGCCTTTAACTTAAAATAGTCAATAAGCCCGAGCAGCGGATTTGGGGGTAGCATGTTCTTAACTCCACAGTGTGCTGGGCATGCTGGCTCTAGAGAACACAGGTCTTGAACAGGAAGTCCTGTGCCTGACAAGACAGAGAGAGACCTGTCACTTCCCTGTGCTGCTCAAACTTCAGTAGACTTGACTCCTGGAAATTTTTCCCTCTGGCTCAGCATAGAATTTGTCACCTCCTGGGTGGCTGGGAGGCCATGCACCATGAGGCCCACTGGCAGCCTCCAGGCAGTGGACACCCACACTATGTGGCTCCTTATACCAGTGCTCCCTGCCTTCTCTCAGCAGGTCAGGCAGGAGCGGCCCCATTCCTCAAGTGGCTGACTAATCTGGGCAGGGACCGCCCCACCTGCCTCCCAGATCCCTGACACCCGGGACACCCCAGAGGTTGCCTTTCCTCTGCCCTCACTCTAGATTAGGTCTCTCCTGGAGCCCTCCCTGCAGGCAGGGGCTCAGCTCAGGAAGGCTGCTTTAGATCTTTGGGGAAGTTGCTGAAGAAATGTGCCCCTCCTCCCAGTCCCCGCCAAGCATGGGCCCTTCAGATTAACGTGCGAACAATAATAAAATGAGCGTGAAAACCATCAGGCTGGCAATCCTCAGCTTGAGTGAAGTTCAAAGGTCACAGAACAATTTAAGGATCCTGCTCAAACACCCTAGTTTGAGCACAGGAGCCCTGAAACGGCTCCCACCTGGGTCCCCGGAGTGTGCGTGCTGTATTCAGATTCCAGCTCTGCCCATTCACTGCTTAATCCTGGGTGGAGTACTTAGCCCGTCTCTGCTTCAGGTTCCTCATCTGTAAAATGGGAATGCTAATGATATTCTCTACCTGACATGGTTGTAAATGTTCAGGGAGTTAGCACCCATAACTAAAACACCAAAGAAAAATAGATACATTGGATTTCATCAAAACTTTTAAAATGTTGTACATCAAAGGGCACTATTAAGAAAGTAAAAAGAAAACCCACAGAATGGGGGAAAATATTTACAAATTATATATCTCATAAGAGTTTAATATCCTCTCAATTTATAAAGAACTCCTACAACTCAACAATGAAAAGACAACCCAATTTAAAAATGGGCAAAGGGTCAGACCCAGTGGCACACACCTGTAATCCTAACACTTTGGAAGGCCGAGGTGGGCAGATCACTTGAGGCCAGGAGTTCGAGACCAGCCTGGCCAACATGGTGAAACCCTGTCTGTACTAAAAAGAAAAAAATGGGCCAGGCGTGGTGGTGCACACCTGTAATCCTAGCTACTCGAGAGGCTAAGGCACAAGAATTGCTTGAATCTGGGAGGCGGAGGTTGCAGTGAGCCAAGATCACGCCACTGCACTCCAGCCTGGGCAACAGAGTGAGACTTTGTCTCAAAAAAATAAATAAATAAAATAAATAAAAATAGGCAAAGGATTTGAATAGGTGTTTCTCTAAATAAAATACACAAGTGACTAATAAGCACATGAAAAGATGCTCAACATCATTAGCCATTAACAAAATGGACATCAAAACTGAGATTACCCCCCAACACCCACTAGGATGGTTAGAATAGAAATAATAATAATAACAAGTGTTGGTGAATATGTGGAGAAATCAAAACCCTTATACACTGCTGGTGGGGATGCAAAATGGTGCAGCTGCTGTGGAAAACAGTCTTGCAGTTCCTAAAAAATTAAACCTAGCGTCACCATATGACCCAGCAACTCCACTCCTAGGTATATGCCCAAGATAATTAAAGACATGTAGTCATACAAAAACTTATGCACAAATGTTCGTAGCAGCAGTATTCATAATAGCCACAAAGTGGAAACAGCCCAATGCCCATCAATTGATGAATGGATAAATAAAATATGGTACCTTCATACGATGAAATATTATTCAGCAATGAAATGAATACATGAAAACATTATGCTAAGTTAAAAAAAAAAACCAGACACAAAGTAGGTCTGTACTGTATGATTTAATGTATACGAAATGTCCAGAATGGCAAATTCATAGAGATGGAAAGTAGATTAGTGGCTTCTAGGGATTAGTGGGTAGGGGACAATGGGGAGTGACTAATGGCTACAGGGTTTCTTTTGGGGTGATGGAAATGTTCTGGAACTGAACAGTGGTAATGGTTGCACAACCTTGTGAATATACTGAAAAAAAAAAACCACTGAATTGTATCCTTCTAATGGTGAATTTTATGTTATATAAAATTTTTTATGTGAATTATTTCAATTTTATTAAAAAAGGAACTACTACACATAAAATGCTTAGAAGGCTATGCAGGCCATGATAAGCCTTCAGTTAGATACCATTTAGTTTATAAACTCCACTGAATTTATGGGTTGGTCCAGATCACCAGAAGGAAAACATAAAAGGAACATCATCTTTAGAAATTGAATTCACGGCCTGGCGCGGTGGCTCATGCCTGTAGTCCCAGCACTTTGGGAGGCCGAGGGAGCGGATCATGAGGTCAGGAGATCGAGACCATCCAGGCTAACATGGTAAAACCCCGTCTCTACTAAAAATACAAAAAAATTAGCAGAGCATGGCAGCACGCGCCTGTAGTCCCAGCTACTAGGGAGGCTGAGGCAGGAGAATTGCTTGAACCCAGGAGGCGGAGCTTACAATGAGCCAAGATCACCCCATTGTACTCCAGCCTAGGTGACAGAACGAGACTCCATCTCAAAAAAAAAAAAAAAAAAAAAATAGAAAAGAAATTGAATTCCCATACTTAATACACGTTAAAGCATTTATTTTCATGTAGTTTCTTCTCTTATTTATTTCATACTCAGTCTTGACTTTACATGCTTTATATATATACTTATATAATATATATAAACATTTATTTTGTATTGTTTTTAAATTTTATTTTCATGATCACTTTGATATTTTTGAGGTGTGTCCAGGGCTTAAATCGCATTTGTTTTTGAAGTCTCAACTGGATTGAGTCTAGGACTGCCATGTAGCTCAGATAATCCACTTATGGTCAGGCCTGTGAAACAGCAGGATGCTCATTGACCTTGGGCTGAAAGCCTGAGATGGAGGCTTAGCTCCATTGCTTACAAGCTATGTGACCTGGGACAAGACTAAAGTTGTCAGATTTAGCAAATAAAAATACAGACACCCAGTTACATTTGAATTTCGGATAAACAATTATATACTGTTTAATGATATATTGTTTAATGATATATTGTTTAATGAAAAACAATGATATTAAACAATGACCAGATAAACAATGAATATATTTTTTTGTGTAAACATATCCCAAATATTATATGGGACATACTTATACTAAAAAAACTTATTTTATCTGAGATTAAAATTTATCTGTGAGAGTTTTCAAGGGAATCATATTTAATTCTCACAACGCCCCCTGCTGCCCTTTCCCATTTCTGTCATGAAGTGACTTAGCCCAAGGTCATCCAGCTAGAAAATTATTAAGCTGGGATTTGAACTTGGGTGCGTCAACTGTAGCATGCTCTGCTATTGGAACTCAAGACAGATATGCAGCGACCTACTTTTTTTTTTTTTTTTTTTGAGACAGAGTCTCACTCTGAGGCCAGGCTAGAGTGAGTACAGTGGCGCAATCTGGGTTCACTGCAACCTCTGCCGCCCGGGTTCAAGTGATTCTCCTGCCTCACCTCCCAAGTAGTTGGGGTTACAGGCGCCTGCCACCGTGCCTGGCTAATTTTTGTAGTTTTAGTAGAGACGGGGTTTCACCATCTTGGCCAGGCTAGTCTTGAACTCCTGACCTCATGATCCACCCACCTCAGCCTCCCAAAGTGCTGGGATTACAGGCGTGAGCCACTGCACCTAGCCTGGCAGTGACCTACTTAATGATAGCCTGGGAGCCATGAGCTAACTTGGTAAGAACAGAAGCTTTCATGGACTGAGACAGACTTTTGAACAGGAGCTAGAGAATTCGATTTGAAAGTGTTTCTATGACCCTGTCTATGTTAGTTTCCTGTTTCTGCCCTAATAAATGACCACATATTTAGTGGCTTAACACAAATTTATCTTGCTGCCTCTGGAGGTCAGAAGTCTGAAATGGTCCAGGTGTCAGCAGAGCTGTGTTCCTTGTGGAGGCTCTAGGAGAGAATCTGCCTCTTGCCTTTTCCAGCTTCTTCAGGCTTGCAGCATGTCGTGGCTCAGAGCCACACACTCTGACCTCCGCTTCCATTAGCACATCTCCCTCTCTGACGCTGACCCTTCTGCCACCCTCTTGTAACGACCCTTGTGATTACATGGGGCCCACTGGATAATCCTGGATCATCTCTGAATCTCAAGATCCTTAATCACATCTGCAAAATCCTTTTTGCCTTGCAAGGTAACATATTTACAGTTTCCGGCGATTAGGAGGTGGACATCTGTGGTGGAGCCGTTATTCTGCCTATCACACTAAGAGAAATGATCTAGTTGACTTGAGTGTCCCAGGCCTTAACTATAATCCCTTTCATCTGTATAGTTTTCACACACATTCTTTTTTCCACCTTGCGTCCATCCCGGAAAGTAGATGAAGGCTGTGCTGAGCCCATTCTGTGAGGAAGGAAGATGAAACTCAGAGCGGAGGCCTCGTGCTGTGTGACACAGTTAAAAAGAGACTCAGGCCCAGGGCTTTTGATTCAGCACCTGCCCCCGCAGTTCCCAGCCATGCATCACTAGAACACTATTCTCACCAGTGGAGCAGGACAATTCCTCAGCTGCCCCCACAATTTAGGAAGGAGTCCCCTAGGTGAACCAGCTCCCTCAGCCCTGAATCTGCCCTCAGAAGGCAGCCTTCTGCCCAGAACGAGGATGGAGGGGTGCAGGCAGAGAACTGTTTTTTTGGTGGAGGTCCACGGGACAGAGCCCAGAACTCACTGTCCATCCATCTTGGGCGTGTCCTCCCCAGCCGCCCAGGCTGACTAGACCAGCGCAGGAACTCCTGCATGCTCGGAGGGAGCCCTGATTCTTAGAACTGTCTTCCTATAGCAGTCCTCTTAGGAGCATGTCGCTGTGGTTTGTGGTTCTGTCCATGGGTGCTGCTGCATGGGAGGAGCCAGCTCTTTCCCTGCCCCACAGATCATGGAAGGCAGTGACCATGGGCCACTGACGCTCCTGCAGGCTCCCCACACCCATCCATTAGGATGGCACACATGTGCCAGCCAGGAATGGGGGGACACAGCCATGAATCCGACAGAAAGGCTCCTGCACCTCTGGAACTTGTGCTTTAGCAGGGCAGACAGATCCCACAGAAGTGTATGTGTAGGGGTTCTGAGGATGACGAATAGGATGAGGCACAAGAAGGTGACCGTGACCATGTGAGACAGGCACTGTCCCTACTCTATCACTCTATTTTTGTTTCTTCGGGTTTTTTTGAAACAGGGTCTCGTTCTGTCACTCAGGCTGGAGTACAGTGGTGTGATCATAGCTTACTGCAGCCTTGATCTCCCGGGTTCCAAGCAATCCTCCTGCTTCAGCCTCCTGAGTAACTAGGACTCCAGACACGCACCACCACTACACCTGGCTAATTTAAAAAATTTTTATTTTCAGTAGAGATGGGGTCTCACTACGTGGCCCAGGCTGGTCTCAAACTTCTGGGCTCAAGTGATCCTTCTGCTTTGACCTTCCAAAGTGCTGGGATTGCATGTGTGAGCCACCATGCCTAGTTGGCTGTCCCCACTCTAAAGCAGACAGCCCAAGTGGGGGCAAAGTTGAGAAGCAAACCCACACTTTACTCCAAAGCCTCTGAAAATCCTCCCTTGTGTCCTTCCTAAGAAGTGTCCCAGAGTCTCTGTGTCATCCCTGAAGCTGAAGTCAGTCCATTCTGGGAGCAGAGTCCAGCTGCGTCCTGTGTTTTGGGCTAAGAAGAATTTAAGATTCTGAGTGTGAGCTGAGCAAGGTTGTAGTAAGGAGGGCAGTGATGTGATGAATCGTTTAAGGGGTGCAGCTGCCAGATGTGAGTGGGTGAGGGCAGATGTGAGGGGCATGAGCCAGCTATGTGTGGGGGTGGCCAGACCTGGTGGGGGGGGCACAATGGAAACAATAGGGGAGCAGGCCAGGTGGGTATGCGGAAGTGAGACACAGTGGTAGGATGAAGCGGGAGGGGGTCCAGATGTGAGGGGCTGGAGAATGGATGACCCCCAGCCTCAGTCTTTAGGAGGGTGGCTGTCCCTGGGAAATGGATGATGCAGTCTGTGGAGGAAATGCGCTTTCTATTTAGGGAGGCTGTTTAGGAGTAGCTGACGACATGCCCAGCACCTGGATGGGTGGAAATAAACAGAGACATGAAGCAATAATTTATGCTGTGTCCTCTGTCAACCTAGCCACCACCTCCTCCTCCCTGGGCTCCAGGAAGTTGCTCAGAGTTGTGGAGCTGGGAGGAGACTGCGGGAGCTATGCTGGTGAAGTGATGCTGTCATCTGAGCTTGTGCTTTACACACTGCGCTTTTTTTTTTTTTTTTTTTTTTTAAGACAGAGTCTTGCTCTGTCACCCTAGGCTGGAGTGCAGTGGTGCAATCACAGCTCACTGCAGCCTCGACCTCCCAAGCTCAAGCAATCCATCCACCTCACTCTCTTGTATAGCTAGGACCACAAGTGCGTGACATGACATCTGGCTAATTTTTAGAATTTTTTTTGTAGAGACAGGGTCTCACTATGTTGCCCAGGCTGGTCTCAAACTCCTCGGCTCAAGTGATCCTCCTGCCTCAGCCTCCAGAAGTGTTGGGTTATAGGCACAAGCCATCATGCCCAGCCCCCTCCAGGCCTTTGTACCTTCTGTGTCCTTACCTGGAGTACCTGCCCCTTGAACTACCCATTGAACTCTTTATTTAGTGGCCCACCTCCTCTAAGAAGTCCCCCCTCATATCCAGTCTGTGGTTCCTAAATTGCAGCTAATTACTACCCCATGAGCTCACACATTAGAGTTGGAAATCTACTTTCAAATGACCCCACTTTGTGTCTAAAAGATTCCTAGGTTTGATTGGACTCTGAGCTCCAAAGGGCAAAAGGAAATGTTTCTTATTTTCTTCCATATCTTACAGAGCTTCTGGGACAGCCATGGAGGTAAGCCATTCCTGTCTCCCTTCAAGAAAGAACTTGCTATTCACCCACAAGGAGGGCAGTTAGCTTACAGCTTCTAACAAACATACTTTGCTTAGAGGACACGGTGGGTTGGCCAAGACTTTGTTAGATCTGCAGCACAATCTGAGGCTCTCCCAGCCCTTTCCTGCTTCCTCTCCTTCACTGGCCTTTCCACTACCCCCTCTCCCCACAATAAACCTCTTGCACTTCTATATTCATCTCAGCGCTTGCTTCCTAGAGGACCCACATGGCACAGCACCCCGCCTGCTGGATCATAAGTGCTCAGTTGTGAAGTAAACGGAACTGGGGATTCTCTAGAGGGTAGAGGGAAGCCGGAGCCTGGACCTCGGAGATCAGGAGAAGAGGGGCTGTCCACGGAGGATGCTGCAGTCCTAACGAGAGCAAGGTCCAGAGCAGTGTGAAGAAGGGGCCATGCCCCTGGGGCAGGACCCAGCAATGGGGAACACACAGGGAGCTCAGGGATTCACCAGCCCTGCTGGCCTCCTCTCTAGCTCCTCCGCTGTCTGGGGCAGCTGTTGCAAACTCAGCAATGTCCCAGGAGACAGGGTCCAAAGAGCCCTGGCCTTGGACTTTTGAAAACCAGGTTCAATTTGTGCTTCCCGCTAGTCAGGTGACATTACACTCTTCTCTCTGGAGCTCAGTTTCTCCATCTGTAAAATGGGCTTATAATGTGTCCCCCTCCCTTCAACCCCAGCATGATTTTGAGAATTGACTGAGAAGATACTACAGTTTGTGGAGGGCACCCTGTTGCATAGTTTAAATGCACACTCAGGCCAGGTGAGGAGGCTCACGCTTGTAATCCCAACACTTTGAGAAGCCAAGGTGGGAGGATCGCTTGAGCACAGTAGTTCAAGACCAGCCTGGACAACATAGCAAGACTATGCCTCTACAAAAAATTCAAAAATTAGCTGGGTGCAGTGGCACATGCCTGTAGTCCCAGCTACTTGGAAGGCTGAAGCAGCAGGATCATTTGAGCTCAGGAGTTTGAAGCTGCAGTGAGCTATGACTGTGCCACTGCACTCCAACCTGGGCAACAGAGTGAGATACTCTCAAAGAAAAATAAATACATACATATTCATTTAACCCTTGCAGTGGCCTTGTGAGGGCAGCATTATGACCACCATTTTATGTATATATATATATGGATGGATGGATGGATGAGATGGGGGTCTCACTTTGTTGCCCAGGCTGGAGTGCAGTGGTGCAATCAGAGCTCACTGCAGCCTGGACCTCCTGGGCTCAAGCAATCTTCCTGCCTCAGCCTCCAGAATAGCTAAGACTACAGGTGTGGGCCACCAAAGTTGGCTAATTAAAAAAAATTTTTTAGGCAGGGCACGGTGGCTCACGCCTGTAATCCCAGGACTTTGGGAGGCCGAGGAGGGCGGATCACAAGGTCAGGAATTCGAGACCAGCCTGACCAACTGGTGAAACCCCTGCCTCTACTAAAAATACAAAAATTAGCCAGGTGTGGTGGCACACGCCTGTAATCCCACCTACTCAGGAGGCTGAGGCAGGAGAATCGCTTGAACCTGGGAGGCGGAGGTTTTTAGAATGGGGTCTTCCTACGTTGCTCAGGCCAATTTTGAACTCCTGGCCTCAACCAATCCTCCTGCCTCAGCCTTCTAAAGCACTAGGATTGTAGGCCTGAATCACTGCGCCTAGCAGAGAAAACTGGCTCTTCTAGGTCAAGGCATTGGCTCAAGAACACATAGCTAGCAAGCCGGCATAGGTGGGATTAGAACCCAATTCTGTCTGGCTCTAGAACCCCTTCACTATTTGAGGCACAATTTACTGCGTGACTACTGGCACTAAACTTTGGGTTGGGGGCGGGGCCTGAGGTAGCTCCTGCTCTCATACATTCTGAGAGAGTTTGACAATAGGCAACTACATACAAAAAAAAAAAAAAAAAAAAAAAAAAAAAAAAAAAAATTCCAGAATGCATCAGGGCTCTAGAAGGGGAACAAAGCGGGTGCGTTTATAAACTTAAAATAATCAGAGGTAGCATCTTCAAGGACTGTGAGAATGCCCCAAGTCGGGGCAAAAGTTTTGGCTGTTCGGGGAAGTGATGAAAGGCCAAAGTGGCTGCAGCGAGCGTGGACCCGGGAGGTCACCAGGCGCGTTGGTGCGAGTGGGGGAGGGCAGCCACGGACACCTAAAACCCACGGTACGCCACGCAAGAGGTTTCAGCATGTCCTGAAAGGCCCGATACCCCCGGACCGCTGTGAGGGGGGCAGAGGGAGGTCCCTCGACAGGACGTGGCCTTAGTCGAGGAAGGTGGGAAGCACGGGCTGGCACCTGCGACGCCCCACCCGCCTCCCGTGGCCTAGCAGCAGGGCGGGGCGAGGCAGGTCCCGCACCCCTACCAGCCAGCCCGCTCCCACCCAGCCCTCGGCTCCCGCAACTCGCGGGGGTCCTCGCCCGGGCCCCCCGCCCCGCCCGGCTGGTGACGTCACGGCGCTCGTCGGCGCCGCCTGTGGCGTCACGGGTCGGGCCAGCGGGGCGTTCTAGGGGTCCTTAGCTCTTGGAGCCGCAGGCGGCGGGCGCGTGCGCGGCCCGATGAAGAAGGTGGTTTCCAAGCAGTCTCCGCCCAAGTTGATTGGTAGGTGCCCTCCCCGCGCGGGGCGCCGGTTGCTACGGACGCAGTGGCGGCCGCTGGCTGGCTGGCGTGCGCGGGGTCGCCGCGGGGGCGGCGCAGCCTCGGTGTCTCGGGGCCGGGCGGTGCAGGGTCACGCTCACCGCCGGGACGGCACCATGAAGTCTCTAAAGAAGGATTCCCGCCTCAAAATAACTCCAGCCAGATTATTAGAGGCCGCAGAGAGCTTCAAAGGTTGGCGCTGACTGCCTTGGGCGCTCAGGAGAACCCGGCAGGGGAAGCGGTCCCTGGAATGAGTTCAGGACACGGGGCCTGGAGGATGGGGATGGCACCAGGGATGGAGGAAAGATCACGGGGAAGTAGGGTACTGGGGATAGGACCCTTAGGGATGGGGGGACAAGGCAGAAAGAACCCACAGCGCACTGGGCCTTGAGAATGGGGACATAGGAAGTGGGAGACTGACAGAGAGGCCTCAGCGACCACTGGCTGGGGAGATGGCCTTGCGCAGGCAGGGATACCTTTACCTCTAACCACATCTTCGGGTGGCATGCAGGAGGCAGGATCCCCAGACTGGATGAGGTGCAGAAGAGCCAGGAAAGAGTTTAAGGGTAGAAGGGCCAGGAATTGGGGTCCTTGGGAAGAGGAAAGAATGGAGTGCTGAAACCAGCCACCTTGATGGGGTTCTTCGGTAGAGGAGGGTTGATGGGGGGCAGGCGTCACTCAGGATTCCTGCTGGAAAAACCCAGAAGAAAAGCCTTGCTTGGCTAGTTCTGTTTTTGACTGCCTTTTCCTACCACGTGCACTTTCCAGCTGGATGACACTTATCCAGCTCCTTTAGCCTGAAAAGAGTCGCTAGATATGACTGCTTCCTGGCCTCTACAGCTTCCTTCTGGTTGCACCTGGGAGAGCCACAGGGCGTCTGATAGCGGACGACTTCCACGGACATGTTCTCATTTGCAACCCACCCCCTTTTGATCTTTTTTTGCTGTTTCCATTTATTTATTTTTAAATTTCATTTTTAGCCCTTTGTGTGTGTGTGTGTGTGTGTGGAAACAGGGCTCTTGCTGTGTTGTCCCAGCTAGTGTCAAATTCTTGGCCTCAAGCGATCCTCCTGTCTCAGCCTCACAGACTGCTGGGATTCTAGGCATGGACCACTGCGCCCAGCCTAGTTTTGTTTACTGAGAGCTAGTTTTGTGTGGTACTGTGGCTCACCAGAAGGATATCGGTATTAACTGTGTGACCCTGGTCCTCAAGAAACTCAGTCTAATGAACGCCTGGAGGAGTAACCAGACAAAGGTAGAAATACAAATGCTGCGATGTAGGTGCCTATCGGGCTTCAGGGGGCTCAGAGCACCTGAGCTAGACCAGGGATGGTTGTAGGGGGACATCTTCTGAAGAAGGTGACATCTATGGCAGACAAGGAAAAAAAAAAGGAGAGGTTTGCTTCTCTAGGTCTAGGAAGCAGCATGAGTTTATGAAACTGTAAATGTGGGAACCAGAAGAGGCTGCACAGTGGGTAGGGCAGGGGCCAGACCATGAAAGGGCTTTATGTACTAGGTCAGAAAGCCTGATGTGCTCTTGCAGGCCCTGGGGAGACCCAGCCTCAGAGTTGTGAAAGCTCAGTGTGAGGAGAGGGGACGCTCAGAAAACTAACAGGAGCTTAGTCGCTTTTCAGTATGGCTCTATGTTTCTTCATGTATAAAAGTCCAACGTTGAGCCGGGCATGGTGGAGCACATCTGCAGTCTCAGCTGCTCAGGAGGCTGTGGCAAGAGGATTGTTCCAGGCCAGGAGTTCATGATCACACCTGTGAATAGCTGACTGCATTCCAGACTGGGCAACACAGTGAGACCCCCATTATTAAAAAAATAAAAGTCCAATGCTGTTTTATGACATTATATATATATATGTATTTTGAGACAGGGCCTCACTCTGTCACCCGGGATGGAGTGCAGTGGTACAATCATAGCTCACTATAGCCTTGAACTTCTGGGCTCAAGCGATCCTCCTGCCTCAGCCTCCCAAGTAGCTGGTATTACAGGTACACACCACCATGCCCGACTAATTTTTTTTTTTTTTGTAGAGACAAGTTGCCCAGGCTGGTCTTGAACTCCTGGGCTCAAGCGATCCTCCCACCTTGGCCTCCCAAAGTGCTGGGATTACAGGCAGGAGCCACCATGCCTGGCCCATGACATACTTTTTACTAGTTGAGAGAGAGGGAATATCTGGTCCCCTTTCCCAAGGGCAGTCAAGGGCTTTCCTAGCTACTGCCTCCTGCTCACATAGTTTCTGGGAGATCTTATCAGATTTGAACTGCTATAAACAAATCAAGGAAAGATTTTTTTACTCCATATTTATTTTTAATAAGCAGAAAATTTAGTTTGTTAATTAACCCTTGAGTTAAGAACATGCACCAGAGTGAGGAGGGGAAAAAAAATGAAGTGGTTAGCATGCAAGATATCTTTTTAAAAATATCTCAGGGAAGCCTGTAATGTTGTAGTGCAGCACTCTCCCCCAGCCCCCATATAAGGCAGCTAATGACCAAATGTAATCTTGTAACCTTGTGCGACGTTTCTCCAAAGTCTCTGATTCTTAAGCAAAAAGGAAAGCAAAAACAGTGACTTAAACCTGTTTCTTGGGACCTGAGAGCCTTTTTGAGTCCCAGTACCCTGCCTTCCCGCCATGTGCCCCCCTACCCCTGCTGTCTTGTTGCTAAGAAGCCAAGAACCCTCCCAGCAGTATTAGATTCCCCTCCCCAACGAATTAAAGCTCCGCCCTAGTAGGGACAGCCCCTCCATGGTTCCCCCAGCCCAACCCTAAGGTCAGAATTTCCCAAAGACTTTAATCAACACTAAAACCGAATAATACTCAGATAAAACAAGAAGCAGAAAGAGTCCAGGTTTCGTCTCCCTCTATAGTTCCCCCCTCTGCATCTCCCTTCCTATCCCCACCTGAGCACCTTGCTTCCAGCCCTCTGGTCCAGCTCCAACAGAGACTGACTGATTACCCCATGCAAGCGGGGTGGTCCCTTTTACCCCTCACTGTCAGCATCAAGGGAGAAATGTCAGCTGGGTAGCTCACCAGGAGCCCTATAGCTTGGGATTCCAGACCAAAGAACCAGAGAGTGCTGGGCCTCTACAGGCTCAGTAGTCAGACATACCTCAGCCCTGTGGAGTCTTCCTGCAGGTCCTAAAATGATCCCTGGGGCTCTTCCTTCCCTGGTCTTCCCAGCTTGCCTCTGCCTCTCCGGTCCATCTGGCTCTCCGCATCTGATGAATCATTCTGAAATGCGCCTGTCATCAACTCACTCCCCTGGACCAAAGATCAGATGCCTGAGCCATGCTTTACAAAGCTGTCATGCTCTGGTTTCCCTCTCATCCCCAACATCACCACCTCCCCAGCAAGTTTTCTGTGTTATCGTGCCACTCACATGCCATGCTCAGCCCTGCTCCCTGGTTTGCTTGGACTTTGACCTCACCTGGAGCATCTCGGTTTGCTGCTATACCTCTACCTGTCTCTCCTTTGAGGCCTGCCTCAGCCTGTGGAGCCACCTCTGCAGCTGTTCCTCTGAACCCTTCTTCAGAGCCCTGAACTGTGTAATCCACATGGATCTGTTCCTTTTTTGATGTCTAACCAAACCTATTGCCTGTACTGCAAATGTAGGAACTCCTCTACTATGTTATGATTGGTGTATATTCACGTCTGTTACATTTCTCAGTACCTCAAGAGAAGGAGCCATATCTTAACCTTTTATACTATCTTTGTAGTTTATAGCACATAGAAGAGGCTTGGTAAACGGTCCCTAGGAGCAATTTAAGATATATATATCCCTGGGCACAGTGGCTCATGCCTGTAATCCCAGCACTTTGGGAGGCTGAGGCGAGCACATCACCTGAGGTCAGGAGTTTGAGACCAACCTGGCCAACATGGTGAAACTCTGTCTCTACTAAACATACAGAAAATAGTTGGGTGGCCGGGCGCGGTGGCTCATGCCTGTAATCCCAGCACTCTGGGAGGTTGAGGCAGGTGGATCACCTGAGGCCAGGGGTTTGAGACCAGCCTGGCCAACATGGTGAAACCCTGTCTCTACTAAACATACAGAAAATAGTTGGGCGGCCGGGCGTGGTGGCTCATGCCTGTAATCCCAGCACTCTGGGAGGTTGAGGCAGGTGGATCACCTGAGGTCAGGAGTTCAAGACCAGCCTAGTCAACATGGTGAAACCCAGCCTTTACTAAAAATACAAAAAATTAGCCGGGCATGGTGGTGCATGCCTGTAATGCCAGCTACTTGGGAGGCTGAGGCAGGAGAATCACTTGAACCTGGGAGGCGGAAATTGCAGTGAGCTGAGATCATGCCATTGTACTCTAGCCTGGGCAACAAGAGCGAAACTCCATCTCAAAAAAAAAAAAAAAAAAAAAAAAAAGCTGGGCGTGGTGGCGCATGCCTGTATTCCCAGCTACTTGGGAGGCTGAGGCAGGAGAATCACTTGAGCCTGGGAGGTGGAGGTTGCAGTGAGCCGAGATCGCACCAGTGAGCCAAGATCACGCCACTGCACTCCAGCCTGGGGGACAGAGTGAGACTCCATCTCAAGAAAAAAAAAATGTATATATCATTTTAATGAATATTTTATTAACTAGAACATACCACTCCTTGACTGTATGCAGTAACAGAGCATTTATTGGACTACATTAAAGATAACTTTCTCAGAATAACCTTAGACCAGAGTTTTACTATTTCAATCTAAACCAAACATGAAAGATTGGCTTCTCTATCACTGAAGGGATGCGAGCTTTGGCCCCCAAAAATCTTTAGCAGTGTTGAAAGTTTCTGTTGACACATGGTAATTGTGTACCCACCAGTAAAAAACACACATCTGGAGATGTTTAATCACTTGGAAAGGTGTCAACCCAGTCAAGGTTATGGATGGAGAAAGCAAATGTCCTAGAAAATACAGGTAATACCAAAATATTTACAAAAGCAGACCTTCAACTGATCTCAGTTCTCATAGGCTGCCACCCACTTTGGTGAGTTTGTGTAGAAGGGAGAGGGGAGGTAGAAATCAAAGCCCAAGGCTGCATCTCCACACTTGGCGGCAGATGACACTGGAACTCGGGGTTCAGCTGTCAGCCCCGCATGTGTGTTTGTGTGCACAGAGGCATGCATTTAACAGACAGATACTCCCGAACCTTCGCTGACCCCATTACAGAAACAGACTGTGGATGATAGGCCGAATTTATTATTTTTTTCTAACAGGAAAACAAAAAAATTTTTAAGGATAGGTTCTCCTGTGTTGCCCAGGCTGGTTTTGAACTCCTGGCCTCAAGCAGTCCTCCCATCTCGGCCTCCCAAAGTGTTGGGATTACAAGCGTGAGCCACTGCACCTGGCCAACAGGCTGAATTTAGAACTATGTTTGGAATGATTTTGGTGTAAGTTTTTTTGGCCACCAACTCTATGGAAATTTCCTTAAAAAAAGTTTGATTTTATTAACCAAAACACCTGCCTTGATGTTTTAGTGATACTGCCTCTTAAAGATTACGGTGCTGTGAGAAGCAGTGGATAAAACTAAATTTTGTTTTAAACTCCCTAAAGGCAGAACTTAGATTTTCTTTTGATTGTTTTATGTAGGGCCTTATATCAAACCATTCTGAACCAGAGGGAAAATGACAGGGTTGACCAGCCAGAGAAATGAGATGTGTTTGAACCTGTTAAGCCACCTCTGTGAAAGGAAGGCAGGGAGTGTGTCCTCGTTGGAAAATGACCTGTGACCCCCTTCTGCCCCAGGTGTTGTCAATGTCATGCTCTGGCTGCCACAACAGACTCTTAAATACATTCATACGCTCATCTCGGTCTTGCAGGACTTTTTGTTTTGTTTTCTTAGAGACAGGGTCTTGTTCTGTCACCCAGGCTCGAATGCAGTGGCACAATCTTGGCTCACTGCAGCCTTGACCTCCTGGGCTCAGGCTGTCCTTCCCCTCAGCCTCTCAAGTGGTTGGGACTACGGGCATGTACTACCATGCCTGGGTAATTTTTGTATTTTCTTTATAGAGTCCAGACTGGTCTTGAACTGCTGGGCTCAAACGATCTGCCTGCCTTGGCCTCCCAAGATCTTGCAACTCTTAATCCATTCCTTGGCATGCTATATTACCCATGGGGTAAGCCTTCACATGGCTCACTGAGCTCTGCACGATATGGCTGCTGCTGCTCTCTCTGGGCTCTGCCTCTTCCCTCCCACCTCACCACACTCCAGCTATTTAAAAACACATGCTTTGAGTTCCAGGGATGTGCTCCATTATCTTGCCTCTATGCCTCTTTATGTTATTTTCTTTGGAATGCCTGTTCCCCAGGGCCCTTTCCTTTCTCAACTTCTTTCTTCAGCTCTGTTTAAACATCCCTTCCTTAGGAAGCCCTCCCTGACCCCCCCCCCGCCTCCCACACCTGCCGACTCTGGGCTGGGTATTCCTCCCCACCATGTTCCTGTAATTACTCTGGTTCAGTCTGTTTCACGGTCTTGTTTCCCACTGGGCATGTGCTCTTTAAAGACAAGCTCTGACATAGATCCCCAGAACCTAGCACAGTGCCTGGCACGGAGAAGCTGCTTAAACAATCTTTTTTTTTTTTTTTTTTTTTGAGACAGAGTCTCGCTCTGTTGTCCAGGCTGGAGTGCAGTGGCCGGATCTCAGCTCACTGCAGGCTCCACCTCCCAAGTTTATGCCATTCTCCTGCCTCAGCCTCCCGAGTAGCTGGGACTACAGGCGCCCGCCACCTTGCCTGACTAGTTTTTTGTATTTTTTAGTAGAGACGGGGTTTCACCGTGTTAGCCAGGATGGTCTCAATCTCCTGACCTCGTGATCTGCCCGTCTCGGCCTCCCAAAGTGCTGGGATTACAGGCTTGAGCCACCGCGCCCGCTCAACAATCTTTATTTAATGAAATAGTGTGCAATAAATGGCCAGTGGTGAATGTTCTGCTTCCCCCACAGAGATTCTGCATTTTAACCAGTGTCTTATGAAACCCAATGCCTTCACCCAGAAGCATGGATCAGTGCCAGCACTGGAGGACACTGGCAAAACATCTAGTTCAGTTGTCCCAAACCACTGTGCATCAGAATCACCTAGGGAGTTGAAAAAATTACAGCTCCCTAGGCCCTGGCTCCACGCAGTAGCCAGGAAGCTGTATTCATAAAACTCTTCCCAAGATTCTGAGGCAGACATTGGACTAATAGTTGGGAACCACTGATTTAGTCCAACTGACTCTTTGTACACATGGGAAGCCTGAGGCCTAGAGAGGTTAAGTGATGTGTGCCCAAGACTGTCCAGCTTATAAATAGCATAACCTGAAATGGAACATCTTTTTGCATATTAAAAATAATCTTTTTTGTACAGATGGAGTCTCAACTATGTTGCCCAGGCTAGTCTTGAACTCCTGGGCCCAAGCAATCCGCCTGCCTTGGCTTCTCAAAAGTGTTGGGATTCCAGGCTTGCACCATGGCACCCGAAATGAACATCTTTTTGTTTTGTTTTGTTTTTGAGACAGAGTCTCGCTCTGTTGCCCAGGTTGGAGTGCAGTAGCGCGATCTCAACTCACTGCAACCTCTACTTCCTGGGCTCAAGTGATTCTCCTGCCTCAGCTGCCCGAGTAGCTGGGACTACAGGCATGGGTCTGGCTAATTTTTGTATTTTTAGTGGGGACGGGGTTTCACCATGTTGGCTGGCTGGTCTCGAACTCCTGGCCTCAAGTGATCCTCCTGTGTCAGCCTCCTAAAGTGCTGGGATTACGGGCATGAGCCATCATACTTGGCCTCAAATGAAGCATCTTCTGATCTAAATTCTGGCTACAGAAGTCTTAGTCACTGTGGTGAGCCAGAGGCTGTGGGTAGGGGGACCCTCCAAAGGGAACTCCTCTTGCCCCAGCAAAGTGCCGCCCAGGCCACCTTGGCAGCCTCTGCTATCTCTTCAGCTGGTCAGCTCTGCACTGCCCCCCCCATGGAGTCTAGTATATATTTATACTTTTGTGTGTATATATTGACATATACAGAAGGAGCTCTTTAAGGACTTAATAACTTTCTGCTTCTCTTCAGAAAAGAAACGGGCAAAGGGACCTGAACAACCCACACCCCCAATTCAGGAAGAGCCTGAACCTGTTAGCAATGTCCTACAAGGAGATGACATTCTTGCTTTGGCCATTAAGAAGGAAGACTTGAAGGAGGTGAGGATGAAGCCTAAGCTTCCCTTATCATAGAAACGTTTCCCTGCCAGCAGCCTGAGTGGTCTAGAACACCAGCCATGTCCACTGTCTTCCCACCATCTCCCTACTCATGGGGAGTGTCTAACTCCATGCAAAAATCCACTGAACACAGATTCTTTTCACTTTACCACCTTAAGGAATTCACTGTGTTGTCTGTTTTAACATTTCTGAGATTCCTATAGAACCACGGGGGAAATGAGATGATGAGGTATCTTGTTCCCATAGAGGTGGGTGCCATCATTCCCATTTCACAGAAGGGAGGATGAGTTTAAGGAGCAAAGGTACAGCTCTGGGTAAAGCTGCTAAACCCTAACCCCATGCTTCACCTGGGAGAGTCAGCCACCTCTCACCTGAACTATCTGGAGGCATAAGATGTTCTTTTTTTTCCCTCCAGGATATTACTAAGTCACATATCTGTTACACAGGCATTTCCTCAACAGAACATATGGGCAGAGCTGAAGACACAGATCTGTCAGCCTTCAGGAACTCCACCTAGAACTAGAACGGAGGAGATGGGTGGTGCTCTTCCTCCTTCCACCACAGGTGGAATTCTCCTTTGTTTTATTTCTTTTTAGCAACATATTCCTCGCCTTACTGAAAAGGAAGATAAACGCGTCATTACCCAGAAATTTATCATCCGTAAACTCAAACCCACGGATCCTAGGAGGAAGGTCTGCCACCTTGTAGCACGTCCTGCAAATCCCGATGCAGCCACAAAGCCTCTGGACTACTCTGGTACACCCAGTCTCAGCCCTGGCTTTACTGTCTTTCAACTCATGGGTCAACCTCAAGAGAAACCCAGTCTCCATCAGAAAGTTGCCCTCTTGAGAGTTGCCCACCCACAGCTTCTTTCCCCTTTCTTCTTTTATCCTCACAGGTCCCGGTGACAGCTTCGATGGCAGTGACCAGATCCTGCCCCACCACATCTTGGGGAGTCTCCAGGACTTTAAGAGAATTGCACTTGCTCGAGGGAACACCCGGGTTTGTTTGCACAGAACTACCCGGATGACAGCAGTCACTGAAGTCATTTCGGTCTTCCACCTGACAGAGTCAAGCAGGGCTGGGGTTAAAGAGACAGTTTAGTCTCTAGGTTTCGAGTCTGAGTTGATAAGAGACCCTCTCCCAGAATAGTTAGACACTTCAGTTGCAAGGCACAAAAGGCAGCTGAAGCTGGCTTCAGTGAAGTTGGGGATTTACTGTAAGGATTCCAGAGACTGCCTCATGGAACCCAAAGGTGGGAGTACCTGGGTCTGAGTAGACTGAACCCAGAAAGGCATCAGGACTCAGGGCCCACATGCCTCATTTCCTTCTGCTCTGTGCACTGTCTTGATTTTCCCTTCTCTGGAGACTGGCCTGCCCTCCTCACTCCACGTGGTGGAGGAAGGTGGCTTCCCACTGCTTCCTGGGCCATGGGAAGATTCTGTATCTTTTCAACCTTCCCATCATGCAGTGCTTCTCCTGTCTCTTCCCCTTGCTTCCCTGGATCCAGGCTGACTCCGGTCAGGCGCTAAGGGGCCTGGGGCCATGTAAGAATGCTTCCATTTACACATGGGTGAAGGTGTCAATCAACGTCAGTTGTGAGGAGGACCAATAACACTAGAAGATGTTGACCCCAATCTTGAAACAGAAGTTCCCTTTCTGTGGGAGAGTGGACTGACAGCTGCTTTCAGGGCCCCCTGGTTCTGGGATTTATTTTCTGTCACTGGCTACCCTGGAGTCCTGAAGAGGAGGGATTCTCAGCACAGTGGGATAACAGCATGGGTTTAGGCCTCAGGAAATGTGTGCTCAGCCCCGCCCAGAGCCTTCTCACCGCCCTCCACATGCCTATGTTGTACTTTTCAGCTGGCTGAGCTGATACCTACCTCACCCTGTCTGATGACCCTCATCTCTGCTAAAGGAGAGTCAAAGCAAAAAGCCCCAAAAGAAGAGAAGAGACCTCCCTGGGCCCCACCTCCTCAGCACAACTTTCTGAAAAACTGGCAGCGTAACATAGCCCTGCGGAAGAAGCAGCAGGAAGCCCTCAGTGGTGAGCAGAGCAGACAGGGCTCCCGCCCAGCCTCCATCTGGTGCAAGGCTCTGCTGGATTGTTTACTCCTCCAGAGCCTGGCCTTGGGCTGACCACATTTGTGCTGTTCACTCCCAAGAGTGTCTCACTCTGAAGCTTCAGTGGGTCCTGAAATCAGCCCCGTGAGGGAGGCTGCCCGATGCAGACTGCCGACTGCCAAGGCCCCTGTTTGTTCTGGTTTGGCAGAGTGGCTGCAATCTTGCCTCTCTCTCTAGAACACCTAAAGAAGCCGATCAGTGAGCTGCTCATGCACACTGGGGAGACCTACAGACGGATCCAGGAGGAGCGGGAGCTCATTGACTGCACACTTCCAACGCGGCGTGATAGGAAAGTGAGGCCACCTGTCCTAAGTGCCCGGGGGGCGGGGGGTGGCACGGAGGAGGGGGGTGGGGGGCAGGTGTCTGGACACAGGGATGCTGGTTTCAGGTGGCACAGCTGGGGAGAAAAAACCTATCCATTGCAAAGCATCATTAAGCCCTCAAGGCCTTTACTAAATTCTGTGATTAGTCAGTAAAGTTATTCAGCCTGTGGTGGCCACACAGGTAGCGAGTTATTAGAGTAGTCTTAGTGTTTGTCTCCTAGGAGCTTAGACTGAGTGGAGCCTACACCCTAAGGAGAGAGGCTGAAGAGTCCCCCCCTCTTTGTTCTGGTAGACCAGTGCAGTACCTGTACCAACCCACACCATCTGGCTGGGGGCAGGAAAAGATGACAACAGGGTGTCCAGAAAACGCGGCAGTGGATGCTTCTGTTCTGCAATCATGGCAGCAGTGAATTCCCCAGAGGGAGCATCTGTAGCCTGTGGTGGTGCTTGTCTTCTCACATCTCCACCAGCATCTGGCTGAGGTGTCCAGGTAATCTGACTCACCTTTCCTTCCTTGCCAGAGCTGGGAGAACAGTGGGTTCTGGAGTCGACTGGAATACTTGGGAGATGAGATGACAGGTCTGGTCATGACCAAGACAAAAACTCAGCGTGGCCTTATGGAGCCCATCACTCACATCGGGAAGCCCCACTCCATCCGGGTGGAGACAGGTGAGGCGCAGGGCTGTAAGCCAGCTGGCATCTTGTGCCTGGCCCAGAGGCAGGGTAGTGTGGCAGTGGCCAGCATGGCTCTACAGTGCGGCCCAGGGCCTGTTTCTCTGTGGCCTTAGGCAAGTCCCAGAGTCTTCCTGAAGTCTGGCTCCCTCTTCCTTTTCTTCAGTAAAACAGTGAGAGAGCTAGGAAACTGGAGTGCAGCCATAGAGCTGCCGTCCAGTGTGGAGCCTTGAGCTGCATGCCGCCGGTGAGCACCTGGACTATGGCTGCCCTGCACTGAGAAGTGCTATCAACTGGACACTGGCTTTAGTGTGAAAACAATATATTTTATTAATCATTTTTATATTGATTACATGTCAAAATGACAATATTTTTTATATACTGAGTTAAATAAACTATATTACTAAAATGAGGCTGGGCACAGTGGCTCACGCCTGTAATCCCAGCACTTTGGGAGGCTGAGGCAGATGGATCACTTGAGGTCAGAAGTTCAAAACCAGCCTGGCCAACATGGTGAAACCCCATCTCTACTAAAAATACAAAAATTAGCTGGGCATGGTGGTGCGTGCCTATAATCCCAGCTACTTAGGAGGCTGAGGCAGGAGAATTGCTTGAATCTGGGAGGTGGAGGTTGCAGTGAGCCAAGATCATGCCACTGCACTCCAGCCTGGGCAACAAGAGCAAAACTCTGTCTCAAAAAATAAATAAATAAAATAAATAAACTATATTACTAAAATGAATCCCACCTGTTTTTTTTTCCTTTTTCAGTGTGGCATCTAAAAAACTTTCAGTGACACATGTGGCTTGTGTTTGTGGTTTGCATCCTGTTTCTCTTGAGCATATCTGCTTTAGAGCTTGCCAGGCTGCCTGGGTTCAGGTCCCAGCCATGTCGTGTTAGTGAACCCCAGAGTGGTTGAACCCCTCTGGCCTGTAGTTTCCTTATCTGTAAAATATGCACAGAGTTGTGACAGGGCTAAATGAGATATGAAATGTATTAAGTTCTGACTCATTGTTAAGCACTCAATAAAAGGTAGCTGCTATTATCATTTTTACTATAATCCAAAAATTTGGCTATTTGGAAGCTAATTTTGCAGGAGTCTTGTGTAGGGCTGCTGAGGAGATACGGGACAGGAGAGCGGAGTCCAGCTGCTGCAGGGAAGCTGTATTTTTCATCCTTCCTAGAAATGGTGTTGGGATAGGCACTCTCAGAGCCCTTGAGAAGTGGGTGAGCAAGGGGGCATGGCAGCAGCCTGTGTTGAGGGTCCTTGGACCTCATGCTAGGATTACCAGCCCAGAGGGACGCTTCATACCGCTACACCTGGGATCGGAGTCTATTTCTGATCTACCGACGCAAGGAGCTGCAGAAAATCATGGCAGAGCTGGATTTCAGCCAGCAGGTTAGTATGGCCTCCATGCCCCAGTCAGAAACCTCTTGGGGCAGTGCCTGTCTTCAGTCAGCTCTTCTAACCTTTCTCCGTCTCTCGGAGGATATTGATGGCCTGGAGGTGGTGGGCAAAGGGCAGCCCTTCTCAGCTGTTACTGTGGAAGACTACACAGTGTTTGAAAGAAGTCAGGGAAGCTCCTCTGAAGAGACAGCATACTTGTGAGTGCAGCCTGAACCCGGGGGAGGGAGGCTGAAGAGTTCTCCAGCAACTACCAGTATGAAAGAGCAGGCTTCCCTCCCTGAGATCAGGGTGCCTCCAGCCTAGCTTCTCTCCAGTGGTTGCCACCCACTCCTTGAACCCATTCCAGCAGCTGTGCTAGCTTTCCTGTTGCCACCTGCTCCTTTCCAACAACTAACTCCTAATGGGGATTTCCCAGACATTCCCTTGCTGGTCAAGTGAGGGCTCTCTAGACCCTCCCACTGCTGTGCATCTTGAACGCCTCTGGCATGGAGAGTCTATGTATTTCTGTGTACCATGAATAGCTCTGGCAGGAGGGCTTGAAGAGTCTGTGTGTTTCTAAGAACCTCCCACCTAGAGCAATGGGTCAGGAGGAAGCTGCACAGGAGTGGGGTTGATCATACTCCATTGCAGGGTGGAGCTGGTTGTGTTTCTAGGCTTCCTGGTGACCATTTCTGTGGGTTCCACATGGCATGACTGGCAGCCTAAGAGAAAATAAGTCATTGGCTTTTCTTACAGAGGCACATTGGCAAGTTCCTCTGATGTCCCCATGCCTATTCTCGGCCCTTCTCTTCTGTTCTGTGGGAAGCCAGCTTGCTGGATCAGAGGCAGTAATCCACAGAACAAGGTAAAACTGCCTCCACCGCACCTGCTGGGAGGGCCTCCCTCGGGGGTGCAGCCCCGAGGTGTCTGTGGCAGTTACCAGCAGCCTGCACAGTCTCCTGTTTGCGTTTTTATCTGGTCGTGCATTCAGCTTATCTGAAAATGGTGACAGCAATACTAACTTGAGCAAGAATAAAATCACAAGGCTGCAGACTGTCATAAGCCACTTGGGGCTTATACCTAGCCCCCAAGCATGTAAACAAGCAAACTCTCTCAAGTAGGTATGGCTCTATGAAGGTTCTAAGATATTCTTCAGATGCTAAGGAATAGAAATGTTCATTGGGTATAAAATATATTTTATCTGACCAGGCGTGGAGGTTCACGCCTGTAATCCCAGCACTTTGGGAGGCTGACGTGGCTGGATCACCTGACATCAGGAGTTCAAGACCAGCCCTGGCCAACATGGTGAAACCCTATCTCTATACTAAAAATACAAAATAGCAGGGCGTGGTGGCGGACACCTATAATCCCTGCTACTTGGAAAGCTGAGGCAGGAGAATTGTTTGAACCTGGGAGGCAGTGTTGTAGTGAACTGAGATCACACCATTGCACTCCAACCTGGGTGACAAGAGCGAAACTCTGTCTCAAAAAAAAATTATATATAAATATATATATAATTATATTTATATATATATTATCTTCTCTTCTTACTATTGAGGGTAACCTCAGAGACAACCACATTGGAGTAGGATATCACTCTGTGTGACAGTGGCCAAGCCCTGGAGGCCTGGGACACGAGACTTGCAGTGCTAAAGCCAGAAAAGTCCTGGGCAGACCAGATGAGTTGCTCACTCTAGGCCAGGGTCTCCAGCAAAGACATTTGTCCCTTCTCCTTCCAGAGGCAGGTCGGGATTGCTGTTCACTTGACCTTTGAAACCCTAGAAGGCGAGAAAACCTCCTCAGAACTGACTGTGGTCAATAATGGCACCGTGGCCATTTGGTATGACTGGCGACGGCAGCACCAACCGGACACTTTCCAAGACCTGAAGAAAAACAGGATGCAGCGATTTTACTTTAACAGCCGGGAAGGTACTTGGGAGAAGCCACCCTACACGCTGGCTCCTGTCTGGGGCTGGTTTTATCCTCGTGAGACATCAAAATTTAGTTATGACCCAGCTCCTGTAAGTTTGAGTCCCTCTCATTCCTTCCGTAAAATGTGTGGCCTGACTATTCATGTCTGTTGAGAGACTGACGGAACTTGAGAACCCGGGGACGTGAGCCACCTGGGAGCAGAAACGTTCTAGGGGCTCAGTTATCTAGATGCACAGGCCTGGAGCTAGGGTGGCCAGCTGTCTCTGTTTGCCTGGGACTTTAGCACTCAAAATCCCCCTTTCCAGGAAACCTCTCAGCCCTGGGCAAACTGGGATGGTTGGCCAGTCACCTGGCCTGGGGCTCAGTTAACTGCATGTAGCAGCATACAGGTCTGGGGCTCAGCCAGCTCCTGCATGTTGAAAACCTCAGTCTCTGTCCCTCTCAGGTGTGATTCTGCCTGGAGAAACTAAAACCTTTACCTTCTTCTTCAAGTCTTTGACTGCTGGGATCTTCAGGGAATTTTGGGAGTTTCGAACCCATCCTACTCTATTAGGAGGTGCTGTGCTGCAAGTCAATCTCCATGCAGTCTCCCTGACCCAGGATGTTTTTGAGGATGAGAGGAAAGTACTGGAGGTAAGGGACCCAGGACCATGGCCGCTGTGGGCATCGGCTAGGGTATCCTGCTATTCTTCCTGGCGGTGCCTGCAGGGATGGTATTTCTCCCAGCCTAAGAGGAGAACTGAATTTTTAGCAAACAGGTAACTACTTTTGCTCCACGAACACTTCCCAGGGCTTGTGATGTAAAAGATGGGTGCACTGGCTAGGCAGGTGAGGAGCAGCTTGCAGCAATGCCATGCATGGCCCCACTGAGTTAGAAAGAAATTAGACTGAGCCTAAGAGGCAGACTGTGTAAAGTACAAATAATGCGTGGCCCTATGCACTGGTCTGTGTTTTGTTCATCGCTGTCTAGTACTATACAGTGGAGTTGTGTTTAACCGACAAGACTTCAAAACCAGGGATAATAATTAATAAATAGCAGGGTGAGTCTGCCCACCGTCCCACTCAATCAGCTGACAACTCTGGAGTGAGTGTGAGGTGGGAGCTGGGAATCTGTTCCCCCGAATCAGTTTCACAGTGTGGCCATCTGAGCCATGCATCCTGGGATTTGGTAGAAAGCTGCGCTTTTTTGTTTTTTGTGGTCCCCAGTCACAAGGCCGGCTCCTTCAGCTGGAGCTCAGCCAGTGGTGATCAAAGGTCATTTTGACAATGTCATGCTTGCTTTACTCACTGACTGTAGCACTCATGTCTCACACAAGGTGCCCCTCCCCTGTGTTTCTGTGACACTGACTAAAGCCTGATGAAGGTTCACCACCATCCTCAGAAGCACCCCCACTGTGTGCCCCACCCCTTCTTCCTAATCTGGTGACATGCTAACTGTGTGACCACCAGGCCCCAGGCAGCAGCAGCCTTCCCTGGAACTGGCCCTCCTCTGGATCCTTTTCATCCATTTTAAGGAACAAGGATGTCTGGAGAGATTCAGAGGCTTTCGGGTCTTAGAACAGGCGTGTGTGTGTGTGTGAGAGAGAGAGAGAGAGAGAGAGAGAGAGAAAAGAGAGAGAGAGAGAGAGAGAGCGCCAATGCCAGGAACTCAGACCCTAGGAAGGCACAAAGTCCTGGGGGCTCCAACTTCCTGAAGGATGCATGGGTTTTGAGAGCCTGGGCTGCCATCCTCTGCCGCCTTCCCATTTGCAGAGCAAACTGATGGCCCATGAGGCAGTCACCATCGTTCACGAAGTGCTGCAGGAGGTGCTGATGGGGGTCTTGACCCCGGAGCGCACACCATCACCTGTGGATGCCTATCTCACCAAGGAAGACTTGTTCTGGCACAGGAATCCTCAGGTGAGGCCCAGCACCAGCCTCTGTCCCATCATGTGTGCCCTGAGTCAAGGGTCCCCAACCCCCAGGTCGCACAGCAGCAGGTGAGCAGTGGGTGAGCCAGCATTACCGCCTGAGCTCTGCCTCCTGTCAGATCAGCAGTGGCATTAGATTCTCAAAGGAGCGCAAATCTTATTGTGAACTGCACATGCGAGGGATCAAGGTTACACACTCCTTATGAGAATCTAACTAATGCCTGATGATCTGAGGTGGAACAGTTTCATCCTGAAACCATTCCCCTACTCCCTGCCATCCGTGGAAAAATTGTCTTCCATGAAACCAGTCCCTGGTGCCAAAAAGGTTGTGACTGCTGCCGTAGGTGAGAGTAATAGCAAACTCTTTTATGTGTCAAACTCTGCTCTGCACATCTTCCATGAATGCCTCACCTCTCCTCACAGCAGTCCTATGAGATGGGTACTACTTATTTTTATTTAGTTAGTTTTTAGAAATAGCATGTCACTCTGTCACACTCCAGGCCAGAGTACAGTGTCCCCACTCATAGCTCACTGTGACCTCAAACTCCCCAGCTCAGGTGATCCTCCCACCTCAGCCTCCTGAGTAGCTAGGACTACAGGCATGCATCACCATGCTCAGCTAATTTCTCTCTCTTTTTTTTTTTTTGGTAGAGATAGGATCTCTCTCTGTCACACAGGCCAGTCTTGAACTCCTGGGTTCAAGTGATCCTCCTACCCTGGCCTCCCAAAGCACTGGGATTGCAGGCTTGAGCCATTGTGCCTGGCCCTGGTACTATTTACATCCTCACTTACATTGAGGAAACTGAGGCCCAGAAAGATGAAGTAATTTGCCCAGGGTAATTTTGCTAATAAGTGGATTCCTGATGAGAACAGAGCTTCACAACTCCTTCATTCAAACCCAGGCTTCCTTGGAAGCCCAAATGCAAAAAAATAGCTTCAACTTGGAGGTTCCCAGGTTGAAAAGGAAGTAGGGGGCCCCTCTGGCTGCAGCCCTCCTGCTGGCTTCCTCCCTGCCTCCTCCATCAGTGCTCTCAGGGGAATGGGAAGAAGCCAGGTCCAGCTGGCATGGGCTCCGGTGCCTGCACCCCAGCCTCTCCCTCACAAGCCTTCCCATCTTCTGCTGCAGCTGCATTACGAGCACCAAGTGGTGCAAAGCCTGCATGAACTGTGGCGCCAGTACATGACTCTGCCCCCCAACGCTGAGGAGGCCAGGCCAGGGGACAAGGAGCACGTCAGCCCCATAGCCACAGAGAAGGCCTCTGTGAATGCCGAGCTCTTACCGCGCTTTAGGAGCCCCACCATTTCTGAACCTCAAGTGCCCCAGCCTGAGAATGAGGCCCTCAGGGAATCCGGATCCCAGAAGGCCAGAGTGGGAACCAAGAGTCCTCAGCAGAAGAGCATCATGGAGGAGATCCTGGTGGAGGAAAGCCCAGATGTGGACAGCGCCAAGAGCCCCTGGGAGCCGGATGGCCTTCCCCTGCTGGAGTGGAATCTCTGCTTGGAGGATTTCAGAAAGGTGCTTCCAAGACCCTGGAAGGTGTTGGTAGAGAATATTCCTGCCTCGAACCAACAAAGGAGGCCCCAGCAGCCCCTCTTGCTCCATGGGCAAAGAAACAAAATCTGAGAGCCCAGAGAAAGTGATCTCTTGGGTTATCTATCTATCTATCTATCTATCTATCTATCTATCTATCTAATCTATCTTATCTATCTATCTATCTATCTATCTATCTATCTATCTATCTATCTATCTAATCTATCTATCTTATCTATCTATCTAATCTATCTATCTAATCTATCTAATCTATCTAATCTATCTAATCTATCTAATCTATCTATCTATCTATCTATCTATCTATCTAATCTTTGAGATGAAGTTTTGCTCTTGTTGCCCAGGCTGGAGTGCAGTGGCACGATCTCAACTCACTGCAACCTCCGCCTCCCAGGTTCAAGCGATTCTCCTGCCTCAGCCTTCCAAGTAGCTGAGATTACTGGCATGCGCCACCACACCTGGCTAAATTTTTTTTGGTGGAGTCTTGCTGTGTTACCCAGGCTGGAGTGTAGTGGTGCAATTTCGGCTCACTG
This sequence comes from Macaca fascicularis, assembly GCF_037993035.2. Classification (NCBI taxonomy): domain Eukaryota; kingdom Metazoa; phylum Chordata; class Mammalia; order Primates; family Cercopithecidae; genus Macaca; species Macaca fascicularis. The sequence goes on along the minus strand of NC_088390.1, from coordinate 56,185,937 downwards.
CAACCTCTGCCTCCCGGGTTCAAGTGACTCTCCTGCCTCAGCCTGCCAGAGCAGCTGGGACTACAGGCGTGCACCACCACATCCAGCTAATTTTTGTATTTTTAGTAGAGACGGGGTTTCACTATGTTGGCCAGGCTGGTCTCAAACTCCTGACCTCATGATCCACCCACCTTGGCCCCCCAAAGTGCTGGTGTTACAGGCGTGAGCCACTATGCCAGGCCAATTTTGTATTTTTAGTAGAGACGGGGTTTCACCATGTTGGTCAGGCTGGTCTCGAACTCCTGACCTCAGGTGATCCACCCGCTTCAGCCCCCCAAAGTGCTGGGATTACAGGTGTGAGCCACCGTGCCCAGCCGGGTTACCTGTTTTTGTCTGGGGTGCCCGCGCTTCTGTGTTCCAGGAGGGGGGCCCACTCTCTGACCCTGGCAAATCTTGGAGAAGGGGTTCATAGGTACAGATTTCTGAGGGGAGTCCCTGGCTCCCACCAAAGGCACCCAGACAGCTCTCCATGGCTGCATCCCCTCCTGGTTTCTGGTCCCCTGCCACCCATCCCCACATCACCATGCCCTTCACTAGAGGACACAGAGAGCCTTGGTGTCCTGGTGCAGAATGGTGCCCATGACCCTGCCAGGCAGTGATGGTGCTCCCTGATGAGAACCAGAGAGAGGATGCGCTGATGAGGCTCAACAAAGCAGCCCTGGAGCTGTGCCAGAAGCCAAGGCCATTGCAGTCCAACCTCCTGCACCAGATGGGGTAGGTGCCCTGCCAGGAGAGCCGCCCCATCTCCTTCCCTTTGTGGCATCTGCAGGGGTCTTGGGACTCCAGGGCTCTGAGTTTCCCTTGAGCTCAGGTTGCTAGAGCATGCCGCAAACATTCCATGTTCTGGAACCCTGCGGTGCCTGCTGCTCACTGGAGAGCAGTCACAGCAGATCAAACACCTTCACTTTTTTTTCTTCCTGTTTTTTCCTTTTTCCTTCTCAATGAGCAGAGGAATGAAAAAAGGAGAAGCCAGAGGGCAGAAAGAAGGGTGGGGGCAGATTCCATTAAAAGCTTCACTTCTCTGCTGTCACCCTCCCTGGTGCCTGTTTGGAACTTGCTTGTATAGGCGTGGGGTCCTTTTCAAGGCCCTCAGGACAAGCCCCAAGAGCCTTACGCTGGAAGTCTCATGCAAGGTTCAGCCCCTCCAGTGGGACTGGGCCCAAGTCTGGCCCTGGCCTCAAGCCCTTTGAAGTAGGACTGAATTCATGCAGACCTCCTAACCCTAGTCCTGGGCCATGTTTTTTCTTGGTTGCCACCCAAGGCAAGCCAGAACCCCCTCCAAGCACTTGCCCTGGTGGGGAACAGTGAGGATGCTGGCTGCTCAGGCGTGTGGCATTTCCACAGCAGTTCCTGGCACCAGGGTCTTTGAAGAGAGGGACCCAAGCCTCTGCAGGTTCAAGGACAAATGAGGAGTGATGGCATTTCTCCACTATATCTTGCCCTCTAGTTTGCAGCTATGGCGAGATGTGATTGACAGCCTGGTGAGCCATTCCCTGTGGCTGAGGTCTCTGCTGGGCCTGCCTGAGAAGGAGACCATCTATTTGAATGTGCCTGAAGAGCAAGGTCAGATCTTGTGCAACCAACCACACCTCTGCATAGCCCTCCTCATCTCTCTGAATGGACAGGCAGCAGTGCCTGGGCCAGTCATACTCCTATGGTGGAAGCTCTGCTAGGCTGAGTCCATGGAGGAGGCCCCTTACCCGCTTCTGTCAGCTGCCAGGATGTGGCACCCAGAAGCTACCTTAGTGACCACCTTGGTTTAGTAATCCCAGCAAAGTTAAATGACTTATCCATGGTCGTTCATGGGAGCATGGCAGAGCCGGGACCAGAACACAGAAACACCACAGTCCTGTTTCATGAAGTCACGCGCCTACCAGGGCTCAAGGCTATTGTCCTTTGCTTTTCCACCTCCCCTCAAGCCTCCTCACATGCCTGCAGCATCCACTAGGCTGCTGGGGGCCTGTCACATTTTCTTCCACCCACCTCCCTTAGATCAAAAATCACCTGCCATCATGGAAGTGAAGGTACCTGTGGGGAAAGTTGGGAAGGAGGAGCGGAAAGGAGCAGCCCAGGAAAAGAAGCAACTGGGGATCAAAGACAAAGAAGACAAGAAAGGAGCCAGGGTACTCGGGAAGGAGTCATGCTGGGGCGTGGTCTGGGCCAGGTGGGGCTGGGGAGGGGATTGGAGGGGCTGCAGACGTGGGGGCTGTGGAGGTGGGCATGTGCCCAGGCTCTCCCAGTGAGCTACTCTTGAGGACATCCTGGGCCTACCTCTGGTGCTCCTGAAGGCTGTGTGTGTCTCCCTCTCCCAGCAGGACCGTCCCAACAGCAAGAAGCACAGGGCAAAGGACGACAAGAAAGTCATAAAATCTACAAGTCGGGACAGGTTTTCCTTGGAAGACCCTATGCCTGACATCAACCTCCCTTCTCAAGAACCCATAGACCCCCTGGTCATGGAGAAATACACCCAGAGGCTGCACAGCGAGGTGAAGGGAAGCACCCAGCAGCCATTCCCCCGCCTCCCACCTGCCTCATTCATTCTGTTCAGTCTGCAAACAATAAGTGCCCACTCCATCATGGTGGAAGCAGAGCTGCTTCAGGAAGGGCATCCTCGTGTGTGAGACAGGCCTCATGAATAAGAAATGTGCCTAGCGTGTTAGGTGATGAGCACGATGTGAGAGAAGATAGACCAGGCAGGGAATGGAGGCACAGAGGCCTCAGTGAGGAGGTAACAACCCACAAAGACTTGAAGGGAGAGGAAGGGAGGCCAAATGGACGTCCAGTGAAGAGTGCTTTAGGCAGGGGGAGCAACTGCCACAGGAGGGAGGGGCCAGAAGGGACAGGGTGGTAGATGGGGAACAGGTCGTAGGGGTGAGGGATGGTTTGTAGGCTACTGTGAAGACTTGGGATTTTTCGGAGTGGAAATGAGAAGTCATGCAAGGTTTTGAAGAGCAACGCGATAGGGTCTGATAGGCTTTAGAAGATGGCTCTGGCTGCCCTTTGGAGAACAGACTCTAGGGAACAGAGAGGAAGGAAGCCCTTCTCTTTATGCTGCTTCCACTTACTCCCCGTTAGGTGCATCCTGGCAGACGTGTTCCTTGGGAGAACACCATGTAGGGTGCATTCCCATCAACTGTAAGGTTTTTGAAGGACTAGAGAGACTTCATCCTAATCCGTTCTTAAGTAGCAGGTCCTTAGAGATTCACCCAGGTTTTCCGTTTGGTTTTTTTTGTTACTGTTGTTGTTTTGGAAGGGAGGTCCACAAAGCCATTTTCAATATGTCAGTATGTCTAATGGCCACGCCTTGTATTCTTCTAAGGTGGACACCTGGGGAGCTGGGATTACATCATGTATGTGTTCACACTCTGGATCTCATTTGATCAAAAGTTCCCTTTGCCACTGGTGACATCACTAAGATATCTGATGGTTGATGGGGTCTAGAAAGTAATTAAAGGGCTCTGAGGACCCACGGGGGTCAACCCTTCCATGGCTCTTTGATATTAAGAATCAACTAGCAGACCAGGTGCAGTGGCTCATGCCTGTAATCCTAGCACTTTGGGAGGCCAAGGTGGGCAGATTGCCTGAGCTCAGGCGTTTGAGACCAGCCTGGGCAACATGGTGAGATCCCGTTTCTACTAAAAATACAAAAAATTAGCCAGGCATGACACTCACCTATAGTCCCAGCTACTTGGGTGACTGAGGCACAAGAATCGCTTGAACCCGGGAAGTGGAGGTTGCAGTGAGCTGAGATCATGCCATTTTACTCCAGCCTGGGTGACAGAGCAAGACTCTTATCTCCAAAAAAAAAAAAAAAAAAAGAAAAGAAAAAGAGAATCAATTTGCTGGCCAGGCACCAGTGGCTCACACCTATAATCCTAGCACTTTGGGAGGCTGAGGCAGGTGGATTGCTTGAGCCCAGGAGTTCGACATCAGCCTGGACAACACAGGGAGACCCCATCTCTTCAGAAAAAAATAAAAAAAAGAATCAACTTGCCTGGGCTTGTATGATCCAACCCCATTGGAGGGCTCAGTCCCAGAGACCTTTCAGTGTGTGGATCTGTTATACAGGAAGGAAAATTGGCCTCCAGAAGACCAGAGTAGAACTGGGACTGAGCCCAGGCCTACCCCAAACAGCTAAATGGGCACTGCTCCATGGGATCCCTGGAGTTCCCCTTTAACAACCTGGCTCCAGTGCCTCCATATGTCAAAGGTACCGGCGCAGGGCCACCTCCCCAGATTGGTTTCAAAAATAAAACTGCAAAAGCAGGTGGATTGCTTGAGCCCAGGAGTTCAAGACTAGCCTGGGCAATGTGGTGAAACTCCATCTCTAAAAAAAAAATAGAAAAAAAATAGCCAGGTGTGGTGGTGCACGCCTGTAGTCCCAGTTACTTGGGAGGCTGAGGTGGGAGAATCACCTGAGCCAGAGAAGTCAAGGCTTGCAGTGAGCCATGATCACACCACTGGACTTCAGCCCGGGTGACAGAGAGATCCTGTCTTAAAAAAAAAAAAAAAGGCAAAACCAAAAATTATTTCAGAAGAACTTTGAACTTGTGAAATTCTTTCACAAACAACTGGGTTCTTTCCCCTCTCCAGCTATTCTCCCACAGCACAGTTGATATATAGGTGCTTCCCACAGAGCAAACCCTGCCTGTGATGTTGTCCCGTTCTTCCAGGTCCATGGGCTGCTGGACACCCTGGTGACCGACCTGATGGTCCTGGCTGATGAGCTCAGCCCCATAAAGAATGTCGAGGAGCCTTTGCGTCTCTGCACGTGACTCTCGGGCCCAAGCAACCTTCTGGAAAACGGGTTAATAAATAATAAAGAACCTTCAAGTTTCTGCTACTTCTGTGTGCCTCTGTGTCTTACATGATGGATCTTGACTAGGTCATCTCCTGTTCCAGGTCCTCCCATGTCCCGTCTGCCCTCAGATCCCCTCCTGCCAGCTGCCAGAGCCCTCCAGCAGGAGGAGAGACAGACATAGCTGGGGAGGTGATGTGAGGGATGCCAAGCAGAAGAGCGGGTTGGTAGCAAGACAAGGAGTCAGGTGACAGGACACAGTGTGTCACCTCTGGTAGTCCCTGCCTCTGGCTTCCTTGTCCCAAACTTTTAGGGTCATGCTTCCTGGAGCCAGGTCTTCCTGAAGTGTCATCACCAAGTATGACAAAGTGTGAGATGAGGAGTAGAACTAGACCCATGGGACCTGGCTCCCTGTTATCTCCCTTCAGCTGGGTCCCAGGGCCCCAACTCAGTCCCTGCAGATCATGCTCACCACACCTCTTCAGCTCTAGAGGCCACATCACCTTGTTATTTTGGGGTCTAGTCTTCCTTATCCCCTCCTCATCTCAAACTATCTGGCCTTGAGCCATCTTTCTGCCTTAAAAACAGCTGCTGATGTTCATGCTACCTCCCTTGCTCAAGGGAACCTGAAACAGGCTAGAAATGGCTCTCAGAAACGTACTGTCAGCTCAGACTCATGCCCATCATTGTCTTCTGTCAGTCATAACCATTTGGGACTGGGTTCCCCATGTGAAGAGCACTCCAGGCTCCCAGAGTTTGAAGAACAACTTTGGTTTATGGGTGGGTGGGCGTCCTTAAGTAGGCCTCAGGGATCCTCCAGTTGAGATGCAGGAGGAGGATGGAGAGCAGGATCTGACTCCGTGTGGGAAACGCAGGGAGGGGGCTGTGCTAGAGTCCTGATGCCCTCCTCCCCTAGAAGTCAGGGGCTCCACCAAAAAGCCAGCCCCAGGGAATGGCCCTACCCTCTCCTTTAATGTCCTCCTGGCCCAAAGGAGGAAGGGGAGTGATGTGGTGGGGGTGTTGGAGCCCCCCTCCTTTCCCGTTGAAGAGGCAGGGGAAGGGTTAACTCAAAGCAGAGGGGATCGGGTTGCCAGCACTGGCTCCAGATCTGCACTTCCTGGAGGCAGCCAACAGGCAGGCCCCCCACCTCTCAATGCACCACCTGCTTGGCCAGCAGGAAGGGGTTAACCTGCCCTGCGCTTCCTCCTGTGTCCTGTTACTGCTGAGGCAGACCTGCCGGGCCAGCTGAGCAACTTTCCTCGGAGTGCTGCCTGGCGCTGGCTAGGAGGCAAACGCACGCGGGAAGAGCTGCTACCCATTCCAGGGACCCTGCCGCTGCCCCTCTGAGGGGTCTGCGCCTCCTGGGAGCAGGTGGGTCTCTGGGACGAGGGTCCATGGTGGATGGCTCTGGAGACGCTCCCGAGGCTGTGCCATCCCCCTGCTGCACAGGTTGGAGGGTCACCGCAGAGGCTACTCGGGCCGGGGCTGGGGCCGAGGGAGCCCGCACTGGAGGTAAGCTCCTCCCTGGCCCCCTCCCTGGCAGTGGCGGCATGGAAGGTGGGAGTTGGTGGGGAGCAAAGAGTGGGCTTGGGGCTTAGTCTCTTTTCCAGGTGCGAGGGAGAAGGCTGAGCTGTAGAGGACCTAAAGGCTTCGTTCCTGCCACCCCTCCCTCCCTGCAGCCCCCAGAAAGGGACTCAGGGCCCCCTCCCCATCCATCCTGGGACTTAGTATCTTTGGTGGCATTCCCCACAGACTCCTTCTGCACATCTCTGCTGTTTCCTCTTCCTCAGCCCCTCATGCACACCTCTAGCCTCAGGGTAGCCCCCCTCCCCCATCTCCTGTGCTCCCAGGAGGCAGCTGTTACAGTGGCCAGAAGCTTAGAGCTCAAGCTCACCCCCATTCCTACAGCATCAAGAAGGGCACTGTCATTCCCCACTGCTCAGGCTGGACCTGATTTGGAGGCAGGGGCTGGAGCCCACCTTAGCAGAGGACGGGAATGGGGTGTGGGCTGGGCTGGTGGATGCACAGACTTTGCGCAAACTCATGCACGTGTGACTGGACAGATTTGGGTTCTTTCCATTTCTCTGAAGCCCTTGCTGGGGACAAGCGAGCTGCGTTTTTCGGTCCTGACTTTTGGGAAGCTCTCCAGATCCCCCCATCCTGCAGGCCCTGAGAAGAGCAGCCCCTCCCTACTGCACAGTTCTCCTTGGGACCCTGTATGTAGGCGAGAGCTGATACTCCATGCCTCGTGGCCCATCCCACCACCTGCTGGCCATGCTCCCATCCCCTCAGCCTCCTCCTTCCTCTGTCCTCTCCCTCATCTCTGAATTCTCAGGCCCTGCCCTCTCTGTGCCCTTCCCTCCACCTGACAGGGTCCGGCTCAAGGTCACTGCAGTAATTCCATCTCCAGCTGCCCAGGGCTGCTGCTGCTACCGCCACTGCCTTATCGGCCGCTGGGTTTCTGTTTCACTCCCTTTTATTTCTGGGCATATTGTGTTCGATAAAACCCTTTGCTTGTAACACTGCTGGCAGCGCTCCCAGCTGCTCCCTCCCGCGTTCCTTCCTTTCCTCCTCCCCTCTCTGTGCTCTGGCAGCCTCACCGTGTTCCCTCAAACTCCAGAGAAGGAATATCAAGGTGCCTCCCCATGTTTCTGACCCCACACTTCCCCCTAGCCCCTGCAGGGGTGTGCAGAGAATGCCCACCTCCTGTGAGAAAGGTCCAGGCAGGGCCGCTGGGCCCACACTGAGAGTCCCCTTCCAGAGGCTGGTGCCCCTACCTGGGCCGGGCCGGAGGGCCAGGGCAGCCAGGTCCAGGTAGGGCTCTGGTGGAGTCAGTGCTCGACTGGTTCTGCTACTTCCAGTGGCCAGCCGGTAGGGGTGTGCGCTGGGCAGGCTTCGGTGCACATTATTTCCCATCTTGACTCTGCCACCCCCAGCCACGGGATGGGGAGGTGAAGGCAGGTCTGAGTCACTAGCAAGGGGGAGGGCAGTAGTTAAACAAGTTGTGGCCGTGGCATCCCCACAGAAGGCCCACCACCCGCTGGAAGGGAAGACAGACAGGAGACAAAAGGTAGGCTGCGCTGTGGGCCAGGCACTCTCCACCTCGTCTGCTCCCACGGGATCCTATTCTCTGGGCCCCAAACAAAACCTGCCAAGGCGTGTTTTCAAAGCGTGGGGCCGCTTTGAACTGAGCCCAGCACTGGCGGGGCTGGGGTGGAAGGAACATGGTGTCGGGTGGGGGAAGGTCTCCTTCAGATTCCTGCTTCTGGCAGCCTGGGGACCAGCTGGGGCAAGGGCTGGGATGGAGGGTGGAGCCGAGAGTTGTTTGGTGGGTGGGGGAGAGTTCACGGGTGAAGTGGAGGCTCTGCAGGCCCAGCCAGTGTGTGTGTGCATGCACAGACCAGCGCTAGTGTGGGAGGAATGGCGGTGGTCAGGGAATTCCTCTTTTGGTTTCTGAAAGGGCCTTGGGAGGACCTGGGGCCTGGGGTTGTATTCAGCAGACAGCTTGGACCTGCGGCTATTAGGGGCGAATTGGGCTGGCCTGGCTTTTCTCCCTGCTGGGGTAGCAGAGGTCCACCATGTGTCCAGGGCTTTGGGACTTTGGAGAACCCAGACTGTTCCTACTTTCAGAGAGCTTCCATTCTAGCTTAGAAGGTGGGACTGAGACAGTAAAGCAAACCGATGAATTAATGACTAAGCTGGGTAACACTGACAATAAGGATTGGATTAGTCTTCTGGAGACCTAGATGTTAGTCCAGGCTCTGCCACTTACGTGCCATACGACGCACGCAGGTCTCATCCCTTCTCTGGCCTCAACACTTTCATGTGTAAGTGGGGGGTGGCAGTGGTGGTGGCAGGCAGGAGTGTTGGCTTTGGCCAGATCTCTGAGGGGCAGCCTTCCTCAAATGATCCTTGCTTTCTTGCCTTCTGGCCCAGTTCACAGCATTTCTTCTGAGCTCCCCTGACTTGCTGGTTCACTCCTCCTTACTCTTCCCTTGGATCTTGGATCTCAGCTCCGCCACCACCTCCTCTAGGAAGTCTCCCCTGATTTTCCTGGCTTGGGTCTTCCTGGGCGGCTCTGCACTCCCACACTGGACTGTGATTTTCTGTACCCTCACAACTGAACGTGGGTGGACCAAGGCGTGTGTTCTGTGCCTGGCATGATGCCTGGCTCAGAAAAGGCCTCCAGGAAATAGGTGTTGAATGCACCAAACTACAAAAATTAACAATATGAGAAAAGTGAGCTGAGGAGCTGGGAAGGACAGGTCTTAAGCTAGATCTCAGCAGAAACAGAGGTGGTGGCGCAGCAGAAGCAAGGCAAGCGAGCCTTCCTGGAATCCCGTTAGCATTCCCCTATGAGGCCATGCACTCTTAGGTGGGGCTTCCTAGGGTCGTCTTGGTCCCCCATGTAGCAGCTCTGTGATCTCAGACAAGTCACTTAATATTACAGGGTCTCACTCTGTTGCCCAGGTGGGAGTGCACTGGCACGATCATGGCTCACTGCAGCCTCCAGCTCCTGGCCTCAAGTGATCCTCTTGCCTTGGCCTCCTGAAGTCCTGGAATTACAGGCATGACCCACTGTGCCAGGCCCATTTAATACTCTAAGCCCTACCTTTCCCATCTGTGGATGGAAACAATGACAACAGCATCTTTGTGGTGTGACTGTGAAGACAGATGAGCATGCAAAGCTCCAAGTGCCTGCTGCATTATAAGTGAAATAAGAACATGTGCCGCTGAAGGCTATCCCTGGAGGCAGGGACACTCTGGCCAGGCCTCATTTAGTTGGTCAGTGGCTGAGTGACCTGTAAGGTAGGCCTTTGCCCCTGAATTCCTGGCCCTTTCTTCCTCAGCCCCATGTGGAACCCAAGGACGCAGCTGCTTTGCTGAGAACACAGCAGCCCATCCTTCAAGACCGTGACCTCACCACAGTGGCCCTCAGCCCTCCATCTCCAGCGGGGGCGAGGGCCACCCACCTCCAAGTCTCCAGCCATGACGACCTCCGCGCTCCGGCGCCAGGTGAAGAACATCGTGCACAACTATTCCGAGGCGGAAATCAAGGTGCGCGAGGCCACCAGCAATGACCCCTGGGGCCCCCCCAGTTCGCTTATGTCCGAGATCGCTGACCTGACCTTCAACACAGTGGCTTTCACCGAGGTCATGGGCATGCTGTGGCGGCGGCTCAATGACAGCGGCAAGAACTGGCGGCACGTGTACAAGGCTCTGACATTGCTGGACTACCTGCTCAAGACAGGCTCTGAGCGGGTGGCCCACCAGTGCCGTGAGAACCTCTACACCATCCAGACACTCAAGGACTTCCAGTACATTGACCGCGATGGCAAGGACCAGGGCGTCAACGTGCGCGAGAAGGTCAAGCAAGTGATGGCCCTGCTCAAGGATGAGGAGCGGCTGCGGCAGGAGCGAACCCATGCCCTCAAGACCAAGGAGCGCATGGCACTGGAGGGCATCGGCATTGGCAGTGGGCAGCTGGGCTTCAGCCGCCGCTACGGCGAGGACTACGGCCGCTCCCGGGGCTCCCCGTCCTCCTACAACTGTGAGTGAGCCCCAGCGTGTGGCTGGGATGGGGAGGTGGCCCGACTTCCAATCCTGGCTCTGCAATCCAAGCCATGGTTCATAATACCTACCTCCGAGGGGTGTTACGAGGATTCAGACATAAGGAATGTAACATGCAAGGCACAACACCCGGCACATAGGAGGTGCTCAACAAGTTAGCTCAGATAATAATGTTGTTACAGATTCATCATCATTCGTTAGCTGTCTTGATAGGATGGCATGATGGTGGAAGCATGGGTTTGGAGACAGATAGCATTCTTTATTCTGCTTCCTCCAAGCTGTGTGACCTGGGCAACCAGTTCTCTGAACCTCAGTTTCCTCATCTGTACAGTGGAGATAAGCTCACCTACCTCCACTGTTTGATTTGAGAATGAAATGAGACCAGGCTCAGCAATGTCCCCTACCCCGAGCCCAGACATATGGCATTCCCCTTCATCCCCCTACCTGAGGGCAGCTGCCGGACAGTCCCTGACTGTCCTGCCCTGAGTTGTGGGGGCTTCCCCGATCTGAGGAATACTCAGAATGGCCCGCCTTCCATAAAGCCTTTGACAGTTTGCTGAGGGCTGTGAGGCTGTGACCTCGTTGGACTAGAACCTCCTATCCTTGCACTTCCCTTGCCCCCAGGCAGGACAGGGTCCATCTGGAAGTCCAAGAGCTGGAGTCAGGGCACCTGGGTTCAAGTCCTGCTTGAGGACCCTGGTCAGGTGCCCTAAGTGCTGCCTGTGCATCTGCTAAGGAGGGATTGGAGCCGTCCCACCGGGACAGGGTGGGATGGGGAACTTACAGAGAGTGCCCAGCACACTGCCTGGCCCACGGGGGCCTCCACGGCCTGTTGTTCCCCTCCTCTCAGTTCTCTTCTTTGAGCCTCAGCTTCCTGGCAGGCAGAGGGGTGTGGAAGCTAATGGGTAATCGTGTGGTCACAGAGACATGATGGTCGTTGCAGCCTCCTCTTCGTCACCCCGCTATACCTCCGACCTGGAGCAGGCCCGGCCTCAGACGTCAGGGGAAGAGGAACTGCAGCTGCAGCTGGCCCTAGCCATGAGCCGTGAGGAGGCAGAGAAGGTGAGGCCACGCAACCCCACTGTGGTGGGGAGGGGATGGGCTAGAGGGAGAATGCCTGGGAGCCCCTCAGCCTTGACTCAGGCTCTGTCACCCGAAGCCCCACTCCTGTGCCCAAGGACAGCACAAGACCCACAGTCTCTGTCGGTCTGTCGCAGGCAGGGACTGCCTCCCCGCCTCCAGTCCTCTCCACCTGGCCTGGAAAGAGTAGCGGGTGTGCAATTAGGGGCACCTGATGTGTCTCGGGGGGCCTGCTACCACCTCATGGTGGAAGGGGTGAGTGAGCTCAGACATTGCTAGGAGACACTGGGATATGCTGCCCGCCCCCGCCCACCAGCTATCCTCGTGGGGAGACAAGGATGGGCCCCCGATATCATCAACTTTGCCACTACCTCTGTGGATCCAGGAAGACCAGGCAGGAAGCAGCTGGGCCTCACACAGGAGGGCCTAGAGAACTCTCAGAGGATTCAGAAGCAAAAGATCAGTCTTCCTGATCTTTAAACTGCATTTCAGATGCAGGCAGGGAGAAGGCCACGCCCACCCTGCTGACTGAGGGGCAAATGGCCCATGCATACTGAGGCTGGGCATCTGTCTCTCCATCCCCATGACCCAGGCAGGGCTATACTGCCCTTCTGCTCCCAAGGTGGGAGTACAGGGCCAAGTTCACACCTCTCTTCCTCCGCAGCCTATCCCCCCAGCCTCCCACAGGGATGAGGACCTGCAGCTGCAGCTGGCTCTGCGCCTGAGCCGGCAGGAGCACGAGAAGGTAGTGGGCTGAGCCCTCCCGGCTGCCGGTGCTGCTGTTGCTGCTGGTGATGGAGGTGCTTCAGGGCACTAACAGGCTCCTCCTGCTGTACCCGGTGGCCCTGCCGCTCCTAACCTCTCAGCTGTCTCCCACCTGCACTCTCTCGACTCCAGCCTCGGGTGCACAGGTCCCCGGATTCCAGCCTGCGCCGCTCATGCTCCTGACCCTTTCTGTGCCTTCTGCAGGAGGTGAAATCCTGGCGGGGTGATGGCTCCCCCATGGCCAATGGTGCAGGGCCTGCCGTCCACCATCGGCGGGACAGAGAGACCGAGAGAGAAGAGAAAAAGGAGGAAGAGAAACTAAAAACCAGCCAGGTAGGGAGTGGGCTGGGGTGCGTGGGATGGACAGGGCCTGAGACATGGACTGAGTATTTGTAAAGAGAGAGCAGAGTAGTGCTTGGCATATAGTAAGCACTAACATGTTTATTAGATGAAATAGGTGTGGGGGTGTAGCAGCCCTAGTCCCACCCTGCATGGGCTGATGACTGAGTTAACAGCAAAGTGGGATGCACAGGGATCCTGATCAGAGACCCCTGGATTTGGGTTCTGAATTTGCTGCCACTTACTCTATGACTTGGGGCATGTCACTGTCATGGCCTCAGTTTCCCCTTCTGCACAGTGTGCTTATTGGATAGTTCCAGCTCTGACATGTTAGGATTATGTGATACTGTCGATCAAGACTAAGGTGGGCCCAGGCACATGGTGCTGAAAACACCGCGGGCTCATGGACGTATTTTCTCCACATGGGGAGTGAGCAGCTGCTGAGTGCAAGGCTGCCCTCCAAAGCTGTCCATGTCATGCCCGGGTGCTGCGGTCTCCTTTCCGCCCATGTTCACTGTGGCCAATTTCTCTTGGACACTGACCTAGGGAGGTAGGCTGGTTGAAAAACATCTGCCCCTTTCTGCTGGCCTGGATTCTATCCCCGCTCTGTCTCTCCCCGGCTGTGTGACTTCAGGCAAACCCATTCCACCCTCTGTGCGCTGGCTGGCTCATCCATAAAATGGGCACATCACCTGCCCTACCTACCTCACAGGGTTGTTATGAAAATCAGGTACTCTGTGGATGAAGAAACATTATAAACTGTAAAGCACTATGTCGAGGTGAGGGATCATGAATAGGTATCTGTGGAATGAATAAAGAGAATGAGCTGGCATTAGCCTGACAGGTCAGGGCCTGCCCTCCCTCCAGGCCCCACCCACTTCTGAGCCCCGGCTGCCTCTCCCCTCCACAGTCCTCCATCCTGGACTTGGCTGACATCTTCGTACCTGCCCTGGCCCCGCCCTCCACACACTGCTCTGCTGACCCATGGGACATCCCAGGTGGGCATGCAGGGCTGCAAGAGACTTCCAGGCTGGCCTGAATGCCCCCTCCTTCCCAACCACTTGCCGGGCCAAGCACCTCCCCACCTCCCCACAACATCTGAGTGTCACCGGGCAAGTCACTCACCACCTTGAGCCTCCGCCGCCTGTGGGACGGGCTTTCATAGTGAGGGCTATGGAGAATGTCTGAAGGGCCCAGCTCCTAGGAAACGCAGCAAATGTTCTCTTGCTGCACTCACTTGCTCAGCATGTCCCTGCCTGGGAAGGTGGCCTGAGTCACCCACACCTGCAGGTCCCAGTTCCTGGGGTCACTTGCCAAATACGGGCTCCAGCCTGCTGGGTGGTCCTGAGGCCACAGTCCATCTGTGACATGGATCCCCTGCCTCCCGATTTGGGCTGGGTAACTGGGAAGCGCCCTGGGCGAGGGATAAGGGTGGGCCTGGGATCATGTCTATGCTGTTCCCATTTCAGGTTTTAGGCCGAACACAGAGGCCAGCGGCTCCTCCTGGGGGCCTTCTGCAGACCCCTGGTCTCCGATCCCCTCAGGAACCATCCTGTCCCGAAGCCAGCCCTGGGATCTGACTCCCATGCTCTCCTCCTCTGAGCCCTGGGGCAGGACCCCAGTGCTGCCTGCTGGGCCCCCCACCACAGACCCGTGGGCACTGAATTCTCCCCACCACAAACTCCCCAGCACTGGGGCTGACCCTTGGGGAGCCTCCATTGAGACCTCCGACACACCTGGTAAGAAGAGGGCCAGAGCATGTGAGTGAGGGGCTGGAGGACTTCCAGGCAGAGCCAAGGGGGCAGCAGATACTGTATGTGTTACGAGGGTAGCTTCTCTGGAAAGGGGTTAGACCAGCACCTGCTCTTTTTGCCAATCCATCTCCTCTCCCTCTCTTCCCCCAGCTGTAGGTGCTGCCTCGGCCTTTGACTCATTTGCCAAACCTCCAGAATCCACAGAGATCAAGGAGGGGATGGAGCAGGCCCTGCCCTCTGGGAAGCCCAGCAGCCCTGTGGGTGAGTGGGGCAAGGGAATGGTGAGGCTCTGGGGAACAAGGGGCCCACCCCAAGCAGCCTCTGTTCTCTTCCTCCCACATCGGGCGCCAATCCCTCTCCCCACCAGCGAGCTCTAGCATTTCTATTCCAGAGCTGGACCTGTTTGGAGATCCCAGCCCCAGTTCCAAGCAAAATGGCACGAAGGAGCCAGATGCCCTGGACCTGGGCATACTAGGCGAAGCACTAACCCAGCCAAGCAAAGAGGCCCGAGCTTGCCGGACTCCCGAGTCCTTCCTGGGCCCCTCCGCCTCTTCCTTGGTCAACCTTGACTCGTTGGTCAAGGCACCCCAGGCTGCAAAGACCCGGAACCCCTTTCTGACAGGTAAGACGTCCCTCAATCCAGGGGCTCCTGCTTTCAGAGCCTAGCCTCGGCCGGAGGAGCTCACTCTCCTTCCCAACTTCCAAGACCTCCCGGTGTAGGGCTCTGAATCCCGGGTCGCTCCAAGCCACTCTCGTTCTGCAGGTCTCAGCGCTCCGTCCCCCACCAACCCGTTCGGCGCGGGCGAGCCGGGCAGGCCAACGCTAAACCAGATGCGCACGGGGTCGCCGGCGCTGGGCCTGGCGGGCGGGCCCGTGGGGGCGCCCCTGGGCTCCATGACCTACAGCGCCTCTCTGCCCCTCCCGCTCAGTAGCGTGCCAGCCGGCTTGACCCTCCCTGCCTCGGTTAGCGTCTTCCCGCAGGCCGGAGCCTTCGCACCGCCCCCAGCGCGCCTGCCTCAGCCGCTGCTGCCCACGCCGAGCTCAGCCGGGCCGCTGCCCCCGCCCCCGCAGACCGGCACGAACCCCTTCCTCTGAGCGACACCCCGCCGCGGGCCGGCCTGCGCATGCGCCAGGCGCCCCGCGGCCCCGCCTCCGGACCCGGGGCTGGGGCGGGGCGCCGGTGCTAGTGGGTCGCTGAACCAGTGGCGGCTGGAATCACGCGGCGGCTCCGGAAGCTGGACATGGACCACGGCCCGGGAGCTAGAGACTGAACGCCCGCATAATAAAGACTGGAACCCTAGTTCTCAGCTCTCACCAAGTGGACTTTTTGCGAGGTGTGGCGGCCGGGTCTCGACCACAGCGTGGATCACCGGCTGTCTAGGAAACTGCAGCTGCACAACGCGGGGTGCAAAACTGCCCCCGCTTCCTTTACAGCTCCTCTCAACCCTCACCTCCATCCCCCGTCACCCAGGCACCTTCGCTTCCAGACGCTCCCAGGCTGTCACTCAATTCGGTCATTTCATTCATTTATCACACATGGGCACTGGGGCTGAGCTAACAGCAAGAGACAATAGGCCTTTGTTCCTATTTATTGGGTACTGCTTATGTGCTAAGCAGATCAGCTTATTTAATCCTTGCAACGACGCTCTGAGGTAGACAATACTGTTAATTCCGTTCGGGACCCTGGCTACATAATTTGTGGGGCTCAATACAAAATGAAAATGTGAGGGCTCCTTGTTCAAAATCGTGTGAAGAATTTCAAAACAGGGACAGCAGAGCATGAAACCAAGCGCAAAGCCCACTGTAGGGCGATTGCACAGATCTCTCACCTTGCAGCCGGTACTACTCCCATTTTTCAGGCAAGGAAACCGAGGCTCACGTTAAATGGCATGCTCAAAGTCACAAAGCTGATATGGGGCGGGGCTGGAACTCAGAGTCAGACAGTCTGGCTCCAAGGCCAGGAGCTGCCAGGCAGGGCCCCAGAATTAATTCAGCAAATATTGACTGACTGCTGTGGACAAAGTGCTGGGCTCACCTGGGAAGGATCCAACCTCCAGGAGCTTGAGCGCAGCAGGGTAGACAAGCCAGGGGGCAGCAGGGTAGACAAGTCAGGGGCACGTGATGCGGCTGTGCAGGAGCCAAGTGCAGGAGCTCCCAGGCTCCTTTGTTTTACTGAGTCACCTTAAATCTAACTCTGCCTTCTCCCTTGCTTCACCAAGGCTGGTGAGAAACTCAGTCTCAGCCACAGAGGGGGAATCAGACCCCTTCTAGGGGTTTATGTGGAGTCTGGGAAACCAAGGGTGGGGTGAGGCCTGGTACTCAATCCAGGAGGGGCCCCTATGACCAGCCTTGCCTCTTTTTCTTCTCAATGCTCCCTGATCACTGGACCACTGGACACTGATGTGTCCTCAGTGCTTGGGGCCTGGCTCTGCAGGCAGCCTGCAGCCAGCCCCCATCCCCTTTAGGGACAAATGACCTTCCACCAAAGTCGGTGAGTGAAGGGACACAATGCCACTCCCCTTCCTAAGGTGGGGGTAGAGGAAGGGAGTCCCACAATGGCAGTTACAGACAAGATGGACAAGAACACCTGCTCAGGAGTCAAACTGACAGGGCTCAAAGTTCTGCTCCAAGGTTTGACCCTGACAAGAATCACTTAGTAATAAGTGGTTATGCTTTGTGACCTTGAGTAAATTACTTACCCTCTCCCTGTCTCTGTGCCTGTGTTTCCTTACTTGTCAAATGGGATCAGAAGTTTCTTCCTGATGAGGTTGCTATGTGGATGCCCCCAGGCCCATGTCCATTCAGCTCAGGGCCCACCCTCTTCAGAGACTGACCATGAGGCACGAACCCATCATGCCTTTCACTCCTGGTTTTGCCAGGCAATACCCAGAGTCCAGCACCCATCTATTAATATCTTCTGCTACACCCAAACCTGGGATGATTCCATCCTTCTTGTCCCCTGACCCAGCCTTTGTGGCCCTGCCACCCAGTCTCTCTTCTTCTAAACTGGATCCCCCTGAGATCTCCCAAGGGGAGCTGTTTTGTCTCCCACAAAGAAGAGGTTGATAGCCTTGCTTCTTGCCTCCCTCCCTACAAGACCCCTCCTGCTAGGAGGGTGGTGCCATGGGTCATTCTGTCTCCTCCCTGCCTGGGGCTGCCACTCCACCTCATTTTTGGGATGCTTCGGTCTTGGCTCATGGTCTTCTCATCCAGCTCTTACCTCAATTTCAAGTTCAAGTCGCTCCATTATCCAAGGACCTTACGGCCCCTTGACCTCTCAGTGACCCTTACCGTGGTCACACTTGGAGGTTTGTCATCACCCCAAATTACTCTACATTCAAGGCAGGCTTCCGGCTCTCTGAGCTTAACCTCATTCCTTCTAGCCAGAACATGTTATTTCGAGCACCCGCTGGACCCTCCGGCTAGCCGACCTGTCCAACAACCTGCCACACCCCACATTCTCAGGGCCACCCAGGACCACCACCTCTTCTATCCTCGATGGCGTCCACCACTTTCTCTCAGATGAATCCTTCCCATCGAAATGTGTCTTAATTAGCTCCATCCATCTTGACAGTGTCTTCCCAACTTTCCCCTCATGTCAAGCACGCATCATCTCTCTCTGTCTCCCCTCCCTTTCCTCTTCCTCCTCAGCTGACTGGTCGACTTCTGCTGTCAGCCTGACTTCACTAGAACGACGCCCACTAAGCACACCAATGGCCTCCGTGTTGCTGAAGCCAGTGGACGTTTTTCTGTCCTAGCCAGGCTGGCCCCTCAGAAGTCTGACATGTAGACACTCTGTCCTTCGTCTCTGGCGTGCTGCCCTGTCTGGGTTTCCTTTGCACCCTGGCTGCTCCCCGTCTGTGTCTTTCTTTTTCTTTCTTTCTTTCTTTCTTTTTTTTTTTTTTTTGAGATGGAGTTTCGCTCTTGTTGCCCAGGCTGGAGTTCAATAGTGAAATCTTGGCTCACTGTAACCTCCACCTCCGGGTTCAAGCAGTTCTCCTGCCTCAGCCTCCCAAGTAGCTGGGATTATAGGCATGCGCCACCATGTCCGGCTAATTTTGTATTTTTAGGAGAGATGGGGTTTCTCCATGTTGGTCAGGTTGGTCTCCAACTCCCAACCTCAGATGATCCACCCTCCTCAGCCTCCCAAAGTGTTGGGATTACAGGCGTGAGCCACCGCACCCGACCTCTATCTGTGTCTTTCACAGGCTCACTCAAGCCTGGACCTGAGCCCTCTTCTCTGCTCTGCTGCACGGTCTCCCTGAATCAGCTCCACACCCGCATGATCTCAACAGTCAAGACCCCCAATCCTCTCTCCTGACAGCCTCTCCTCTGTGCTCCGAGCAGTGTCATCACTGTCTCCATGTGCACATCTCAAACCCGCAGGTCCAACAATGAACCCCATGAGTTGTCCCCGCTCCCCACCCCATGCCCTCTCTTAAGGGAGTGGTCCCACCTTCCAAGTCACCCTGGATACTGCCTTCTTTGTCGCTGCCAATCCTGATGACGTTTCCTCCTTGACCGACCTCCAGCCCATCCCCTTCTCTGCATCTCTGCTCTCCCATCTCCCCTGGGTGCTGCTATAGCCTCCTATCTGCCCCCGCTTTCACTCTTGCGCCTTTCCAGTTCATTCTCCACTGGGAAGCTGGTGGGATCTTTCCAAAATGCAGATCCAACCAGGTCACCCTCCTGACTAAAGCCTTTCAACAGCTTGCTTCTACTATCATCAAAAATCCCCTTCTCTGGCCAGACACAGTGGCTCACACCTGTAATCCCAGCACTTGGGAGGCTGAGGCAGATGGATCACTTGAGGTCAGGAGTTTGAGACCAGCCTAGGCAACATGGCAAAACCCCGTCTCTACTAAAAATACAAAAATTAGCTGGGCGTGGTGGCACGCGCCTGTAGTCCCAGGTACTTGGGAGGCTGAGGCACAAGAATCGCTTGAACCTAGGGCTGGAGGTCAGCAAAGGACCTCTCTCTGCAAGAGAGAGCCAAGATCAAACCACTGCACTCCAGCTTGGGTGACAAGAGCGTGATCCCGTCTAAAAAAAAAAAAAAAAAAATTGAGTTGGGCACAGTGGCTCATGCCTGTAATCCCAGCACTTTGGGAGGCTGAGACAGATGGATCACCTGAGGTCAGGAGTTCAAGACCAGCCTTGAACCCAGGATGCAGAAGTTGCAGTGAGCCGAGATCACACCACTCCACTCCAGCCTGGGTGACAGAGCAAGACTCCATCTCAAAAAATAAAAATCCCCTTCTCACAGTTCACGAGTCTCTCCAAGATCTTGCCTCTGCCCTCATCTACTCCTTGTCTTCCCTCCTTCTGCAGTTGCTCACCCCTCACTCACTGACAAGCCACAGGGCCTTTGCACAAACTGTACCTCTGCCTCCTTCCCCAGTACTCCCCCTGAGCGCCCTCTAAGTTCCTTCCTCTCATCCTCCATGTCTTCACAAATGTGATTTCCTCAGGGAAGCCTTCATCCTTTGCCCCTTCCACCAGATCAGGTCACTTGTTACGTTGTACCCTCACGGACTTGTCACATGGGTGTTTATAGATTCATTGGTATGGCTGTTGAATTAGCATCTGCCGCTCTCAACAGACTGTGAGCCATGTGAGGGCAGGAGCCTCATTTCTCTCTGCCCACCATTGTATACCCAGTGCCTTACAGAGCAGCAGACGTCAGACACTTAATAGATATTGGCTGAATGTAGCCAATGAGGCCATGTGTAACCTATGAGACATAAAATGGGCTCATCAGTATTATTTAAGGAAGGCTTCCTGGAGTGGGTAGGATTTGAGTAGGACCGAGAGATGAGGAGGTTGCCACAAACAAAGCTTGTTAGCTGGTGGACCTGGCCAAGGTACGCCTTCGCCTTGCATCTCATTTCTCATTTGTAAAAGGGGCAGGGGTTGGACAAAATGAGCTGAAGCTCTGGCATCCCATGGCCCTAGCATCCCCCAGCCCTGGATCCCACAACTCTCCCTGTTCGCATGAGAAGGGCTGTCCTCCCCAGGCAGGGGCAGAACCCAATGTTATGCACAGAATGGGTTCTCCCAAGGCCGGAGTGCCTGATCTGCAATTCTGTGCTCGGCCGCAGGGTGATGCTCGGAGACCAGCCACACTGTCCCAAGTCCCAGCGAAGACCCGCCCGCAGCTCCGTGGGTGCCCGACCCGCCCCTCACAGTCTCCTGCCCTCCCTTCCTGTCCGTAGCGGCCGGGCCCATGGTCCGGAGCAGCCATGCTGGGCGCACGGGCCTGGTTGGGCAGCGTACTTCTGCTACCCCGCGCCGGTGTAGGCCTCGCCGCGAGCCGCAGGTACGGGCACTCCCTGCGCTTGCCTGCGGGCTCAGTGGAGGGTCTCCCGGGCACCGGTCCCCAGTGCCTGTCTGGACCACCCTTGCATGCCTGGCCCTTCCCCCACCCCACCTCCAGTATGCTTCTGAGACCTGGCCCTGGCAGTAAGGTCCTCCTCCCCTCCCCTCCCCTCCCCTCCCCTCCCGTCCTCATTCTTTCCCTTCCCTCCCCTCCCCTTCCTTCCAGTGCAGTGCCAACTCCCCAGGGACTGTTCTAACACCGCTTCCAGGAAGCCTTCCTTGTACCCCAGCGCTGGATGCTGGGTCAAGGGCCTTTCTCCAATAGTACCCTGTGTCCTGTCACAGCCCTTTATTGCCGCATGGACCTTTCGTTATTTAGGTCAGCTTGCACTGCCCACTTCCAGGCTGAACTCCCTGAGGTCTCTGATTCCTTAGGTGTCCTGGGGTCTGGCCCAGGACCTGGCCCCACAGGAATCCCAGCAGGTGGGCGTTGAGTGAGGGAGTCCCCATGTCTAGTTTCCTCTGTTTGTCCCTCACCTGGTCCAGTCCCAGACCCTACTGCTCTTGGCCTGTGCAGCCACCAACAGTGGGCTGCCTTCCAGTGGGGCCACACCCAGGCCTGCCAGAGAGATGCCTCCAAGCAGCTGCTCCAGGAAGGGCCCGGGGAGGGGCCCCGGGAGGGGTAAGAATGGAGCCCCAAGAACCATTCTGCCCATTGTGACCCGCCCTGACCTCACAGCCATCCTTCCCACCACCAGGTCCAGGAGGTTGGGGGAGACTAACCTGGCAAGGAGCCCCCAATGAGCCACCTCTCCTCACCCCCCAAAAAACATAAGGGGGAGCACAAAGGCCACAGTCTCCCCCATGGTTCAGAAAGGTGGGTTGGGCTGGGAGCAGCGGTCCTACCGGGGTGCTGAGTGGAGTGGGGCAGGTGCTGGGGGGCCTGGGATAAGGTGGGTGGAGGCCCCCAGCTTGCCTGATGCACCAGTCCTCACCAGGGGTAGCTCCTCCCGGGACAAGGACCGAAGTGCGACGGTCAGTAGTTCAGTGCCCATGCCTGCTGGAGGGAAGGGAAGCCATCCTTCGTCTACACCCCAGAGGGTCCCCAACCGCCTGATCCACGAGAAGTCACCATACCTCCTACAACATGCCTACAATCCCGTGGACTGGTGAGCACTCTCCCGGGGCCCTGCCTGGAATCACTGGGGTCCTAGACCCCTCCCAGACCCCCTGGGCTACTGAGTGATGCCCCACCCTGCTGGGCCTAGGTACCCCTGGGGACAGGAAGCCTTCGACAAGGCCAGGAAAGAAAACAAGCCGATTTTCCTCTCAGGTAATGCTCCCACCTTCCCTGATATGGGGTTGTGGGCAGGGAGTGGCAGCGGATGGGGGAGGGTCTTCTTGGCCTGGCGGGTCTTCCAGGAGACTAGAGGCCAAGACGTCTTCCATCCAGCCAGGGCCACTTGGCCAGCCTCCCTCTGACCCGTGGCTGGCCCCCTGACCTCTCCCCATGGCCCTGTTCAGTCGGGTACTCCACCTGCCACTGGTGCCACATGATGGAAGAGGAGTCCTTCCAGAATGAGGAGATCGGCCGCCTGCTCAGTGAGGACTTTGTGAGCGTGAAGGTAGACCGTGAGGAGCGGCCCGACGTGGACAAGGTGTACATGACATTCGTGCAGGTGAGCAGTCCTCCTCGGGAGTGTGCGCGCCACATGGGCTCAGGGCAGCTCCCCTCACCCTCGCCCTCTCTCCGCCAGGCCACCAGCAGTGGCGGGGGCTGGCCCATGAATGTGTGGCTGACTCCCAACCTCCAGCCCTTTGTGGGGGGCACCTATTTCCCTCCTGAGGATGGCTTGACCCGAGTCGGCTTCCGCACAGTGTTGCTGAGAATACGAGAACAGGTGGGTGTGCCTGGGGGCGTTAGGGGACCAGGGTGGGGGACTAGGAAAGAAGAGCCCCTCTCCCCAGCTGACCTCCAGGTGTGCCTCCACCTCCCGCAGTGGAAACAGAACAAGAACACCCTGCTAGAAAACAGCCAGCGTGTCACCACTGCCCTACTGGCCCGATCAGAAATCAGCATGGGTGACCGCCAGCTGCCGCCCTCTGCCGCCACCATGAACAATCGCTGCTTCCAGCAGCTGGACGAGGGCTACGATGAGGAATACGGTGGCTTCGCTGAGGCCCCCAAGTTTCCCACGCCGGGTCAGTGCCCCATGCCCGCCTTAGCCCGGGCTTTGGCCTTCTGATTCCTATGCTGGTCAGGGACCTACTGGCTCCTGGCCTCACCCATAGCATCCTGTCCTCCTGACTGGCAGTGACTTCCTTGCCCCTAGCCTGTCGGTAGCTATCGGTGAAGACCCGACTGCTGGTATCAGCAGTGACTCTCTCACCTTGACCTAGGTGATGACCTTCTGTCCCCTGACTTGGTCAGTGACCCAGTGACCCTGGCTTGGCTAATGACATTCTGGGCTCTGGGGGGACAAGTAACTTTCTGGTCCTCTGTGAGTCAATGGTATTCTGACTTCTGGCTCGGGCTATTACCTTCTGTCCTGTGGGTTGACTGTTGACCCCACAGCCTGTCTAGAGACTGCCTGTTGAGTGAACTCCCAGCCTCTGCCTGGCCCAAGGCCTCTTGACCACCCTGATCTCTGTCCCCACTTTCCCATTCTCTCACCCCCATGTTCTTGGTGCCCCCACAGTGATCCTGAGCTTCCTGTTCTCCTATTGGCTCAGCCATCGACTGACTCAGGATGGCTCTCGGGCCCAGCAGATGGCCTTGCATACCCTGAAAATGATGGCCAATGGGGGCATCCGGGACCATGTGGGGCAGGTAACAGACACTGGGTGTTCCCTGGAGGCGCAGCAGAGGGCTGTGGGGTGGGGCAGAGGCTGGGACTAGCCTCCAGCTTTGTATTCCACTTGGTACAGGGTTTTCACCGCTACTCCACAGACTGCCAGTGGCACGTCCCTCACTTCGAGAAGATGCTGTATGACCAGGCACAGCTTGCTGTGGCCTATTCGCAGGCCTTCCAGGTGATCCCTGACCCCAGCCCAGAGAACAGGCATCTCACTCTGGCTGCCCCTCCCAAGGCTTTACTGGTGACTGCGGCTCCTCTTAATCTGAATCCCCTGTTCCCTCCCATGTACCCACTACCCAGGCTTCCATCCCCAACCTGCCTCGGAGAATGTTGTCCCCTTCCACCTGGGCCTCCCAGTGGCCTCTGTTCAGTCTCCTTTCTTCCCTTTGTTAGATCTCTGGTGATGAATTCTACTCTGACGTGGCCAAAGGCATCCTGCAGTACGTGGCTCGGAGCCTGAGCCACCGGGTGTGTGTCCATGGTGGCAGGCGGGCCTGGCTATGGGAGGGGTTGGCGCCTCCACTGCCCTGTGGACCAGGGCCAGCCAACTCTCCCCTCCCCACAGTCCGGAGGCTTCTATAGCGCGGAGGATGCAGACTCGCCCCCAGAGCGGGGCATGCGGCCCAAAGAGGGTGCCTACTATGTGTGGACGGTCAAAGAAGTTCAGCAGCTCCTCCCGGAGCCTGTGCTGGGCGCCACCGAGCCGCTGACCTCAGGCCAGCTCCTCATGAAGCACTACGGCCTCACAGAGGCTGGTAACATCAGCCCCAGTCAGGTGAGGACTTCTGGGGTCACCTGACGGGCCCTGGAGCCTGCCAGGCGTGTGAGCTCGCAGACAAAGGCCATTCTCCTCAGGACCCCAAGGGGGAGCTGCAGGGCCAGAATGTGCTGACCGTCCGGTACTCGCTGGAGCTGACCGCTGCCCGCTTTGGCTTGGATGTGGAGGCCGTGCGGACCTTGCTCAATACAGGGCTGGAGAAGCTCTTCCAGGCCCGGAAGCATCGGCCCAAGCCGCACCTGGACAGCAAGATGCTGGCTGCCTGGAATGGTGGGGCTGCACATCTGAGACCCAGCCTGTCTGTAGGATCCCCCTTCACAAAGCCCCGTCTGTTCGGCGCCTGCTAACTGCTCACTCTCCCTTTATTAGGGTTATTACTCTCAGTTGACAAACAGAGGCTTAAGGAACTTGAGTAACCCTCCCAAGGTCACACACAAGGGCTGGGAACCCCGCCATGTCTGGCTTTGGAGCCCAAGATCTCAGGGATCACCCATGGCTCCAGGGAGGTGTTGGGGCCCAAGGTGATGGGGTGGAGTTACCCGGAGGGTCCTGGCCAGCTTCTCACCACTACTTGTCTCTCCTGGCTCCAGGCTTGATGGTGTCAGGCTATGCTGTGACCGGGGCTGTCCTGGGCCAAGACAGGCTGATCAACTATGCCACCAATGGTGCCAAGTTCCTGAAGCGGCACATGTTTGATGTGGCCAGTGGCCGCCTGATGCGGACCTGCTACACCGGCTCTGGGGGGACTGTGGAGCACAGGTTGGGGGCTGGGTAGACTGGGAGGGCTCGTCTCCCCACACGTCCCCAGCTTACCTCTGCCCTACTTCTCCACTCCATGTGGACTCCAGTCCTGGCTCTGCCAGGTGCTTGCTGTGAGTTTGTAGCCTCCCTGGGCCCATTTACTCATCTGGGAAGTGGGTTGATGACACCTGCCCAAGAGGGTTCATCTGGAGGGTTAAGTGAACAAATGTGTGAACGGGCCTCCTCTGGGAAAGGCCCTCTCTCCTGGGACTCTCCCCAGCCCCTCCCCTAATGCCTGTCCCCCAGCAACCCACCCTGCTGGGGCTTCCTGGAGGACTACGCCTTCGTGGTGCGGGGCCTGCTGGACCTGTATGAGGCCTCACAGGAGAGTGCGTGGCTCGAGTGGGCTCTGCGGCTGCAGGACACACAGGACAGGCTCTTTTGGGACTCCCAGGGTGGCGGCTACTTCTGCAGTGAGGCTGAGCTGGGGGCTGGCCTGCCCCTGCGTCTGAAGGACGGTCAGTAGGGGTGCAGGGCTAGTCTGGGGTCCTGGGAGGTGTTAAGTGCAGCGTGCGTGAAGAACTGGTGTGGGCCGAAGCCCTCCTGGCTTTGTGTCTCTCCTACTTATTAATGGTGTGATTTTTGGCTGCTGTAATATTTCTGAGTCTCCTTTTCTTTTTTTAAAATAGAGATAGAGTCTTGCTATGTTGCCCAGGCTGATCTTGAATTCCTGGGCTCAGTGATCCTCCCACCTTGGCCTCCCAAAGTGCTGGGATTACAGGCATGAATCACTAAACTCAGCCTCAGTTTCGTTTCCTTCCTTTCTTTCCTTTCTTTTTCTTTCCTTTCTCTCCTTTCTTTTTCTTTCCTTTCTCTCTTTCTCTCTTTCTTTCCTTTTTGTCTCTCTCCTTTTTTCCCCTTCCTTCCTTCCTTCCCTTTCTTTCTCTCTCTCTTTCTTCCTTTCTTTCTTTCTTTTCCTTCCTTCCTTCCTTCCTTCCTTCCTTCCTTCCTTCCTTCCTTCCTTCCTTTCTTTCTTTCTTTCTTTCTTTCTTTCTTTCTTTCTTTCTTTCTTTCTTTCTTTCTTTCTTTCTTTCTTTCTTTCTTTCTTTCTTTCTTTTCTTTCTTTCTTTCTTTCTTTCTTTCCAGGGTCTCACTGTCACCCAGGCTGGAATGCAGTGGCATGATCTTGGCTCACAGCAACCTCTGCCTCTGGGACTGAATCAATTCTCCCACCTCAGCCTCCTGAGTAGCTAAGACTATAGGCATGCACCACCATGCCTGGCTAATTTTTGGTAGAGATGGGATTTCTCCATGTTGCCCAGGCTGGTCTCAAACTACTGGGCTGATGTGATCTGCCCACCTCGGCCTCCCGAAGTGCTGGGATTACATGTGAAAGCCACCATGCCTGGCCTGTTTCTTAATAAGTAAAATGGAGCTAACATTGGTACTACCTTACAGGGTTGATGTAAAGATGAATTTAGCCATTCTGTAAACATGCTTAGCACAGTAACTGGCACCCATGGATTCAGATATTGACCAAGGCTCACTTGGTCCCTGCTCTCATGAAGCTTACAGTGTGGTAGGGGAGACAGCGAATATGCAGTAATAATGCAAAAACACATGCACAGATGTGTAGTTAAAATTGTGGTGAGTGCCGTGAAGTAGGATGCTTTATGTGTACCTGCTCCCTATCACCCATGTGCCTTGTCTGTGGTTAAAGGTTTCTTTCCCGACCCTCAAATTTTAGCCCCTCAAAGATCAGGACTTTCTGCCACTGTTGTATCCCCAGGATCTAGTGTGGTTCTGGCACATGGTAGGTGCTTAAGAAATGTTAACTGAGTGAGCAAAAGGGCCTTGGGAGAGAACCGCAGAGGAGGCCCAACTCAGCCTAGGGAGCAATTAGAGTACACCTGTGATAGGTGTCATTTAACCAAGGCCTGGAGGGAAAGAGAGGCCATGTGGCCACGGAGAAGCTGAGAGAGTTCAGGCACAGGGAGCAGCGCATGACAGGTTGGAGCAGGCAGCCTGTATCCTGGAGGACAGGCAGGGCCCGCGTGTTCCTGGAGGGCACCGAGGAGAATGCTGAGGCCAGCAGGGCACGGAAGTCGTCTTTTTTTTTTTTTTTCTAAGAAAAGAGATATGGTCTTACTGTGTTTCCCAGGCTGGTCTCAAACTCCTGGGCTCAGGTGATCCTCCCGCCTCAGCTTCCCAGGTGCTGGGACTAAGGTGTGAGCCACCATGCCCGGCTGGCAAGGAGGTTTTAAGCGGATTGTGACCTGCTCTGGTATGGGTTTAAGGAGGTCACTCTGATCACTGGTGGAGAGAAGTGGGGGTAGGGGAAACAGGTGACCAGTTAGGAGGCCATTAGTCGTGTTCAGTCCAGGCAGGCATTGGTGAAGGTTCAGAGCATGTGGAAGTATGAGATAGGGAGACGTGGGATTTGGATCTCTTCTGGCCGCAGCCCTGGCAAGACACAGATGGATTAGAAGCAGAGGGAGAGGGAGAGGAAGGGGTCAGGATGGTGCTGCTCTAGCTTGAGCAGCTGAATGGCTGGACAGAGGTATCAGCAGCGAGGAGGGAGCCTGGAGACCAACAGTTGAAGCTAGGACAGGTAGAGTGGAGGGTGCCATAAAAGAGAGCAAAGTACTGATAACTGCTGGAGCGGCATCCACACCCAGAGTGGGGAAGGGGCGGGATAGGCAGGGCCTTTTCTCTGTCTCATCCCCCAAGTGGCCCTGGATACAGTCCTGGGGCAGGGTCCTGGGACTCAATGACCCTCCTTTACCCCCACCCCCTGCCTCCCCGTGTGCTGCAGACCAGGATGGCGCAGAGCCCAGCGCCAATTCCGTGTCAGCCCACAACCTGCTCCGGCTGCACGGCTTCACGGGTCACAAGGACTGGATGGACAAGTGTGTGTGCCTATTGACTGCCTTCTCCGAGCGCATGCGCCGTGTCCCAGTAGCATTGCCCGAGATGGTCCGCGCCCTCTCAGCCCAGCAGCAGACCCTCAAGCAGGTGGGGAGTGAGGGCACCTGGGCTGGGACTTCGGGTAGGAGGGAAGCTGGGGCTGCGATAGCAGATGGGAACAGGAGGTGGGGTTCCTGGGCTGTCCCCAGAGCTCAGGTCTGTGTGTGTGCGGGCCTGTGGAGGTGCCTGTCAGACAGGGAGGCAGAAATTAATATGAGTCCATGGTGGCTGATGAAGTGTTTCTCTGTACGTCTTGGTATCAGCGTAATTGCTTCTGTCGGTCCTGTGTTATTGGTGTGTGTGTACTTCCGGGTGTGTGTGACCCTGAGGTGTGTGTCTGTGCACGTACCTTTGAGGGGGATGTTGGTGTGAGTGTTCGTCGTGTGTGTTTGTCTGTCTGCGTGTGGATGCCCCATCTGCAGGTTTGCCTCTGTGTCTGCCTGCATGCGTGTGTGTCTGCTGTTCGTGTGTATGGTATCTGCCTCTGTGTAGGCATCCACTGTGTGTGTGTGTGTGTGTGTGTGTGTGTGTGTGTGTGTGTGTGTGACTATTCTGTGTCTGTCTGGATGGGTCCCTGTGTGCTTTGGGTCTTCCGGGTGTGTGTCTCCCCGTGTTTGTATCTGTACCATTGTGTATATGTGTGACATTTCCACTTCGGTATTCTCGTGTGTGAGTGTGTGTGTATGTGTGTGTGTGTGTGTTCCCACTTGCCAAGCATTAACTCATCCTGGCAGCTGA
Organism: Macaca fascicularis; assembly: GCF_037993035.2. Lineage (NCBI taxonomy): Eukaryota > Metazoa > Chordata > Mammalia > Primates > Cercopithecidae > Macaca > Macaca fascicularis. Next base: position 56,157,191 of record NC_088390.1, on the reverse strand, counting down.
GATGAGTCCCTGTTCCTTAGGAATATAGGGTGGGGCGGAGGGAGGATGGGGAAACCCTGGTGGTCTAGAGCTCAGCCACTCCCTCCCCTGACACACCGGAGTGACCTCTCTATTCTGGTCAGATCGTGATCTGTGGAGACCGCCAGGCCAAGGATACCAAGGCTCTGGTGCAGTGTGTCCACTCTGTCTACATTCCTAACAAGGTACCCGAACCTGTGAGCCCCACCCCCCACCTCCCTAGAGCTGCCTCCTCCCATCCTCAGCTCCTCAACGTCTCCTTCCCCTCGGAATGTTGGGAAGGGGGAACTTCCCAGTGGGCCTTGCCAATGGGCCCCCCAACCCAGCAGGTGACTCTCCCTGCTCTGCTGCTGCCCTAGGTGCTGATTCTGGCTGATGGGGACCCCTCGAGCTTCCTGTCCCGCCAGCTGCCTTTCCTGAGTACCCTCCGACGGCTGGAAGACCAGGCCACTGCATATGTATGTGAGAATCAAGCCTGCTCAATGCCCATCACTGATCCCTGTGAATTACGAAAACTGCTACATCCATGACTGCCCCAACCCCCTTGGTCTGGGGCAGAAGGTGAAGCATCCCAACTGACTAGAGACTCAGGCCCTGCAGGGCCCTATAGAACCTGTGGCCATCCCTGAGCACCCTGCCACCAGGTGACCTCGGCCATACTCACTGCCCCCCTTGGGCACCCACTCACCCTAGAATAAACTTAACAGTGTCCCGTGGTAACCTGAGGGCGTCAGCTTTGCTTATGAGGGAGGGGCTTCAGGCTCCAGCCTGGGAACCAGCAGCTCAGGGCTGCTTCCTCTGGGAGCCCCCACCTGACTCCTCTGCCTTCTCCCATTTCTCCTTCATCTTCCAGAGGTCAGCAGACTGTCCCTGCCCCTTCCATGGTCATTGTAGCCTGAATGAATTTAGTCCCTGAACTGAGGTCAGGGGACTAAAACCAAGTAAAGATGCCCACGGGTGGGCATGGGGGTGTGGACTGGCCCAGGAAGGGGAAAGCCCAATCCTTGCCCTCAGAAAGAGGTTAAGAAGGGAACCTGCCTTCCCCTCCCCATTGTCTTCTTGTGTTGAGCCGGAGAAGGGGCAGAGATGCTTTATATGAGCTTTTATATTTCACAGAATGGTGACGTTGCATATGCCCTGGTGCATTGTGGGAGCTGCTATTGTCACGACTAATACATTTCTTTTGGGGTATCCATCTAGCCCCAGCCTCGAAAAGATGGAAGCAAGTCCTCCTTGTAGGAGGTCATGTTGTCCATCCATCTGCTTTCATACAAGCTGGTCCAAAGAAAGAGTTCTCTTTTGTTTGGAACATGTTGGGTTGGAAGTCCTTCCCCAAATCTATCTGAGTCCTTCTTGCTGCAGAGAAAGTCTTCCTGTGACCTCATTCTTTCCCCTAAATGTTGGGAAATGCTCCTGAGTCCCGTCCTTGACACATACATCTTCCCAGGCTCCAGAAACCCCATCTAGCTTCCATGGGTTGAGGGATGGGGACTGGGACAATTGCTTTGGGAAGGGCAGGTGCAGAGTGATGGGGCTGACAGGGAGTGGGGAAAGCACGGGGAGGAGCTGTCTCTCTGAGGCCTTTGGGAATCGGCTGAGCCAGGCATCCTCAGCCCCCAAGCTAAGCAACACAGAGAGCCAAAAGAGGCTACTAGAGACAAGAAGGCCTTCATGGGGCCACTGCTTGTGGGGGATGTCAGCAGTGGGGAGGAGTGAAGCAGGAAGGAACCGGGAGACTGGATGGAGTTGCTCCCTTCACATGGTCACACACAGCCACACATAGTCACTGGGACCAGAGTCAGCTCTGTCTGGGCAGCCAGGCCCTCACTGCAAGCCACCAGCCCATCTGGAGGGGATTAATGCTCCGGCCAACAAGGTCAGCTGGCCCCTTCCTAGCTGGAGCCCACTCAACCTTGCCAGGAAGTCAGAGAGCTGGACAAGTGGAGCCTGGCCTGGGGAGGTGGCAGGGAAGGAGGATGGAGCATGGTGAAGCACAGGTGGCCTTTTTGGCAGCCCCAGCCCTGGCTTTGGAACAGTCTGGGCAGTGTGCCAAGCCCTCTTGCCACTGTCGTCCCATTGACCCTCATGAATGAGTTGGTGAGGCAGGTACCTTTAGCCTCATATGGATAAATATTCGAGGCCCAGAGAAGGTAAGAGACCGGCCTGCAACCCCTCAGCACTTCTGGTTCTCTCTGGGGTCTTCAGGGTACAATAAGGACCCCTAAGGCTTCCTCTTCTCGCAGGAGGTCCAGGCGCAGCTGTGAGGGAGGGTGCCCTTGGTGTCTTCTGTCCCTGCAGCCAGTCTGCTTTCTGCTCGGCAGCTCCTCTCTCCCTCCTGGGATGAGATGTGCACTCGGTGATGGGATTTTGTAAATGGGTTGGGAAGAAGGAGTTACCTCCTTAAAGGGTTAGTTGAATTGAATTTCTAAAGAGGGCAGTGCTTGAATTTCTAAAGAGGGCAGGGTCCCACATAAATCTCGCTCAGAAGCAGGATTGTAAGAGTTCCTGTAGTATCCCTTCCCCTTTCCTAGTCCCTCTTGGGTGTGCACCCAGTTATACCAGGGGAACACCTGTGGGCCAGGGTCACTGGAGACAGGGCCATACCATTTGGGCAGTCACTTAAGTAACTCCATCTTTCTGAGCACCCCCCTTCCTTATCTGAAAGGTGGGGGGCCACCCACTCAGCTCTCAGGGCTGTTAAGGTGACTAAATGGGATAATGGTTGTATCATCCCTGAGCAAAGGGTATCACAGATGGGAAGATTATCTTAGCTCTGCAGGGAGCCAGATGGGCTGTGAGGGAGGGGTAAAGGCAGGGCTGGAGGGGGTTGGAGGGGCTGCCTGAGCAGGGTATATATGGGGAGTTCTTCCTCAAACCCAGAAAAGCTCTTAGGCTTAGCGTCTTTGTTGGGAAACTGAGGCCCAAAGAAAGGAATTTCTTGTCCCTTTGTTTACTTTTCCCTGCCTGAGGTCATTCATTCACCTAACAACTTTGTGCCTGACACTAGATAAGGCCCTGGTGAGCAAAATGAACCTAGCCCCTCTGGGAACACAGAGCCTAGATGGGGAGACAAGCATTTCATTACTGCAAACACAAACATATAATCCCAGCCTGCGCTAGGTGCTGTGAAGTTCCAGACTTGTGTCTGGCTCGGTGCTGTATCCTAAGCACCCTGGCACTTAAGAGGCATTGAAATACTTGCGGGAAAGAAGGCCACTCTGAGGAGGTGATGTCAGAGCTGAGGCTTGGAGGGCTGGAGTGAAATAAAGATGGTTTCAGGTCTTCTTTGCCTTGCCTGTGGGTCCTGCCTCTGCCTCCTCTCTGGCACTCAGGATAAGGGTAAGCATCTCCGACTGGCCATCAGCCCCAACATACTGAGTACAGGGATCAGATCCTGTCTTGCCTGGCCGGTCTTCCCTAGGTCCTGAACCTAGGGAAGTGCATGTGGATCTCAGTTTATCCAGATGGTGCGTTTGTGCCTGCCCTCCTTTCGGGCATGTTCTAGAACAGAGTTCAGCCCAGAGTCCAGGGGTGGCCAGGATGATGGATGAGGGTGTGAGGCCTGCTGACCACCAGGGGACCTGATCATTGGGCTGGGCCAGCCTCTCTGCCCTCATTTTCCCCTCTGCAAAGAAGAGGTGATGAGTGTCCCTACTTCTCGCGCCAGCCCCAGGGCCTCTATCCTGGCGGGAAGGGCAGGCCGACCCGGCAGACTGCGGACTCGCGGGAGGGAAGAAGGTGTCAGACGCGCGGAGCAACCATAAATAGCCCCCCTCTCCCAGAAGACGGCATGGAGTTCAAGACTCCAGCGCCGCATACTCAGAATGAGAGCAGAGACTCCCGCCAGGAAAAAAAGGCACTTAGGGGATCTGCTCATTAGCATGAAATGCAAATGAGCCCGCTCGGCCTCATTTGCACAACTCGGTGCATGGATTCGGCGAAAGGGCAACCAGGGAGACGACGGCGCAGCAGCTACTCTGCCACTTCCCCCATCCCCTCCGCCCATCGGCCGGGGTGAGAACTGAGACGACCCCAACTCTCTGCGGTAGCGGGAGATGCGCGGGGGCTGCGTGGGTGGTGCAGCCTTAGGAGAGTGAACAACGCCCAGGGGTGATGGCCTCAACAACGTGAGGGGTGTTGATGGAGGTCATCCCGCCCATCCCTCCCCCTCTCCGCAGTGGCGTAAGCGCCCCAAAATCTCCGGAGAGGGAACTGACTGACCCACTAGGTTCCGCCGTGTCTACCTCTCGCAGATGTTGGGGAAGTGCTTCCCGGCGTCTAATCCTCGATGTTTCCCCCTCCACCGGCGCCCAGCACACCTGCGGCGCTCCGCTCCCGGTTACCCACAGCTTTCTGGAGTGGCGCCGGCGGCAGAAGAGAGCTAGAGTCGACTGAGCCCCAGAACTCGGGGAGGTAGGCGGGGCAAGGGCCGGGGTCTGCGCGTGCGTGTGCGCGCGTGGAAAGCACAAACCCACGAGGGCCCGCTGCCGGTGGAGTGGAGGTGAGTGAAGGCGGCAGACCCGCGAAGTTCCAGTTCCGCGGACACTCTTTCCCTAAGCCACATAGGGACTTAAGAGAAACTGAGGCACGAAGTTGGGGAGTGGCGGTGGTGGGGACTTTGAAGGTCGAGTCGATAAAGCCCAGCTCTGTGCTTCCGCCCCTTCCCACACACTCGAGACCCCCACGGGTTCCTTCTTAGGGGTCCTTGCTCTGCTCCGCAGTCGCTCCAGGGGATCCGGGCTCTGCGGTCCAGCGCGACCTGCCTGGGGCCACGTGTTCACGAAACCCCTGCGTGGAGTCCACGCCCTTCAAAAGGTCCCTAGGGGTAAGGGGATGAAGCCAGAAGCTTCAACGTGAGGTCAGGTCCAGCGGGTTAGGGCTACGAGGTCAGGGTCAAAGTCTCAGAATTGGACTCGGGAGCATGACCAATAAGCCCAAGAGATTTGTGGAGGCCACGCCCAGACCATGCCTGTCCCAGCCTTTCTCGAGCTCCGCCCGTTTCTCCAAGACCGGCCCCCTGCAGCCTGAAGCCCCACCCCCGGGACATCCAGCTCCGCTCCTTCCCTTCCCCAGTACGGCAGCCAAGCTCAATTCCACGGTGGGAGATTAACCAGGTGGAGACCTGGGATTTCGCCCTGGGACCCCCGGTCACAACCCTCACCCCCGTGCCGCCTGTCTCTTTTCTTCCCCAGGCCGGCCCAGAGCTGAGCTCCGCCCTCCGGCTGCGGCACAAATCAGGGGTCGTGGACAAAGGATGCGTGGGGCCTGCGGCGCTACGCCAGGACCCCGCGCCGAATACTCTGATTCTTCGGGCTCCCTCCAAGGGAGTCCCAAAGACCCCAATGGCCAATAGGAAAGTGGGTTCGGTCTGGGCAGCAGTCTGATTGGCTCCAGCCTTCGGGAGCGGACCCAGGGGCAAGGGGAGGAGAGAGGGGCGGTCCTGGATTTTGGGGTGGGAATCGGATTCCAGCTGTGGTTCTCTCCCGGCGCTCCCGCCCGCACTGCCACGGCGGACCGCCAATGGACGCGCGGTTCGGGGCCGGCGGCGTCCGGCGATTGGCTGCGGGGCTGTCTGGGGGCGGGGCCGAGGCTTGAAGTTGGAGTGAGGGATCCAGCTGTGGTGTGCGCCGGGCTCCTCGCCGCCGCTTTCGCTCGCTCGCTCCGCGTCTCGGCCGGAGGAGGAGGCAGTGGCGCCGGCGACAGCTACGGCAGCGGCAGCCACCGCGGCGGCTGCGGCGGCGGCATCTCCGCCTCCACTCCCGCCCGGGACTGCCCCCCACCGTCTCCCCGCCCCTCCCGGACCGTGAGCCCGCCGCGGGGCGGGGGAAGGAGCCGCCCCCACCCCCTCCAAGCCCACCCCTAAAGAGATCCCTCCTCCCCTCCCCCGCCGCCTGGCGCGGAGCCGGGACGATGCTGACCCCTTAGATCCGGCTCCAGCTGCGCCGCGGGAAGAGGGGGCGCCCCTCCCCGGACCCCCGCCCTTCGCCGCTGCCCCCCTTTTCGCTCGCCCTCTCGGGGCCGCTTCGCCGAAGGTAGCGCCGAATCCGGCAACCGGAGCCTGGGCGCGAAGCGAAGAAGCCGGAACAAAGTGAGGGGGAGCCGGCCGGCTGGCCCGGGGAGCCCCAGGGGCGCAGGGGAAGCGGGACTTGCGCCGGGCGGGGTTTCCCTGCGCCCCGGCGCCCCGCGGGCAGCATGCCCCTGCGGGCAGGGGGAGCTGGACTGAACTGGCCCTCCCGGGGGCTCAGCTTGCGCCCTAGAGCCCCCCAGATGTGCCCCCGCCGGGGCTCCCGGGTTGCGTGAGGACATCTCCTCGGAGGGGCGCCGCTTGCCCCTCTCCGGACCGCCCGGGGCCCCGGCTGGCCAGAGGATGGACGAGGAGGAGGATGGAGCGGGCGCAGAGGAGTCGGGACAGCCCCGGAGCTTCATGCGGCTCAACGACCTGTCGGGGGCCGGGGGCCGGCGGGGGCCGGGGTCAGCAGAAAAGGACCCGGGCAGCGCGGACTCCGAGGCGGAGGGACTGCCGTACCCGGCGCTGGCCCCGGTGGTTTTCTTCTACTTGAGCCAGGACAGCCGCCCGCGGAGCTGGTGTCTCCGCACGGTCTGTAACCCATATCCTTCGGGGCACGACGGCCAGGCGCGGGGTCGGAAGGGGGACGGGCCGCACCACTGGGGGTCGGGGGTAAGAGGATCCACCGCCAGGTGAGTCGGAGAAGTGAGCCCGGAGGGTGGGCGGATGAGAGGGGGACTGCCAGGGAGGGGAGGGGGCACCAGAGTGGGAGCGGAGACGCGAGCAGGTCTCGTCGGTAACCCGGGCTTACCCCACCTCCTTACACACATCTCAGTCCTCCTGGGTGGGGGGTGGAATCCAGGCCAGGAAAAGAGAGCTGTGCCCCGCTGGCTCGCAGCTGGATGCCCTCCAGATGTGGGCAGGGGAGGGTCGTCATCCTCCAGATGTGGGAAGCTTCGGGAGCCTGGGAGCTGTACTCTGCCCGCGCCGGTTAGCGAGCTGGGTTTGGGTTTGGTTTCCGAGTTTGGTGTGGAGGGGGAGAGGCGGTGGGGAGGAAGCTGCGGGGACGGAGGAGGGGGGACCGCAATCTCCTGGGTTTCCCTCCTTCCCCCGCCCCAAAGTTTGCGGCGGATTCTAGGGTCTGATCCCCCAACCTAGTCCTTGAGGCTGAGGTTTTTACTGACACAGAGGGAGATGTTGGGGGGGGCGGGGACCAGGTCCTGGCCCACCTCACCCCCCACCTCGCGGGTTGGAGGCACAACAAGGAGATTCCGGCGGCGGCTGATGTCAGGGGCGCAGAATGAGAACAAGATGTGGTGGAGGGGAGCTGTCTGCCCCCAGAGCTGGGAGTGGAACCCCTTTCCGCTAGAGCCCAGTGCCGCGAGTGCCTCCTTCTACCCGATCTCCATTCGATGCAGGATGCTTAAGGTTGGGTTGGGGAGTTTTGTGCTGGATTTTTCTTGTGGAGGGAAAGACGGTGGCAAGAGCTTTTTTAGCAAGTGGGGGATGGGATTAAGCTGGTCCAGGTTACTCCTCTCCTTTCACAAATAAAGAGTGCTCCTGCAGACCAGGTATGGGGGACTGCAGGCCTGCGAAAGTATTGGGGGGACCGTAATACTGTGAGTGTGTTCACTAAGGAGGACTCGGGTCTACCACCCCAGTGTAGACTCCGCAGATAGATTTGGGGAATGCAAGCCCCACATTCCAGGGAGATGGATTTAGCACTGCCCCCTGTCTGCCCAGGCTGGAGTGGTAGGGGAGACCCCAGCCTGGTCAGCCCCTAGCACAAAGCACCACTTGATAGACGCCTGGCCCCAGCCTCCCCGGTGTGTCCTGCCACCGGGGGAAGGAAAGGTGGAGGGGAGGTGTTGCTGCAGTCCCAGGTCTGGACAGCTTCTCTGGGCTCCTTCCTTCCAGCTCAGAGGTTCTTATAGACCCAGGGTGGGAGACCCCAGGTCTCCCTTGTAGCCCCTGTGAGCCTAGCCGGGACTCTGCTTTGAGGAAGAGGGGGGAGTGGGAAGGTTGGTGCCGCCCTCACTCTCTGCAGCTCTGCTGCCTCTAGTGCGCAAAGCAGGGATGAGCTTATGGCCCCCCCACCCCCATCCTCTACACCTTGTGGGTCTTTGGGAAGCTCCCCTCATCACACCCTCTCCTCATCCCCTGCCCCTTCTTCCTTTCTCTCTGAGCTGCAGAAAGAGAGGTGCAGGCCTCAGAGGTCTGTGTTCCTGCTGAATAGGCACAATCTTGAGGTTTCAGCCCCCACCCCCAGGCCCCTTTCTCCAAGGCAGGGATGGAGATGGAGAACTGATATGGCTGGAAAGGATGGGTTCTGAGCAACTCTCCTCTCTGCCCCTAACCATTTACCCCTTCCACGAATGGCAAAAAGCATCAACCTCTATGTCCTCCTTCTCAAGGGTCCCAGGGGAGGTAGAGAGAGCTCTTCTCTCCCCTCTCCCTGAAAACAGACCTCTAGGCTAGCATCTCTTCTCGCCTGCCCTATCTCCAGGTGCTAGTGGAGGGTCTGGAGGCAGACTCCTTCACTGAGGGGTCTGGACGGGGGCAAGTGTTGAGGCCTGGCATGGGAGAAGAGAGGTGGGAGGACAGCACTCACCTTGGGAGTTGGGGAGCAGCTTCCCCCAGGGGAGTGATAGTCTGGGGTGTGGGACATCAGCGTTACTAGGTCTGGAGAAGCCTGGATTGGCTGAGGATGGGTTGAAAACAATTTTTTGGCAGGGGACTGCCTAAGCTTTGCCCCTCACCACTGCCATCCTACCCAAGTACCAGGAGACACCTGTATTTTTGCTGCCAGAGGGGCTTTGAACTGCCTCCTGGGCCTCCCTCTTTCTCTTTGTGGTATCTGTGACTCCCCCCAGGCTTCAGGAGGGTTCATCTACACCTCTGAGCCTGAAAGACATAAGGACACTCCCCTCCGCCCCCCAACTAACTGAAGCTAGTTAGGCTTTTCTTGGCACATTCTACTTCTTGGCCTCGCCTTTTTAAGAGACCAGGTTTCCTAGAGAGGAGATCTAGACCCAGGTAGGAAGTGTGTGTGTGTGTGTGTGTGTGCGCGCGCGCGCGCGTGTGTGTGTGTCTGTGTGTGTGTGTGTGTTGGGAAGGGAGAACAGCAAAAGGTACAGAAGTGCAAGCTTTGGTGTGGAGAGCAGGGGTACTGGCAGACAGTCACCCCTGCCTCAGATCGGAGGGGAGCATGCTGGCCTTTCCAATATGTGTTCCTGCGAGTGTGAGGGAGTGCGCTCCCCTCTCGGGGAGGAGTTCCTCCGCATTCCCTCTCTGGCTGTTGTGTCACATCTGGAAGTTTGTGTAGGAGTTTCTCCAAGCTCAGAGCCCAGCACAGCTTTTTCTCATTTGGAAATCACAGGCTGGCATTTGGGATGCTGAGAGAGGGGGAGTGGGAGGGGGGCCAGAGGGGGAGAGGGGAGCCTGCCAGGAGTTGGGGGAGGAGGGGGGGAGGCCTGAACGGCAGGAGCCCTAATGGCTTCCAGAAGTGAGTGTGAGTGAGTGCCTGTGCGTCACTCTGTGTGTCTGAGTGTGTCCCTCTAGAGGGGTGGGGGAACAGGAGTTTCTGGAGCCTTCCTTGCCACACTGTCCCAGTGCCCCAAGTCTGCCTATTTCTCTTACCTAGGGAGAATTCTCCATTTCTGTCCTCAGAGGAAATGGTGGGGGGAGTGTTCTTTCTGTCTCTTCATCAATTCCTTCCTCCAATTTAATTTCCAAACCCTAAGCTCGCCAGAGGAGATTCTGGGGAGAAGGGCTGGGGCAGTAGAATTGAATGGGATTGAGGGGGGCCAAATCACCCCTTGGCATGCTTTCTGCCCCAGGCCCACTTTCCTTCTGGGTCACACACACACTCATTCCCACCCGCTCCGCTCCGCTGCTCTGTTGGGGGACTCCCCATCACCCGTAGTGCCAGTTGGAACCATTCCTGGGATTACCCCCACCACACAGCCCCCCCTCACCCTCGCCTGCTCCCGCCCAGCACTCACCCCGCCCTGCCTGCCTCAGCCAGGATGGCGACAGACACAACTGCTCACACGGAGACATGCGCACGCGCGCGCGCACACACACACAGACACACACACACACAGAGTCACAGACGTTTGAATCAGATTTCTGGCCTATTTCCCCTCCCAAAGATTCCAGCGGGCCGCCTCTCTTGTGTCTCTGTGTCTCATGGCTCTGTCTCTGGGTGGAGCCGGCTGCCTTTCTGTGAGCTTCAGTTTTCAGTTCAGCTGGAAGCCTCTCTCCCCCTACACCCACACACTGAAGCGTGGTGGGGGGGAACCACAGGGAAATGGGCTTGTAGGAATGGGGGGGGTTCTGCTGGGGGAATCCCCCTTTGAGCTTTGGAGCAGGGCGGAGCCCCTACATCCCCTGTTACCCTTAGGGGTTGCCGAATCCGATAGACACCAGCCTCTCTGTGGGATGGGTGAGGCAAGGACCTAGCCCGCTACCTCCTCACTAGAATGCCAGGACTCCTGGGTCCAGGCCCATTTTCTCCTCACTGTTCCTTAGTCTCACATTTCCAGTCTCCTGGGTGGGAATGGGGCAACTGGAGGGCCTGCTTCCCTTTCAGCTCATGCTCAGAGCCCCTGTGCCCCTAGAGGTGTCCCGGCCACCCCCCTCCTCTCCCTGCTTTGCTCACCCTTGTGGCTGCCAGGCTAAGCAACGGCTCTATCTAGATAAAGCCCCACAGAGAGGACTCATTTGTGGAGATAACATGCTCTAGTTCTCTCTCCCACGAGGGAGGAAAGGAGGAGGGATGGAAGTGGGGTTCCTCTCTCTGCCGTTTCCTTTTTCTCTGCTTTTGATGGTGGGTTGTGGGGAGAAGAAAGATCCTCCCCTCTCCTACCCCCTCTTTGGGATCCACTCCAGCCCGGACAGTCACCATAGCAACAGTAGACATGTGACTGCACAGGTCTCTCATAGTCACTATGGCAACCAGTGTCCCCCGTTCCCTTGGTTACCATGGGGATCTGTCACATGGTTCCCCCCAACCTGATAACCTGTGGGTCTCCCTGATTCTCCTCCCCTGCATAAGGACAAGATAACAGCCTCAGTAAAGGGAGATCATGTGAGAGGGGTCTCTTTAATTACCATGACAACAAATCCACACCACCTGGTGACACATCCTCCTGTCGTTATGGCAACAGAAGAACATCACACAGTGACATACTGCCAGGTTCCCAAGGAAACGAGCCCTATCTGAGAAGGGTGAAAGACCCCCTCCCCCGTTAATTATTCCTCTATTCAGATTGTCCCAAATTGTCATGTACCTTGGTCTCTTCCCTGTCCGTTTATGCTTACCTGTCGTGGAAAGAGAGCTGTACAGGGTGGGCAGGATGTTACCTGGAAGTAGGCTGAATTGCCAAGGGACCCTTAAGAAGGGGCTGCCATGGTCCAGAGCTGTTCATGAGGTTATCTGGGGGCACACTCTGCCTGTAAGAGGCCTCCAGTCTGAGCCTGAGTAAGGTGGGGACAGAAAGAGTGGCAGCTCCTCTGTGGAGGTCACTTCTGTACCTTCCTCCACAGTTATAAGCAGTTCACCTCTATCAAGGGAAGCAAGGCAGGAAAACCTGAATGGGGAGACACATCTGGCTTCTAGGCAAAGAGATTGATTGATTGGTTGATTCATTCATTCATTCGTTCAGTCTTCCCAGGTATGGATCATCTGCTCCATGCCAGGCACTACAGGAAGCTCTGTAGGGGATATAAAGACGTATTGGAATGCCCCTGCCTGTCAGGAGCCCCAGCTCAGCAGGGGAGGTTGACAAGTGCACAGATGACTAATATGGTGGAACTGTGCCATTAGAGGGGTCCAATTAGATGTCCTGGGAGCCCCTCTTCCTCAGAGATCTGCCCCTCCACATAGAGACATTCGCTCACATGGGCTCCTTCCAGACCCCCCTTTCCCTGCAGAGGAGAGGAGGGGACCTGCATGGGGAAAGCAGACCAGTTCTTGAGGGTAATGGGGTCTTTCCCTTTCCAAATGATGGCTCCCTTCCTGTCCCCCTTTTTCCAGGGTGACCCCTGGCTGACCCCCATTCTGGGGAGAGATCCACTGCACTCTGGCTCCACTCAGAAAAACAATTTCATGGAAACAGAGCACTTTTTATTTCCTCCCTCCCATCTACTTGCCCCCAAAAACCTAGAACTTTTTTAAAAAACAAAAAAACCCTCTTATTCTTGTAAGGAGGTGGGGGTTAGGGAAACCGCAGTGCCTTAGGACTCTCGGTACCACAGACAGGTGGCGAGCAGGGATGTGAGTCTAGGGGAAAGGGGCCTGCCTGGGTGGTGGAGAAGAGAAGGGGGAGGGCTGTCAGGGGTTTGAGGGAGTCATGGGCTGTAGGGGAGGGCATGTGGCTTGGGAGTCAGAAGAGATGGCCTGTGGCTGGGACCAGCTGGGAGGAAGGTCCATAGGTTCCTGAACATTCCTGCTGGCCTGTTCGTGCCTGGCCGAAGCCTTCTCATTCCAGAAGCAAGATTCCACCTGCTCTGGGCCCTACACAGTCTGACTTGGTGGGTCACGCCAGGAGCTGCCACAATACCTCCCCCATCCCCATTCCCCTGGGGGGTCTCTGGTCTCCTTTCCCCAATCTCCTGCTCTCTGATCTTTTCTAGCGTCTTTACTCTTCCCCACCCTTCTCATATTTTCCTTAAAGAAAATAGGATACTTTGGTCATTTAACTGCGAGTCCAGTGCCTGGAACCGTCTAAGGTCCGGAGGCCGTTTTGTACATTCTCCTGCTGATGGGCTGGAAATGAGTCACTCCATAGAATCCACTGTGTGGAAAGACCCAGGGTTTAGAAAGAACCCCTCTATCCCACTTGCTGTTTTGGCTAGTCTGCGCTGGAAGCCACAAGCAGGTGTGATGGTGGCAATGGCCTCTTGGGGAAGGGGGTAGACATTGTCCACTCTGCATGGCTTGGGAGCTATGCCTGGCATGGTGCCTGACACATAATGGGTCCTCAATATTTAAATGTGTGAATGTGCCTAGTGGTCATTTGAGGGTGTTGAGAGGTTGGGAGGCTGGTGGTGGAAGAGGGAGCCCGGGCTCTGGTGCTGTAGCAAGGGGGACTGCAGCTGTGGACGTCTACCTTCCACCTAGTGCCAGGGCGGTCATGACAGGCAGTTCTGCCTGCCTGAGCAGCTATGGTGTACAGAGGAAACTATCATAGATCAGGAGCTTGGAAACCACTGTCTCATCCTGGCTTCTCGGGTGACCTTCAGCATATGACTTTGGCATTCCTGGGCCTCAACTTCCTTGAGTTCTGGAGAATAAAATGATCCATCCCGGATACTTCAGAGGGCTGTTGTGAGCATCAACTGTGGCATTGTGTGAAAGTGCTTGGTAAACTGTAAGGCAGGCATAATCCGACTTTAGGTTTGTATAACACATTCATATACAGTATCTCATTTGCTTCTCACATCTACCCTGTGAGGTAGGGAGAATAGGATTCAGATTCTGCAGCAAACTCATGGTGTCTGGCATTTCCACAGGCATGATCGATTTATTCCCCAAAAGACTTGTGCAAATAGTCAGGGTATTTGTGGCTTGTCTTCCTTTAGAGATGAGGAAGCTGGGTCCAGAGAGGTGAGATGACCAAGGTGGGATTCCCCTTCTCTGATGGGGAGCCTGGGGCCGGGGGCCGGTCTGACGTGTAGGTCAGGTCCCTGGCACCACACCTGCTTAGCCTCAGATGGAGCTAGGAGGTAAACGAGGAGGAGGTGTTAGGGCAGGGCAGGGGGCTGGCCTCAGCTCCAGCCTTGGCCAGCTGTTTCCTTGACTGCCCGTACCTGGTTTGAGCGTATCAGCATGTTGGTCATCCTTCTCAACTGCGTGACCCTGGGCATGTTCCGGCCGTGCGAGGACATCGCCTGTGACTCCCAGCGCTGCCGGATCCTGCAGGTGAGTGTGTGTGTGTGTGTGTGTGTGTGTGTGTGTGTGTGTGTGTTGGGGGGTGGCCCCTCCTAATCTTAATGCCCCTTACTCCTCTGCAAGAGGCCCTGACCCAACTGGTGGGGGCTAGGGTGGGACTAAAGGGTATTCCCTCACCCACTTCTCAGTTTCAGCCACCTCTTGTCCCCACATTAGGCCTTTGATGACTTCATCTTTGCCTTCTTCGCCGTGGAGATGGTGGTGAAGATGGTGGCCTTGGGCATCTTTGGGAAAAAGTGTTACCTGGGAGACACTTGGAACCGGCTTGACTTTTTCATCGTCATTGCAGGGTGAGGGCCTGGGCTGGGGTGGGAAAGCAATGGATCAGATCGGTCCCTTCCCCAGGTTCAGGGCTCTGGGCCTTTGACCTCCCAGCTCCAGCCCAGTTACAGCACCACTTTCTCCCTGGGCTGTCTCCTGAGGATCTGAGGCTGCCCTGCCTCTAGCACTGTAGCCTATATTCTAAATTTTGAGGCCCTCTTCCTAATTCTGCCCCCTTCTCTGATGGGCAGTCTGTCCTTGTCTCGGGGGTAGCCTTGCCCCCCAGACAGAGAGCCGGATCTTCACAGTCCCTTGGTGAAGGAGAAAAAGGACTCAGAGGTCGTCCTGCTGCCCTTAAAGCAGGATTCCTCATTGACCTCTTTTGACCCCACTGTGGCCTCAGACTCAAAGGGCCTCCCTTTGGGCCCCTCCCTGCAGGATGTTGGAGTACTCGCTGGACCTGCAGAACGTCAGCTTCTCAGCTGTCAGGACAGTCCGTGTGCTGCGACCGCTCAGGGCCATTAACCGGGTGCCCAGTGAGTGACCCCTCAGCCCTCAGCCCCTGAAGAGAGCCCCAGGAGGAAATGTGGAAATCTCAGACCCCACCTGTACCACTGTGTCCTCACCTGACCCCTCACAGGCCCCGTCAGAGAAGGGCTCAGCGGGGAGCTGGGGTTGCTGGAACAAAATGGAACTCTGACTGTGGCACTATGGGAGTTACCTGGGAAGACCCCGCCTCATTTTAGCCTGGCTTTAGGTCAGAGTCTCAGAAACATCTCAGATGACCCTTTCCCTTCAGCTAGATGACCACTCCCCCTGGGAGGATAGAGGTGTGGGGACTGGAGAGGCTGACAGGCAAGGAGTGGATGCAAGGTGCTGATGGCCTTTTCTAGCCAGAACAGCCTCTCATACAATCTGGTTCTTGCTGGTGAGACATGCTGGCCACGCTGAACATGACTTCTCTCAAGACAAGGCCACTCCATGTCTCACCCTCCACCTCTGTCCCCTTCCTCCTTCCCACCGCCTTCCAACCCGTTGCAGCAACTGCCGGGCCCATTATCTAAATTAAACTGCATTGGTTTCTGGAGCCAGCCAGGCTTTGGCAGCTCTGGTTCCCCCTACATCCTGCCCCCTCCGTTTGCTCAGGCCCCTTTGCAACTCCCCAACCTACACAAGCTGCAGATGGTCCCTGCTGTGGTCCTAGGAGTGGGGTGGTTGGCGGGGAATGCATGTTTCTGGGGCTCAGTGCCTGGTTGTGTACCTGATGCAGCAGCCCCCTGCGCTCTGTGTGTGTGTGTGTGTGTGTGTGTGTGTGTGTGTGTGTGTGAGTGTGATGTTGCTGCTGCCCCTGGGAGGGCAGAGCTGTTGAATGTGTCCTCTGGGGCTCGGGGTGTGTTGGTGTTAACAGGAGCTCCAGAAGAGGGGCATGCCTTGCCTCCTCTCCCGCCCCAGGTGATGGCTGGCAGATTTATAGGCCTCTGTCTAACCACCGGTGTAATTCCCTTAATACAAACCCTGAGGAATTGATCTCAGTTGGAGCACAGAGAAGCTGAAGGGGGATGGGGTGGGAGGAGGGGGAGGGAGTGAGAAGACTGGGCTGGCAGGGGCGGGGCTGGGCGCTGCAGTCACCAAGAGGGTTAATTAGCTGCTGCTTAGCAGCTTTTGCCCTGGAGGGGGCAGGGGGCCATAGATGGCACTCTGGGGGTGAAGCCAGCCATTAGAGATCTGTCTGCTTGATGAGGGCTTGGCAAACTGGGGGCTGGTTCAGACCATTTGGGCCGATTGGGTTCTAGACCTGGAATGCAGTGAGAGGGCAGTAACCCTAATAGGGCTTTTGAGGAGGGGGTTTAGTGGCTTTCCCTGTGGAGGGGGTTGTAAATTGATGGACTTCTGAGAAGACAGTATTGTGTCTCTTCAGGTCCTAATTTGGGGATCTGGACCACGCAGGGAATAGATTCAGGGCAGCGGGGCTCAGAGCCGTAGTGACGCACAGGGCATCTTGGCCCCAGCCTAGGAGCTGGCTCTCAAAATGAGATTCCTGCCCACTGTCATTCCTCCTGGAGTTCGCTGCCTCAGTTTCCCTAATGACTCTGGTGGTGATATTAGAAAGATCAAGTGACTGTGCCTGTTGAGAGAAGGAAGTAGGTAGGGAGTGTGCGTGTGAGTGTGTGCGGGTGTGGGTGTGTGTTGGAGAGGGATTCAGAAGCCCAAAGCCTGGGTTCAAGTTCCGGCATCTACACTTAGCAGCTGTGTGATACTGGGTGAGTCAAGTCATTCCTCTGAGCTTCAGACTTCTCATCTGTAAATTGGGAGTGACATTATCCACATGTGATGATGTTGGGAGAGTTAGGAGGGGCCACAATTTCCCTAGCTCACTGTCAGTGGTACTGTGCAGATTACTATGGGCAAGCCACAAGGGGAAGTGGGTCGGGGTAAGGGGCTGCAGAGGCTATCTGGGGAGTCAGAGGTGTCTGTTGGTCTCCCCTCCAGCTTGAGCCGGGCCGTCTCAGCCTCAGAGTCCCTGGTGGGGCCCCTCCAGGAGTGCTGCCGGGCCGTGGCAGTCAGCCTAGCCCGGCCAGCCTGGTGTCCCCAGCGTGGCTTCTGCCCCCACAGGCATGCGCATCCTTGTCACGTTGTTGCTGGACACACTGCCCATGCTGGGCAACGTCCTGCTGCTCTGCTTCTTCGTCTTCTTCATCTTTGGCATCGTCGGCGTCCAGCTGTGGGCAGGGCTGCTTCGGAATCGATGCTTCCTACCTGAGAATTTTAGCCTGTGAGTGGTGGACAGGGTCCGGGAGGACCTGGGAGTGGTTGTGGGGCTGGGGCACCCCCCACCAGTTCCTCACTTCTGGTTGCTACCGACATATCTGTTCTAACATCTGAGACATATCTGGTTCTCGAACTTGGCTGCCCATTGGAACCACCTGGGGAGTTTTAAAAAGTACTGATGCCTGGGTGCCACCTCCAGAGATTCTGATTTCGTTGGTCTGGGGCTCAGCTTGGATGCAGAGATTTTTTAAACCCCTCCAGTGATCCTAATGTGCAGCAAAATTTGAAAACCACTATTCTAGTATGTGACCTTCCAACATCCTAAGTCTGGAGTCTCCCCACTCAGGCCTCATGCTCCTGGTGTCCACAAATCCCTGCCCTGCCCAGTCCCTTCCCCATTCTTGGTTCTGCCCTGCTTACCCTGTGTGCCTTGAGCACTCATGCCATCTCTCTTCCTGGGCCCTCTCCCTGGAGAGCCCACTCCCCAGCCTCACCCCTGTTCCCCTTCCCATCCTGCAGCCCCCTAAGCGTGGACCTGGAGCGCTATTACCAGACAGAGAATGAGGATGAGAGCCCCTTCATCTGCTCCCAGCCACGCGAGAACGGCATGCGGTCCTGCAGAAGCGTGCCCACGTTGCGTGGGGAGGGGGGCGGTGGCCCACCTTGTGGTCTGGACTATGAGGCCTACAACAGCTCCAGCAATACCACCTGTGTCAACTGGAACCAGTACTACACCAACTGCTCAGCGGGGGAGCACAACCCCTTCAAGGGCGCCATCAACTTTGACAACATTGGCTATGCCTGGATCGCCATCTTCCAGGTGGGGCAGCCTGGGCCCCGGGAGATTCCCCAGAACACCAGCCCCAGGACACAGCCCAGGATCGGAGTGGTCGCTCTCAGGGTTGGGGTGGGGGTTAAGGCCTCTGGAGGAGACTGGAGGAGGATTTGGTGGGCCCGTAGTCAGCCTGCCCCTCTGCACCCCCTAGGTCATCACACTGGAGGGCTGGGTCGACATCATGTACTTTGTGATGGATGCTCATTCCTTCTACAATTTCATCTACTTCATCCTCCTCATCATCGTGAGTGACTCCTCAGATCCCTGTGGGGATGGGCGATCCTGGGGACACCCGTGGGAGCAGTCCAGAGAGGGGATAGTTTGTTCTGTCTGAAGTTTTCAGCTCTCAGGGCAAGTCCTGTACAGAGGGTATCTGTCATGTAGTAGGAGGGACACCAGATGCGGAGTCAGGAAGAAATCCAAGGTCAAGAAGGGACTTACTGCTACTGGAACCTTAGGCAAGTCATTCCTCTTGAGGCCCCCAGCACTGCTCTGGACCTCTGTTTCTTCATGGGTGAAATGGATGGTTCTCACCCTGAGATGATATCACCTCCCCTAGAGGGCACTTGGGAATGGGAAAGGGTGATTCTGGTTTTGATTTTTTTTAATAGCTTTATTGAGACATAACTCGCATATCATTCAATTCATCCCTTTGAATGAATCCAGTGGTTTTTTTTTAGCATGTTCGCAGAGTTCTGTTTTTCATAAGGACAAGGGGAGTGCAATTGGCAACTTGTTACTGGGGGAGGGGAGAGAAGTTAAACATCCTGAAATGCTTGCAAATAAAGAATTATTCCACCCAAAGTTCTGATCAGTGATCAATTGGTGTTAAATGCTGCCTGATCTCTTATTCCTGCCAGTTCAGAAATTGCAAGACTTTAGGAAGGCAGAAGACGGAGGCAAAAGCAGCAATATTTAATAGTTTTAATCACTACCATTCATAGTTAATAACTTCATCGCTACCACTTTGAGCCAATATTTATTGAGCACTTACTATGCACCAGCCCCTGATCTAAGCACTTTCAATGTGCTGGTGCATTTAATCCTCACCGTAATCCTCTCCATTTTACAGATGAGGAAACCGACGTTTCCTCATTTATCTGACCCTACCAGGCGCTTTGCCTATGCTGTGTATTAATCTCCAAGAGTGGGGCATCACTGCTGACGTATGCTGTAACATCTGCTGCCTGTTTAATCCTCGTCGTCCCCTGTGAGGTGCCAGGGTAGGGATTGTGGTCCCCATCTCTTAAATGAGAACTTGGCACCCCAGAGGGTGGGTCACTGGGCCAAAATCACACAGAAAGTAAGTGGCTGGGGCTAAGAATTCAGTCCCAGGCTAACGACTCCACATTCAGCCTTTCTTCCATGTCACCAAGAGGCCAACGACAGAGCCAGACAGAGGGACAGATATTGAGAGAAAGAGATTAAGAAAGATTAAGATCTACTCAGGACCTAGGACTAGCTCCAGAGAGAGAAGAACACAAAATGAGGCAGCTCCTGGTGAGTGAGAGACAGAGGGTAGGCCCTGAGAAAGAGCAAGTCCCCAAGGCCACCCCCTCCTGCCTGCGTAACTTCCCCTGGTGCGGAAGAGTGGGCAGGCTTGGG
Source organism: Macaca fascicularis (assembly GCF_037993035.2). Classification (NCBI taxonomy): domain Eukaryota; kingdom Metazoa; phylum Chordata; class Mammalia; order Primates; family Cercopithecidae; genus Macaca; species Macaca fascicularis. Next base: position 56,137,739 of record NC_088390.1, on the reverse strand, counting down.
GCGAAGCCTGGCTGGAGGCCCGTTCCCATCCCTGGCCACCACCTCAAGGGGCGAGGCCAGTGCTTCAGGGAAGTGGGGTCTTCTCACCATGTGGCCCCCCCCACCCCACTCCCTTTCCCTCGTGGGCTTGGTAGAGGGGGAAGGAAGCAGACAGGGAGATAAGGGGCCTAGTTTCCACCCTCCCACACACCCCCTGAAAAATCTTTCCTAACAGCTCTCTGGAATCACACTAGTGAAGCTAATTATCATAATTACTAGGACACGATCTAGAAAAAAAAAATCTGCTTTGTCACCATAAATATTCATTTCCTTCATTCGGGATTGTTATCCAAGCAATGGCCGTTCCAGAGTTCTGGGAAACTGAGGCATGGATATGGGGACTGGGGGAGTGTGAGCAAGTCAGGTGGCAGCTTGACTAGTCTGTAGGGTCAAGGGTTCAACCCCTCCCCCATCTGAGGGAGGGGGGCACAGGGAAAATGGGGACAGATGAGGCCAATGGTCCCTGTTTTCAGATGAGGATACGTGGTCCCATTGCTAAGGGTCTCTCCCAAAGTCACACAGCTAGAATTGGGGCTAGAAGTAGGAGTCTTGTAAATGATGTTTTCGCCAAGATCTCAAGGCTCAATATAATTTGAAAACCCCGTGTCCCTAATATTGCATTCATTTCCACAGCATTTGCTACTCCTAATGGAAATTGCAGAAGGGTGCTGCGTCTCTGCAGGTGTGCGTGTTTAGGGACAGGGAATTTGAGAGATTGCAGGATAACACCATGTTCGATAGCAACATCTTGGAATTTCATAGAGCTTAGTTCCAGTCTTAGCCTTGCTCTGAATTAGCTGAGTGATCTTGGGCAAATGCTTTGACCTCTCTGGGCCTCGGTTTCCTTACCTGTCTGATGGAGATTACAACAGCATCACCTCCTGAGGCTGTCTTAAAAATAAAATGAGATAATGCTTGGAAAATAACTGAGCGTGGCGCCTAGCGCATAGGAATTCCTCTGTATGTGGTGGCTGGCATTGTGATTCACTTTTCTTCAGGACGTCTCCTCTTCCTGTCCCCACCCCTACAGGTGGGCTCCTTCTTCATGATCAACCTGTGCCTGGTGGTGATTGCCACGCAGTTCTCAGAGACCAAGCAGAGGGAAAGCCAGCTGATGCGGGAGCAGCGTGTGCGGTTCCTGTCCAACGCCAGCACCCTGGCTAGCTTCTCTGAGCCCGGCAGCTGCTATGAGGAGCTGCTCAAGTACCTGGTGTACATCCTTCGTAAGGCAGCCCGCAGGCTGGCTCAGGTCTCTCGGGCAGCAGGTGTGCGGGCTGGGCTGCTCAGCAGCCCAGCACCCCTTGGGGGCCAGGAGACCCAGCCCAGCAGCAGCTGCTCTCGCTCTCACCGCCGCCTGTCCGTCCACCACCTGGTGCACCACCACCACCACCATCACCACCACTACCACCTGGGCAATGGAACGCTCAGGGTCCCCCGGGCCAGCCCAGAGATCCAGGACAGGGATGCCAATGGGTCCCGCCGGCTCATGCTGCCACCACCCTCGACGCCTGCCCTCTCCGGGGGCCCCCCAGGTGGCGCAGAGTCTGTGCACAGCTTCTACCATGCCGACTGCCACTTAGAGCCAGTCCGCTGCCAGGCACCCCCTCCCAGGTCCCCATCTGAGGCATCCGGCAGGACTGTGGGCAGCGGGAAGGTGTATCCCACCGTGCACACCAGCCCTCCACCGGAGACGCTGAAAGAGAAGGCACTAGTAGAGGTGGCTGCCAGCTCTGGGCCCACAACCCTCACCAGCCTCAACATCCCACCTGGGCCCTACAGCTCCATGCACAAGCTGCTGGAGACACAGAGTACAGGTGACAGCTCCTGGGGGAGGTGTGTGGGTGCCCTTGTCTGGGAATCAGGTGGCGTCCCAGAGGGGACTAGGGGTCTGGAGTCAGAGGGACCAGGGCTCATATTCTCATGCTGCCTCTCATTGCTTAGGCACCTTCAACCAGCCACATCCCTGCTTTGAGCTTGAATTTTCTCATCTGCTAAAGTGGAAATCATAATTCCTACATCGTAATAGCAGTAACTATCATGTAATAAGCACCTGCTTCGTGCTGTTTGCAATAATGTCTAGCAACTGTTGCACAATGCAATGGCTGTGTGCCTGTCACATGCTTTGCAGGCAAAATCCCATTGGATCCTCTCTACCCATTAGGTGATAGCCTTTCTTAGCATCCTCATTGTGTGGATGAGAACCAGGAGGCTTGGAGAGGTTGCTTGACTCACCCAAGGCTGTGCTGTTGGTGAGGGGCGGACTCGGGGCGCACACTCAGGACTCCCCGTTGTGAGGCTCAGAGAGGAAATGGTGTGTGACTGTGCCCAGCTTCATGCCCCACTGGCTAAACCTGAGTCTCATTGCCTCCGCACGGGGAGACCCAGTTCAGGGAGCTGCTTGTCTGATGGGTGAAACTCCCAGTGTCGTGGGGGCAGTGAGACACATAGGGACGTCGGGCTCTCCCCAGCAGACAGGTTCACTGTAGCTGCAGCCCACGGCCTGTGTTTCAGGAAGGATGTGGCACGTGGGGAGCAGCGGGATATTCGTGGGGATGTTACGTGGGAATGTGGGCTGGGACCAGAAGGTGCTATCACAGAACCCAGAGCGAAAGGTTTCTATGCCAGCTCCTCCACTACCCTGCCACGGGACGTGGGCCAGTCACATGCACCCACGATTTTATTTCCTCCTGTGTAAAAGGCAAGGCTGGGCCCATGATTACTGTCAGTGGGTGCTTACTGACTCCCTCCTGTGTGCGAATGCAGTCAAGGGGGAAATGTTGCTGAGAGCCCACCCGGGGCCAGGCCCTCAGCTGGGGGCCTCCACATCCATGCTTTACCTGGTAGTCTCTGAGGTTCTCATATTCTGTGAGCAAAGCTGGATTTAAAGGGACATTGATGTCTCAGGCTAGGTCCCTGAGTGTGTGTGTATGAGTGCATCTAGTATGCATGTACGTGTCAATGTCCGTGAAGGGGTCAAGTGTGTGTGTATGCATGTGTGCATGTGTGTGTCTGATGTTTATATGCATATGTAGGCACATGTGCTTGATGTGTGTAGGTACATGTGCGATATGAAGCTCTTTCCTTGGTGTGTGTGCATGCACATGTGTGCATGTGTCTTGCATGTGTCATGTGTGAATGTGTTTGTGCACACATGTTTTGGTATGTGCATGTATGTGTGCCCATGTGGTGGTGTGCAAATCGTATGAGTGTGTACACAAGTGTGTGCATCTGGAGCACGTGTGCAGGTGCACGTGTCTGGTGTGGGTGTGTGTGCAAGTGCACGTGTGTGGGCGTGTCTTAAGGATCCCTTGGAAAGTGCTGCTCAGAGCAGTGTTTTGCAGGCCTGGCTTCTGGGAAGGGGAAGGGGAAGGGGAGTGAGGCTCCTTGCTGAAGTCGCCTAGGATATAGGAGCTGTCCAGGATCTCAGAGGACATCCAGACCACCTCTCTGAGCCCCAGGACACTCAGCAGTGACTGCCAATGAAGTGCTATTGACATCAGGGCATCTTGTGGGTCAAGACTGCCCACCTTGCAGGACATTCTACACCCCTGGCCCACTAAGTGCCTGGCACCCCATCACTGTAACAACCCCAGACTCCCTGACACATTTTACACTTACTTGAAGGGCAGGGTAGCCCCAGGTATGAGACTCTGGAGCCTCTCACCTCTACTCTTCTGTTCCAGGTGCCTGCCAAAGCTCTTGCAAGATCTCCAGCCCTTGCTTGAAGGCAGACAGTGGAGCCTCTGGTCCAGACAGCTGCCCCTACTGTGCCCGGGCGGGGGCAGGGGAGGTAGAGCTCGCCGACCGTGAAATGCCTGACTCAGACAGCGAGGCGGTTTATGAGTTCACACAGGATGCCCAGCACAGTGACCTCCGGGACCCCCACAGCCGGCGGCAACGGAGCCTGGGCCCAGATGCAGAGCCCAGCTCTGTGCTGGCCTTCTGGAGGCTAATCTGTGACACCTTCCGAAAGATTGTGGACAGCAAGTACTTTGGCCGGGGAATCATGATTGCCATCCTGGTCAATACACTCAGCATGGGCATCGAATACCATGAGCAGGTAGGGGTGTGGCAGAGGCAGGGCTCCTGCCAGCTGCTTTTCGTCTGGGGCTGGGGCCTTCTACCTCCCTCCGCACCCCTCCTCCTGTGCTCTGCTTCCTCTCCGTGCTGCTAGCCCGCCTGGCAGGGAGGAGGGGAGGTGGGTGATGGAGCAATGCATGGAGATTCTCTAGAGGGAATGTTTAAAGTCTCTGAGTATGGAGGTCACCCTGGGCAGGCCACAGGGTATGTTCTACCCGGGAAGGCTTCTCAGAGGAGCCTGGCTTTGAAGGATGTGAACAAGTGGTGAGCGTCAGCATGTGGGGAGAGCCACGTCCCTGGGAGAGGTTTGGGTCTTTGGAGAAGGTATAGTGGGGAGTGGGGGTGTTGGAGGTTCCCTGGCATCCATCTGACCCACTAAGTCTGGGTGTGACTGATTGGAGGCAGGAGGGGCCATGTGAACGGGGTGCAGAGGGGAGGGTGGGTGCCTGCGCCTGTGTGGAATGAAGGCCTGTTGGGGTCAGGGAGGGAGGCCGTCCTTCCTGGCCTCCCGTCTGGGAGCCATGCTGTGAACCAGGGCAGCTTAGGGTGGATGAGAGTGCCCAGCATGGCAAGGGGATTGAAACCATCGCGTTTGAGGAATCGTTCTAAGAACCGGGATGTTTAGTGAGGAGGAGAGAGGGCTCAGCAGGGACAGGCAAGCTGTCTTCAAATATTTGAAGGGCTGTCATGTGGAAGAGGAAGCAGGCTTGTTTTGTGGGGCTGATGGCTGCAAGCAGTAGGATCTGGGCTGAGGGGGAGGAGGCTTTTCTAACCCTTAGAGCTATGCAGAGACAGAAAGGGTAGCCTGGGGGACCCCACTGATCCCCCACCATGAGCTGAGGCTGCATGCTTGTTGGGGGTCCAAGCAGGCACCGTGGGTCCTCACAACTAGGTTTGGCTCCCTCTTCCACAGGGTTCTTTCCAGAAGTCGCTCCCCCTCCCCCAAGTCTGGCCTTCCAGGTCACCCCGTGGCTGATTCTTGGAAAAGGAGAGAGGCTAGCAAGCAGGTGCTGCCGTTCATGGTCTGCCCAGGCTCTGCTCGCCTGGGTGTTCTGGCTTCCCTGGGGCAGCAGGGAGGCACTGGGCCTTCAGAACCCAACCTTCCCTGGTTTGGAACGAAGGTCATGCACCTCCCCACCTCCACACCCTCCCAATCAGGAGCAGAGGTGGAGGAGACCAGAGGTGTGGAGTGGCTCCTACACCAGCACAGTACTCTGTGGAAGGGGCATCTCGAGCAGGTGGTACAGGCAGGGTGGTACAGGCATGCTGGGAGGTCTGGGTTGAGGCTGAGGGGCGCAGGTCAAGCTAGGTCTGGAGCAGACTGTGAGGTGTTCGCTTTTCTGGGGAATTCGAAGCCCCCCGCCACCCCAATGAACTCTGCACCTGCAATATTTTGAGCACCCAGCTTTTACCCAAGACTGCCTGACCTGGCCAGGTGCACCCCTCCCCATCACCATCACCGCACATTGGCGTCCCTTCCTCTAGCCTCCACAGTGCCCCCTCCAAGTAGCCATGAGGTGGAAAGAGCCTGGGACCCTGGCTGCAGTGCCAGCGGGTGGGTGCGCATAACACCACGATGGGCATGTTGTGTCTGGGCTGCGTGGGTGTGGTTGTGTGTGCACATGCCCACTCTGCTCGCCTCCCAGGGAGAGGTGCTCCACTCTGCCAGATTGGTGGTGGTGGGGAGTGGGCAGCATTTTCTGCTTCCAGGACCCAGGTGGTGACAGCCACTAACCTCCCATTACTCAGGCTCCTTTCCCTCACCCCTTTTCTGGCCATGGTCAGGTGCCCCTCCCTCAGGGGGCACCTCCCCAAGTGCCCTCTCCCTACCCCTGGGGGATGCACCCAGCAGTCCCTGCCCAGCTGATGCTGCTGGTGGAGGTTTTGATTGCACTGGGAAGAAGCTGAGTCACACAGACCCAGGGCAGATGAAGCCTCGGCAAGAGGGCTTTCAGTTAAACGTGAAGAAGGACGCCCCTTTGGAGAGGAGGCAGCAGCCATCAGTCAGGGCTGCCTGCACCATCTCCTTGCTCAGGTTCCTGAGGAAGGGTGGGGACAGCCCAGGGCTCCTAAGTCCTCAGCAGCGCGGAGGCCTCACTCAGTGGCAGCAGTGTCTGCTCCAGAGAGGGTTTTGTCCCCATACCTGGTTGCTGAGGGCCCCATGAGGGTGAGTGGGAGTCCCCAGCAGGCTGGGCAGATGACTGACAGCTGCCCAGCGGGCTCAGGGGCGCAGAGAGTAAGAAGTCCCAGAAGCTGCCATGGCCCTGTGCTTGCAGGCACTGCGGCGTGAACGTCCCGCCATCTGGGCCCCGGAGCCTGAGCATGCTGGGGGCGGGGGGTTGCCAGGGAAGGCAGCGAGGAGATGTGGGGGGCTGAGACAGAAACACAGAGTGGGCACAGAGAGGGAGGCAGAGACACATGGGGGGATGGACACGCAGAGGGAGACAGAGGAGGCTGATGCGGGCGAGACAGAGGCACAGAGGGCAAGATGGAGACGGGGGAGGAGGACGGGACACGCAGGCAGCGGATAAAGAATGTGGAGGCAGAGATGAGCCACAGCAGAGATAGACAGAGACAAATGGTGCCACAGAGACACACGGGGAGACAGAGACACAGAGAGGGAGTTGAAGACAGAGACCGAGTCCCAGATGCAAATGAGGACAGAGATGGGGTGGGATGGGGAGACAGAGACTCCCCTGGAGCTGGCTGTGTGAGGTGCTGCTGTGTGGAGGGAGAGCAGCTGCTGACAGAGGAGGCTCATGGCTTCCCTGCGGTGCCCTTAATGAGGCAATTGTGTCCATTGATCCTGGAATCGATCAGATTGGGGGGGCCCTGGAGAGGGTGTTGCTGGTGCTTCGCCAGAGGAGCCCCTGCCCTCCCTCCCGGCTATCACCGCTGCCCTCTGCAGACCCTGTCCTCTCCCACCATCCCCTGGCTGACTCCTCATTCACTTGTCCTGTCCCCCCAACCTGTGCTACCCCACCATCCTCCTGACTGAGGAAGCACCTATATGTCATACGCTGCTCTGCCCGGGGCTGGCCCCATGCTGTCTGCTCTCTCCTGCTTCCTCCACCCCTTAACCACCAGCTGGAGGAGAACTGGCAGGATTGGTTTGTCCAGAGGGCTGGTAAGGAGGACAAGAACCCAGGAGACTGAGGAGAGAGCAAGAAAATGACTTGATGTTGAAGTGTGATCTGATATGGGGCCAGCCTACATGGAGAACCTTTTCCCAATTCGTCCTTTTGCACTGGAGTTGGACCTAAGCAGTGATTTACTGGTAAATGTTTAACAACCAGCCCTTCTAAAATAATGAAGTCCTGATCTATAGCATTTGCCAATTTCCATGGTGTAAATGCTCCCACCATAGCTGGTTTTAAGCTACCAACACGATTCCACTGAATGTGGGGTTGGGAAGAGACGTGGACAATTGGTCCTCCCAAGCCAGTGAGAAACAGCTCCAGCACACCACTGGGCTCAAGGCACTGTCCTTCTTTTTAAAGAGGTCACAACAAGTAAACAGTCATATTTACTTGATGTGGCACATGCTCAGAGAGGGATGCATGGAGGAGGAGCCCTTAACCCAGACCAGAGAAGGAATTCAGGGAGGGCTCCATGTAGGAGATGACCTCTGGGCTGAGTTTGAAGGAAGAGGAGGACATAGCCAGTGAAGGTGGAGGGTAGGGCACAGTATGAGGGCTCCTGCAGTGGTCCAGGCAGTTCATACTACATCTTCATCCCTGGAAATGGAGAGCAGAGGGCTGGGGAGAGCTGGCTGGAAGCTGGATCTGCAGGACTCAATCGGCTGGAAATGTGGGTTGAGAGGAGGCAGCAAGGATGACACCCAGGTTTCTACCTGGGGTAGGAGCAATGTGGCTTGAGCAGATGTGGGCTGGGGGACATGTTGCATACAAGGTGCCTGCAAGCCATCCTGACCATATCCAGCAGACTGTTAGAGCTCAGAAAAGAGGTTGCCTTCTCCTCTGTGTCTCACCTGGGTCTGCACTGGGGCCAGACCTCTCCAGGAAGAGGGGAGAGTGCACGAGTGGGCCTTGGAGACACAGGAGCTTCCTAACATCTCCTTCCTGGCTCTGGGTCATGGTGGGGTGGGGGACAGGTGCTCGTCTCATGTTCTAGAAGAGGGACAATAGCATGTGGGGAGAGGGGAGCTACATGTGGCCCAGTGGTCTCCTGGGCCGTAGACAGGGAGAGGAGGGGGAGAGTCCAGGGTAGACGGCCTTGCAGGCTGAGAGAGGACAGGGCAGGTGATGACTCTGCTCATTGCTCACACTCTGGGGCCGTCCTGTCACTCCAGATACATGTCCAGAGAGGGTTTCTATTTATAAGTGAGTGAGGTTGGCTGTTCAAGGCGAGAGAAGCTGGGGGTGGGGCAGGGGGAGGTGGTCCAGATATGCTAAGTATTAACTTTGAAGGAGGTCATAGACTCCTTTTCAGTTCTGCTGAAGGCTGGGGATCCTCTCCCCAGAAAATACCCACATGCATGGACACCCTAAATGTGGCCTTTGAGGGCAAAGGTTTATGGACACCTCCCACCCCAGCCAGTCCCTTGGTCTCCAGATAGAGGAGCCCTGGCTGAAGAGCTGGGGCTGAGGACCGAGCAGAGCTTTGGGGGATGATCCTTTACAGCTGACTGGCCCCAGACATTCAAAGGCTATCTGGTGTGGGAGGGAGAGGGGCATTGTTTTGGAGATGTCTGCTAAGGTGTTCTCTCGTTCTTTTAGGCATCCCCTGGCTCCATGCTCTCCCAGTTCCACAAACAAGGGGAGCATATCCTGTGCACAGCACACTAGAATAGAACACTAGAATATCAGGGGTTGAGAGCTGAGCCAGAAACACCCAAGAAATGTAGGTTCTGGTGGAAAAGTCATTCTGTTTCATGGATGATTATGCCAAATGCCGCAAGAGAGGCTTCAGGGGACAAAGGAGAGCTGCTCAACCCCAGCTGTCCTTTGGAAGGGTTTCACGAAGTTGGTGGCTTTTGAACGGAGCCTCGAAAGATGAATGGAATTGACAGTGGCTTGGGTGGTGGAGGTGGGGGGAGGTGGGAGATGGAGGGGTGGGTAGGAGCGGAGAGATCTAGGTGGAGAGATTAGGGCACATGCACAGGGTGGCACTGGATGCTCTGAAGGACAGTCAGGTTTTCCTCCCTGCCCTGGCCCTGAGTTGTCTGAGCAGGGATTGATGTTAGCCCAGCGGGGCTGAAGGAAGCCGGTGCTTCCCATAGGTGCAGGCTGGGTGGGGGAGGGCCTGGAGGCTATTTCTGTTGTTCAGATCAGAGGCAAAGAGGGCCCCAAGTAAGGCCATAGCTATGGGAACAAGGGGGTGTGGATAGGACGCAATTTCATTGGCAGGTTCTCTGGGCCGGGGCACCTTAGTGTCTGGAGGGATGAAGGGCGGGCAAGAATCCTAGAGAACCCAAAGTTTCTAAGGCAGAATCCTGATCATGATGGCGCCGCCCGGGAAGGAGCAGGTTTGGGAGAGGAGGTGAGAGGGTTTGTTTTGGATGCGCTGAGTTTGAGATGGCTGTGGGCCATCCTGGGAGGGAGATCAGGCAGGCTCTGGATCTCTGGATGAGAAGCCAGGAGCTTGGAGAGATTGTTTAGTGTCGTCTACACCCCAGTGACAGCCAGAGAGGTAGGAGTGGGGGTGCTGGTGGAGGGAGCAGGCTTAGACTGAATTCTGAGGAATGCTGGCCTGAGGGAAGAGAGGCGTGAAAGGAGCGCTGGGAGGGGGAGGAGGTGGTTGCTCAGGGTCGGGGAAGCCAAGGGAGGCTGGGCTTGCAGCGGGAGGGGCCGGTCTAGGTTCAGCTGCTGCCGAGGCATCCACTAAGAGGAGGGCTGGGAAGAGGGTCCCTGGACAGAGCTGGAGCTGTGGGGCCCAGAGTTCAGAACTGAATGGGTCTCGAGTCCCACAGAAGCTTTCTGCTTTTAGGCAAGGGAGAAGGAGATTGAAGAAGTGATGGATGCAGGCATAACTGATAGGCCAGGACCCAGGGAAGCCTGGGGGGTGGGGTGGGGCGGGGGAGCGCATCAAAGTGCAGGTGGAGGAACGACTGGCTCCCTTCCAGGAGAGGAAGAGAGACAGTGGGGTGCACAACACAGAGCTCTTTGGAGGAGGGACATGGAGCCCCCCCATATAAGCCTGCAACGAGGGGCCAGGTGGGGGGTAGAGCAGAGTCCAGAAGATTTGAAGCAGCTGCTGGGGGAGAGAGGAGACCTAAGAAGGGAGGAACCAGGGACTGTGAATAAAGGCATGAGACAGCCATGGGGCCACCACCCGCAGGGAATCACTTGTCCAGTCAGCACAGGTTCGTGCCTCTCTCAAGCGACACTCAGCACTTCCAGAGCCGCAGAGGAGAGGAGGAGGGCAAGGGCACTTACCTGGGCTGCGGCTGGGCAGGGCAGGAGCCCTTGAAAGTCTTTGTCAGAAGGGCAGCCTTTATGTGGCCTGCTGGGGCCCACCATGGTCTAGAGGCTGTCCAGGTGGACAAGGCACAGGGGCTGCAGCTCCAGCATTTTATTATGTATTTATTTTAAGAGATAGAATCTTGATCTGCCCCCTGGGCTGGAACGCAGTGGCTTGATCATGGCTCACTACAGCCTGGAACTTCTGGACTCAAGCGATCCTCCCGCCCCAGCCTCCTCAGTAGGCGGAACTATGGGCACCTGCTACCACGCCTGGCTACAGCTCCAGAATTTTAAGTAGCAGGGGCCTTGGGCCAGCCGTCTTGAAGCTGAGTGGGCACCGTGAGTGTGCTGTGCCTAGTTAGCTTGTGTGTTTACTTTCGAGGGCTTTGGGGAGCTGGGAAAGATCATGTCACCTACACCCCAATGACAGCCGGAGAGGTGGGAGTGGGGGTGCTGGTGAGGGGAAAAAGCTTAGAATGAACTCTGAGGAATGTTGCCCTGAGGGGAGAGAGGCAGTGACTGCAGCTAAAGCCTCTCTTTGGCATTGCCTCTGATTAGGAGGCCCTGGGGGCACCATGACACCTAGCAGTGTGCCCAGTGGGCAGGAGGGCGCAGGAGGGAGGATCCAAGCTGGAGAGCTTCCAGGGGGCTGGGAAAGACCAGGACCGTGATCTACATGATGAGGCCTGTGAGATTTCCAGGAAACCTCCTGCCACCGAGGTGTTCTCTGACTTCCCACGCCTCCTTGAAGACTTGCCTCCCACTGACCCAGTGACCCTCACCGCCTCACTGCAGCCTGTCTGGGCCCCTGTCCTGGGTGGGTGGGAGCAGCAGGAAGGCCCATCAAAAGCAGAGGTGAGGTAAGCCGAGGAGTCTCAATGGAAGAGCAGAGATTTCAGGGTCAGTGGAGCAGATGGAAGCTGGGGTGATGGCGGCTGGCTGGGGTAGGGCTTGGGCAAAGCAGGAGTGACTGGTCCAAGCCTCTGCTCAGCTCTGGCCAGGCCTGTCCAGCCTCTCATGCCCTCCCTGCAAGAGGCACATCACTGTCTGCCAGAGCTGACTCTCAGGCCTCCTGCCTGGACCGCTGCAGTATCCTAATTGGTTTCTGTCTCTACCTTCCAAGCCATCCACACGCTGCCACCACTGCAGCCAGATTAATCTTCTTAATACACTGCTTTGCACATTTCCTCCCTCCCTTCCCACCCACCCAGGGCTTCAGTGGCAGCGTGATAGGCAGAGACAGGGAGCAGAGGAAGGCTGTTCCCCCTGGCCTGCTGACCTTGTAGCCTTGTCTCCCACCAGCCCCTCTCACCCTTTGATCTGGGCAGACCACTTGATCCTTGGTTCTGCAGTGTGCCCTGCACACCCCTTCCCTTGCTGCCCCCAGGTGGGGACACCTCCGTGGACATCCTCCTGGGCTGTCCTCCCCACTGGCCCACTGACCTCAGCCAGGATTGAGCTTCTGTGGCTCCTGGGTTTTGTCCCCAGTGTGGTGTTTAGTTGCAGCCTTGCAGATATCGGTCCGGCCATGTGTGAGCTTGGCCCTGGGCTGGGGTTTCTCACAGGCTTTCACTCCTTTCTTCTGTAGAGCAGCCTCCCAGGAGGTAGTGTTACCCTGTTTAACAGAAGAGGTGGCCGGGCGCGGTGGCTCAAGCCTGTAATCCCAGCACTTTGGGAGGCTGAGACAGGCGGATCACGAGGTCAGGAGATCGAGACCATCCTGGCTAACACGGTGAAACCCCGTCTCTACTAAAAATACAAGAAAATTAGCTGGGCGAGGTGGCGGGCGCCTGTAGTCCCAGCTACTCGGGAGGCTGAGGCAGGAGAATGGCGTGAACCCGGGAGGCGGAGCTTGCAGTGAGCCGGGATCGCGCCACTGCACTCCAGCCTGGGGCACAGAGCAAGACTCCGTCTCAAAAAAAAAAAAAACAAAAAAACAGAAGAGGCCACTGGGGATCTGAGAGGCAAAGGGACTTGCCCAAGGTCACATAGGAAGAAAGTCTCAGAGTTGGTGGTACCTTTCTAACACCAGTGTTCGGCACGCAGAGGGCACACTTAGGGCTAGTTGATGGAGCTGCTGTGGGGCTTGGGGAGCCCTTGTGCTGGGAAGTACTGAGCAGCTTACCGCTGCTGTAAGGTGACAGCCCGAGGGGAGGTGTTATGAGATGGGAGATGGAGATTTACAATTTGCATCAGCACAGACAAGAGACCTGGGGCCTCTGGGTGGGATAAGCTCAGGCTGCCTGGCCTCATTTCACAGAAAGCTCCACTGGGCCTTGACATCTGTGAACAGCAGGAAGGATGCAGGCTAGACCTGGGAAGGGACTTCCACAGCTGGGGATGGCCAGTGAGGGGAGGCTGGCTCCAGCCTGATGGGTTTGTGTGCTCTCTGCCTGTGCTATGTCTGGGTGTATGGTGGGGGTGACATTGTGGAAAGGGTCTTGAGGACAGAGATGTAGAGCAAGGCACAACGGACCCGGCTATGCACCTCTCCAGGAGGGCGGTGTGACCTCCATCAAGGCACCACACCCCTCGGAGCCTCAGTTTCCCAGACTGTCTAGGAGGCTCACAGCCCTCCCTCATTTCATTGTGAGCAGGGAGGAAATGAAATCCCAGGAGGAGGTCTTCACCCTAGTTGGCCTGTGGTGGGCACTGGCAGATGTTGGCTCCACCCCTGCCCCTTTTCAACCGTAATTACAGCTCCAGTCCCTGGGGCAACCTTGTTGCTAAGATTGTGTCTCAGTGTCCTCATCCTGCATTTTCAGATCGTTCCCAGCCTCCAATTTAGTAACTTGGACAGACCTGGCTATCTGGGGGAGGAGGGCTCTTTTTTCCGTGGCTCACTGGAGGGAATACCGGGGACCTGGAGGAGACGACTCATTGACCCTTAGTGTTGCAGGGAGACTAGAGAGAGCGAGGCAGGGCCCTTTCCACCCGCATCAGGCTGCCCTGCTTCTCCAGGCCCGGAGCCACTTGGCTGGGCAAGAGAGGGGTTCCAGCCTTTGCTGGCACCGCCCTTGACAAGAGCCAATGAGGCAGGCCTTATGGGGCGGCAGGCCTCGCAGGAGCCCAGCATCATCCTTCTCCATGAGCCTCTCGGCGGTGTGCAGGAGAGTGAGGTGTGCACGTGACCACGAGCCGTCGGTACAGATTCCTGAGAGCCCTGTCGATAACACTGGGGAGTGAAGAGAACAGTCTCCTTCTCCACACACAGTAGCAGCTGGACTTTTAGAATTCACTGATTGAGATATGTGACATCAAAAGCTAGTGTGTTTTCAATGACTTTTAAAAGAACATTTCATTAATTTTTATTTTTAGCAGCTTTTTGGGGGTATGGTTTACATGCCATGAAATTTGCCCATTATAAGTGTACCTCAGCTGTGTCTTCACATTGAGTTGGTCTTTATTCCCAGAGCTCTGTTGATTTGAATATAATTTTATCTACATTAGAAGACATGTTGTGTATCCAGTCCGCTATGTGTCTGGATTCACAAGCCCCTTACCATCACCGTGGCTTGGTTCCGAATCCTGACTGTGTAATATTCTAGGAGTCAGAGGGATGTGGGATTGGGCCCCACCCCAGCTCTTCCTGCCCTGTGACTTTGAACTGGTCACCCTCCATCTCTTGGCGTCTTTTGCTCCTCTGAGACTAGCATGGCAGGACTACTGTGTGAATGGCATGAGGGGAGGTGCATGGTGGGCCAGAGAACCCGTAAAACATCATACCTGTGTGGTCCATGTACATTTTAATCTAATCCAAGGCCCGAAAACACAGCAAGTGGCAGAGTGACAGGGAGGAGGGTTCGCCGACTCCTGCTCCCTGGCAGACCGGACTTGGAAGCACAGAGAGGGGATCCACTTGGGCAGGTGGGGTCTGAGCCCAGGGCTTTATGTGCATTGATCCCGGCCCCGCCCCACCTCCCGTACTGTGCTCACGCTGGAGACACTTAATGGCCCTGTGTGACCTGGGTAACCAGGTCAGGTGGCAGTGCCTCCACTCACAATCCATGGAGCAACAACTTACTTGGGATCTGCTGGAGCAACAGGCTCCATGCCATACCGGCCCCCACGACAGCCGCTCCCCCTCTATACAGCTGGCTCTCTGCTTGCCTGCTGGCCCTGGCTCTGCCCCCAGGCCTGTCTTTGTACAGTCTGAAAGCTTATCTCCCTCTGAGTGGCTGCTGACCCTGAGGCCCCCAAATGCCCCTCACCTGCTAGTCAGAAGCCCCTTGTTCCGAGTCTCTCCACCTCCCACCCAAGCTGGCCGCACAAACTAGGCGATTAGGATACATTTGGTTGTCCCCAGGCCTGGCTGCGGGCTTGGTTGGGCAGCTGGCCAGATGAGGCAGTGAGAAGCAAGGAGAGGTATCTGATGGAATGAGGGCCTCATTTGATTGTTTCATTAACCCAAACTTTTTAAGCACCTACTATGGACTTGGCCTCTGCCCTCCAGGCCAGACACCTAGTTTGTCCAGATATCCATCAGGTGGACAGTGGGGTCCATTGAGCCAACCGTATCTCTTCTTGCTTCCCCAGCCCTCTGCCTGGCCACACCCCTCCCTTCTTCAACCAGAACCAGGCTTAGGTTGCTCCTGGTCCCCCCACCCTGTGCCACCCCACCCAAGCCCTTGCCTGGGGAGACTCCACAAACCCTCCGGCGTTCAAGGGCTGCCTCTCTCCCCTTTCTCTGTGTGTTCACCCCTCACCTTTTCTCCCCTGAACTCCCAGACTTGCTGCCTGGATAATTTATTTTGGCACTGAAGCATTTAAGCCCTGTTGTGGTTATTCAGCTGTTTTGTGTGTGTACAACGTGTTTCTAGCAGACACTGAGCTCCTGGGAGGCAGGGCGTGTGGCTGGCATGTTTTTGCAGCTCCTTTAATGCCTAGTGCATTGCTAGGCACTTCATATTGAAAGCGAGGTCACTAGTGAGCTGGAATGGCAGATGAGACAGGGTTCGTTATTAGTCCTTCTCAGGACTCTCTAGGGTGCATCCTCGGTCCCTATCCCAGATTCGGGTAGGGAGCATGAAAGGAAATACCTCCAGTGTTTCACATTTGGCCAGAAAGCTTGCGAATCTTGCTGAAGGTCACACAGTGAGTGACAGGATAGGTTGTCCCGGGCTCAGGCTGGTCTCCTCAACTGTGATAACCATTCCTGGGTGTCTGGGTGTCTCCATTCTGCCTATCACCATGTGTGCGATTGGGAATGTGTGCATTTCTCTCTCTCTCTCTCTCTCTCTCTCTCTCTCTGTGTGTGTGTGTGTGTGTGTGTGTCTGGAAGGAAGCAAGAGTAGCCAGCTGTTGTCCAAGAGAAGGCTGCCAAGTCCACAGAGTAATTGTGGAATACGTGTGGCGTTGTGTGGGGCTTCGTGACCGGGTGTGTCTGTGAGGCCTTGGCAATCACCCTCTGACATCCGCCAGCATTGTCGTGCTGCTGGCCTGGGCCCGCTAGGCTGACATTGTAACCTAGGTCAAGATGGGCCATGCAGCTCCCAGCAGGAGATAGGGCGGAACCCACAGCACAGGCCTCCCGTTAAGCCTGCGGCCCCTGAATCTGAGACCCAGAGCTGGGGAATGGCTGCGGCTATGCGTTTCACGTGGCCCTTTCCTGGGGCCCTGCCCCTGGGTGCATTTCCTCCTGGAGGCTTTGGGGCAGGGTCCTCCCCATGGGCCTGAGCATCCAGCAACCTCTCCACACAAGCTTGCTGTTCCTGCTCCTCCTCCCTCTGGTGTCCCATGTTTGGAGGACTGGGTCGAGGGGCTCGGGGATAAACCAGCTGCCTCACATCCCACCCTGCCCTGCAGCCCGAGGAGCTTACCAACGCCCTAGAAATCAGCAACATCGTCTTCACCAGCCTCTTTGCCCTGGAGATGCTGCTGAAGCTGCTCGTGTATGGTCCCTTTGGCTACATCAAGAATCCCTACAACATCTTCGACGGTGTCATTGTGGTCATCAGGTATGACTACCCCCCACCACTGACTCTCACTTGAGGAATGCCAGCAGGGGTGGCTTGGGGCCAGGGGCAATGCCACCTATTCCCCTGGGGTGGAGGGGTCTGGAGTCAGGCCCCACTGACCCCACGGGATCTGCCACTCCCCCTAGGTGGGGGGCTGTCTGTGTCCCCATGCCCCCTCCATCTCTCTCGGCCCCACCTTGCTCATGTGGACCTTGGGCTCACCTCTTCATTGCCCAGGCCCCTCTTTAGTCTCCTCTCCCCACTCCTACCTCTTGTCCTTGACCCCACCCAGGCCTGGGATGGGCGAGGGTTGGGGATTGGCTTTAGAAAGGAGTTGGAAGAAGTATGAGGCCCAGCCAGCTGCCCGGCTCGAAAAGTGCTTGGAAACCATCTCAGACACCAGCAACTTGCTTTAGGGTTTCCAAGACCTTGGGAAAGTGCTCCTTCCTCCCCAGGCCTGAGGCCAGGAGAACCACTTTATTGCCTTTGGAATTGGCTTTAGATTTCATTAGAAGAGAACAAAGCAAATATTCCATAACTTGATGCAGTTGCATTGGCCAAATTTAGGGAGGGGGCTGTCTGCTGCCAGAATGTGATCTCTGGCAGGGATGAGACAGCAGAGGGGGCTGGGCTGTCACCCAAATCCTCACTATCTCGGAGGCTCCTGCTTGGAGGTCTGGGTGCCCACCTGTGCCCCATTTTCTCTTGATGTGCCCGCTCAGCCAGGCCCTTGGGTGCTACTGAGTCCTCTCCGAGGGAGTAGGGGGAAAGAGTGAAGGTGCAGGGGGCTCAGGCTGCCTGCCCCTTTTGCAGCGTGTGGGAGATCGTGGGCCAGCAGGGGGGCGGCCTGTCGGTGCTGCGGACCTTCCGCCTGATGCGCGTGCTGAAGCTGGTGCGCTTCCTGCCGGCGCTGCAGCGGCAGCTGGTGGTGCTCATGAAGACCATGGACAACGTGGCCACCTTCTGCATGCTGCTCATGCTCTTCATCTTCATCTTCAGGTGAGGGCGGCGTGGCACCGTGCCGGCTGAGAGACTGGCCAGGCTGGGGGCAGGAGGGCCTGAGGGGTGGGGAGCACTGGGCTCTGACCCCTAGCTTGTGACCCCCTTGTGCCCACAGCATCCTGGGCATGCATCTCTTCGGCTGCAAGTTTGCCTCCGAGCGGGATGGGGACACCCTGCCAGACCGGAAGAATTTTGACTCCTTGCTCTGGGCCATCGTCACTGTCTTTCAGGTGCGAGGGTAACAAGGCAGGGCGTGGACAGGGACCGTCAGGTGCTGCTAGTATAGGCCCTGACTTCTGTCCTCTGCCCACAGATCCTCACCCAGGAGGACTGGAACAAAGTCCTGTACAATGGTATGGCCTCCACGTCATCCTGGGCAGCCCTTTACTTCATTGCCCTCATGACCTTCGGCAACTACGTGCTCTTCAATTTGCTGGTCGCTATTCTGGTGGAGGGCTTCCAGGCGGAGGTAACCCGCTGCCCTGCCCACCTCACCCTGCCCATAGCAGTCCCACTTCCAATGGGCTGCCTGTCATGAGCTCCTCCCTCAACTTTGGGGGCCTGGGAGGTCCCACAGGAAGCGCCTCTTAGACTAAGCCAGGGTGGACCAGGGATGGGAGGCTCCGGGTCTCATGCAGCCCCTTGTCACATGGGACACAGGATGGTTGTGTGGGGTTCCTGCGCCGAAGCTTAGCTACCGAATAGACATCCCTTTCGGAGTTGGCTAGACCCCTTCCCCAGAGAGGCAGACCAGATAAGTGTCTGCCTGTGGCACAGCTGGACTCCTGAGCACAGTGCTCTATGGAACACCTGGAGAGGACTCCTCTGAGCCGAGGGGTGCAGGAAGCTTGTGTGCAAGTCATCTGAGCTCTGACTGAGCAGATGAAGATGCCACTAAGACCAGGGCAGGGCTTAGCTGCCCAGGGTGAGAAATGAGCCCAATTAGCTACGGGCATGGCAGAGATGAGCGTCCTATTTCCAGCCCAGGCTCCATCACCTTCGTCACAGGCAGCGTCATCAATTAATATTGATTTACATTGATCCTGCCCTTGCCGTGTCAGCAAGCAGCCTCTGCCCAAAGGGCTGCACCCCTTCCTCTCCCTCAGCTCTGCCTCTCTTCCCACCCAAGCCCCTAGACCCATCCCAGCTTGCTGGGGCCTCAAACAGGGCAGTTTGACCCAACCTAGAAATGCTGCAGGTTGGGTCTGGAGAAGCTCTTGGTCCAGTTCTCTCCGGGTGACCCGGATGGAAACTCCCGCTGCGGCCTGGTCTATAAATACCCAGCACACGGTGGAAAAACAAAAATCTATTTTCCGACTCTTTCCCAGTCTTGCAAGGGAGGGCTTTTCCCTGTAGGCCGGCTGGGTTGGTGGGGTGCAGCGTATCTGTCCCACACTGGCCTTTCTCCCCGCTACCGTTTTCAGTCTGTAGTTATCCGTTACCGCATTTCCTTCCCACTATGGGGCAGCCAGGGCAGCTGGTGGGGGAGGCTTTGGTGATGGCTGTGCCTCTTGCAGGGAGGGATGCCAGTATGCTCCCTGGAATGGGACACTAATTTGGGGGTTTCCTGAGGCCTGAAGAATTAAGGGGCACCACAGTGCTCCCACAAGAGCCAGTAGACTCACTCTGCTGCTGCTCAGGGCCTATAAGAGGAGGAGCTGAGTGAGGACCGGGCTTCCTGGCCCCTTCCAAAGGCCGCTCCTGCCAGCCACAGTTCCCTCAGAAAAATTCCCGTGCAACTCTGTGGAGGGAAATGGAAAACACGGCAAGCCTATTCCCCTCCCCTCCTCTGCCACTCAGCCGCCAAGGCAGTCTGCAGGTGCCCAGCACAGATGACCCCCTCCCCAGCACTCAGCCCTTTCAGCAAACACCTTGTTAACTTGAGTGCAGCCGCCCGCGGCCTGGTTGCTAGGCAACAGCAAAGCTGGAGTGTGGGAATGAGAGCAGCCTGGCCCTGGGGCAGCCTGGTCACTCTGGCCCTGCTGGGGGCCTGGGAGCTGCCCCAGTGTGAGGGCTCAACAAGGCCCGGCAGCCACACCCTCCCCAACCTTTGCAGTGTCAGGACCTTTGCAAGGAGGGTCTCACTCAGGATGCGGCGTCTTGGGCTGTAATGCTTCAGGCCTGGGGTGGGATGCAGAAAGGATTTTAAGAACATCCCCTCTCCATGAGAGTGGGCAGTAACTGTGGCCCGAAGTGTCCATGGGAGGGGCTGGGCCAGTTGCTCCACTGTCCTTCACGTGGTGGGCAGGGGTGGGGAGTGTCCCTCGATGCCCATGGCCTGGACACCTCCAAGGCCCCTGCCCTCTCCTGGGTAAGGTTTCAGGGGGCCCCACGGTCTGGCAGGGGAGTCTGGTTTTGCTGTCGTGATGGCCTGGGATTTTTGTTTTTATTTTGACAAATAAGACAACCCACCTTGGCAGAGGAAGTGGCTGCCGCATTTTGGTGGGATTCCCCAGCAGGAGGCCTCAAGGGTAGCCCCCCTGCTGGCCTTGCTACCCTGCCAAGAGCTAGGAGGGGGTGGTCCAGGGACACAGCCTGCTTGGCTGGTGATTTCCTGACTTGCAGGGGGCAGCGCCCTGAATCCCTGTGTATTTATCATTCACACACTTAATTAAATGAACAGGCAGCAGGCCCTGTGTGAGGCCATTAATTGATACTAAACAACATCAGAGCCATCATCTCAGCATTACTTGTCACATCCCATCTCAAACGGAGCAGCTGGATCTATTCTGATCTGAAGGGACTTAAGCCGAGAGCATGAGATGTTATGAGGCCTGACTTGGCTCCGTGTTGACTCTGACTTTTGTCCATTCCTTTCCCTGCTTCCTTCCCATTCCCCAAGCCCACTGCCTCCGAGCCAGTGAGAGGAGAGGGGTGTTCTGAGCCACAGACTCGGGTTCCAGGCCCAGATCCACCTCTTACTCTGTATGATTTGGGGCAGTTTGCTCAACTTCTCCAAATCTCGAGTTTCTCCTGTGTAAGATGGCAATCCTGGAACCTACTTTCTACCTTGCAAGGAAGCCAGCTGGTGTTAAGGAGGTAGTTTCCCATGCCGGGCACACCCTTCATGAATGGTGACTGTTATTATTAGGATTATGGGGGGACTTGATTCTTTCCTTCCCTTGTCCCCATCTTTTTGGCCTCTGCCCTCACCCTTCAGATTCATTCTGGCCTGAGGGCCTGTAGTTGAATTCTGGAAGGCTGTTCTATCCCCTCTCTGCCCCCTATTCCCCGTGTCTCTCATTTCCCCTGCTGTGGGGTTTGCGCCCCTCCTTTTCTTCATCCTCTCTCGACACTGCTGATATCTGAAGGCCCCGAGCGCCTGTGACCAGCGGCCCTCCCCTGCCTCCCCCTTTCCCTGTAGGAAATCAGCAAACGGGAAGATGCGAGTGGACAGTTAAGCTGTATTCAGCTGCCTGTCGACTCCCAGGGGGTAGGTACGCGATCATGAGCCGGCATGCCTCCTGTGCCCCGTGCCCCTCCACTCCACCTCCGTGTCTCTGTGCTCGTGTTCACGCTCCGCTGCTGTGCAACCTGTCATAGCCGTGATGGTCGTTGGTGTTGTGAGGTTTGCTTCGATTTTAAGTCCCTTCCCCCTTGAGGACATGGAAGTCCTTGAGGACAAGTCCGAACATGGAAGGGAGGTACCTCTTTGCCTCTGTCCCCATCAACCCGCCAAGGGCACCATCTCCATCCCTGCCAGACCGGTGGATGGGCCGGAGAAGGAAGGGACTTAGAATCCTCTGTGTGCACGTGTGTGCGGCACCCCATGTGTGGGGCACCCCGTGTGTGCGTGCTGTGCTGAAGTCCCGGAGGAGTCCCAGACGTCCGGCTTCAGTGGAGTCAAGATCTGTGGCCATAGACCATACTCCCCCATCTCCCACCCCTTCACCCCTTGCCCCAGGCCCCTGTTGGAGACCCCGCAAGCTGCCTCAGCTCAGGACAAGTCCTTGGAGGATGTGGGGATGGGATGTGGCTCTTGCCAAAATGTACCAATATTTTAAATCACTCTGAGCCTTTGGCCACTTCATCACCCAGTTAGGTCCAGCTGGCGCTCTCAGGGCTGGCTCCCCCTCTGGCCCCATGATAAGCCTGTGCTCTGCTGTTCCCTGCCCTGGCACCAGAATTTGGGGCAAAGCCAGCATTCCTGTGGGACCCCATGGTGCTGCATATCCCGAGCAGGCCCCTGGAGATCCCACTTGATAATTAAAGGCCTCGTTAGGGCTGTAAACTGAGTTAATGAAAATGATCCCCTGAGATGCCAATTACCCAATATTTATGTCCTTATCAAAAGTAGCAATCAAGTATTTTTTAATAACTTCTTAAGGAGAAGTGTGTAATTACTGGGGAACCTACTGACCTGCTAAGAAGAAAGAAAAAACTGTCCCAGAGACAGGGAGAGAGGTAAAAATGGGGCCAGGGAGGGGCTGGGACTTGGGGAAGATGAAGGGAAGACACTGAGGGACTGAAGTGGCGTCCTCGGGCTGAGCTGCTCTGTTTGGGGTCTTTCAATTTCCTTACAGGGTCCTCAAGTCTGAGGCTCAGGGGAGGGGAGCTGTGGAGAGAAAGCAAAGGGCCTCGAGTGGACTTTTACAAGAGAGGCTGTAGTCACCACTTCACTCAGGTCCCCAGGACCCCAGCCCCCTCTGGCCTGTGCCACCTACCACCTAGCTCCCCCTTCTCTCCCCAGCCAGCCTTGGTGACTGTTCATTCAGGCTGGTTGTGCTGTGGGCTCACATAAGACGTGGCCTTTTCTGAGTTGTGGCTGGAGAGGCAGAGGTGGTGGGGCCCTGGGAAGCCTTGGGCCCTAAGCCTGGGGGGTCTGGCCTGCGCCGGTGCATGCCTTGTGCCGTGGTTGCTGGTTCCTGTGGCCTATATGTAGTGTGTGTGTGTGAAGAGAGGGAGGCCCGGTCCACCCCAACCTCCCCAGCCTGGCCCGATCCCTAATGGTTCGCTGCTCCCCTGCCTTAGGGAGATGCCAACAAGTCCGAATCAGAGCCCGATTTCTTCTCACCCAGCCTGGATGGTGATGGGGACAGGAAGAAGTGCTTGGCCTGTGAGTACCACCTATCCTGGGGTGCGGCTTTTGGCCCTGGGCCAGCCCTGAGTGGACTCGGGATCTCTCCCTCTGTCCCCCTGCAGTGGTGTCCCTGGGAGAGCATCCGGAGCTGCGGAAGAGCCTGCTGCCGCCTCTCATCATCCACACGGCCGCCACACCCATGTCGCTGCCCAAGAGCACCAGCACGGGCCTGGGCGAGGCGCTGGGCCCCATGTCGCGCCGCACCAGCAGCAGCGGGTCGGCGGAGCCCGGGGCGGCCCACGAGATGAAGTCACCGGTAGGGGGTGCATGTGGGTACCCCGATGGTGGGAGATATTCCAAGGAGGACAGGAGGAAGAGAGGATGGAGGCAGGCGGGTCCAAGGGCATAGCCCCTGCCCCATGGGCTGGACGGGGTCTGGGTGTGCCTGGACAAGCCCCTGGGGAGTCCGAGCCAGTGATGCAAGCCAGGGAAGGAGCCCTAGCCTGGGGGATGAAAGAACAGGGCCTAAGCTGACCCGTTCTGTTCCCTAGCTGAGTGACCTCGGGCAAGACACCACCTCTCTGAGCTGCTTCTGTAAAATGGGGGTGGGGTGTCCCTACCTCCTCAAGACCGAATAATAATAATAGCAGACCCTCATCTAGGTACTGATTATGTGCCAGACACTCTTCTAAACACTACTCCGAAGCATTCTAAATGCATTTAATCCTTACAGCAACCCTGGGAGGTAGGTACCACAACGATTCCCATTTTACAGAGGGGGCTTGAGCCTCAGATTGCAGAAGGGAATGGCAGAGCCAGCATTTTAATCCAGGAGGCTAGTGTTGGTGCCATGCTCTCGTGATTTTATTTATTTTTAATTTTTAAAATTTCGCTTTTAATTGACGAATACTAATCATGTATATTTATGGGGCACAATGTGACATTTTGATATATGCATACATTATAGGATGATTACATCAAGCTAATTAGCATATGCATCACTTCACATACTTATGTTTTTGTGTGTGGTGTGAACATTTAAAAATCTACTCTCTTAGCAATTTTGAAATATACATTACATTATTATTGACTATAACCATCATGCTGTGCAATAAATCTTGAAAATTGATTTCTCCTGTCCAACTGAAACTTTGTATCCTTTGGCTAAGCCTTCCCCATTGGCCCCATCCTTACCCTTCCCAACCCCAGCCCCTGCTAATCACCATTCTACTTTCCACTTCTATGAGTTCAATTTTTTTGAATTTCACATATAAGTGAGATCATATGGTATTTATTTGTCTTTCTGTGCCTTGTGTATTTCACTTAGCACAATGTCCTCCAGTTCATCCATGTTGTCACAAATGACAGTCTTCTTTTTTAAGGCTGAATAGTATTCCACAGTGCATGTATGCCATATTTTCTTTCTTTTCTTTCCTTTCTGCTCTGTCACCCAGGCTGGAGTGCAGTGGTGCGATCTCAGCTCACTGCCTGCAACCTCTGCCTCCCAGGTTCAAGCGATTCTCCTGCCTCAGCCTCCTGATTAGCTGGGATTATAGGCATGTGCCACCATGCCTGGCTAATTTTTTGTATTTTTAGTAGAGATGGGGTTTCACCATGTTGGCCAGGCTGGTCTCAAATACCTGGCCTCAAGTGATCTGCCTGGCTTGGCCTCCCAAAGTGCTGGGATTATAGGCATAAGCCACTGCGCCTGGCCCATATTTTCTTTATCCCGTCTTCCATTGATGGATACTTAGGTTGATTCCATATATTGGCTATGGTGAATAATGCTGAAATGAAGATGGGAGTGCCCATATCTCGTCCACTTACAGATTTCAAATCCTTTGGATAAATACCCAGTGGTGGAATTGCTAGGTCATATGGCAACTCTATATTTAGGTTTTTGAGGAACCTGCAAACTGTTTTCCATAATGGCCGTACTAATTTACATTTCCACCAACAGGACACGAAGGTTCCCTTTCCTCCACATCCTCACCAGCACTTGCTGTCTTTCATCACGTTCATAGTAGCCAATCCAACAGGTGTGAGATAACTCACTGTGGTTTTAATTTGCATTTCCCTGGTGATTAGTGACATTGAGCATTTCTTCATATACCTGTTGGCCATCTGTGTCTCCTTTTTTTTTGAGATGGAGTTTTGCTCTGTCACCCAGGCTGGAGTGCAACAGTTCACTGCAACCTCTGCCTTCCAGGTTCAAGCGATTGTCCTGCCTCAGCCTCCCGAGTAGCTGGGATTGCAGGCATGCGCCACCACGCCCAGCTAATATTTTGTATTTTTAGTAGAGATGGGGTTTCATCACATTGGCCAGGCTGGTCTCGAACTCCTGGCCTCAGGTCATCTGCCCGCCTTGGCCTCCCAATGTGCTGGGATTACTAGTGTGAGCCACGGTGCCCGGCCCTGTATCTCCTTTTGAGGAATGTCTATTCAGGCCCTTTGCCCATTTTTTAGATTGGGTTAATTTTTTGCTGTTGAGTTGTGTTTCTTCACCCCATTATATATACTGCCCATCAGCTGATTATAACACTTCTCTCACCAACTAAATGAGGAATGAGCTCTATTGCCATATCTATTTTACAGATGAGGAAACAGATGCACAGAGAGGCTTAATAACTTGCCCCAGGTCACTCAGTTGTTTGGGGTGAGCCAGGATCTGAACCCAGGCATCAGAGTCCAGAGGTCCTGCTCACACCCCTACACTTGATGTGATGCCAGTGAGGCTCCCAGGAGACCGGGTGCACATGAGAGGACAGGGCTGCTCGGCCCTGCCTGAGACCACTCCTCCCCTGCTCACCCATAGCCCAGTGCCCGCAGCTCCCCGCACAGCCCCTGGAGCGCTGCAAGCAGCTGGACCAGCAGGCGCTCCAGCCGGAACAGCCTCGGCCGTGCCCCCAGCCTGAAGCGGAGAAGCCCAAGTGGGGAGCGGCGGTCCCTGTTGTCAGGAGAAGGCCAGGAGAGCCAGGATGAGGAGGAGAGCTCAGAAGAGGAGCGGGCCAGCCCCGCGGGCAGCGACCGTCGCCACAGGGAGTCCCTGGAGCGGGAGGCCAAGAGTTCCTTTGACCTGCCAGACACACTGCAGGTGCCAGGGCTGCACCGCACTGCCAGTGGCCGAGGCTCTGCTTCTGAGCACCAGGACTGCAATGGCAAGTCGGCTTCGGGGCGTCTGGCCCGGGCCCTGCGGCCCGACGACCCCCCACTGGATGGGGATGACGCGGATGACGAGGGCAACCTGGTGAGGCCCCTGTGGGCACAGTGACCCCTCGCCCCTGACCTTGAAAGAGGGGAGCTGTGCCTGGCCCGGCAGGGTGCGAGGGAGTTACCATTCCAAGCCCAGGGGATATCAAGGGGCACCTGGAAACCGAGCTCCAAACAGTCCCTTTTCTTCCTCTGCCCGCCTTGCCAAACCCCAGATCCTTGTCATGCCTATGCCTGGGGCTGCGGCTCTGCCACCCTTGGTGGATATGAATGATTTTGGGCAGATGTGTATGAATCTTTCATGGCCCTCCCCCTGTGACTCAGAAAGACCCATCGATCATCTCTCCAAACTGGTCCCCCCCCATCCCCCTTTCTCATCTCAACCTCATCACAAGCCTTGACTTCCCACTCCTTCCATACCCATGTGCCCCTCCCCCAACCCCCTCACCACCACCATTCCCCCTGGGGATGGGGTGCAGTGACCTCAGGGTTAGTACGTGAAGAGTAGGCCCGGTGTCTCCTCAGCTCAGGTGTGTCTCTGAACAGACAGATGTGTGGGGCCAGTGTCTGATAACTGATGCTGCTTCCCAGCCCAGCAGGAAGGGCAGGCAGGGGCTGGGCTGGAGGCAGGGGTGGGGAGAGGGGAGAGCGGGGTTGGGGATGCAGGGGAGGAGAGGGAGGAGATGGAGAGGCAGGGAGTCCTCAGGGATGAGGAGGGGGCCTGGCAAGGTTGACAGGGAGATGAAGAGTGTGGCTTTAGGAATAAAGGAAGAGAGGCAGGGCAGAGCCTGGGCCCCAGGTGGGAGAGGGTAGACAAGGAGTGAGGGTCCTGACGCTGCTGAGGAGCCAGGAGCTGGGGAACCTGGAGGCCTGGTCCTGCTCATACTCCAGTGTTTGTTCTGCAGAGCAAAGGGGAACGGGTCCGCGCGTGGATCCGAGCCCGACTCCCTGCCTGCTGCCTTGAGCGAGACTCCTGGTCAGCCTACATCTTCCCTCCTCAGTCCAGGTAAGTGACAGGGCAGGGGTCTGACCTGTGTCCCGACTTCTTCTCACGGGAAATTACCCCTGGCGATGCTATCAGGGAGTTGAGAAGTGGCACCCTGCCTGCGGGGGTGAGCGGGGTGGCCTCAGCTGGGAAGGCTCTGGAGGAGTAGGGGCTGCGGGCGGTGCCTCTCGTTGCCACCTGTCCTGCCTCCTCTTCTCAGCCGTTGCCTCTGTGCCTGGGCAGGTTCCGCCTCCTGTGTCACCGGATCATCACCCACAAGATGTTTGACCACGTGGTCCTCGTCATCATCTTCCTTAACTGCATCACCATCGCCATGGAGCGCCCCAAAATTGACCCCCACAGCGCTGTGAGTCCCCAGTCCCGCTCAGGGCAAGGCCTCTCCTGGGGTTTGCACTCAGGACCAGTGAGGGAGGCGAGGAGGCCACGGTTGCTGACCTGCAGGTCACACAGCAGGAAGCGAGGGAGCCAGGACTCTCCCTTAGGTCTCTCACTAGATGCTGGTCCCCAGGACACCCCCTGTGTCCTCTCCTGCCTCAGTTTCCCTTCTATGATACACCAGCCCAGCTGGGTGCTTCGTTTCACTCCAGGCTATTTCTCATGTGCCAGAGGCTTGTGGGACACACGCGTGAGTCGGGGAGTGCTGGGGTGGTGCAGAGGCTGTGTGCAGATGGGGAGGCATGTTGCCCAGTCTGCCTCGGGGCCTTGGGGGCATGCAGAGCGGTCATGGAAGCTGTTCTTTGCCCCTGGTGGTCCTTCCAGGTCAAAAACAAGTAGATTTTCAGGGGCCTTAGTGGGGACATGGGTCACTTCTGGTTGGTTGCAAACCTGTCTGTCCTTCTCAGAAGGAGAGCCAGAGTCCCTGGACACACCGCCCCAGGGTCGAACCCCTTCAGGGTGGGCCCAGCTGGCCCTGGGAGCTGTGTCTTCCCAGCCTGGCATCATAGCCCTTCGCTGTCGGCAGCAATTCTGGTTCCAGAAGGATGGGTGGGGGGTGGCTGTGTTTCCCCTCACGGCATGCTACACCACTTGCTTAGAGGTGGCCAGGGTTTGCCTGTCATCCCTCCTTGCCATCTCCCACACTATTGTTTACATTTCAGTGCTGCTGGGGCTTCTGTTTTCTATTAGAGTTGGGGTGGAGGGAGCCTGAGGAATGGCGGGAGCAGCCCAGGACTAGGCGGGTGAGAGAGCACCCGCATTGGGGACCTCACACCCGGAGTCACAGGGTAAGGCAGGGGCGCTGGCTGCACTCCAGCCTTGGCTGCCTCCTGCCTGAGGCCCTGCTGTAGAGCTCTCTGTCGCCATGTCACTGTCTCCACGACTCTCTCACCATCTTCCCACTCAGCTTCTCCATCTCCAGCTCTGTCACCGTACCTGCTCCTCTCCTTCCCTCCTCTCTGTGCTCACACTCTGCCCGCCACCTCTCTAGAGATCTGCGCCTGTCTCCCGGTCACCCAGGGAGGGACTCAGTCCACAGATGCCAGGGAACTAGATGGCCTTCCTCCCTGTCCTGCCCCAGCCTGGGTCTGGGAGTGCACAGTCTGTGTCAGGACCCCAGGTTCCACTGCTGCTCCATTTCTGGGGTGCACAGCAGGAAAGCAAGTGAAGAGGGTGGGATGGCAGGCAGGGGTCAGAGAGCAAGTGAGATCCTGCCCCAGTTTTTAAAAGGAACCAGGGAATAGGGCTTAGGACGTGGGACGGGACGCAGATCACAGCACTGCGGTGCAGATCCTCTTCCCCTCCGGCTAAGTGGCTGTGGGGGCGGGGAACTCTGGTCACAGACAGGGGTGAAACTGTCCGCAGAGCTGCAGGGGAGTCCAGGGACCTGGCACTGGCTCTGTGTGTGTATGAGAGGGGCGTGATCTGCATTGTTGTGGAGGGTGGGAGTCGTTTTCTGAGTCAAATGTTAGAAGCAGGTTTTGACTTGTGTATGCAGAGCAGACCTGGCCCAAGGGTGGGGGCTTCCTGGCGGGCAACCCCTGTCTTCCCTGTCTTGCAGGAACGCATCTTCCTGACCCTCTCCAATTACATCTTCACCGCAGTCTTTCTGGCTGAAATGACAGTGAAGGTGATGGGGGCTGGTGTTGGCTTGGGCCCTCTGGTTCCTGGTGGGGGTGGAGACGGCTTGGGCTGAGGGCGGGAGGGTTGGCCGCAACGCAGGGCAGGGCTGGGGCCGGCAGGGAGGGCGGCCGGTGACGCGGCGGCGGTCCCCAGGTGGTGGCACTGGGCTGGTGCTTCGGGGAGCAGGCGTACCTGCGCAGCAGCTGGAACGTGCTGGACGGGCTGTTGGTGCTCATCTCTGTCATCGACATTCTGGTGTCCATGGTCTCTGACAGCGGCACCAAGATCCTGGGCATGCTGAGGGTGCTGCGGCTGCTGCGGACCCTGCGCCCGCTCAGGTGACCCCTTCCCCAGCACCGGAACACCTCCAACAGGTGGCCCCCTCCGAAGAGACACCTCCGACCACACCCCCTGCCACCAAACCAAAGCCCGCACAGGCCAGCCTTCTGTCTGTGACCCCCACAGGCTATCCTGTCCCTGCCCCAGACAGCACTCAGATTACGGCCCCAGTAATTTCCCTCCAGGCACACACCTGCTTTCCTCCTCTTCAACATGACATATTCCTCCGGGCCGCCGCACCATGTGATGTAAGGTGACTGCAGCCCCGTGCAGCGCACAGCACAAGGGGCCACAAGGGGCCAAGGGGCTCACAGTCTTCAGCTGCAGCTCTCCCTTGTGTGGCCCCTAGGAGTGACACTCAGCCCCTCTCCGTGAGGTGACAGCTCCTCTTGCTGGCTTTTCCCATCTTCAGGCCCCTGCCAGGGACCACCCACAGGTGACATTTCTCCTGGCCAGGGATCTGCCTTCTCAGGAATCCCTTTCCAATCAGCCAGTCACCACCCCCAACTCAGATTTTTTTTGGACGGGGATGATATGGACTAATGGCGATGCTTCCCTGACTGTGATAGTCCATCTCCCTCTGCCCCTCCCCCTCTCTGCCTGCTTCCCTACAAGTTTATCTCCTGGTACCCCCAACCCACAATACACTGCGTCCCTAGGGAACGCCTCACTTGAGTTGAATCCTCCCCACTCCCAGCCCAAACAGGTCATACATTTGACATCCTGGGATGGAGGTGGAGATGTGGGGCATGGGGATCTCTGCCACTTGTTTTGAGAGATTACAGTAGGGGTCCTGATGGCAGGGGTCCTGTGAAAAGAGGACTGTGTTCTGCCACCAGAGGCCAGGAAAGCACCAGTGGCCAAGGTTAGGGGTGGGGAGCAGGGTCAAGGGACAAGGGAGTGTCTGGGCTGGGGAAAGCCCTGTCACCTCCTTCCCTCCCCTCCCCAGGGTGATCAGCCGGGCGCAGGGGCTGAAGCTGGTGGTGGAGACGCTGATGTCCTCACTGAAACCCATCGGCAACATTGTAGTCATCTGCTGTGCCTTCTTCATCATTTTCGGCATCTTGGGGGTGCAGGTGTGTGGGGTTTTGGGGGCCAGCTGTGGGTGAAAGCCTGAGGAGGGCCCCTCCCCTTGGCCCCTGGGTCTTATGGCTCAAGCTGCTGCTGCTGCTGCTGCTGCCGCCTTCATTCCAGGAAGGAATAAGCAGGGATGCTCCCGTCCAGGCTCTAAGCCCTTTTACCTCCTGGGCATTTTGAAGAAAACTGGGAGCCTAGAGGAAGGCCCCAAGGAGGACCGGGGCTGCAGAGAGGCTTCAGGCCATGGGAGCTGCAGGCTGCTGTTCCTGCCCTCTGCACGCACTCCCTGAGCACAGAGGCTGGCCCGGGTCTACTCCGGGATCCCGTCCCTTCCTTCCCGGCTCGAGCACAGTGGGCTGCAGGCCAGGTCTGGGGATCCAGGGCCCAGACAGCTGGGCCAGGTTAGCAGCGTGCTGGCAGGCAGGCGGGTGCAGACCCCAGACGAGGCAGGAAGTGGGGGCTGCTGGGGAAACTTGGCCTTGGGCCCAGGGAGGAGACTTGGCTTTGGAAGAGAAAGAGCCAGAGCTGCCTGCAGGATTCAGCAGACGCCTCGGGGGGCCGGGGAGCCCCTCCATCGCAGTCTTCCAGGGCCCTTGGCTCCAGCTGTTTCAGCTGCAGGGTAGACAGCTGGCTATTCAGGCAGCGTGGGAGCCCCTGGGTGGCTACACCCTCCCCTCCCCGCCCCTCCTTCCCTTGGCTTTCTGGGATGTCCACTCTGCCCTGGGTGAGGGGCTGTTCCCTGGCTTCCTAGAAATCGCTAGCCCTAGGGACCAGGCTCGGGTGCATTTACCAAAGCTGTGTGGTGCCTCTCTGTACACCCTCCCCACCCCACCCAGTGCTCTTCCCCTTCCCCACTTCCCAGCCTCCTTGGGTCAGTAGAGTGAACCATTGTTAAACCCAGTCCTTCCGGTGAATTTAGTCTGTTTCGAGCAGTTTGCTCAGGCCCCCGGTCCTGCCTGCCTTTCTTCATCGGTAGTCATAGCCTGGTTTACACTAGAATGAGAGTGAGCTTTCCAATCAGACAGACCTGGATTCAAGCCCCCTTTCTGCTACCTGCTGGCTGTGGGACGTTAGTGAGTGGATTAACTTCTCTGAGCTTCAGTTGTTCTTACCTGTAAAGTGGGGTTGATAATACCCACTCCCCTACCCAGAGTTGCTGTGAGAATTAAATGCCTAGCTCAGCGGTTCTCAAACTTGCGTTTGCGTCAGAATCACTGGAACAGCTTGTTAAAAGATCGCTGCTCCCCCAACTCGGAGTGTATGATTCAGTAGATCTGGGCTGGGCCTGAGAATGTGTGTTTCTAGCATGTTCCCAGATGATGCTGGGGACCCACACTTGGCACAGGCCTGACCTAACCATTGGTGGACGATGAATGACTATTACCCGCCTTCACCCTTTCCCACTGCCCGCCCCGATGACCTTTCCTCCCAGCTCTTGGAAAGGAAGCGGGTGTCGGCAGGGGAGGCTCCTGTCAGTGTTTCCCTGACTTGACTGACCCCAGAGCACAGCACGCCACACTCACCCAAAACGTGCCCAGGCTGGTGTGGGGGTGGGGCTCAGGAGTCCTGGGCTTCCTGTGGTCACAGCTCACTTTTCTCTGTCTCTGGGAATGTGTGTCCAGCTCTTCAAAGGGAAGTTTTTCGTGTGCCAGGGCGAGGATACCAGGAACATCACCAATAAATCGGACTGTGCTGAGGCCAGTTACCGGTGGGTCCGGCACAAGTACAACTTTGACAACCTTGGCCAGGTGAGCCCCAGGCTCAGAGGTGGGACTGTGGTGAAGGAGGCTGGAGGGGACACAGGGCCATGCTTAATGATACCTGCTGACTCCGGTGGGCTCCACGAAGAGATCAGCCTTTCACACCCTCTGCTGTCTAACCACCAGCATGTCGCAAAGCCCAGTCCATCCCTCAGTGCCCCAAAAAGTGGGCCCATGGGGTCTCTAGCCCTCCTTAAAGATGAAGAAACAGAGGCTCAGAGGGGGTAAGGGGATTGCCCAGGGCCAGAGCGCTACATGGTGGAGCGGGAAGCACACGTGGCAGTGGGGACAGGCAGCCCTGGATGTGAATCCTGTGCAAATTCTGACCCCACCATTGTCAGCTCAATGACCTGGAGCAGCTGACTGACCAGGGCCTCAGTTTCATTAACTGGTGAATGGAGTCATAATAGAATCTCCTTGGAGGTCGCAGTAAGGATGCAATGAGATGATGTGTATATTTGTTTAACACGGTGGAAGGGATAGGCATATTGTCAAGATAACTCCTTTCCTCACTCCATATTTGCAGAAACAGAAATGGAGAAAACGAAGTTGCTCACTCAGTTTTGCTTCCCAGACCCACCCTGGTTTTGGTTTCTGGATTTCCAGGG
This sequence comes from Macaca fascicularis, assembly GCF_037993035.2. Taxonomy (NCBI): domain Eukaryota; kingdom Metazoa; phylum Chordata; class Mammalia; order Primates; family Cercopithecidae; genus Macaca; species Macaca fascicularis. Next base: position 56,105,158 of record NC_088390.1, on the reverse strand, counting down.
TTTGTGGGTCGCTTGTCCTACCTGGCGGAGGGCAGACGGTGTGACCATCTCTCAGGGCCCCTCCAGCTGCAGCTCAGCTATGGAACCCTGAGATGGGGGCTCTCCTGGAGCCTGGAGTGTGACTCCAGCTTGACCCCTCAAGAACTAGGGTGTTTGGAGCTGATGCAGGAGGCACTTTGGGGGCGGGTGGTAGGTGATTCAGCCACACATCCTAGACTTCAAATATCTCCTTCTCTTCCTCCCCATCAGGCCCTGATGTCCCTGTTCGTTTTGGCCTCCAAGGACGGCTGGGTGGACATCATGTATGATGGGCTGGATGCTGTGGGCGTGGACCAGCAGGTAGGACTGAGGTGGGCAGGACCCATCTGTGGGCTCAGGTCACTCAGCATGGGCTGATTTCAGGACAGAATGAGCAAGGCAGGGTGGCAAAATGCCATGAAAGAAGCATCACATTTTACAGCAGAGGCTGTTGCTGGTGGCCTGTGGGCCAAATCTGGGCATGTTTTATTGGTCTACAACATGTTTAACATTTTTTGAATTAGTGGTGAATATTTTTAAACTGGTGAATTTGGGCTGTGTGCAGTGGCTCACACCTGTAATGCCAGTGCATTGGGAGGCCTAGGCAAGAGAATCGCTTGAGGCCAGGTGTTGGAGACCAGCCTGGGCATCATAGCAAGACCCCCAGCTCTACAGAATCCAAAAACAATTAGCCGGGTGTGGTGGTATCATCTGGAGTCCCAGCTGAGGTGGGAGGGTCTCTTGAGCCCAGGAGTTCCAGGCTGCAATAAGCTATGATCGCACCACTGCACTCCAGCTTAAGCAATAGAACAAGACCCTGTCTCTAAAAAAAGAAAAAAAAATGGTGAGTTTTACTCAGAGATTCAGATTTGTGTCTACTCAGGAAAAGTCTGAAGATCTGGGAATACTGGGCTTGCATTCCCTCAGGGCAGGAGTCAGCCAGAACAAAGAGGCAGTTTTGGATGGAGAATCTACTCTCCCCTTTACCACAGTCCCTGCCCCTCCCTCCTGCTTCACATCAAACCCACACCATTCATTTCCATCGCCTGTCAGGTTGCTGTAGCTATTTGGGTTTGCAGGAACCCAGGCTGTGGGCAGCTCCGAAGACAGCTTGCCCTCGGGCTGATGGCTCCGCCTGTCCTTCCTGCTCCCCGCCAGCCCATCATGAACCACAACCCCTGGATGCTGCTGTACTTCATCTCGTTCCTGCTCATTGTGGCCTTCTTTGTCCTGAACATGTTTGTGGGTGTGGTGGTGGAGAACTTCCACAAGTGTCGGCAGCACCAGGAGGAAGAGGAGGCCCGGCGGCGGGAGGAGAAGCGTCTACGAAGACTGGAGAAAAAGAGAAGGAGTAAGGAGAAGCAGATGGCTGGTCGGTAGTCTTTCCACCTCTCTCTGGGTCGTGCTTGACCTTGGCCTTGCGACTGCAGGGGGCTAGGCGCTGGGGCCGGGGGGCAGGGAGAAGAGACTCCCTCCTCCCTCCTCACCTCCTTCCCCGCAAGAGCATGTCTGCCTTTAGAGCCAGCATGAAGCAGGCCACTTCAGCCCCATGGGTAGGGGGAGCTGCCCCCACCCTGGGGGCTCCCGGGACCTCAGCATCATCCTCCCCAGATGATGCCAAATGGGGGTTGACACCCAGCCTCCCTGAGCTTGACTCTCAGAGGAGCCTCATTGGCTGCTCAACTGCCCCATGCCAGCATCCAGAGGCCCAGGGTGGGCAGCAAGCATCTAACCCTGCGCCCACCTCGTGTCTGCAGCTGCTGAGCAAGGCCTCAGCAGAACTCAGTAATGGACAACAGCATGAAAGAGAACCCAGGCACCCCTCCCTCCCTATCTCTAACAAAACTTTCTACCATCATATATATTTTTTTTTGCCAAAGTAAAAAAAAAAAAAAAAAAAAAAAGCAAAAACGAAAACAAAAAGAGAAAACTCCCCTTGGCTTGGGGAAGTTCTGGAATAACCTGGGGCCCTGCAGCCCCTCACCTCCTCACCTGTGCTCCCCAGCATCTCTTGGCATTGGGTGGGTGAAGCCCCCATCCATCGTCCTCATGCCCTTATGCCACGGGTGGGCCGAGACTAAGTGAGAAGACAGGCCAGGAAGGATGTGAGAGACGCGGCAGGCGCCCAGGCCGCTTTGTTTCTGGGCCATCCCCAGGTGTGTCTGCACCTGTCTGCCTCTCTCCCAGGCTCCAGGGCTCCCATCTGCCTGGTGCAGTGGAATCTCCACGCCTCTCTCTCTCAGTCACAGCCCACGTCTCTCTAAGTGTCTTTGTGTGTGGGTTTCTCTAAGCCTTTGTGTGTCTGTCTGTGTGTCTCTTTCTGTTTGGGGTGAGGGTTTCCTATGCTCTCTTCACCTTTTCACAAACCGTCTTCCTTCCGCCGATAAGATGGGTGCGATGGCCTGAGTTTTCCTTTGGTGTGTTCACATGTGAGTACCACCAAATGAGTGAGGGATTGCCGTGCCCCTGCCTCCCCTCTGCCCTCAGCTTTATCTCCCGAGGCCTGGGAGAGGCACTCTGAGGAGGGCAGAGAGTGTGGGAGTTGCAGACGAGGGTGGGGGTGGGAGGGGGCCTGTGTTCCCTGTGAACAGCGGAAGCTGCCCCAGGACGTGGGGGAGACGCTGGCCTCTGGGCAGCAATGGGAGGTGCCATTCTTCATGTCCCTCACCCTCACTATCAGCACCCCCAAGACCTTCTGCTCAGCTCCGGGTAGGGATCCGGGCTCGGCTTCCCTGTGGATGTCTGCAGCTGAGCAGGTGCACTGTCCCCAGTGGCCACGCTCCCACTCCTGCTCCATCCTCCCCACCCCTTCCTCACAGTCGGGCAGATGGAATTCTTTTGGCAGGCGGCACTTGTGGCCCCTGCTTGCCCAGCTGGCTCCCCTTCTGGGGTCTGTAGCAGTCTCAGGTGCAGCTGAGGCCACAGTGCAGGAGAAGTGGACATCTGTTCCTATGACTGGTTGCCTGCCCCTCCTGGTGCCTCCCTGCCCCTTGACCCTGACCAGCTAGCCACATTGCTTGTCTTCCTCAAGTGCCCTGTGCCCCCAGCTTTGGGCTGGACATTCAGAGCCAGCCAGCCATGCTCAATGCACCCCACCCATTGGCAGAGTGAGGTGGAAGCTGAGGGGAAGCCGCCCCTGAGGGGCCCTGCCCAGCGCACCTGGTCCAGCCAGTGACCAATGTCGTGTTTCGTTCTTTTAGATCTAATGCTGGACGATGTAATTGCTTCCGGCAGCTCAGCCAGCGCTGCGTCAGGTACTGCGTCTGGGGTGTGGGCTTATGCGCGTGGGGACATGCTCTTCACTCCCTCCCCCATGGCTCATTGATTCTATCCTCTTGGGGTGAAGGGGTGAGGGTCCCTGGGGCCCCCAAGAGGGCAGGGGCTGAAGCGCTGGGCTCCGCGGCATCCCGCAGGCCTGCGTCAAACTGGACGGGAGGCGAGGGCCTGAGGCCTCTCTGCCGACGCCCTTTGGAGAGCCTACCTTCCCAGCAAGGGCTTTCTCGGCCCGCCAAGCTCCCCACCTCCCGCTGCCTCTTCCCTCCTGTGCCTCCTCCCTGTAGCTCACCGGTCAATTATTAGAGCTGCAAATCTCTCCCGTCTCCTTTTGTCTAAGGGGAGACTTTGATCCAAGGGAGCAGGATGAGAGGAGCAGAGAGGGGAAGGATTTGTTTTAAAAATGTAACGGTGAATAATTGAACAGACTCATTAATAGTCAAGTGATCACGGTGGCTGCGTCATCGCTACAAACAGCAGGAATTGGGAATCAAAGGCCTGAGTTGGCCACGAGCTTCTCCCAAAAAAAGCCAAAGATTTGGGAGTGACTTGGGTCCTTATATTTAAAAGCCATGTCTCTGGGAAGACTCTCCCGGTCCAGCCCACCCTCCATGGTCCCTCGGTCCCCTGCTCCCCTCTCCCCTACTGGCCCCCAGATGGAGGTGTGGAGGCTCATGGAGTCCATGGCAGAGCTGTGGGGCCTCCTAACACTATGTCTCCAGCTGGTGGTTCCCAAGCTGTTCATCCCCAAGGCCCCCAGTTATCATCTCCTGCAACAGACCCCACATTTTCGAAGGCTGTCTATGAAGTTACGAGCACTTCAATAATGACTTTCTTTCATCATTTTTACTAATCAGAGGCGCATCTAATTGCTAATCACAGCTTCTGAGCTGCAGAAGGTTACGCACTAAATGATGGCAAAGAAAGACCGTTTCATCATTAAATTAGTCTGTGGGGCCTTAACACAGGCAAAGTATAGGGTTTCTTTCAAGCTTTTTGAAGTATTGGAAAGAATGTAAGGGCCGGGCGCGGTGGCTCACACCTGTAATCCTAACACTCTGGGAGGCTGAGGCGGGTGGATCATGAGGTCAGGAGTTTGAGACCAGCCTGGCCAACATGGTGAAACCCCGTCTCTACTAAAAATACAAAAATTAGCCGGGCATGGTGGCTCACGTCTATAATCCCAGCTACTTGGGAGGCTGAGGCAGGAGAATCGCTTCAACCCAGGAGGCTGAGGTTGCAGTGAGCCCAGATCGCGCCACTGCATTCCAGCCTGGGTGACAGAGCGAGACTCCATTTCAAAAAAAAAAAAAAGAGAGAGAGAGAGAGAGAACATAAGGACCCCCATGCTGGGAACCACTGGCTGTACCTTTCTCCACTTTCCCCACTCCCCCGGAAGCCAGAATCTGGCAGATGCTGCCCTGGGGATGTTGGGCGTCATGATCTGTGGGGCGTCAGGGACCCACCCAAGAGAGAACCCCTGAGCCTCCACTCAGTACGTCATCCCTGAGGCCGTCTGCGCTATGGCCTCATGAGGCTAAGCAGTGGCGTTTGGCATTGAGAGACTGTCTCGCTGGGGCTCAGGAGTCTTTAGCTGGTTTGTGTCTGGATTGCCAGGGTCCCCACATCTCTGCATCAGGCTGTCTTGCAAATTCGTGGCTTGTTAGGGGATGAGGGGAAGGAGGGAAGAAGTGGCCTTCAGCTTTTCCCTTATGGGCTCACTTGGCCTATAGACTGAAGTTTGCACACTTTCACACTCACCCCAAAACATCCTAACACAGGGCTGGCCCACAGAGACTTTTCCACCTGGGATGTTATCCCAGAAATCAACACGTGCAGACTCTCACGGCCCCTAAGATGTGACTCGCCCACTCAGTGCTAAACACTCCCGTGATCCTTGCACTGCACTCCCATTCCGGGTACCTTCTGCTGTGCTCCTGGAGTGGATAGACCCCACTGTATCCTGGGGTGGCACACACAGGCGTGTAAACCAGTTACCTTCCCTGGCTGTTGATGAGGACTCAGAGACCCCCAATAAGGGCTCAGATCATCCCATATCCCACTTCCCAGGACCTGGAGTTCTGCGTGGCCTGTGCCAGAGCTTTTTAAGCTTCCATGTGCATAAGAATCGCCTGGAAAACATAAACACAGATTCCTGGGCCTTACCCCAGAGGTTCTCCTACAGCGGTGCAGATGCACTGGTCTACCCACCAGGGGGATGGGGACAGAGTTAAACGCAGTCCAGGGCTGCTGGGAATCAAACACGTGTACCACACCTCATTGCTAGCACTCCTGTCCTGGTGCTGTCCCAGCAGGACGGGGAGAGCCAGACCCTAGGGAAAGGCAGAAGAGCAGACCCTGTGATTAGCAGGGGAATGGGCCTGACCAGACGCCTGGGTCCACCCCGGCTTCCCAGATGGAGGGAGGGACTGGGGCTTCGGGTCATTATGCTGCCCCATGGGACCGCTAAGCCTCCAACACCAGTTCCACTCTCCTTGGCCACCTGCGGCATCGACCTCCACTCACTCACCCTCTTTCCTTCCACCAGGCCGGGACCCAGTGATCAGGCCTGGCCACGGCAGCTGAAGGTGTGGCCTCTGCCGTGGGGGGCCTGTGTCCTTGGGAGTGACCCCTGTCTTCTGCCTACTCATTGCCACTCCCCTTTGCAAACCCTCCACCCTGGCCGTGCCCTGGGCTCCCCGTGACTCTTACTAACTCACTGTGCCTGTTGCCTTGCAGCCCTCCTTCTGCACCCCTCCTTTCTCCCTGCCCCTAAATGGGGGCCTGGGCCGCCCTAGATGTGCCCTTCCCCCCACTGTCTGACTCTGGTATTTTCTCCACCCAAGGCAGCTCATCCTGGTGGAAGGCAGGGAGGTGGTGCCACAGCTACCAATGCCTCAGTGACCACAGGTCCAGGCTCCTCCTGGGCTATGGTTGGAGCTCTCAAAGCAGCAGGCTTGCCCAAGGCTCCTCCTAGGGGGTTTCTATTTCTTTTCCACACCCAGGTGCTTGCCTGCAGAGCCGAGGTCCAGAGAGCAGCAAAGGGGGGTGGCATCGCCAGGCCCTAACTGTGGAGGCCAGGGGCATCCTCTGGGCCAAAGCCTCAAAGCCCTGTGTCTGCACCCACCTGGCAACTGGCGAGGGCCTCGGGCTGGAAGTTCAGGTCCAGCTCAGTCATGCCTAGTAGCTAGCTGAATGACTCACTTTTTGCCTGGCTTCATTCTCTCCCTCTGAAAAACAAAGGGGTTGCCCGAGGAGATGCTGATCAGATTGGCCTGGTACTCTTTGGACCTGCGCTCTAATGGGGGATTTCTGGCAGCCTCAGCAACTGCCGTCTGGGGTAGGGGCCAGGGTGGAGGGGCCTTTGTACAGACCTCAGGGGCCGGGATCTGTCTCTAAGCAGATGCTCTGCCTCAGTCCTCCTGTCCCGCCTTCCTTCTGGACCTCTTGGAGGAGGGTCCCGGCTGAATTGAAGCCCACCCACCCCACAGACTCCTAGGGCAAGGCCAGAAGGTAGAGCTGGTGGGAATAGCCGCTCCGTTTGGCCTGGAACTGCCTACAGAGTCAGGCTGGGGTGACGGGGAGAGGGGGCAACTCTTCCAGCCTCTCCTCTACATTGTCTCAGCTAATGATGGGGCTAATAAGGAGCCGCTTTTTCTAACCTAATTGTATTCAAACATTTTAGTTAATTCTCCATTCATATTTTAGCATAATGGGATCGGGTGCTCTCGGCATTTATGGAGATTAATGCAGAGAAAGCGTTCCGGCTGCTCAGGCAACGCAGGGCGACTAGCGCCCTCTGGTTCTTGTGGTACTGAAGGAAGGAAGGAAGAGGCCCGGCCCACCCAGCCCACCCTCTACCATCGCGTTGTGGATGACCCATAGCCTTCTGTCCTCCCTTGCCCCAGGCTCTCCAGCCCCACACTCTTGGGGCTGTGTTCTTGAACAAACAGAGCCACAGTTGGCTGGCCAATCTCTGAAAACAGGAAGATGGCCTCATGCATGTCTAAGGCGCAGCAGAGTGCCGGGGACTGTCTGCTCCGTGGTCATCCACACTTCAAGGCCGATGCTGGAGAGTGGCCGGGTGGGCCTGGAGCATGGCAGCCCACGAGGCTGGATGTGCAATACCTGGGTGCTCTTCTTCCTTCAGCCTCGGGTGGGGGCCCACCCCAGGCCGCTCCTTGCCTCAGTTTACCTCTCTGTTCAATAGTCCTATGCATGGGAAAGGACAGTTAATCTGAGCTGGCCTGGGCCCAAAGCTTCCTGCTGCCCCTGAGCCAGCTCCCCACTGGCTCAGGCCTCAGAGGCTGTAGCCCTCACTGGCTGGCTTCCTCCTAGACCTCCTGAGACGGGGAAGGGCTGTCTGGGACCTGAGGCTGCCGCACACCTCCCCACGAGGAGCCTCTTCCTTCTTTATGGCTTCGTGAGAGACCAATCTGTCCCAACCTCCTCCCGAGAACATGGGCCCCAACTTGGCCTGGCTCTTCGTCAGCACCTGGAAGAGGGCCCCCTGAAATCTCCTGCCCCCAGATTTATTCTGCCTCCTTGGCAGTCCAACCTTCTGGCTCCGTGATTTTCATAACTAAGTGGTTCACTAATTACCAGAGAAATATTGTGCCTCTGACAGATCTCAGACAGTGCTTCCAGCCCGGCCTGCAGTCTAAGGCTGCCCAAACACCCAGGAGCAGGCTGGGCAGTGCCTCATTAGAAACTGGGTGAGTCCAACAGGTGGGGCCCTCCCAGCTTGAGTCTGGGATGGAGCAGAGCCCCAACGCCTCCCCTCTGCCCTCGCTGACATGAGGGTGCAAGAGACCCAGGCCCTGCCCTCTGGAGGCCCGCTGGGTGGGTCAGTGCAGCCAGCCAAGAAGATGTCCAATTTCCAATCTCCGGTTTTATCTCCAAATCCCAGCTCTGTGTAATCTCCTCTGCTCCCCCGAGGGGCTGAGCTTGGTGAAGGAGTAAAAGCCTTTGCCTCCCTGTTGATGGAGCATCCTCTGAGCCTGACCAGTTGTTTTTCATCGTATCGATCTGGCCTTGCTGCGGAATACTGAGTCGAGGGTGTTATGAGGGGCTGGTGGATTTTGGAGGCTGCCTAGGGGAGGGGGCTCACCTGGCGTCTAATGTAGGTGGGGGGCTCTGCATGTCCTGATCCATCCTGCCCTCAACTGCAGCCAGTACAACAGATGCTTGGAGGGGGACACGCCCAGACGGCTGCCCCCACCAAGGGGCAGCGTGGGGAGGGCGAGGATGGTGATGACTGGAATGTTTCAGCTCTGGCGTTAGAGGCTGGTGGCTATGAGGGACTGGGGGTGGAGGGGTGCAGGGCGCAGGAGCCTGATGCTTGCTCTGCTCTTCCCCCCGCCCCGTCAGAAGCCCAGTGCAAACCTTACTACTCCGACTACTCCCGCTTCCGGCTCCTCGTCCACCACTTGTGCACCAGCCACTACCTGGATCTCTTCATCACAGGTGTCATCGGGTTGAACGTGGTCACCATGGCCATGGAGCACTACCAGCAGCCCCAGGTAGGAGCGAGTGGACCAGCCATCTGGCCCCCCCACCTCCAGCTGTGGAACCTCTGGGCAGGGTTAACGCAGCCTGAGCCAGGGTATCTCTGTGCCAAGCAAGTGCTGGGCACGTTACATGGGTTCCTCTTGTGCCCCTTGGAGGTGGCTATCATCTTTGTTTTATAGATGAGGACACTGAGGCTCAGAGATGTTAGTTGATGTGGCCAAGGTCACACAGAAAGGGAGTGGAGGACCTGGTTTCTTCACCCAGCAAATGTTGAGTGTCTACTATGAGCTGCGCTCTGGATCTTTGAGGGTAAAGAAGGCAGATGGATGCCTGCCCTTCTGGAGTTGAGATTCTAGTGAATGTCCAGCTCCACAGCTCACCTATGACCTTGCCACTTCTCCAGTCAGCCTCCCTTGGCTGTCTTCCAGCCCTCAGTTTCCCCATCTGTCCAATGAGAGGGTTGAATTTGTAATGCACAAGGCCCCTTCCAGTCCTGGCATACTGTGTCATCTAGCACATTCTCATGTGATCTCCTCACCATTTCCCAAGGAGAAAGATCCTTTAGCATAAGGTTGATTCATTCATGTGAACAAGTACCCTAGTCCATTCTGGGGTGGTGGCTAATGGCCAGCCATCATGGCGGGAACAGAGAAGACAGGTCTCCTTAGAGTCCCTCTGCCTCTGAGACTTGGGCAGTATGATGGAGGGGCTGGGTCCTGGGCCTTAAGGGACCCTGCATCTTGCCCCCATCCCTGCCAGATTCTGGATGAAGCTCTGAAGATCTGCAACTACATCTTCACTGTCATCTTTGTTTTGGAGTCAGTTTTCAAACTTGTGGCCTTTGGTTTCCGTCGGTTCTTCCAGGACAGGTAACGGAGAAGGGCGGGGGGTCTCGGGGACTTGCATAGAGATAGAAAGGGATGAGTCTCTTGGGGAAATACCCAGGAAGACCTAGTGTCTAAAGACCTTTCTTAATTCCTGAGGTTCAGCCCCCACCCTGTGGCTGATATAGGGGACTAGGGACCATCCAGGACCAGGAGATGGGAAGGCATGGAAAGAATTTGACAAGACAGGGCCTGGGGGATGCTGGCAGCTAGAAATCAGTGTGACCTAGCCTGGGACTTAAGAGCACAGAGCCTGAAGCCAGACTGCCTGAACCGGATTTGAGTCCTGGTCTCACTGCTTAGTAGCTGGTGGCCTTGGGTAAGTTACTTAACCTCTCTGTGCCTCAGTTTCCTCATTTGTAAAATGAGAGAAAATAATAGTATCCACATCATAGAGCTGTGAGATTATGAATTCCTATTTGGTTTTGAGGTTGGTGTCTGTTTGTTTGTTTGTTTTTGGAGACAGAGTCTTGCTCTGATGCCCAGGCTGGAGTGTAGCAATTCAGTCATGGCTCACAGCAGCCTTGACCTCCTGAGCTCAAGCTGTCCTTTCACCTTGGTCTCCCAAGTAGCTGGGACTACAGGCACCCACTGCCACACCCAGCTGATTGTTTTTTATTTTTATTTTTAGTCGAGACAGGGTCTCAGCTGTTCTCGAACTCCTGAGCTCAAGTGATCCTCCCACCTCAGCCTCCCAAAGTGCTGGGACTGCAGGTGTGAGTTCCTATTCGTAAAGCCCTTAAAAGTGCCTGGCGCATAGTAAACACCATGTAAGTGCTAAATTAAAAAAAAAAAATGAATACAAATGAAAAGCAGAGGCTTTTGAGCTAAAGTCCTAGTCCTACTCATGCCACCAGTTGTCTGTGTGGCCTTAGATAAGCCACGCCTCTTCTCTGTGGGATGGGAGGCTGGACCCGCTGATGTCTGCCTTCCTTTCCAGCCCTGTGTTTCCGTGCCACAACTGCCCCCTCCTCCAGAAACCCCTCCCCCCACTCAGGGAGCTGTGTTCTGGGCTTTCCAGGTGGAACCAGCTGGACCTGGCCATTGTGCTGCTGTCCATCATGGGCATCACGCTGGAGGAAATCGAGGTCAACGCCTCACTGCCCATCAACCCCACCATCATCCGCATCATGAGGGTACTGCGCATTGCCCGAGGTTGGTGCCCAGCCCACGCACCTGCCCTCCCAGGGTGACCAGCCTAGGGAGACAGAGCGAGGGTCGGCTTTGTGGCTCGCCAAGGCCTGGGTGGCTGTGGGTTCCCGGGGGTCTTTCTCCCAGCCTCTGCCAAGGGAGGCTGGGGACAGGGCTGAGGGTGGGGATGCAACCTGGCTGGCCCGGGGACGGCCATCCCAGCAGCCCCAGCCCAACCCTGGCCCTGACTCTGCCAGCTGTCTGGCCAGGGACCCAAAGGGGCCAGCTCATGACGTTGTCCTGTTCTGCAGTGCTGAAGCTGCTGAAGATGGCTGTGGGCATGCGGGCGCTGCTGGACACGGTGATGCAGGCCCTGCCCCAGGTAGCCGGAAAGTGGGGGGCCTCTGGGGAGGGGGAGGTGCTTTCCAGAGGGCAGGGGCTCAGAGAAGCTGACTGGGAGACCCAGCGGCATCGTTTCTATTTCTTCTTCTCTTTTCCAGGTGGGGAACCTGGGACTTCTCTTCATGTTGTTGTTTTTCATCTTTGCAGCTCTGGGCGTGGAGCTCTTTGGAGACCTGGGTGAGTTGGAGTAGGGGAGGATGGAGGAGCCAGGACTGGAGACCAGGGGCCTCCTGGACTAACATGGGCCTCTCGCCCTTTCCCTCCTCCCCCAGAGTGTGACGAGACACACCCCTGTGAGGGCCTGGGCCGGCATGCCACCTTTCGGAACTTTGGCATGGCCTTCCTAACCCTCTTCCGAGTCTCCACAGGTGACAACTGGAACGGCATTATGAAGGTAAGGGCCCAGGGTTGGCCTAGGCTCCAGGCAGGCAGCCCCACTTCCTGAGCTAGGATTCCTTGGGAAGATGAATTGGCCACAAATAAAAGCATGTGACCTTCTCTCCCCTGTGCTAGAACACTCTGGAACTTCCTCTCCCAGGAACATGCTCTGACTCACACTTCCCCAGGCAGCAGCTAATGCTCCTCTGCCCCCCAAACACTCCCTCCTTCCCTTCCTTCTCCTCCTCCAATGCTCTGTGACACCAGTGACCTGATTTTCCACAACAGCTCCAACCACTGTCCTCCCCAGCCTCACCCCTCTATTCCTCCCACCTCAGGACACCCTCCGGGACTGTGACCAGGAGTCCACCTGCTACAACACGGTCATCTCGCCCATCTACTTTGTGTCCTTCGTGCTGACGGCCCAGTTTGTGCTGGTCAACGTGGTGATCGCTGTGCTGATGAAGCACCTGGAGGAGAGCAACAAGGAGGCCAAGGAGGAGGCTGAGCTGGAGGCTGAGCTGGAGCTAGAGATGAAGACCCTCAGCCCCCAGCCCCACTCGCCGCTGGGCAGCCCCTTCCTCTGGCCTGGGGTCGAGGGCCCCGACAGCCCCGACAGCCCCAAGCCTGGGGCCCTGCACCCAGCGGCCCATGCGAGATCAGCCTCCCACTTTTCCCTGGAGCACCCCACGGTGAGCAGACACCCACCCTGGCCATGAGAGGAGCTGGGGCAGAAGGGTATGGAGGGTGGCGGGCGGGAGCCAAGCAGGCAGCACACAAACCCTAGGGCTCCTCCTGGAGCCTCCTGCCCTCCCTCCTGGATACTGAGCGAGCAGTCACCGCCCCTCCCCAGGGATGGCTGCCCACACTCACCCCACAGGGCTACCCGGGCAGACAGGCCAGCTTAGCCATGCCCTGCTCCTCCAGCCTCGTCTGGCCTTCCCTTCCTGACTCATAGGTTCAAGGCTAAGTTTTCTGTTTCCTTCCTGTTTCTTTCTTACCCTTGCCCAACTGCCAAATCTCTTTCCTACCCACCTTTTAACCTGCCTGATTCTCTTCCATCTCTCCATCCTTTTATCTTCTCTTTACCTCTCTCTCTTTCTCCCCACCAACGTGGGCTCTACTCATCTTCTATCTCCCATCTTTCCTTCCTCCTCCCACCTTCCCTCTTCCCCACCCCCTCCTCTATCTCTTTGTTGCTGTGTGTGTGTGTGCGCGCATGTGCATGTGTGTTGTCTGGGTTTCACCTCTTTCTCCCTCTGTGTCTCTTGTCAATCTTCTTCCACAACACTTCCCATCACTGCCCTCTGACCCTTGCTCCCCTGCCTCTCCGGCTCCCCTTATGGGCTGGCTCCCCAGGACGGGCAGCTGTTTGACACCATATCCCTGCTGATCCAGGGCTCCCTGGAGTGGGAGCTGAAGCTGATGGACGAGCTGGCAGGCCCAGGTGGCCAGCCCTCTGCCTTCCCTTCTGCCCCCAGCCTGGGCGGCTCCGACCCACAGGTTACTGTGCCCCTGTGCTGTGCCCGCTCCCCTGACCGCGCCGGGCTGTGCCATGCTGTGCCATGCTTCTGGGGAAGCTGAGGGTGTTCCCTGCCCACTGGGTATCTGTAGAAAGTGCAGCCTTGGGGCCTCAGTTGAGTGCAAGAGACAGTCGGGGCTTCTTCTAGGCTGAGATCACCTCCAGAAAAGAGCTGGAAGGCAGGGCTACTGAGATTGCCCCTCTGATGAGAAGGATGTGTGGAGGAGGAGCTTGGGGAGGGGAGAGGGGATTTGTAAGAATCTGGAAGAGAAAAGGGGGGATGCGGCAGAAGATAAGTTAGCAGTGGGACCTTAGGGGGTGGAGGGAAGGAGGTAGATCCAGGGAGGAGGGCTTCCGGAGACAGTGTAGGTGGCCAGGGAGCCCGCTGCCAAGCTGCAGTCTGTCTATCCGCTCGTGTCCAGCACACACTTGCCAGTCCTCGGTTTGGTGGCTTTTTGAGCCGTGGAGCCCACTGGGCGTGGCGAGTGCTGTCAGGAGCCACTGATTTCTGTCCTGGGAGAGATAGAAAGCTCCGGCTGGGAGTGGATTTTGAGAACTTGGTGTGAAATAGGACTTGCTTTCCTGCCCAAGCCCAGCCCCTTCCCACAGCACCACAGGGCCCTCTCCCCCAGTCTCATCTAATTCCAGGTCTTCTGCTTTCTGGGCTGCTCCTGCCCTCCTCTCCTCCCCTTGATCCCCCACCACCACTCACTACCACGTGACAGAGGGCCCCACCCTCCCTCCACCTAGGTGAGAAGCTGCAGACCCGGAGTGGAGACAGGTGTCAGTTGGAGATAGAAAAGCTGAGTCCTCCAGAGGCCCTTTTGGGTGGCGGGCAGGCAGGTTCTTAGGAAGCCTTTAGCCTGATCCAAAAAAAATGGACAGTGATCCTCACGTGGGAAGGGATCTTGCCTCTTGTTGGGATCTGGCAATGACCTAGAATGATCGTGGGAAAGTGAGTCCCTTTCCGAGGCCTCCCCTTCCTGAAAGAAGCTCACAGGGAAAGGTTGTGGGAGAAGAGGACATGATGGGAAGGTGATGGGGCTCCGGGAGGGATGGCCCAACTGTCCCCTAGCATCCTGTGGGCACTGAGGCACCCCCTGGGTCCCAGGTGAGCCAGCCAGATGGTGTGGCAGCCCACTGGAGTGTGCCCACTTCAGGCCAATGGGATGAGAGCACCTCCCAGAGCCCAAGTTGGAGAGGGCGGGCAGGCTGCAGGCAAGCGGAGGAGGGCCCACGAGGGGAGAAGCCAGAATCTGGGGGCAGGCCAAGTCCTGCCAGGCTGTTGGAAGCCGAGAGAATAGGCAGAAAACAGCCATCAGATTGGCGGCATTGTCCCCGGCGCCCCCCATGCCGCTCTGTCTGTGCCGATAGGAGAGACAGTGCTTTGCTGGCCTTTCTTCATTTTTTTTTTTTTTTTTTGGATATTATCTTTTTGAGAGTCGAAAGCCCTCGGTCCTCCCGCTCCCTCCCTGGGTGGTGGTGGTGTGGGAGGGGCTGGGAAGGCTCCTGGGGTATCTTTAGAATGCGTTTCTGTGTTTCTGTATCTCCTCGCTTTGTCAGTGTTTGCTCTGGCTCTTCAGTGCCTGCCGCAGCCTCTCTGATCAGAGCAGGGGGTTGAAGTGGGTGCGGGGAGGCATTGTCAGCTTGTTTGGGGAGAGGGTGGGGAGAGAGAAGGGATGCCTTCCCCCCACCCCGCCCCGTGCTTCGTGAAAAGGGGGAAGTGGGGACTGAGAGAGAGCGCGTGTGTGTGCACGCGCGTGTGCGCTGTCCTGGTTTCTCATGCCTGATCATCTCTCTCCCTGTCTAGATCCCTCTAGCTGAGATGGAGGCTCTGTCTCTGACGTCAGAGATTGTGTCTGAACCGTCCTGCTCTCTAGCTCTGACGGATGACTCTTTGCCTGATGACATGCACACACTCTTACTTAGTGCCCCGGAGAGCAATGTACATACACACTGCCCTCACTGCTCCCGGCCACCCCCGGGGCTGGGCTGGCTGCAGGGCTCCAGATCGGCCCAGCGAGGGTCCTGGCTGCCTCCTCTCAGTTTGCTGCCAGGTTCCACCCAGAGGCATCAACTGTCAGGCCCTCGGTAGGGCACCTGAAGAGGGGACAAAGAGATTAGAGAAGATTAAATTGGGGTCTTGCCCTGAAGGCTATAGGGGCAGCCATTATGAAAAAGTGAATCCAGGAGTGACACGGCCCAGAACAGGTGTCATCAGAGTCAGTCTATGCATTTGGAGCCCTGTGCAAGCCAGCCCTCCCTGTCCCTGCCCGCCTCCTCCCCACCCCACCCCCACAATATGAGACCTTCACACCACGTGGTGGGTGAGAGCCGCATCTCTGCCACCACTGCCATGCCCTTCTTCACCTGGGGCGCTGTTCCTGTCTCCTCCGTCACTGTCCCTGTGTGTCCCTGTGTCTTCACCAAACTCAGTGGGGTGGGAGGGGCTTCTCTGTGCTCTGACAACCTCCCTACCCTTTCCCTTCTCCAGCTCCAGTCCCTTCTGACTGCGAGCAGCCCCCTCCTCCCGACCAACCGACCGTTCCCCTCCTGTTGTCGGAGGAGGGCCCAGCTGAGGGACTGGACCAGCTGGGGTGTCCCTAGGGGTCTTGGGTGGCTGGCAGAGTGGAGCCTGGGGCTGAGAGGGGAAGCAAAATAAGATTGTCCTCCAACTTAGCCATCCTCAGGCCTGCTGGGGCTATTTAACTGGCTGGGCCTGCATGGGGACAGGACTCCTACAGCCTCCCTAAGAACAAGGGGCGAAGGGTTCAGGGGGAAGGGGACCACAGGGTGATGGAGAAACCTCCTGAGAACAAACCTAGGCTCCCTCATGCTGGAGTCCAAGGCTGAGTACCTCCCTTCTCTGAAACAGAGCAACAACCCCACTCCCACCCCGAGTCTGTCCACTAAGGGAGCAGCTGAATGTGGCCTCCACCCCCACCTGCCAGAGTCATTGGTTAAAGTGGAGGTCAGGGAGCCAGCTGTGATACGCCTCTGGTGGTCATCTGCCATTCAACCCACCTGAACCCAACCCACGCCCTATGCTGGGACCTGGGGCTGCTGTAAGAATCGGATGAACAGCCTGCAACCTGCAAGCTCTCCTGAGCTGCCTGGTCCCTGCTCCTTGGGAGGGTCCTCTCCCCATCACCTCCCCTGACAGCGCAGGGTTGTGGGGGCTGCTGGCTGCTGTTGGCTTTTTTTTTTTTTTTTTTTTTTTTTTTGAGACAGGGTCTCGCTCTGTTGCCTAGGCTGGAGTGCAGAGATAAGATCCCAGCTTACTGCAGCTTTGACCTCCCGGGCTCAAGCAATCCTCCCACCTCAGCCTCCAGAGTAGCTGGGATTACGGGTGCCACGTCACCATATCCAGCTATTTTTTTTTTTTTTTTTTTTGGAAATGGGGTTTTGCCATGTTGCCCAGGCTGGTCTCAAACTTCTGAGCTCAAGCGATCTGCCCATCTTGACCTCCCAAAGTGCTGGGATTACAGGCATGAGCCACCAGCCACTGTGCCTGGCCTGCTGTTAGCTTTTAATCCTCCCCTGAGCTGCTCTGGGTCAGGGCTCCAGCCCGTCCCTGTGGACACCAGAACTCCCTTCAGAGCCTTGAAATGGAGCCTTTAGAATGAGCTCGTGAGCCACCTGCAGGGCTGGGGGCTGGGGGCTGCTCTCCCTTCTCTGGACACCTCCTCACCCCTCCACCACCACAGTGGGAGCTTAAAGGTGATGCAATGTGTACAGTTTTGCAGGGGGTGGGACGCAGGGCCTGCAGACTCTCCCGGCTGCCCAGACCCCCTCCTACCTGCTTCCTCCCCGCGTGTGGAGGCCTCATCCATGTGTCTGCCCTTCTCCCCAGCCACGCTCATGCCCATCTCTACCTTGTCCTGGGAGGGTACGGGGGTGAGGGCTGGGCAGGGGGGCGCGGCTGCTTTCTATTGTCAGCTCTGCCTCAGTTACCAAAGCCAGACATACCCTCTTCCTCCACCTCCCTCCCCTGTTCCTTTTGCAGGTACAGCCCCACCCCACGGAGCTGCCAGGACCAGACTTACTGACCGTGCGGAAGTCTGGGGTCAGCCGAACGCACTCTCTGCCCAATGACAGCTACATGTGTCGGCATGGGAGCATTGCCGAGGGGCCCCTGGGACAGAGGGGCTGGGGGCTCCCCAAAGCTCAGTCAGGTACCAGGGCTGGAGCAGGCCAATTTGGCTCACACGGGAGATTCCATCCTGGCCTAAGCCAGTCCTGATCTGAGGGGATGGGGAACTGAGGCAGCCAAAGTGGTCTCTCTGACCTTAGGGGAGCCTCCAGCCTGGGGGAATGGCTTTCAGTCCAGGGGGTAAGGGTAGAGGCCCTGATGAGGGGCAGAGAGTGGAAGGGAGGGCTCAGGAGGGCGCCTGCTCCCTTGAACCCTCCAGCTCCATTCTCTCCCCCCACCCCTCTCCTGCTTCCCTCCCTCCACAGGCTCCGTCTTGTCCGTTCACTCCCAGCCAGCAGACACCAGCTACATCCTGCAGCTTCCCAAAGATGCACCTCATCTGCTTCAGCCCTACAGCACCCCAACCTGGGGCACCATCCCCAAACTGCCCCCACCAGGACGCTCCCCTTTGGCTCAAAGGCCACTCAGGCGCCAGGTGAGCAGGTGTGGAAAGGCAGGCACAGGCCTGGGGCTGGACCCTCTGCTGCTGGTGATGACCCGAGTTGACACTTTCATTCTTCCAGCAAACATTTATTGTGTGCCAGTGATGTGCCAGGCTCAGTTGCAGATACCAGGGACACAGTACTGGGCAAAGCAGAAGCGGTGTGTGCCTTCTTGAAATTTGCACCTGGTTCCTTGTTCCACTGAGGAGACCTGGAGACCAGAAGGGGTAGTGCTTGCCCAGGGTCACGCCTATCTGGTCGGAGGTAGAACCCAAGTCTCTGGGCTTTCCTTCCTCACCAACCAGAGCTGCCTCCCAATTCTTCTCCACACTTTGGGCTGAGCTGTGGGGCACAAGGCAGGTTTTAAGTGTCTTCACTTTTGGCCAAGTCTGGGGCCCACCTTCCGGAGCCCACATTCTTTTGTTTTGTTTTGTTTTGTTTTGTATTTTTGAGTTTTGCTTTTGTTGCTCAGGCTGGAGTGCAATGGCACGATCTTGGCTCCCTGCAACCTCCGTCTCCTGGGTTCAGGCGATTCTCCTGCGTCAGCCTCCCGAGTAGCTGGGATTACAGGCATGCACCACCATGCCTGGATAATTTTGTGTTTTTAGTAGAGACGGGGTTTCTCCATGCTGGTCAGGCTGGTCTCGAACTCCCAACCTCAAGTGATCTGCCCGCCTTGGCCTCCCAAAGTGCTGGGATTACAGGCGTGAGCCACCACGCCCGGCCCCAGAGCCCACCTGCATAAGGCCACAGCCCATGCCGTGTGTGTGTCCTAAGGCATGAGCATGGACACATGAGAATCTCAATCTCATATGCTTGGGGCAGCAGGCACAGTCCTTATTCATTCTGTAAATAGTCACTAAGCAGCCTCTGTGTGCCAGGCACCGGGGACACAGCCCCTGCCGCCTGAAGCTCACAGTCTAATAGTGGAGACATACCTGCCATCAGATCATTGTAGCCTCAGCTCACGGCCGCCAGACACCCACGTGTGGGGGGCAGCAGGGACACAGAAGAGGAAGGGGTCGGTTTTACTTGGGGACGGAGACTGTCACACCCTGTGTCACAGAGAACCTGAGTCTGTAAAATCGAGGGATTCTTGCCAATCTGGAAGGGTATACAGAGCCAAAGGGGAAGTCTACGCAGAGGCAGGGAGGCGTGAAGGAGCCAGCTCAGTAAGCAGAGATGGCCTGGCTTCTCTCTCATAGCCCAGGAGGCAGGGGCTGCAGAGACAGCGATTCTTGCAGGCTGAGGGGAGACCAGAGCATGGGGGAGGGAAGACGGGGTTTAGTGGGGGGAGAGGAGACATAGTGGACCACAGAGGTCAGGCTGCAATGACCCCTATCTCCAAGTAAGAGCGGCTACCAGGACCTCTGTGTAGGGTGGTCCTGCAGTGCGTGGTGGTGGTGGGCGGGAGGCACAGCCAGCTTGACAGGAGGGCTAGTCCATGCTGGAGAGGAGACTGCTGGGCTGAGCCCTCCCCGCCCCCCATATAGGCAGCAATAAGGACTGACTCCTTGGACG
Source organism: Macaca fascicularis (assembly GCF_037993035.2). Lineage (NCBI taxonomy): Eukaryota > Metazoa > Chordata > Mammalia > Primates > Cercopithecidae > Macaca > Macaca fascicularis. The sequence goes on along the minus strand of NC_088390.1, from coordinate 56,085,883 downwards.
TTCAGGGCCTGGGCAGCCGGGAAGACCTGCTGGCAGAGGTGAGTGGGCCCTCCCTGCCCCTGGCCCGGGCCTACTCTTTCTGGGGCCAGTCGAGCACCCAGGCGCAGCAGCACTCCCGCAGCCACAGCAACATCTCCAAGCACATGCCCCCGCGAGCCCCTTGCCCAGGCCCACAACCCAACTGGGACAAGGGCCCTCCAGAGACCAGAAGCAGCTTAGAGTTGGACACGGAGCTGAGCTGGATTTCAGGAGACCTCCTGCCCCCTGGCGGCCAGGAGGAGCCCCCATCCCCACGGGACCTGAAGAAGTGCTACAGCGTGGAGGCCCAGAGCTGCCAGCGCCGGCCCACGTCCTGGCTGGATGAGCAGAGGAGACACTCTATCGCCGTCAGCTGCCTGGACAGTGGCTCCCAACCCCACCTGGGCACAGACCCCTCTAACCTTGGGGGCCAGCCTCTTGGGGGGCCTGGGAGCCGACCCAAGAAAAAACTCAGCCCGCCCAGTATCTCCATAGACCCCCCCGAGAGCCAAGGCCCTCGGCCCCCGCCCAGCCCTGGCGTCTGCCTCCGGAGGAGGGCTCCATCCAGCGACTCCAAGGATCCCTTGGCCTCCGGCCCCCCTGACAGCATGGCTGCCTCGCCCTCCCCAAAGAAAGATGTGCTGAGTCTCTCCGGTTTATCCTCTGACCCGGCAGACCTGGACCCCTGAGTCCTGCCCCACTTTCCCACTCACCTTTCTCCACTGGGTGCCAAGTCCTAGCTCCTCCTCCTGGGCTATATTCCTGACAAAAGTTCCATATAGACACCAAGGAGGCGGAGGCGCTCCTCCCTGCCTCAGTGGCTCTGGGTACGTGCAAGCAGAACTTCCAAAGAGAGTTAAAAGCAGCAGCCCTGGCAACTCTGGCTCCAGGCAGAAGGAGAGGCCCGGTGCAGCTGAGGTTCCCAACACCAGGAGCTGTTGGGAGAAAGCAATACGTCTGTGCAGAATCTCTATGTATATTCTATTTTATTAAATTAATTGAATCTAGTATATGCGGGATGTACGACATTTTGTGACTGAAGAGACTTGTTTCCTTCTACTTTTATGTGTCTCAGAATATTTTTGAGGCGAAGGCGTCTGTCTCTTGGCTATTTTAACCTAAAATAACAGTCTAGTTATAATCCCTCTTCTTGCAAAGCACAAGCTGGGACCGCGAGCGCATTGCAGCCCCAACGGTGGCCCATCTTCAGCGGAGAGCGAGAACCATTTTGGAAACTGTAATGTAACTTATTTTCTCCTTTAACCTCGTCATCATTTTCTGTAGGGAAAAAAAAAGAAAAAGAAAAAATGAGATTTTACAAATGAAATGGAATCTTTTTATATATACATACATACATATCTATATATATATATATAAAATAAAGTAATTTTCCTAAATAAAAAGCTAATCACGGTCCAGAGTAAAAGCAAAAGGGATGGAGAGTTAGGCACGTCCAGATGGCACTGATGAGAGAGAGATCCTGGAGATGGGGAGTGGGCGGTGGGGAGGGAAGCTTCAGGGCTGCCTCTTTGTGTATGAGTGTGTATGTGTTTGTGTATATGAGTGTGTGTGTATATGAGTGTGAGTGTGTGCGTGTCTGAGAGTGAGAGAACCTGAACCCTTTGCTCTGGAAGGCTGCACCTCTAGCCCGCCCTCCCCAGCTGTGAAGGAGAGGAGAAGCCCCTCCGCCTGGTGCAGGCTGGGGAGGCAGGGTCTCCTCTGCTGCTATCAAAGCTTTACTGCTTCCTCTAGCTAGGCAGCTCAGTGAATGGGAGTAATTCCAGATTAACTCTTATTTCTGCTGACAGCTATCAGCCGCACATTGAAAGCTGGAAATTGGCATAATGAAGCTGTTTTGGTTAATGGGGCCGACTGAGGCTGGGGGAGGTTGCCTCAGAGGCTGCAGATCTGGATCTGTGGGTTGGTGGGGGAGGGGGGAAGTGTTTCTGGGTTTTCCTTCCTGAAGCTTCAGCACAGATTTGCCACACTTCTGGCTGGATGCGTGACCTGAGCTGCCTGGACTTCAGCCTCCTGCCCTTGGGGGTGGGCTTAGCTGACTGGCATTACAGGCACTGCCCGATGGGGACCTCATCCACCTGCCCGCAATGGAATTAAGCTGTGTAAATGGACTGGGCTGCCCTTCCTGAGGATGAGGGTCCAGGGCTGGGCGTCCAGAGGCAACCTTCTGGTGGAGGTGGTAGGGTCGGAGGCCAGGCTGCAGGCTGCTGAGTGGGGAGCTGGCCCCCTGGGTGGTGATGAGCGAGCGCTCAAGATGTTTACATGCACTGCTGCTGCTGCCTGCCCAGGGGGAGCCCGTGGAGAAGGGAGGTTTGAAGGTGGTCAGGGACAGACAGGCGGGAAGAGGGGGAGTGGCGTGGCCCAGGCCACCTGTCTGGTGCTACTGCAGACAATATTCTCTTGTCTGAAATCTTGGTGCCAAGAGGTGGCAACCATGGGTCCAGGCAGCCTGTCACCTAGCCACTCCCAAACATCTGTCCCAACCCCACTCCCTTGAACAGCCCTATCCCCTCGCCCCCAAGGCCTTCAAACCCCAGGAGTGGATTGGGTTCTTGAAACCTCACTGGCAATGCTCGTTCACGCACTGTCTGACCTGGTCAGCTGGGAACTGGGAGCACCAGGCTGCCGGGCGAGTGGACCTGGAGGCGCTGTCCAGCCTTGTGTTTTCTAAGCTGGGTGAGAGCTTTCCTCATTGCTCTTTTGCAGAGAACTGATACCAGTCCTTGAAGCCAATGCTTGGTTTTCTCCTTTTAGGGTGTGCAATAATGTCAGACTTTTTCCTCTGGCCTCCTTGGGTGGGGAGAGGGAGCGCTTGTAGGAGCTGCCATTTAAGATTGAAAAAAAAAGCAAAGCTATACAAAATTCCTAGAGTTCTGTCACCTGGATCTGCAGACTAAGCTTTTATATTTTTGTAGAATTCTGTAGCTGTCTATTCCCTAATGAGGTTGGAGGATATGGGCAGGGGGTTCTGGGATCTTTCATTCTTCTAGTGGTTAGAGGATTCTGGGTCAAGGTGAAGCCAGAGAGCTGGACTCCTACCCACCCCCATCCTTCCAGCACCCTCCCACCCCCACCCACCACCACCACCACCACTTGCACAGCCCAGCAGCACTGGAGTACTGGAGAGTCGCTTAGGTTGAGTCTTAGCATGCCTGTTTCTTTCTGGGTTCCCCCTCCCCTGGCCTCCTCTTCCCAGCAGGGACCGAGGAATTTGGGGTGAACTTACTATGCTTTTGGGTTGCTCTGTAGAGATCTGCAGGGACCAGCCTGGTGAAAACAAAAAGACTCACCTGCTTCCTCGCCAGCAGCCCTCTCTGTGGCCTGGAGGGTTTCTCTGGAAAAGGGCAGTGCCTGGAGGGGGTCCTCTGGATAGTGATGTGGAAATATTAATAGTAGAGTCAAAGTGGGTATTTTGGGGGAGTCGGGGAGAGAACTGTGACCTCTCCCCCCAACGATGTAAAATCTTTATCAATGATGGAAACTGTTGTGTCTCATTAAAAGGGTTTTGAGGTGGAAAAGCAGCTGCCGCTGGATCTTAATAATAATATCAAGACTGCTAACCTCATGCTGCTTGTCTGGGTGGTTATTTGATGCTGCTCTGGGATACGTAGCGGGTGGGGGTAGAGGGTGGAGAAACTGAAGGAGGCTGGGGTGGGGAGTGGCTGGTAGGGGCAGCAGGCCTTGGATGAGGACTCCAGGGGCAGAATGGAACTGGTTAGGGGCTTCAGGCTTTTAGAAGTAGGAACATCTACCCTGGCGCCTTTGTCCTCAGCCTTCCCCTTTGGGGTTCAGAAGAAATTGTGTCAGCGGCTGTAGGCCCCCACCTCAAGCTTGGCTGCTTCTGCTTCCTCCACCCCCAAGACTCCAGGAAAAGGTCTGTGTGGGGGTGGGGACTGGGAAGAGGAGTGAGCTGAGCTGGGGATAAAAACAAATCTGAGGCTCATATGCAGTCTCTCACTCCTCAAAACACCCTAGCACGGAAGTTTGATTGCTATTTCTCCATGAGGCAGCGGGGGTCAGAGAGGTTAAGTGAATTGCCCATGGTCACACAGCCAGGGAATGGCAGAGCTGGGATTTGACCCTAGGTCTGGCCAACCTCCAGCCCACACTACTCCTGTCTCTACTCAGTGTAGAGGAAATGGGGCACAATGGGAAGAATCCTGCTCAAAAATGACTTGCTGGGGGGCGCTTTTCCAAAGTAGTCACAATTCATATTCATACAAATAGGCACACGTGTTCCCCGCATGGCAAACTCAGAGGCTTAGAGAGGCCCCCAGCCTCCCACCTGGTGGGCCACCAGCCTTTGGCCATAGGGAATGGTGGCAAGAGGGGTTCAATCACTGGAGAAGGCATCCCTCAACTCCAGACGCTTGTCCAAGAGCCGGCCAAGGGTAGCTCTGCAATCACTCTGGGTTCCCAGGCACCACCCTTCCACGTCATAACCCTGCCCTTGAACCCCATGGTACCTGTTCTCTTCCCCATCCCGCCCTCTTCTCTCTTCCTCTCCTCTAGCCCTGCCCTACCTACCTAAACCGCGCCCACTTTCCAAACAGCTTTCACTCCTGTCTCCACCCTAGTCCCCACCTGCCACAGCCTGGTGCCCCTTGGCCTATTTTCTCTTTCCTTGGGCCAGTTGAGCAGCCTGTGGAGCGGGACTGGCAACAGCAGTGCAATGAGGGCGTCAGACACCAGGTGGCGGCACAGGGCACCCTCACCTGGTGCACCTGGTGCCCCTCCTGCAGAGGGACCAAGCCAGGGAGAGGGCACCAACACTGATGGACACCTTCTAGGGACAGGTGTTCTGTATAACCTCAGAAGGAGGAAGCAGGCTTGCAGGGTCCATTGAAGGACTTTGTGTATGGAGAAGCCCAAACAGGAATCCCCGCCATCTGAGTGCTGAGCCCGCGGTGTTCAATGACTCCTGCCTGAATCTAGGAGACCCAGGGCTAATCCAGGACCGTGGTTGCCAGGAAGGAAAGGAACTCTCAAAGCAAGTTGAGTTGTGGCCTGGAGTCCCACTCCAGGGCACAGCAAGGCAGGTCAAGGAGGCAGCTGCTCCAGCTAAGCCCCAAGAGGGGATTCTGCTAAGAACTTTAAAACTGCGTGTCTTAGCCTTGGTTCCAGGTGTGGGATCTGCTGACTGTGGCCCACAGAACTAATTAATTCTTCTTGCTTTGAAAACTCCAGAATCGGGCACAGCAGCCAGCACTCTCCCCTGCATGCCAAATCAGATCAAGTGCAGGTTGGTGGCAGAGGGGCAGCCTCACTGAGGGCCATGGGTGGGACCAGTGGGGTCACCACCAGACTGGGGTCTGGAGGAAGCAGACCCCACTTCAGGGGAGAGGACAAGGGGTAGGCTGGGGTGTGGGAGCTACAGCCTGGTTTGGGGGTGCTCCAGGCCTCCAAGGAGCCGCAAGGGGCTAAAAGGAATCAGGCGGTGCTTGGAGGGGAAGCTTTGCTATTCCACACCCTGCCCCTCTGTCTTGTCAGTTCCAACCTGCCTCTTCCCCCTTCGAAGCATTTCCTGTGCCTGGGTCTCCCCGTCCCCCACTGTTCTGCTTTCTTCTCTCTGCTGTCATGCCTGCTCTGAGCTGTACCTTGCAATTATTTTATCTTTCCATCTCCTTGCCAGGAAATCCCTGATGCCGGGTTCCCCTGGGACACTCACTGCGGGGGAGGCACCGCACATGCTCCATCCATCCTGCCTGGAGCAGCAGTCAATTGGGGAGGGAGGATGGGGTTTGGGCCATAAAGGCTGGGAGAGGTTTAGTCCATTTCTCTGCTGCAGCCCAACCCACAAGGCCGTTATTGCTTCTCTCGGGAGCCCTTCCAGCAAGAACCATCTTGGTTCTGAACACTCAAAAGCAAAGTGGGCAGTGCCTACTGCTGGGACTGTACCTAATGTCGCAGTGGCCTTGTTGCCTATGACTCCTTCTTAGGAAATGAGGTGTTTGCTTAATCGGTCAACAACACTTCCTGAGGACCAGCTTCTCCAGGCACTGTCCTGGGTGCTGAGGATACAGTTATAAACAAACCTCAGTCCCTATCCTCAAGGTATCCACAGTCCTCTGGGCAAGGTAAGCAAGACAGTGATTACAAGCGGAGGAAGCCTCCTAGCCCAGGACTAGGTTGGGGAGGTCCAAGGAAGGCTTTGAGGGGGTGGGGGGCTTGAATGAACTCTTGAAGAAGTTTGCCGCTAGCAGAAAGGGAGACAGGGTGTAGGTAGGAGAGTGCACCAAGCAGCCTTGAAGACAGATCCGGGAAGAGCATCCCGCTCAAGGAGACTGCGCAGAAACAGCCTCCTCGGCAGGCAGACGTGGGGCACCTCCTGCCTGTGCCGAGATAAGCTCTGTGGCCCTGGGCAGGCTGTAGGGTGTCTCAGGGCCTCAGATTTCTTGCTCTAGTGAGAACAACCAAAACAATAACATCCTAGAAATATTGTGGTTATTATTCAAGGAGTCTCTGAAAGGGGACACACTTCCTGAGTGGCCCAGAGGGGTGAAGCCCCAATGCCTCAAAAGAGATGGGGGAAGGTGAGGGTCGCCAAGGGCCCCCACCACACCCTCAGAGTCCCCAACCCAGTGCTGTAGCCTTGGGAAGGCAATTGCAATAGAAAAGCCAGGGGCTACAAGGGGTGGTGCCTCAGCTCCGATGCTGAAGCCAGAACCCAAGGGTCCTGGCCCAAAACTAGAGCTCTAGCCAATGGACTGCCTGGCCAACTGTGGGTCTGGAAAGTCCCGGATGGAAGCTCAGGCTAGTTCTGGGCTCTCCATCTCAGAAAGGGGGTCTGCCTGGGGAGCTCACCTCCCAGAGGGCCCTAAAGAAAAGTCCCCAGGTCTCCTCAAGCCCAGAGCGATCTGGTGCCTATGACCTCACAAGCCCTAGAAAAGGAATGAGACAGGAGGGAGAGTTGGAGGAAGCCGGTGGGTAGACAAGGTCAAAACACAGGGGTGGTGGGTGCTGATGAAGGGTGCTGATGAAGGGTCATGGAAGGGGTAGAGGAAGGTTCCCAGCTGCCTAGGCCGTAGAAGCCTGGCCCACCAGGGCTGGAAGAGAGCTTAGATATCACCTTGTCCATGTTTCTTAAGAAATGAAGTCCCAGAGACATCAAGGAGTTTTTTGAGATCATACAGTGTATAAAAGGTACAGAGGGGGATTGGAGGGGACTGAGTTAGTCCCTGCCCTTGGGGACCTCTCAGACTAGCAGGGAAGACAGACTCTTCATAACTAAATATAACCCAAGGCACACTGTAACAAGGTGTAAAGCTCTGTAAAGTCTTTTGCCCAGAGAGGAAGGTCGGGGGACAGGAGAGGGAGGATGTGTGTGGATGAGTGGAAGGGAAGAGGGCAGACAAAGACGGGGCGTAAAGAACTTGCCCAGTGGAGGGGTAGGAGTCCCCAGTCTCACTGCCTGGGAAGGGGGAGTCTTCCCCACTCCCACGCTTATCCCATGCCCAGCCAGATCTTGGTTCTGATAGCCTATAGCCAAGGAGACTTCCCTTCTAGTGACCTCCTGCCTGCCCAGAGAGATAGGAAGTGGTTTGTCGCTTCTGCACCCTTACTGGCTCCCACCCACGCCTGCGCTGAGCAGCCAAGGAAGGAAACACCTTCTCTTGAGAACAAGGGTCAGAAAAGGGGTGACCAGGGTGAAACTGGACAGGCCTGTGTGCGAAGGCAGGGAAGAGAAGGGCCAGGGAAAGATCTGCCCAGGAGAATTCCTTCTGAGTCCCAACAAGGGGTGCTGAGTTGGCTTCTGGGATTGTGTTAAGGAAGACAGGGCAAGAGCGGGATTGAGAGATGGAGGCATCCCCACATCTGAGGGGATGCGGGGAGAAGGAGAGCTGAGGCAAGCAGGGGAAGGAGAGCACTGACAAGCCCATTTTACAGATTGGGAATGTAGAGTTTCAGCCTTAGGAGGGGGACAAGGACACTCACGTGGGGCTCCTCCTGGGGCTTCGCCTGTCCTTCCCCCCACCCTGATCAGGCTGAAGCAGAGGGAATTCACACATGTTGGGTGCCCCACTAAGTGTGCCAGGCGATACACTTTGCATACCTTTTCCATTCAATCCTCAGAGAACCCTGGGAGGAAGATTCTTCTATGATTGTCTCTATTTTACAGATGTGAAAGTAGAGGCCCAGAGAGGTGCCGAAGTGATGTGGCAAGGTCAGGGGGCCACAGAGCCTAAAAGGGCAGCAGTTTAAGAGGACATAGGAGGCCCCCTGGACGATGCTGCGGCCCCCACCCTCGCCTCACGGGTACACACCCACGCAGTACACCCCGGTTCCCAGAGCGTGGCGCCTGCCAGTGGCCCCTGGAACCTGACGAGGAAGAGGTCAGCTTCCGGATTGAGCACGGAAGCCCTTCCCATTCTACAGATGAGGAAACCGCCCTCCGGAGAGGAACGTGACCTTCTCAAAGATTCCTTTTTTCCTAGGAAGGATTGTTAAATCCCTCTCCCAATGTCCCCTACTCAGTGACTCATCGGCCCCACGGAGTTGTTCGGGGGTGGGAGCGCCTGTGTATCCCAGTTCCCCCTTGGAAATAGACTCTACTCCAGGATTGTCAGCCTCGGTATTCAGAGGGACATCCCCCTGGCATGGCCCGGGGACCGCTCGCAGGAGCTGTCGCCGTGCCAAGGCCCCCCCACCTCTGCCCCAAAGTCCCTCCCAGGGAGGCGCTGTCGCAACCCGCGGGACGGGGGCAGGGAGACTGGACCCAGAGGCACTGGGGTAGGGCTCGGCGGGGCGGGCCCGGGCGGAGCGCGGGGTGCGGAGGGCGGAGGCGGCTCCGGCGCCCGCTCTGCCCGCCGCTGGGTCGGACCGCGCTCGCCTTCCTCGCTGCCGCGCCTTGGCCCCATGGACACCCTGTGCGGTTCCGGGGAGCTCGGCTCCAAGTTCTGGGTAAGGCGCGGGGCTCCGGGGTCACCGCGCGGGGGTCGGGGTTGGCCGGCTTCGCCCGGTCCTCGCCGCCTGCCTTCCCGCGAGGCCGGCAGGTATCCCGGGACGGAGCCCCTGAGACCGCCTGGGCGCCCGAGAGGGGGCGGTGGGCGCGGGAGGGAGGTTGGCGGCGCCGCCCGGAGCTGGGTCCCACGCAGGGTCCGGGACCTGCCCTGCTCTTCCCTTCCCGGCTGCAGCACTGAGGAGCCCGGGAAAGTGAGGCACAGTGCGTGGCTGGGTGAGTCGGCTCCACCCCAGCCCCTCTGTCGGGTGAGGAACGGGCGTTTCGCAATCAGCCGCGCGTTAGTGGTGGAGGGTCCTCCCTCAGCATCTGTCCCAGACTAGGACTCGGTTGCCCACCTGGATGCCCCAGGGCATCCCGAGCACCTGCTCAACCAGATGTTTTGGGAGGCTGGTTGTGCAGTGTCCCACCCTTCTTAGGAAGCTTTCCTGCCACTTTATTTTCTCTGGGTAAGGCTGAGGTCTGAGAGCAGGCCATCCTCACCACCCTGGACTCAGAAAGGAGAAGCAGATCCGGGTCTGGAGACAGGTACAGGGTGTCAGGATTCCTGTAGTCCAACTCCCTTCGTTTACAGATGGAGAAAGGGAGGTCCAGAGAGAGGAAGAGACTTGCCCAAAGTTACCCAGTTCAATGAAGGCAGAGCTGGGATAGAAAATCAGGCTAGAGGCCAGGTGCAGTGGTTCACGCCTGTAATCCCACCCTTTGGGAGGCAGAGGTGGGAGGATCACTTGAGCCCAGGAGTTTTAGATTACAGTGAGCTATGATCACACCACTGCACTGTGGCCTGGGCGAAAGAGCGAGACCCTGTCTGTAAAAAAATAAATAAATAAGAAAAGAAAAGAAAATCAGGCCTTTTGTGACTCTCACTCCAAATCCCTTTCTAAGACAAGCTGCTTTTCAGCCTGCTGACTCCAGCCTCCAGCACAGTTCAGGTGAGTTAAGTGCCTACAGCCCAGGAGCTTTCTTACCAGCTTTCAAACCTACTTGCCTCTATGAGGCAAGTGATCATGTGCTCTCCGTTTTACAGAGGGAGCTCAGATTAAAGGGGCTTCTCTGTGGTCATTCAAGGGGTGTCCAGGGCCTGTGAATCCCAATCTCTAAGTCTTTTTCCTATTTTAAGTATTTGTACATATGTGCCCTGTATGTGTGTACGCATACACACAGGCACGTGGGGTGTTACCCAAGAGTTCGTGCTGTGCTCGTGTGTGCATAGGTGTATAAGTCTGGACCCATGCTCTTGGGCTGTGTTTAGGATGGGCTGAAGGCGTTATATGGAGTTTTTGAAACTTGGGGCAATGGAGGTTAAAAAAAAAACTGTAAAAAGGCGTTTTTGGGATTCTCTCTTTTTCTGTGGGTGACCCAAAGGTTAATCTGAGATGGTGCAACTTCTCTGTCACTGCCCTTCTTTCCCAGTCCCACAGGAACTCCATCTATTATTCAGCATTGACAGGCCACTTGCCGCCAAGGTCCAGAGGTTGTGCCTTTGCCTCACATGCACACTTCCTTTCACTGCCCATGGGGCCAGGCTGGTATGGCCGTGGCAGGTTTGTGGCGCCTGGAATGCCAAGCAGAAAATCAAGAGGGTGGTTGTGCCCAAACTTCAGGCACAAGGGCTCATTGTTCCTGGGTAGCCACCTGAACCCTGAGAGTTTAGGACTCCACAGAGACAGGTCTCCTGGAACCCGGAGTTGGGAAATTCAGGACTCCCTTTTTGTCCCATGTTCAGACATCCTCTGGCTCTACCTTAACATGGGATTGTGGAGTCCAAGAAAGTGAGAGCTTGTGAGTTTGAAGCAGTGAGTCCAATCCCTCAGGGTAGAGCTGGGGAAACTGAGGCCAAGGGAGTGAATATCCCAGGACAATCAAAGACAGAGTGCAGGGCTGGGAAACAGGACTCCGGGGCTGTGGTTACAGCCTTGCCATTGCCTGACTGTGCGCCTTTGAGCCTCCGGGCCCTCTGGCCCCTGCACTTCTCCTTGATGCTCGTGAGCAATACACACCTCCTCTGAGGATGCAGGCTCCGTGGGAGTCAGCTCATCTACATTATGAAGCCCTCGTGAGATCTCTGCTTGGATACCTTAAATGGCAAACTGACCACCCCCCTTCCCACCCCAATCTCTAAATGTCTTTCACATTCTCTTCTGGCTCCTGAAACCTGTTCTAGGCCACACACCCAGTGTGGCTGGTGACTGGGGGAGGAGTGTGGAGAGAGAAGGGAGGCTCCCAGCTCTACCTCTGAGGGAATGACAGGGTTTGCACAGCTGAAAGGAGAAAGAGTCCACGCTGGAAGCTGGAACCTCTGCCACAGTCCAGTTTCAAAAAAGGCCTGGAGTTCGGGGCTGTTCATTTGTGATGTGCTGTGTTGCATCTCATTTGCATGGCATATTGTTCAGGCACAACTCCCTCTGAACCTTTACCTTAGGGGCCCGTGGGTGACCCACTTTGTGAGAAGTGGTTCAGGGCAGCCTGGAAGTACTTGAACCGGGAGTGAAAATGCAAGGAGGGGGTGGGGTGTTCAGGCCCCTCTGGGCCGCTCGTTTAATCTACCAAGATGCTCAGTAGCTTATCCTTATAGCCTCAGTCTCTCCACCAGTGGAATGGGAATTAACCCACCCCCTACCCACCTCACAAGATTTTTCTGATCAAATGAGATAGGGAATGTGGAATGATTTTAAGAACTAAGAAGCTTTCTATGGGTGGCAAGTCCTGACATTCCCCAGAAGAGGGAGGAGAAAGAAAAATGGGGTTAGAAAGGAGTGTCAGACGTGGGAAGACCTGCAGGGAAAGAGCTGGCAGGGCTGTTGGGCCAGTGGCTCCCATTCCAGCTGTTTGCTGGGGAGCTGGGGGCTGTTCCTGGCTCAATCTGAGGGTAGGAGACTGGAGAGGACCATGCCCTTGGGACAGATGTATACACATCTGTGTACTCACACAGCAGCTGCCAGGTGAATGATTTGTATGAATCCCTCTCTTTCTCACCTGTATCGACTGTGAAGCCGGTTACCAACTTCCCTGAACGTGCCTTGGGAGTTTCTGTGGAAATAAATACCAAAAGAGTGAACTGTGTAATTAAACCACCTCACTACTCAGGAGGCCAGAGGTGCCTCAGAACAAGGGAGGAGGTGGGGTCCCTTTGCTCTGCTGTGCTGGCCTCTGCCTGCAGGATTCCTCTCCGTTCTGAATCACAGAGGTTGGGGAGCACCTGGGTGGTGAAGGGAGTATATGGAGGAAGGGCCTGGAGCTATTTACCCCCCAGGTAAACAGGCAGAATTAGCCTTGATCTGACGGCCCCAGGAAGCTTAGAAAACTGAAGATCCTGACCATGAAAGCCATCCAAAGATGGCATGGACTGCCTGAGAAGTAGTGAGCTCCCCGTCACTGGGGAGTATGTAAGGACATGGTTAGCGACTGCTTGGTAGGGATGCTGGAGAGAGGATTCAAGCCAGGAAAGAAGGTGGGGTCCTGAGATTCTGTGGCTGGGAAGAGGGAAGATGTGGCCAGTGGGGATTCATTGGTTCCTCCTCTGAGATTTCTGGACTCCTCCTTCCCTAGCTCTCTTCCTGCTCTCCATATGGAGCTTACTTAGAAGCAGCACTTGGTAGAGGCCTATGGGTCTCCCCTTGGTCAGGCCCACATGGGGAAGGTGACCTCATTGTTCCCTTAGCTGCTTACCCATCCTAGGGAGGGGCAGATCCCTGGTCCCTTGGAGGCTCAGCTCCCTGTGTCTCCTGCTCTGTTTTAGCTAGCCCCAATTCTGCTATTCACCAGCTGTGTGACTTTGGGCAAGTGACTCACCTTCTCTGGGCTCCAGCAGAACTGAGGTGGGCTCTGGGGCCTACTTCAGGTCTGGAGTTGCCCAATTTTGGAAGGATGAGCCTTGGGCTTGGGGGCCAAGGCCATGCATGATTAAGGCCCTTCAAAGTTTAGAGCTCCTGGGTATCAGGGTCTCCTCTGCCTTCTAGTAGGCAGCCACCAAAATGTATGAGTAATGGGCAAGGCTCCTATGCCAATGTATTTTGACTCTCAAATGAAGACAGTGACCTGCACATCCACGGGGAAGCTGAGTGGGAGGTAGACACTCCTCCACTGAGCAGACACCATAGCTCACCCTCCCCTCAGGAACCCAGCCTTCCCTGCAAGGCCAGGGCTCCCGGGCTGCTTTCTGCCATCTTAGCTGCTACAAGCGAACCCCATGCTGAGTGGCTTCGACCTCCGAGCTCTCGGCTTCTGGCTACGGTGTTTCATTGCTTGTGACCCCAGGCTGGCTTCTCCTCAATCCTACTGTTCCCCCACGTCACCTGGGCCTGGGTCTCTAAGGGCCAGAGATATGGGGAAGGAAGTGAGTCAGGGAAATGGCATTCAAGAGGGAGATTTGCCAAGCCTGCCTGTGGCCCCCCCCCCAGACAGGGAAATGGTCCTGAAACACTGGGCAAGCTTCCAGGGAGGAAGGTCCTGGCAGGGACGACCAGCTGAGCCACCCTGGAGGTAGGGCCAGAGCACCCAGACTGTGTTCAGTCCTCCGCACTGGGGCAGGATCCCTGGGCAGTTGAGGGTGAAATGAGACCTGGTGTGCCATTGCTGGGGTGGCTGGGCCCCTCCCCTCCCCGATCTGAAGTTGTTTCTGTTTCTGGCACTGGGGTGCAGTGGGTGGGGCTGGCAGGGGGCAGGATGGGACAGCAAATGAGAGCCTAACTCTAGGCTTGGATTTCTCCTTTTTTTTTTAAGATGGAGTCTCGCTCTGTCACCCAGGCTGGAGTGCAGTAGCACAATCTCGGCTCACTGCAACCTCCACCTCCTGAGTTCAAGCAATTCTCCTGCCTCAGCCTCCCAAGTAGCTGGGATTACAGGTGCACACCACCATGCCCGGCTAATTTTTCTATTTTTAGCAGAGACAGGGTTTCACCATGATGGCCAGGCTGGTTTCGAACTCCTAACCTCAAGTCATCTGCCCACCTCAACTTCCTAAATTGCTGGGATTACAGGTGTGAACCACCGCGCCCAGACAGATTTCTCCTAACTGGATATTCTGGTTTCTAGCCAGGGTCTCCCAGAACCCCATCTAGGCCACTACCCACGTGTTAGCCACTCTGCCCCCTCAGCTCTGTGAGAAGAATTGCGCAAAGCAGGTGATATGAGAATGGGCTGCATGACTGAAAGGTGATCTGGGTGCAAGTGTTCTATCCCCAGGGTGGGATACCATGCTGGAATCCTACCAGGTGTACAGGAAAGACTGTAATCCCATGTGAAGGAGCTGGGACCTGGAACGAGACTTCCTGGGTCTAATCCCAGCATCAGCCCTGGATGTCAGCTGCCATGAGCGTGAAATGATCATCCTGGCCCGCAGCAGGAGCTCAGTGAAACAAAGCCCCTTCCAGAAGCAGATCGGCCAGTTGAGCCTGTGAGCCATCCCTGCGTGGGGCCAGCAGGCGCAGCACAACCAGTTTTTGTTTGTTTGTTTTGTTGTGTTTTGTTTTTGAAAAGGAGTCTTGCTCTGTCACCCTGGCTGGAGTATAGTGGCATGATCTCAGCTCACTGCAACCTCCCCCTCCCAGGTTCAAGCAATTATCCTGCCTCAGTCTCCTGAGTAGCTGGAATTACAGGCATGTGCCATCACGCCCAGATAATCTTTTTATATTTTTACTAGAGACAGGGTTTCACCATGTTGGCCAGGCTGGTCTCAAACTCCTGACCTCCGGGGACCCAACCACTTCGGCCTCCCAAAGTGCTGGGATTACAGCAAGGCAGTTTTTGGCCCCTGCCCCCAGGCCTTCCAAAGGCTGAGTGAGAGTGAGTGGGGATCAGAGTGTGTCCTTGCTCTCTCCATGCCTTCATTGCTGCTGAGTCAATGGTTTTGTCCGTCCATCTGTTCCCTATCTGGGACTTCAGGAGCAGTCCTGCAGTGGTGGCTTCCCCCTCCACTGCCACACAGGAATAAGGAAGTAATGACTCTTCTTATGACAGAGGCTGTCAACAGGCCTGGGGCCCCCAGGGTTTGGGAAGTCCCTGGCAAAGCTGGGGCAGAGGGCTCCAGTGTCCCCACCCCCACCTACCGCCTGTATGAGTCTGCAGTGATTTCAGCTTCAATGACCATGAAGTCTGCCATGAGGGAGGCCTCTGCCACGTGGTCCATTCTGGATGCCGGACCTTTCCCCTTATCAGCCCCATCCAGCTGTTTAATCGCATTATTAAGGAAGCTGTTGTTGCTGTGGAAACTGTGTGGGTGATGGCGGGGGAGGGGGCTGTGGGCTCAGCTCTCATTTCCCCGTAGTGCTCTTCAGAGTGGGAATGAGAGGAGAGCCTTGAGAAGGGATCGTCCATCCTGCCCTGCAGGGATTCAGGGAGTGTGATGGGGTCCAGGGAATAACCTTCACTGGCCCTGTCCTCACCTTCATTTTACACATAACTTTGAGTTGGAGACCCTCCTGGGTGCCAAGAACTGTGGCGTTGGTGCCAGGGAGAGAACACGCTGTGTTCCTGGGCATGAAGCTGCAGAGGCTGGGGCTGGAGTTGGCTCCCTCCATTTATCTATTCATTTGTTTATTTATTCTTTTGTTCAATAGATGGTTATTGAGTACCTTCTCTGTGCCAGGCACTGCTCTAAACAGCAGGAAATACCATCAACTGCAGAGTACAGAGCTAAAGAATCTGTCTTCGTGGAGCATATACTCTAGTGGGAAGAGGCAGTAAAACAATAAATGTCATAAAGGCCAGGTGTGGTGGCTCATGCCTGTAATCCCAGCACTTTGGAAGGCCGAGGCAGGAGGATCACTTAACCCCAGGAGTCCCAGACCAACCTGGGCAACAAAGTGAGACCCCATCTCTACAAAACAATTTCAAAAATTATAAAATAAGTGACTCACATCTATAGTATGGTAGAAGGTGGCTAAGGGCTATGGGAAAATAGAACAGGCTAAGAGGAATGGGGAGCAGGGACAGGTCGGGGGTTGGGTAGTGAGTTATAGTTTTGATTAGTAAGGTCAAGGTGGACCTCCAGGAGAAGGTGAGATCTGTGCAAAAAGTCACAGGTGATGAGGGCATGAGGCATGTGGATATCCAGGGATAGGGCTGCTGCCCCTGGCAGGAGTAGGCCTGGAGGGTTTGAGAACCAGCCTGGCAGCCACTGGGGCTGGCGCAGTCAGAGAGGAGAGGTGGGGAGATGCGGTCGATTCTGGGTCTATCAGGGTGCACAAGGTGAAGGCCAAGTGCGGTGGCTCATGCCTATAATCCCAGCACTTTGGGAGGCCGAAGCAGGAGGATCACTTGAGCTCAGAAGTTCGAGACCAGTCTGGGCAACATAGTGGGACCCCATCTCTACAAAACAATAAAAAATTAGCTGTGCGTGGTGGCACATACCTGTAGTCCCAGCTACTCAAGAGGCTAAGGCAGGAGGATCGCTTCAGCCAAAGAGGTCAAGGCTACAGTGGGGAAAAAAAAAAAAAAAAAAAGAACAGTTGAATGTGGCACTGTCATGTCATTCAACCTGTAATTAGAAGGTAGAGTGGACAGGGTTTGCTGAGAGACTGGATGTGGGATGTGAGAGAAAGAAGAATCAGGGGCAACTGCAAGGATTCTGGCCTGGGAAGGGAGACGGGAGGAAGGAGCCGCCATCCCCGGGCCAGGCAAGCTAGAGAGGCGAGGATGGCCAAGAGTTCAGTTCTGGACGTGTTGTGTATGACATGTCCCATAGATGTCCTGGCTCGGGGTCTGGAGTGAACCAAATAGGGAATCCGGGGCAAAGGCCTGTGTGGGCAGGTGCCTCCGCCTCCTGGGGAGGGCTCTGCCCAGCCGGGACATGCTTATCTCAAGGAAAGGAGCCCAGACTGGATGCCCTTGAGGGTCAAAGCAGCCACCCAGTTCTCACAGCCCCAAGATCCCCTGGTTGTTGCCACAGAGCAGGTGTCTGTGAAACTGAAACATGGGCCGGACGGCTGGAGGCTCCATCCCCCGCTTCCCTAAGTGTTGTCTCGTTGCCATCGAGGTGCTTTGCTGTTCATTCTCCCCACCTTCTCCCCACTGTGGGGAGGTGACCGGATGCTGTCATTACTCCCATTACTTACGGGTGGAGACTGAGGTTCAAGGACACGAAGGTGCTCACCAACTGTTGCACGGCTCAAAAGTGACAGAAGTCATCCTGGATCCTCTGTGTCGGGGTTGGGTTCTTCCTGTGGCCACTCCCCACCCGCCTTACAGAGCCATGCCACCGGCCTGCAAGCACACACAGCGATTCCCACCATGTCCCCACGCCTGGGCTCCTGTCCTCAACATGCACACTGCCTTGTGAGTCAGTGGCCCTGTGTGGCATCACAAAGCCTGGGTGCCTGTCCCGGCCACACACTGTCAGGTATCCTTGAACTTTGTCGCCAAAGTGGGTGTAGTTTCTCTTTTGTATACTGGGCCTAACAGTGCCCCTCCTATATGCCTGTGGAAGTTGTTCTGAGACAATATCCAGATAACAACTAGGTAAGTGCAGTAATAAAATGCCAGAGAAACATTAAGGGTCTTTATTTTCCTCACCTAACTGGCTGTCAGGGAAAAGCAAGCAAAGGTCAGAGGCTGGGGTGCCCCAGAGAGGCCCTGTGTAGGTGAGGCTCTGGCTGGGCCCAGAGAAATGGGATGTACACTCCAGGCCCAGAGACCTGAAGATCTGGGTTCAGGGCAGCTTTGGGACAAGCTATCTGGATGGCAACTAACTGGGGTACCTGACCAGGCCTAGAGGTGTATCCTATGACCCAGATTCCAGCCCTGGGCCAGCATGTCAGAGACTCAGCAAGAGTAGGTGGGTCCTTGGCTCACACTGTTTGAGCAACCACTGAATACTGAATAGGACTCTAGAATACAAGATGTATGTGGTACACCTTCTGCCCACCTGGGCCTTCAGCGAAATGCCCCCAGGCAGCATGTCCCTGACTACATGCTCCACAGAGCTGGGACAGGTCTGCCCAATGTGCCACTGTATCCAAAGAACCCAGCCCACTGCCTGACTCACCAAGGCCCTCAGCAAGCATCGGCAAGAGTGATGCTCCAGGGAAGGGGATCTCTCTAGAAGGAAGGGTGCTCAAGATGAAGAGGGTGGGTTTTCAGCCAGGCCCGCCACCCCTCCCTGGAGTGGTTAGGTTGGGATTTTGACAAGTGGTAAAAAGAGGGACTAGGTTGAGCAAAGGGGTAGGAG
Organism: Macaca fascicularis; assembly: GCF_037993035.2. NCBI lineage: Eukaryota > Metazoa > Chordata > Mammalia > Primates > Cercopithecidae > Macaca > Macaca fascicularis. The sequence goes on along the minus strand of NC_088390.1, from coordinate 56,067,722 downwards.
CAAGAATCTCAGAGCAGATTTAGGATGAAGTGAGTTGGCTGTGGGGGAAGGGAGCAATGGGAAAGGAGGTGGGAGGAGATGCCATGAGGGGGTCTTGAGGGCCAGGCTGGGTGCTAGGATGTGACTTCATGAGCAGCAGGAGTCATTGCAGGTTTGTGCGCATGAGGCAAGGGGCACAAAGCAGTATTTTGGGAAGAGCCATCTCACAGGTGGGCAGGGGCACTGGAGGGCAGAGGTCTGGGATTAAGAAGGGAAGGTGGGCCAGGCACAGTGGCTCATGCCTGTAATCCCAGCAGTTTGGGAGTCTGAGGTAAGCAGATCACAAGGTCAGGAGTTCGAGACTAGCCTGACCAACATGGTTAAACCCCGTCTTACTAAAAATACAAAAATTAGCCAGACGTGGTGATGCACGCCTGTAATCCCAGCTACTCAGCAGGCTGAGGCAGGCAAATCACTTGAACCCGGGAGGCGGAGGTTGCAGTGAGCTGAGATGGCACCACTGAACTCCAGCCTAGGCAACAGAGCGCCAGCCTAGGCAAGAGAGCGAGACTCTTTCCAAAAAAAAAAAAAAAAAAAGGGAAGGCAGGTTGGGAAAGGAAGCAGGGTGTGCAGATCACTACCCTTCCATGAGTTGTTTTCTTAAGATGCTAGAACTTGGCCAGGCATGGTGGCTCACCCCTGTAATCCTAGCACTTTGGGAGGCTGAGGCTGGTGGATCACTTGAGGTCAGGAGTTCCAGACCAGCTTGGCCAACATGGTGAAACCCTGTCTCTACTAATAATACAAAATTTAGCTGGGTGTGGTAGCGTGCACCTGTGGTCCCAGCTACCTGGAAGGCTGAGGCAGGAGAATTGCTTGAACCCCAGAGGTGGAGGTTGCAGAGAGCCGAGATCATGCCACTACACTCCAGCCGGGGTGACGGAGTGAGACTCCATCTCAAAAACAAAACTAAACAAAAACAAAAACAAAAAATTAGCCTGGCGTAGTGGCGCGTGCCTGTAATTCCAGCTACCCAGGAGGCTGAGGTGGGAGAATCACTTGAACCCTGGAGGCGAGGTCACAGTGAGCCAAGGTTGCACCACTGCACTCCAGCCTGGGTGACAGAGCGAGACTCGGCCTCAAAACAAAAACAAAAACAAAAATTAACCAGGCGTGGTGGTACATGCCTGTAATCCCAGCTACTCAGGAGGCTGAGGCACAAGAATCACTTGAACATGGGAGGCAGAGGTTGCAGTGAGCTGAGATCGTGCCACTGCACTCCAGCCTGGGCAACAGAGCAAGACTCCATCAAAAAAAAAAAAAATTGATGGGAGAACTCAGAACTCAAGCATACAGATGATTCAACAGTTCGCATAGCCAGATATTTCAAGGCCAGCTGTGGACTTTGAATGCCGTAGTAAAATGTTTGAACTTTGCCTTCTAGGCAGTAAGCAGCTACTGAAAATTTAGAGGGATGTAATAATACTATTATTCTTTCTTTCATTCATTTATTCAATAAACATGTGTGTGTGTGTGTATATATATATATATATATATATTTTTTTTTTTTTTTTAAGAGTCCAGGTCTTGCTCTGTTGCTCAGGCTGGAGTACAGTGGCATAATCATGGCTCACTGCAGCCTCAAACTCCTGGGCTCAAGAAATCCTCCCGCCTCAGCCTCCTCGTAACTGGGATTACAGGTGCCTGTCACTAGACCAGGCTAATTTTTTAAATTGTTGTAGAGACGGGGTCTTGCTATGTTGCCCAGGCTGGTCTCAAACTCCTGGCCTCAAGTGATGCTCCTGCTTTGGCCTCTCAAAGCACTGGGCAATGTACCTGGTCTAGGATACATAGATAAATAAAATAAAGGTTCTTCCCTTCAAAGAGCTTACATGTCAGCAAATAAAGGAAAAGATGAGAGAAAACATAATAAATTAGTAAATTATATATCATGTCAAAAGGTGATAGGTGCTATAGAGAAAAGAAAAAGCGGAGAAGGGTGGGAGAATTGGGAATACAGGGGTGGGACACAGGTGGCAGTATTAAACAGGATGGTCAGGGTAGGCTTCGTTGAGAAAGAAAGACTTAAGGATGTCTGGGGGAGGAGTGTTCCAGGGGGAGAGAAAAGCAAGCACAAAGGCCCTGAGACAGGGGCAGCAAGTGCGTTCAGAAACAGCAAGGAGGCCCGTGGCTGGAGTGAAGCAGGAAAGGCAGGGAGAGGGTCATGGGTTGGGGGAAGGGACATTGTGCAGGTCCTTGCAGGCTATTGTAGGGTGTATGGAGTGAAGATGTCAAGTCAGCAGTTAGATATGGAGCTGGAGATTTGGGGAGCAATGAACTGGAGAGATAGACTTGAAAGTCATTGGCATATAGATGGTATATCATATGAGACTGTGTGGGATTGCCAAGAGGGTGAGTGCAGATAAGAAGGAGGCAGAGAAGAGGAAAGGACTGAGCTCCGGGACCCTCTCGCACCAGGCAGGGGAATCAGCAAAGAGACTGTGATGGCATGGCCAGAAAGGAAGGGGAAGACCACATAGGATCTGGGCCCCCAGGGAATCTGAAGGGAAGAGACCAGAAGTCCATGGCAATTGCTCATGAAGAGGTGAGGACCTGGCCAAGGGGCCAGATGGGGGGAACCAGATAAGAGATATTATCATCCCGATGTTACCCTTAAAGAAACCAAGGCCCAGAGAGGCGAGAGGTTAAGTACCTTGGCCAAGATCACACAGCTTAAGTGTGACTTCTTTTTTTTTTTTTTTTTTTTTTGAGACGGAATCTCCCTCTGTCACCAAGCTGGAATGCAGTGGCACAATCTCGGCTCACTGCAACCTCCGCCTCCTGGGTTCAAACGATTCTCCTGCCTCAGCCTCCTGAGTAGCTAGGATTACAGGTGCCTGCCACCACGCCCAGCTAATTCTTGTGTTTTTAGTAGAGACAGGGTTTCACCACGTTGGCCAGGCTGGTCTCGAACTCCTGACCTCATGATCTGCCCACCTCTGCCTCCCAAAGTGCTGGGATTACAGGTGTGAGCCACTGCGCCCAGCCAAGTGTAAGTTCTTTTAAGCTATGTGACCTTGGCCAAGGTGCTTAACCTTTCCCTGCCAAGTCTCAAACACCTCTTTGTCCAGCTACTATGCTTCCATCAAGAATCAAGAGGACCTAGGTCCCCATAGGTGTCAGGGTAGCTGGGAGAATGGTGATGCCCTTGGCAGAGGCAGGCAAGGCCAAAGGAAGGGCTGGTCCTGGCAGGGAGTGAAGGATCTTAGTTTGAGAGGTATTGAATATGAGGTGGCTGCAGGCAGACGGTGATGCCATCTGAGAGGCAGCAGGAAGTCGGGGCCGAGGCTCAGGAGGTGATTTGAGCTGTTGATCTGGATTTGTGACTCCTCGGGACAGTCTGTGAACAATGATGAGAGAGAGCACCGAGGACCAAGGTCAGAACTTGGGGACTAGGGCCCATGTCCGCAGGGTGAACTAGAAGGAAGATAAGGAGACAGCAAGGAATGCTTGCCAACAAACCAGGAAACCGGGAAAGAGTAGTTTCCAAGAGATGGGGGAAGCCCACACTGTTGCAGGGAGGTCCTGCATAAAGTCTGAAACGGGTCTATTTAATTCGCCCTTGAAGGCTGGGCACGGTGTCTCACGCCTGTAATCCTAGCACTGTGGGAGGCCAAGGTGGGTGGATCACCTGAGGTCAAGAGTTTGAGAACTAGCCTGGCCAACATGGCAAAACCCCGTCTCTACTAAGAATACAAAAATTGGCCAGGCGCGGTGGTGGGAGCCTGTAATCCCAGCTACTTGGGAGGTTCAGGCAGGAGAATCACCTGAACCCCAGAGGCGGAGGTTGCAGTGAGGCGAGATCACACCACTGCACTCCAACCTGGGAGACAGAGCAAGACTCTGCCTAAAAGAAAAAAAAAAAAATTGTAGTTGGAGGGAGTTCTGGTTCTATAGGGTGGATTGAACACAAGATTTTATCTCCAGTCCTTCCTGATTTTCCCTCAAAATGACAGTAAGGAATTAAAAATGTAAACCTACAAGGACAAAGAGAAGAGGAGACAACAGGAGGCAAGATATTAACACCTTTTTGGAAAGTGAGAAACAGGTCAAGGAGTGATCACTGACACAGCAGAGAACAACTGAAACCAAAGGCCATTTGGAGTCTGTAAAAGCTCGGGGATTGGAGGGCTGAAGGAGGCAAGGGGAAGAGCAGGGCTGAAAGCAGGGGCTGCTAGGAGAATGCATAAGGAGAGATGAAACACCCGAGTTACTTACCCATCCCCTCTTAAAGCCAGGCAAATTCCAGCCACCTCACAGAAGACCAGCAGTTTATTCTGTGGAATTAAGTAAAAGTCTGCATACTGAAGGATAGAACCCTCAGCCCTCATTCCTAAATTGGCTCCGGAGAAAAGACCTCCAGATTCTTCCAGTTGTTGGGGGAGTCTTCCCTAAAGGACCAGGTTCCTACTTGATCACTCTGCAGTGAAGCCCCGCAGCCAATAAGCTTGGTCCTCGGTACTCTGTCTTCAGTAGCGCTTTCTTGGTCCTTGGTTCTTGGTACTCTCACTCATCATTGTTCACAGATCGTCCTGAGGAGTCACAGATCCAGTCCCAAATCCACCTGCCCCCAACAAACAGAGCAGCCAACTCTTTAGTGTCTTACTCCAAAGTATTGAGACAGCCAAGCTGCAAGTCACCACAGGCCAGGCGTAGTGACTCACGCCTGTAATCCCAGCACTTTGGGAGGCCGAGGCAGGTGGATCACTTGAGGTCGGGAGTTCGAGACCAGCCTGGCCAACATGGCAAAACCCCATCTCTACTAAAAATACAAAAATTAGCTGGGCATCGTGACACATGCCTGTAATCCCAGCTACTCAGGAGGCTGAGGCAGGAGAATTGCTTGAACCTTGGAGGCAGAGGTTGCAGTGAGCTGAGATCGCACCACCGCACCCCAGCCTGGGCAACAGAGTGAGACTCCATCTCAAAAAAAAAAAAAAAAAGTCACCACACATTTGAGGAAAATTTGTTAAAATTTAAAAACTTTAGACAAATTAAATTTAGCAGAGTTTATTTGAGCAAAGAGCAATTCATGATTCAGCCAGCATCCTGAACCAGTAGAGGTTCATAGAATTTTACCACCCAGCAATATGGGCAGGCGGTATTAGTAGACAGAAAAAGGAATTGATGTATAGAAACAGCGTGATTGGTTACAGATCATAATTTGCCTTATTTGGGCATGGTGCAGTGAGGGTTTGCCTTATGTGGACATGTTCTGATCAACTGGCAGCTTGTGATTGGCTGAAAATTCTGCTATATTTGACTGCAGCTTGGTTGCTTATTGTAAGAATATACTCTCAAGTTACGTTGCAGTTTATTTACATATTGAATTAGGCTACACTCCACTATGTACGGAGTCAGGTTTATGCCTGGGTGACAGAGTGAGACTTTGTCAAAAAAAGAAAGGAGAGGAGAGGAGAAAGATGAGGGGAAGGGAGGGGAGTGGAGGGGAGGGAAGGAAAGGAGAAAGAAAGGAGGAAGGAAGGGAGGGAGGGGAGTGGAGGGGAGGGAAGGAAAGGAGAAAGAAAGGAGGAAGGAAGGGAGGGAGGGAGGGAAGGAAGGAAGGAAGGAAGGAAGGGAGGGAGGGAGGGAAGGAGGAAGGAAGGAAGGAAGGAAGGACACACAGCACATAAAACAAATTTTTTTCGTAGGATTACAGGTCACTGTGAACAATAACCATTCATTAAAAGACTTTGGAGGCATCCACAAAAAGTTACATAGTTGTAGAAAAAGCTTAGCTCTTTTAATAGCGAGTTCTCAGTTTTCTTCAGTGATCAAAAACCTAACAAAGACAGCATGAAGCACAGGAAATTATTTGGGTAGAACACAGAATCTTTGTTTTCTAGGCCAATTACCTAAAGAGAAAGAAAACCCTTTTACAATTTCCTATTATGATGAGACCAATAATCTAAGAACACCGTGTTGTTTTAATGGAGAGAACCAAATTCTAGTTTTGCATCACTGTAATTTTGATATTAATACTAGCTCTTATCGCCCAGTCTGGAGAGCAATGGTGCAATCCCCACTCACTGCAACCTCCACCTCCAGGGTTCAAGCGATTCTCCTGTCTCAGCCTCTCAAGTAGCTGGGATTACAGGCACACACACCACGCCCAGCTTATTTTTTGTATTTTTAATAGAGATGGGGTTTCACCATGTTGACCAGGCTGGTCTCGAACTCCTGTCCTCAAGTGATCCACCCGCCTCCGCCTCTCAAAGTGCTGGGATTACAGGCGTGAGCCACCGCACCCGGTTGCTAACTTTTATTCTTAAAAAACTTATAAATAATTACCTCCTAATCTTAGCCAGCTTGGTCACACATAAAATTTCTTTCACAAGAGTCATCTGCCACAAACCTCCCACAACTTTCATATCCATTCACTTTTTGTTCTATACTTTTCCTCTTCTCATTTTCTAAAAATCAGTCATTTCACTTTAGGATAAAATTTATTCTCTTTTTCCCTTATCAGAACAAAACATCCTCACATCTTATAGCTTTTCCTTAGCTTCCTTTGTATATTTCTTTTCTATATATTTCTTTTTCTTAGCTTCTTTGTATATTTTCATATCGAGTTTCCCCCTTATTGTTTCTAGTAATTGTAGGTACATATATTAGATGTAGTAGGTACATATATTATGTAATACACATACATATATTAGAATTCTTAAACCTGGCCAGGCGCAGTGGCTCACGCCTGTAATCCCAGCACTTTGGGAGTCCGAAGTAGGCAGATCACTTGAGGGCAGAAGTTTGAGACCAGCCTGGCTGACATGGTGAAACCTTGTCTCTACTAAAAATACAAAAATCAGCTGGGTGTGGTGGCAGGCACCTGTAATCCCAGCTACTGGGGAGGCTGAGGCAGGAGAATCGCCTGAACCCAGGAGGTGGAGATTGCAGTGAGTTGAGATTGCGCCACTGCACTCCAGCCTGGGTGACAGTGCGAGACTCCGTCTCAAAAAAAAAAAAAAGAATTCTTAACCCTTAGTGACCTTAATTTCCATGGAAATTAGAAAGTAAGCCTTTGTGAATTGTGTGTCACACCAGCAATCTGTAGATTGGTAAATCTATGAACCATAATTTCTAGAAGCATGAGCTTTCTCATAGTACAATTTGTCAGTGTAGAATATGTTTATCAATGATCCAAAATGTCTTTAGTCGCCCTGTAATAATAAACTGTAAAGGAGGCAAAAAATCATTTATATCCCTTTAGGTTTTTTGTTTTGCGAGGCCTGAAAACTAAATTGTTGTTTGTACAGATTTCCCTCCTCCTCAACTTTCTATTCTTGATGCTAAGAGTGTTAAAACTGTCTGGTGACTGAGTATGGTGGCTCACGCCTGTAATCCTAGCACTTTGGGAGGCTGAGGCAGGTGGAACACTTGACCTCAGGATTTCAAGACCAGCCTGGGCAACATGGTGAAACCCCTGTCTACAAAAAATACAAAAATCTGCTGGGTGTGATAGCTTGCGCCTGTAGTCCCAGATACTTGGCGGGGCTGAGGCAGGAGGATTGCTTGAGCCCAGGAGGCAGAGGTTGCAATGAGCCGAGATCTTGCCACTTGCACTCCAGAGTAGGTGACAGAGACCCTGTTTCAAAAAAGTAATAATAAAACCTTCTGGTATAGGAAGGACATCTTTTACCTGGGAATTTTATCTTACTTACATTCATTGTATTCACTTATTTT